>NC_133752.1:34993750-35629166 GCF_036562045.2 Rhinolophus sinicus
ATGGGCTCCATTTTTAAGCTTCAATATTTTATATGAAAATAATATGAAATATAAATAAAAAGTGTAAATGACTAATAAACCTATGAAGTATATTCAATTTTTTTGTTGTGCTTTGCTTATACACACCAACTTATTTTGATTTGTAAAAGGTTTATCATAACAATACAGATCCATTATCTGACATTAAAGCAGCAAGTATTTTTCACAATTTATAATTTTCCCTTTAATTTATTTATTAGTAAAATAATTTTAAATTTTTATTAAATCAGTATTATACTTTTCTTTAACCCATTATAGTGATAAATTATCTTAATACAGATTATGTTTTAAATTATCCTTTCATATCTTGAAACCAGTCTCAATTTGTAATTATTTTTATTTAACCACATTGTTAAATTAAATATTTTAAATATATACTAAAGCATAATATACGAACATAGAAGTGCACAACTCTAGGTGTACAGCTCAATGAATCTCCACAGATTGCATCAGCTTTGTAACCAGCACTCAAATCAAGAAAGAGAGCATTACCTGCACTAAAGAAACCCCTCCACCCCTCCATGCACCCTTCCAATCACTACCCTCATCATGAGAAATCAATATCCTAAGTCTAAGACTGCAGTTTTGACTATTTTTGTAATTAGACAAAACATTCTATTTCTCTACCAATAAAAGTACATTTTTAAGCTGATTAAAGAAAAAAATATAAAATCAGAATTAGCCCACAACAACGTAAAAAATTTGAATGAGTAATTGAAATGTTTTCATAAAGCAAACACCATTTTAAACTTATACTTATAAAGCTTCCACAGTAAACATCATAATAATAAATTTTAAATAACAAAACATTTCCTTTAATATTAGAAATATATTAAGCATATCACCATTCTTTTCATGATTGTACTAGAGGTCCTGGCCAGAACAATAGGAACAGAAGAAGAAACAAAAGTATAAAGATTCAAAGAAAAATGTTATTATTTTTGGAAGGTATAGTCAACAGTATAAAAACCCAAAAGAAACAAGAAAATGTTTGAATAGAAAGGAGGAATTAATAAGTTGCCTACATATTTAATCAATGAACACAATTAAATTACATTTTAATACAACTTAACAATTATTTAGAACATACTTTTAAAAGATGCCATTTTAAAAATAATCAAAAAAAGTAATCAGAAATAAATCTACTAAAGCATGTTTATGATTGTCATGAGAAAATTATAAAACTTTGTTAAGACACATTAAGGAAGGCACTATAAAAATGCACTGACATAACATACACTAGGCTAGAGAAGGTTTATATCTTAAAGATGTCAGTACTTCCCCAAATGATCAAAAGATACAGTTAAAATTTCAACAAGGTTTACACAAAACTTGAAAATAAAATATTAAAATCAATGTAGACAAGCAAATATTCAAGAATAACAAAGAAGCTGATGAAAAAGGAAGGATAATCCTAGGAGACTTCTTTTTCTAGGTATTAGGGCCTGTTTTCAAATTATGTTGCATAAGACAGTGTGGTATTGAGACAGGACAAATGAATATATCAAAGGACAGAATAAAAAGCCTAGGAAAAGAAAGAGCCATGCATACATATAAACTTGGTTTATGAAAAAAGCTTGCACTGTAGATCAATGGGAAAGGGATGGGTTATTCAATAACAAGGACATCAGATGCCTAAAAAGTTTGAATTTTTAAAATATTTTATTATTGTACTGTTCAAACATACATAAATATAAAAGAAATACATAAAATGAACACCTATATTCCTGTATTAGTCATGGTTTTCTAGAGAGAAAGAGAGAGAGAGACCCATTTTAAGGAATTGGCTCATGCAGTTGTGGAGACTTGGTGATTCTAAAACATGATGGGGGAGGCCAGAAGACTGAAGACTCATGGAAGAATTCTGGTTTAAATCCAAAGACAGTCTGCTGGCAGAATTCCTTCTTGCTTAGGGGTCAGTCTTTATTCTACTAAAGCTTTCAACTAATTGGAGAAGCTTCACCGATATTATGGAGGGTAATCTGTTTTCTCAAAGTCCACTGATTTAAATATTACTCTCATCGAAAAACACTGACACAGAAACATTCAGAATAATAGTTGACCAAATGTCTGTGCACTGTGATCCAGCCAAGTTGACACATAAAATTAACCATCACTGTAACCGTTAACTAAATTTAACAACTGTTAATATTTTGCCATATTTGCTTGACCTGGGTTTTTTGTTTTGTTTTTGTTTTTGCTGAAGTATTTTATAGTAAATTTACAGACTTTATGGTACTTCAACCTATATACCTCAGTATGCTTTTACAAAAATTGAGGATATTCTCCTCCTATAACCACACTAACATTATCATACCTAATAAAATTATCAATAATACATACGAAAGTATGATGACTAAGTTCTCAAACTCATTCTAGAAAAAGTGCTACACACCTCATTGCTGAATATCACTATGGTCACCTTCCAAGTACTCCCCTTGGGACGCTATGCACTGATGCCAGTGCCTAGTTCTCCCTTCAAAGCAATTTTGGAACTCTTTTTCTGGAATGGCCATCAGAACTGTCATCATATTATCCTTGATATCCTGAATGTTATAAAAATGTCTTCCTTTCAATATTTCCTTTATCTTCAGGTAAAGAAAGAAGTCATTGGGGGCCAGGTCAGGTGAGGAGGGAGGGTGTTCCAATACAGTTGTTTACTAGCTAAAAACTCTCTCACAGACAGTGCCCTGTGAGCTGGTACATTGTCGTGATGCAAAAGCCATGAATTGTTGGCAAAAATTTCAGGCCATTTTCGTCTAATTTTTTCATGCAGCCTTTTCAGTACTTCCAAATAGTAAACTTGGTTAACTGTTTGTCCAATTGGTACAAATTTATAATGAATAATCCTTCCGATATAAAAAAAATGGTTAGCAATATTGTTTTGACTCTTGATTTGGACTGGCAGAAGGTTTTTGGTCGTGGAGAATTGGCTGACTTCCATTGTGCACTTTGATATTTTGTTTCAGGGTCGTCACCAGTGATAAAATGGCCCAAAACATCATCTTCTCTCTCCACAAGGTCTTGGCAAACTTTCACTCTTCTTTGGTTTTGTTCATCAGTGAGCTCCTTCAGGACTACTTTTGCACATATCTTTCTCATGCCAAGATTTTCAGTTAAGATTTCCTAATTATTTCTTTACAGATATTTTCTTGGTCTGTTTTGCTTCTTACAGTTAGCCGACGATTTTGATGCACAATTTGATGATTTTTTGCAATGTTTTCATCAGTTCTGCTCGTTACTGGCCGCCCTAATCTTTCTTCATCAGAGATTCATTCTCTCCCCTCAGAAAAAAACATTTACTCCATTGGTACAGTGCTATTTTCTTCATGGCATTATCCCCATAAACTTCGACTAACATGTCCCTGATTTCACTTCCACTCTTGCCAAGTTTAACAAGAAATTTAATGTTTGTTTGTCGCTCTAATTCAAGCTCAGACATTCTCATGACAGCACACAAAAACATAAAACAATAATGAATGCCATTCACCAAGATACTGCCACACATCGACACGAACACAGCTGTGAGACACTGATATATATACCAAGGTTATGAAACCTTACTGAGCTGTTTGTACAGTGCAGCCAATGTAAACGCACAGTGGCAAGTTCGTGAACTTAATTGTCCTACCTCGTATATAACATGTAATTCCATATCAAGATTCAGTAAACTTCGGTCTCTTAGTTACACTATAGCAGTAAGTTGTGACCGTTTTATTTGAGCTACAATCTGTGGATTGTACTAGGAGTTTTCAGGGGATTCCAATGTATGTTGCGGACATTATCCTAGGGAGCCTGAAACACATAGATTTTATCAGCATAATTTAAATGAAAGCAATCCATGATGTTTAGAACAAAATATAGGTGATTATCTGTATGAATATAGGATGTGGAAGACTGTCTTTAGCAAAACTTGTGAAGTTATAGTAGTCTGCATAAGCTCCCATAACAAAATACCATAGACTGGGTGGATTAAACAACCAAAATTAATTTTTTCACAGTTCTGGAGGCCAGAAGTCCAAGATTAGGGGACTGGCATAGAAAGGATCTGTACGGGCTCTCTTCTTGGCTTGCAGATGGCTGCCCTCTTGCTGTGTCCTCACAGGGCAGAGGGAGAGAAAAAAAAAACAAGCTCTTTGATGCCTGTTCTTATAAAGGCACTAATCTCATCATAAGAACCCAATCCTCACCACCTCATGGAAACCTACTTACTTCCCTAGGGCCCATCTCCAAATACCATCACATTGAGGGCTGTGGCTTCAACATATGAATTGGGGGAAGGAGGAAGAGACATAATTCAGTCCATGGTAAAGTGGAAATAATATAGGGAGAAACTGATAAATTCACCCACAAAAAGACAGCATAAACATATTAAAAAGAAAATAACAAACTAAAAGAAAATATGTCTAACACATATAACTGACAAGATTGGTATCCAAAATATATAAAGAACATCAATGAATCAATGGGGAAATCACACACACACACACACACACACACACACACACACACACACACACAAAAGCCTGACAGAAAAATGGGCAAAGGCATAAGTAGGTATTTCATAAACAAACAAAATTCCATGGTTAGTGAACATATGAAATAGATTCTAAACCTCATTTAATGTAATCCATGTAAACCTCATCCACATAATCAAGGAAATGCTAGTTGAAACCACAATGAAAGTAAGTGTACACCCACAAAGATCAGCAAAAATGTTTTACAAATCAAGCAGTGTATAATAAAAAATAAATGAGCTATCGAGTCACAAAAAAGACATGGAGGTGTTAGAAGTCAGAATAGTCATTAGATTTTGGGGGTGAGGGTGGACCGAATGTAATGGGGTGTGAAGACAGATTCTGGGGTAATACTCTGTTTCTTGATCTATATGTTGATGATACAGCTGTAAGCAGTAACTTCCTTTGTAAAAATTTACTGGGTAGTAAAATATGATTTGGGCATTTTTCTATATGTACATTACATGATAAAATGTTGAAACATTTTAGATCAATCTTTAGAATAAAGTAGAAACCTGCAAAACTCTAGGGTGGGAAGAAAAATAAAGTTTTTAAATCCAAAGAAAAAAATAATAGAGACAGGAGTTTTAAAAATCAGGTAAACATAAATAAAAATATGATATTAATAATTTAGGTAAAGCAGTAAGCATAGATCATGTAGGAGAGAAATCCATTTTATATAATTTGTGGAAGAGTTATTTAAAATAACACGACAAAGAAAAAATTTAAGTAAATGGATATACCATGAGAATAAAGAAAGCAAGAGTGGCAGTTATGACAATAAAACAAAATAGAATTCAGTTTTTAAAAAGTAAGCAAAAACAAGAGAGCATTGAAAGATAACTATAGGCTACTAAAATAATAATCACCGTCATCATAATAATAATTTATTTCTGTGGACCAACTTGCTTCTCTTTCTTTCTTTCTTTTTTTTTTGGAGAACCATTAAGTTTTGCTCTCTTTGGAACCACTTGTTAAGGTTCAAGATTGCCAAGTAAATAACATCTCCCTTCTCTATCTGTGTTCTGAACCAATGCAGAAATAGAAAAACTCGGACGAATGGACACCGAATTCGACACATCAAAGCTGATATTGGAGAAAATGACTTTTTGCTGTGGACACTTTGGCTAGTGAATCCTGGTAATAGACACTCATCAAATCAGTCAACAGTATCATTAGACAAAGCAGGCCGACCCTGCAGAGGCAGGTCCTTTACCACTAAGTTCATCACATATCCATGAGGAATTGAGCATACACTATCTACAGAAAGGGCAGTAACAAAAGGGGGAAGGCAAAAGGCAGAACTGTGCATGTCCACTTCTTTATCCCTAAGTCATCAATTCCTGAAGTTGCTCCCCAAGAGCGGAATGAGTGAGAAGCCTAGAAGGTTGGTAGTGATATGCTAATGACTGAGCCTCCATTTGGCAAAGACTGCTAATTGTCACAAATATCAATACCCACTTTCTTTAATAATATATATTTTTTAATCCTCCTTAGTTTTCCTGGATAAATGGATGTCCAACTAGATACTACATTTCCAAAGTCTTCCCTGAAACTTGATGAAGACATATAACTAAATTCTGATCAATGAGATGACAATAGAAGATATGTGTGCTACATTCTGATAAAGCCTCTCAATGTTTATGTACTCCACTGGCTGGGAGAAGATGAAAACTTTAGACTCAGAATTGTAGTAGTTCAGAGGTGAGCACCTCAGCTCTCTTCAGCTCTGCCACCCTCAAGTCACAGGTGTAAGCCACTGTATTTCAGGCTGCCTTGATTATAGTTACTTAGTCCCTGCCCTAAGTAACACAAAATCGGTACCCCAAAGTGGAATAATATCCAAATGTAAACCTAAGACATTAGATTACCTATTAATTGGTAGGCAGTGATGGCAAAGCTATTGCATGATCAAAGGTAATGATATTTATTGTGCTATGATAAATTGTCATCTTCAGTGGGTTACAAGGTTGACTATTTGCCCACAGAGTTCTGTAATTTTAGCAGAATTCATTGGTGTGTGTTGGAGCCTCCTTACTGTTTTCTACAAATTCCTACTCAGGCTAATTATAAGAGGAGGCTCTGAAAAAAAAAATAGGCATAGTTGGAGAAAAGTTCTCAGCCTTCAGAACCTCAAATTAAGAGTTTCCTACAAGATAACGGGAGGCAACCAAGCATTGAAAATCAATGTAAAGAGTTCAGGGTTCCCAATGAAGCCCAAGTTTCCAGATGGCATCAAGGTAGCCAAAACAACATTGAAGTAGAAAATGATGGGTCAGGCAAAAGGCAATTTAATAAAAGGTAGGCTGGAAATCTTGATAATTTTTCTAAAGAGCATCTTTGAACATATAGACCAAAACTTACTAAGTCAGAGAGGGCAATTATATTAAAAAACACTCCTCTGTCTGACTCAAAAGCATGTGGCTGTTTCATCCTCTGCACTAATCCCTGGAGCCAAACCAAATCAGCAGGAAGCAGGTGGTAAAAGCTGTTCAACTTCTAGTGCTAACTTGTGATGTGGCCACAAAAGATAATGGAATAATGTTTGTCCTCAGAGGGCAAATCCACAGGCCGCACTAAGTAATGGACTAGGGAGTTGTGCTCAGGGAGCAGAATCAATGTTGAAAGGAAGAAATGTCTCCATGATCAGAGAAGGGAGTAAATGCCTGTCCTTCCCAGCAAGATTTCTTACAGCTACGGTGACTGCTGTATTCTTCCGGTTCCTCCCTCTTCCAAATAAGAAATCACTTTAAGTTAACTAGTTCAAACTTATCATTGTATTTTGGGTGTTAGGAGGGCTGCAGATAACATATCAATAGGGTCATAAGTCACAGGGCAGCAGGGAGAAATACTTTGATCTGTATACTATCAGTGGATAGGACTTCGGGTTGACTACCATGGGGAGACTGGAGTATGTTCTAGGTGTGGAAAGAAGGGTGTGCCTGGAAATGTGAGAATCAAGGGGAGCAGAGTATAGCAGTGACAGCTAGTTGTCCACTGATTTCCATCCCTCCCTTCTTTAATTATATAACTCCTGAATTATAGCTGTTCATATATACTAGACAAAGGATTAATATCCAGAATCTATAGAGTTTCTAAAAGTCAAAAACATACAAAACAAACAAACTCAACTTAAAGAAAGAACTCAAATGGGGTTCTTCTGGTTAAAGACGGCCAATTGAAGAATTACTACTGAATTCCTCTCCCAGTCCCCATCTCACCCCCCACAATATCAAATAAGAGTGAAGGGATAAAAAGCAGGGGGGAAAGTGCAACTCACAAAGGCAACAGGATCAGGAGAGGAGAAGAGAGGAGAGGAGAGGAGCAACAGTACTTTAGAAGCTGGAAAGCTGTAGACAGTGGTAACTAACACAGTGATCCTCGTAAACTGAATCCTAAATGAACAGTGGAGAAAATAGGAAAGCATCACTATTTATGCTGCAAAACCCCCAAAATACTTAAGAATGGCACCTGAAGGCCCCTCAGAAGGTGAGGCTAAACGTGGAGTTAAAACGGAGGATTGTTTAAGCCAGTTTAGGAAACAATAGTTCGATCTGGTAGTCTCTTCCTTCACTTAGTAGGCGACTTCTACACCCAGTAAATGCCCTGGTTTCTCCCTTCCTTTTATCTTTTTGTTCCCCTCCAGGGCCTCCTGTACCAACTGAAGGGTTATTCTGTGGAGACGGTAAAGCAGAAGACCTCTAGACCAGGAAATACCAGGTAGTACTAAGGACGGAGAGCTATACTAAAAGCAGGACAGTTTTAGCGTTTACCCTGTGAGTGCCGAGAACCAGTAACTGCTTTTTGTATAAAATCTTGGTCTCACAGCACTACTACATCTTCTGGTTTGTTCTTATTTGAATTTATTTAATAAATATATGTGTGTGCTTAAATATATTTGCTTTTCACCTAAACTGAAATATTTTCCTTTCACATGCTGGCTTAATTCATTTATCTTTTTTTTTTTTAATAAGTGATTTATCTTGTCTTACTTATATCTGATGTATTATTTTATACATGTTTTACATTTTTAATGCTGCCTTGATGTTATTTATGTCGCCAATTTTCTTGTATTCAAATATATTTTCATTGCCTCTATGTTCTGTTTCTGTAACGTGTGTTTATTTCCATTCTTTATTCATTTACCTTTGAGACTTTGAAACGCAGCATTAAACTTGTATTGTAATTAAAATCAGAGCCAAAAGTGAAATAACATAATTTGTGTATTGCCTTCCTCTTTAAAATGTGTTAAATTTCTGTCTGCCCACATGTGCCCAGTTTTTCCTCCAACCTTCTCTTGATCTGTGTTAGACTAATCTAGGATTTTAAATACAGATAATTATTCTTTCATCTTCCTTTTAAATAAGTTCTGTTTTTATTTTGAGATTGATTTTTGTTAATTTTATCCACTTTTTAAACATTCATAACAATTTGATTTTTATACATGTAACTAGTTTATTAGTCAGGGTCCAACCCCCCCCCCAAAAAAAAGTAGAAACCATTTTGCCTTAGGACATAAAGAATTTAAGGCAAGGAATTGGCTACACAGGTGAAGGGCAGGCTGAGAAGCCATTTAAAAGGCAGTGAAATAACCCAGAGATAAGCAAAATCAAGGAGCCACTACTGTCCCTAGGCTGGAGGGACAGGGAGAGGAGGCAATAGTACAGGCCTAGGTCACCCGAGGTAATCATCGTAGGTCTGTCCAGAGACAGCTGAAGCCATCAAGGAGATGCAGCCTATGGCAGGTATACTGCAGAGGAAGCTACTTTCCTTCACTCTTTTAACCTTCCACAAGGGCCAATCAGCTAAACCTCAGGCAGAAGCCAGCTGACAAGGCAGTTTGACAAGAGTTAGTCTCGTATGATATACGACAGAGCAAGGCGAGGGCAAGGAATGGATCTGAGGGCCAAGCAGCCTAGAGCCTTTACTGACCACTTCCTTCTATTACTCAGCATCCATTCTCATCATTGTTTGCATATTTAGTAGCTATATGTTTCAACCTAACATGAAGCACATTTCCATTGTACAAATATGGATAATCTCATCCTCTTCCCAAAAAAGGGAAACATTAAGAACCATCAGTAGTTGAATCAAATTCAAGTTTAGGATCTCCAAGATAATTAGTTCTTACCTCTCAGGTCTAGATATAGTTCCTCATGGACCATGACCTATGAATTAATTGAAGTGCCAGCATCACATCTTACACAAAAAAGGAAGTGAGAGGAGAAGGAGGAACAGTCATGGAGTACTATAGGCCTTAAAGATGTATATATAGCTGCTAAAATTCTTGAGTCTGTGCCTAGTTCCAATGCCATTTATAAGGTTCATCTTCCACCTGCCATTTTGTTTCCCCTACTGTCAGCAGTGTCTCTGCTGGTTGGCGTTTTTAACTAGTGCGATCATCTAAATCCTAATTCCTAAAGTATCTGAGTCCTTAGTGTCCATGCCTTTAGTGGACTGCTCTATCCTTCCACTGACATTTACTATCAGACATGGAATTACTAAGAGGTGTCCCAATTAACTCCTAGGTTGCAGAAACAATACCAGCTGCTCCCATTTCTAAAAGCAATCCAATTACTCCCTTTGTAATTGGGATCAATCATCTAAGTTCCTTCTCTCTGTTGATTCTGTGGTTTAAAAGTTTTCAAATACCTCGGTAGTGGTCTGAACTAGATTGATGGGACCACTGTTGTTTCTTCTACTGGAAACATTCCATGATGGGAATAAAGAACTCACTGCTACATAACTCTTGTAGTGAAATCAGTTCCTTGGTCAGAAGCGACGTATGGAATCTCATCCTGATACATAGGGGTTTCCCTAAGTCCTCGGTTGTCTGTAGTAAGAGTATTGTAAGGAATGAAAATCCAAACTCAGAATAAGTATCTATCCTAGTAAGGACAAATAACTGCCTTGTGTATGATGGAACAGAGGCGATGTAATTATTCTCCCTCTAGAAGGTTAGCTGGTCTCCCTGGGAAATGAAGCCATATCAGCTCCCCAGAATTGGCCTCTGCTACTGCTAAGGTGGGCAGCCAGCAGGGGCAGTCACCACATCAGCCTTGATGTGGGAAGGCCATATTTTTGAATCCATGTGAATCTTCCAAAGCCATTTTATACATAGTTATAGAATGTCTAGGGAAAGAGGCTAGTCCACTTTCATAAGATGAACCTGCTAGTTCAACTGATTTTTGAAAGTCTCTTTTGCAGTGGCTATGCTTTTATGAGAAATCAAATGGGACACAATACCATCCCACTCTGCACTCATTACAAGATACCAATCCACATACATCTTCTGCAGACGCCCTCCTCATCAATCATTCTATCCTATTCTTTCCAAGTTCTTTACCAATGGCCAAGACACATTAGTTGCCATTGATGAATAAGGTCCTCAGGCCATGCCTCCTTCCAGGCAAAGTGAAAACTTGTATATATCCTGATTTTTCCCTTCACCAGATGGTCACCTCTGAGTGGGCATGTAAAATAACAAAAGATCATTTCCAGCTGGTGCCACTTCTCCTGCAGAGCTCTCTATAACAAGGTCTGAAGTGTTGTTTTTTTTTTCTTTATATGTCAGCTATTTGTAAAAAACCTCTCCACGAAACCATAGCTGTGGGCAGAAAGAATCGTGACAATACAGCATGAGTAGGTGTCATGCAAGCCTCAGCCACCTGTCCACACAGTTTTTTTTTCTTCCATACCTTCATGAGTCTAATCTAGATCATAGCACTTCAATTTCATAATTGATCCTGCCCAATCTATGGATAAGTCTGATAACACCTAATGCACAGTGGACATCTCAGGTTACATAGTGCCTTGGTGTCCAGTGGTCTAGCACTCAGCCTCTACCAGGTCTGAATAGCAAGTCAGGAGGTGCTTCTCAAACTGAAATAGTTAACAGCAGAAGATTTTTCCTCCAAACCCTAGGGAACCATGTTGTCGTGCAGGCTGACCCGCGGGGTCTCTGCTCCCGCACCCCACATAAGAACGCAGGATATGGTGAGGCCAAAAAGGAACACCCACGGAGCCATAGGTAGGGGAGTCATACCACTATGGTCTCACTGGAGGCTGGGTTCACATGACGTGCGACCTGTTGTCCGCTTTGCTGCCAACCGACCAACTCTCCTCCACTCTCCTCAGCTCTCCTCCTCTCTCCTCAACTTCCGTTGAATCTCCTCAACTCTCCTCCATAGACGCAGCAGTTATATTAGTGGCCAATGGCTCAATGGGTACAGCTGACGGCCAACTAGCCACAGCTGATGGCCATCTACTACCCGAGCCAGCACCCCTCCACATGAGGCCGAGAGCCTGGAAACTGCTCTCCGGGGCTCTGTCCCCACACGTGTGGTGCATCTTTTAGTGTAGCTTGACAGAGGTTCCATATGGCATCTTTAGTTATCATTAATACTTAGAGTGCCATTGAATCTAATGAATGACAGGGAAGCTTCCAGTAGCCTAAACCTGTTGTAGAGCCTTCTTTTGCTCTGCTTCCCCTCAATATATGCAGCATTATGGGCTACTTAACGAATGGATCAGAACATCATTCCCAAAAAGCCTCCAGAGGAGTGTGTCAAGTGTTGTACTATTTTTTAATGGCAGGCAGTGCAAAGCACAGCATCTTACCTTCCATTTGGGAAGTGATATCACAATATGCCTAAGACCTTTGGACTCCCAAAACTTACTGAACTGGCAGGACCCCAAGTAGGATATATCTCTCAAACTCTAGCACATAGGTATCCAAATAGAACATCTAGTACACTTGTTATTTCTCAACAGTCCAATCTACATGATATCATCAATATCATGCTCCATAGCACGATGTTCTGAAATGTCCAAATGACCAATGTTGGAGCAGATTACCATGTATCAGTTACCAATCCCAGAGTGGGACGCTAAACACTCTGCCTATCACACCTTGATATCAGAGTCACCAAAAACACAATGCAGTCAAGCACTGAGTGGAACAATGTCTTATTTACATAGAGAACAGGCAGAGCAAGATCAGCCTCTCTAGTGGGCACCAGTCCCCCAGGGCCAGTGGGTCTCTCCCTGTGGCTGATACCAGACAATTTGCCTACCACACCCATCCTGTGCCACAGTAGAAAAAGCTCATCCCTTCCTGCATGGAGGACAGATATAAGAGGGCAGTTAGCCAGGTGCCACATTATGCATGGACTTCAAGCAAGGACAATAGAGCGTTCTTTGAGTCTGAAACAGGGAAAAGATATCCCCCCATAAGACAATAAGCTTGACATAGGCTGTACAGACTACTTATCTCTTGGTAAAGAAGTGTTCCAAGCCCAAGGCCCTTTCTTACATGGCTGAGTGGGGGTCAAAAGACTGAATACATGACACTGCCCTTCCCAACAATCAACATCCCGCTAGACTACATGAGTAAAGATATTTAAAAAGACATGACCTTGAGGCAAAGTAGTGAAGGTGCACTTCTATTCATGTCAGTTGAAAATGAAATGCTTTTCATCAGTTTGCTGATTCCTGTGATGGTAGATTTTTTGCAAACATGAATGCAGTAATTCCTCACATGCCTATATGACACTTCATGACAATGGGACTTTGCCGTTCTTTATGGAAAGTATGTATTTCTCCACTCCTTGAATCCGAACTGGCCTTGTAACTTTCTTTGACCAACAGAACACAGTAAAAGTGATGATGTGAGACTTCTATAGATAAGCCTCAAGAGGTCTTGATTGAAACTTCAGCTCTCACCCTCCCACCTAGAGTCTGACTTGTGAAGAAGCCACAAAAAGGGTATTGAGGAACACTATAACTTTTCATTTTACTATTCTGGATGTAAGGGACAGCTCCAGGGGTTTCTCTTGTCCCACCTTCCTATTATAGGGCGGCCATGAGGGGATTTTTCAGTGTCCAAGAATGTTTATTCCAACTCTGAGAAGATACTCCCGGCTGGTTTTGTGTGCCCACTGGGCCCTTTGGGAGATGAAATCAAGCTCGTAAAATTTCAACACAGAAATGACATTTGTCACTTCCACCAGAGCCCAATCACATGCCTATGACTACCAATAAGAGGGCCAGAAAACATGCAGAAGGACATATTTGTAGAAACTTGTTGAGCAGTAAATTCTCTGCCATAACTATCTACTGCCTTTTGTTGGAAGCAAAGGAATTATCTTTATTTCTCTATAGGTAACTTCGTTGGTTTTGTTTTGTTTACTTAGATGGCTTATGGTATTTTTTTCTTTACCTTTGTTGTTTAAGTGTTTCTCAAGGTGAATATAAGTAAAGATTTGTTTTCACTGATTTTGCTGGGAACACAACCTGCTACCATATGTCTCTATTTCCTACATGGTTGTTTTCTGCAAGTCGTTATCTCTTAACGGTTGTGTCAGTATTAGTAGTGAAAGGGAAAGTGAGCAGAGGCAAAAAGTATATTGTATTTTGCTGTGTATAATGTGCACATTTTTGCCCAAATTTGTGAGGGAAAAATAAGGATGCGCATTATATATGGGTAGTACTAATTCCATATTGATATAAATATTTTTAATTCTTTTATTTATGCTTATGAGGTAAAAATGTAACTCTAGAAATCAATACCAATATCCATATGCAGAATAATACCCTGGAATACGATAACTGGTTTTGTTGAACTTAGAACAAGCTTGCAATGAGGAAGAGTTCTTGGTCTTCTATGATGTGTAAATATCGTAAATTTGTTACCGGTAGATAAAATTTCTCGTACTTTATCTGTTCTTGTGTTTTGTAATTATTTGTTACATAAAATTTCATGTACCATAATGTTAAAAAATAAATGCTAAAATTCCTTTATAATACAAAAAGCAAGTACCTGAATGTAAACAAATAAAAATTTGAATTAATTATTTTTACCTTAAAGTTTGGGCCAAAAACGTGGGTGTGTATTATACACAGGAAAATATGGTATATATTGTACAGACTAAAGTAGAAGAGTAGAGAAAGAACAGTACTTTCTGTTGTTTGGCTCAGACCTTGAATTTCTGGGTCCTTTGACATATTGGAAAAGTTATAAATTGTCTTTCTGCTTCTTTTAAATAGCAAGGCAAAATCTAAGTGTGCTACAATGTCAAGCCAGATTAGGTTTTCTTCATTTAAATTCTACCTGCATTATAGGAAAAGAAGACTTTTCATAATTTCCAACTATACATGGCTTGTTGTTTGCACTTTGCAGCTCTATAATGAGGTTTAGGCTTTTTCCATGTTTTTGTTTTGTTTTTCATTTTTGTGGAAGTCTGAAAGAGACTGCATAGACATGTGCCTCTTTAATTCAGAGCACAGCATACCAATTTAACATACTGTTGATCACATTATACCCTCAAAGATCATCAGCTTTGAAAACATGAGATTTGGAGTCGTCAAAGTATCCTGCTCTGTGGCATGACAATTTCACTAAATGCAGAACTATATTTAATGCTCAATGGCTCTCCTATGCTTTCTGTTACCTGCCAAGATGTTCCAAAGCCTCTTCAGAAATATTAGGTTGACTTGTACTCTCCTCCTGTATGTTTCCCAGTCCAGCCGTAGATCCCACATATCATGAACTCTTCAGCACAGCATGCAAAAGAAAAAAGAAATAGAAAGAAGAGAATGGAAAGAAAATGAGTGCTTCAGACTGAATGTTTCTATTTAAAGAGGCCTGGAGATTTTATTTCCTTATTGAAAGATACAGTGCATGTAAACCAAAGCAGTTTCCAACTATTTTCTTTTTCTATCCTATGTCTTGTCTATCTTCTCATTTGAGCAATTCACAGAGAAAAAAGAGAACCTAGAGACAGAGCTTCTCACAGGCTAAAGCACAATGAATCATGAAAATGTGTACAATTTTCAGACTCCAGAGCTGTCCATTGGTTCCAATCACAGCAACATGAACATTTTCTAATGACTAATGAAGGACAGAGTGTTTTTTTATTATTTGCTTGCAATTCCTGCACATCGATTGATCAAAATCTGCATGTCCATCTACCAGGGATACATCGAGTAGAAATGAGTACATAAGTCTGATGCATATTTTTTTACATTTCTCTGATAACTAACCCATTTTGAAATAAGAATAATAGAAAATATTATATAGCTGCTCAGTAACTATCTCTTAAATTTAGAGGGGAAAAAGAAAAAAATTAAATGCAAAATTACCAAATTTTCTGCCATTATTCACCATGCCCTCACTTGGGCAGGTGGTTCCAAATATAAGAATGTGGTAGCAAGTCAGCTGTCATATCTTTATAAAAATAAAATAAAATAACCACTAAGCTACGCACAATTTTTCCTCAAGGAAAATAGTCCCTTTTGCATAAGAGAGTATTCAGATATGTAATCGAATAAGAATCTTCCAAGAAAGGAATGATATTTTCAAATCATAAAAGTTATTTTCTATTATTTCCTGATAGTACATTTATAGTATTATAGATAGGGCTAGCATAAAGTTGGAAAACTATCTACAGAGAGCTACAGACTGTGTAAAAAAAAAACTGTATGCATATTTATTGACCTGTAGTCCAGAAAGTCAATGGAAATTTGAATGTATTTATCAGAATATTGATAATAGAAGAATATCATCTGTCATTTGTCATTTTGTGTGTGAAGTATACTATTACAGTTCTTAAGTTTAGTATGACTACTTCTCAAATCGATAATGTAATTTTCTAACTCTTTTAAAGTATATATACTTATAGTCTTCCAAAAGATGTAAGGCAGATTATAGAAATAAATATAATAAAAAAAGATTTTATACCTAAAGTTTGGCATAAAATGGGACTTAAACATAAGTAACTATATTTGATTATTTCAGGATTCTGACCAAAATAATAAAAGAAATATATAAATAAAGTAAAAGGGGCTAACACTAGAAAATAGGCAAAAGGCTATTCCTATCATAAAATTCAAGAAATACATCAGTGCTAAGAAAGCTAAAAAAAAAAAAAAAAAAAAAAGAGACACTATAAGGTGATTTCTAGAAATCAGTTCAATGTTTAAGGAAGAAAGGTCAGGGTTTACTAGAAAACTTTAACTCCCTACTAAATTTTTTAAAAACCACACAACAGAAATAGCAATAAGTATCTACTTTAACAAAGCAATCTAGAAAGTTTAACTATAAAAACAAATGGGAAACAAATATTATCAAGAACAGAATCTATTAAATAAGTCTTAACTGAATTGGCAACCATCACATGATTAAAACTTAAATGTCAATGTGGGATTTTAAGAAATTAAATAATCATCTCCAATGTTAGGAAAGCAGGATTAAACTAAGGATAGAAAAATGTTTCATTAACAAAATCCAGTATATCTATGTAAAAACAATAACTAAAATGTAAATGTGAGAAAAAAAAAATAATGGCTATGTCATTAAGATGAGGAATATGAAGCTTGCTCACACATTTATTTAATATTTTTGAAAGTAATAGCCAGTGAATTAAGACAAGAAAAAATTTCCAAATTTAAAATAGTCAAATTACCACATGCTAAGAAAATCTAAGAAATTAGCTAAAGTAATTTTAAAGTATTAATATGAAAGTAATTAGTAATTATGATTAGTATTAAAATAATTTTAAAGTAAGGTATGAAGTGAGATAACAAAAATTAATTAGCTACAGTTATGCATAAACAATTTTATAAGCATTAGTGAATGAAGTAAGAATTTTTTTTCAAATTTATAAAAGAGAAAAATCAGCATCTACCTAGGAAACCAAGATAACTGGCTAAAATTATTTTTACAAAGAGAATTTAAGGAGGTGATATAATAAAACATGTATACAAAATCAAAATGTGTTCTGTATACCTGAAATAAGTAGTTATTAAACATCATGGCAGAAATTCCCAGGTAAATCACACAGTTTAAATATATTTGTTTACGTCCATGCTCTCTCAAACTGGCAGTAATTAAAAAGTTTAAGGCATTTACTTATAAGAAAATAAAGAATGAGACTAATGAGAAATGAAAGCAATAAAGAAAATCACAGACTTTTAGAAACTGAAGAGCAGGTGAATCAGCTAAGAAAAAGATAGAAAGTTAAGTTCCTCTAGCAGAAGCCAAGAAACAAAGCCTGACACTGTCTCCAGTCAGCCAGGAACTGGAGGCTTCAATTGCCTCTGAAGTTGAGGGAGCAGAGGAGATGATAATGGATCTCACAGAATTTTTATTGAAAAAAAAAAAAAAGTAAAGTTCTACAAGTTTTATATGTCCACTCCATTCTCCTATGCATGCAAGAAAAGCCTTTAATATAAAAATGGAATCCCGGGAAAACAAAATGGAAGTGGGGAAGTAAAGACATTTCAAAGGAAATATAATTAATACCCTCAGAGAATATTTTTAAAAAGAATGTATTCTTAAAAGAAGAAGAGAATGAAGTTTTAAAAGACTCATGAAAATTTAAAATACCATAAGAGTAATGAAAATTAAAAGGATGGAAAGATAAATTTGAAGAAAGCTTTCATAAGAGTATAGAAATAAGAGGTAGAAGGAAAACTATTTTTAAGTAGATGATTGTTCAAGAAGTCCATTATGCAGAAAATAGAATTCAAGGAAAAAAGTATATAAAAGGGAAGTGGAGAAAAGAAAAACTATGAGAAACTATTATATATAAAATTTCCAAGTAGAAAATACCCACCGACAATACAGCACATTGAATGGGGAAAAAAATTCATATCAAGGTACATTATCGTAAAATTTCAGACTATCTGATGGGGAAAATTTGTATGTCCAAAACTTTTAGAAAAAAAATACAAAATGTTATTTGCAAAGGAATGGGAATAAAAATAGCATCATTTAGTACTGTACTACAACTATATAGTTGTTCCCATTGGGATGGATCAACATTCCAATATTGGGGTAAGCTTGGGAAAGGATACATGGGACTCTTTGTACAATTTTTTCAACTTCCTGTGAGTCTATAATTATTTTTAAATAGTTTTTTAAAATAGCATCAGACACTTTAACAGCATTCTGGAAGATAAAGACAATAATTTACTTAGCAAAGTTCAGTGACTTACTTCATAAATCTGATGGGAAATGATTTTCAACCTAGAATTCTACACCCAGCCAAACAATTACTCCAGTGTGAGAATAAAGATATTTTCATATGTGCAAATTGTCGAACAGTTTTACTCCAATAACCAATTTCTTATATTCCTGGGAGATGTTCCTTACCAGATCAAGAGAATAAATCCAGAATGAGACATGAAATCCAAGAAACATGGGATCCAGACAAAACAATCTTAAGAAACCGTCACAGTGATGATGAAGGGGCAGCTCTGGACCACACTGTTGCAAAGCCAATAAGCAAAAGACTGAATTTGGGGCAAGGGAGGGCGCTCCCAGAAGGAGTATCTCAAAAACTAAATAAATAAAGCTGATATATTACCTGATATGTTTGGACTCTTTAAGAAGCGATTCCTATTTTTGGTGAGAATCTGGAGATAAATTAATAAGAGGTGTGTAGAAGAAAACAAGGCAAAGGAGAAATGAATCACTTATCACCTAAAAACTATAAACAGATGACCAAGGAAAACAATACACAATGGATGTATCAATTACAAATAATATTAAAAATATCATAATGTAAACACTGAAAAGCAATTTAACTAAAATCTTTCAAGTAGGGTAGCCAGTATAAGAGATATCTTTTTCAATACTCATCTTTCACAAAAAGAATCTACGTATAATTCAGTTCAAAAGTAAACAGTCAAAAAATAGCAATCTGAGCATGCTACTTAAAAATGTAGAGATAAAAACAAAAATAAAAAACTGAAATACTTGAAATGGTTTCCAATGGGGTATAGCCATCAGATTTTGGTAGAATGGAGCAGAGGGTTCTCATTTCTCATGATAAGCCTTGAAGAACTATTTGACTTTTAAATTATGTACAAGAAACACTTTGAAACAAATTACATTAAATTTAAAATAAAACATAAGGAAGCCTCTAGTTTCTCCTGACTGAAAGTGAGCAATAACTAATGCATCCATGCCCAACTTCCCATCTAAATAGTTCTGAAAGCCATTTTTCTTAATGTTGAAAATTTCAAAAGCAGTGGACACTTAATTTGTAAAATCCACTCATTTTCACAAAGTCAGTAGTAATGGAATCAGTAAAATCTTGGGAGAATCCCCTTGCAGAGGAAATGCAGGAATAGAAAATACATGAGGAGGTCTAAATTTGGACACAATTCCCTTTACCCTTCAGAAAGAAAGAAGCCTCCGATCTAGGGTGTGGGAACTGTTTTCCAGTAGAATCGCAGCTTTTCCAATAACCTCCTCCCCATTATCCTTCCCTTTAATCACTTTTTTTGGCAACAATTCTGGAAATAACTTTCCTAGGAATGCACTTGCGACAAAAGGCATTTACTTGTGGGTATCTATATAGAAGATCCAAGGGATGAAGGATTTAAGAAATTATAGTTTGGTTTGTTTTGGGGGGTGGGAGTGTTTCAATTCACCATTTCTAATAAGGAAAAAATCCCAAAAGGCTTAAGAATATTTTTACAATAAAATGTATTTCTTACCAAAGTAAACTCAAGAAACAAAACAAGGAATTCTTCCTTCTGCCTAAAATATCCAAATTAAATACCTACAAATACCAGAAATCTGACTAGGGGCCTTACAGGTTAAAATAAAAGAGGAATCTTTTTCCCCAGCAAGTGTTTCAAACATTGCAAGCACCTCCATACCTCCCCCACTCCCTGTACCATCACCTGTTTTACCTTCTTTCAGAACACTCACCATCATCTAACATACTATGGACTTTATTTATACATATTGATTTTCTTTCCCCTTTATCTGCACAGGAATGTAAACTCCATGAGCATGGAGATTTGTCTTTTTTATGTTTTCACTGATGTAACCCAATGCTTAGGATGATGACCCCCACACGGAAGGTAGTAATTATTTGGTGAATAAGTGAGTGAATTATAACAGGCCCAAGGTAGATGAAGGAGCCAAGGACAAACCACATACTCAGTTAAGAGAGATCAGGCTTGGAAAGAACTTTCCTCATATGAAAACGAAAAGATAGGAAAACATGAAGCCTATAAAAATAGCTTATAACCTAAAGGACCTAAGATATGACAGGCATTTTTAAATTTTATATTTTCAATCGGTGATATATTCAAGTGTGTCAACATCAAAACCATATGAAGAGATATAACCAGGAATATCTAATTCCCACCCATGTCCCCAACCTCCTCATTCTTCCAGTTTGTCCCTATTGGTGACCGCTCTCCTCAGTTCCTGTGCATTCTTCTAGAGTTTCTTTATATAAATTCTTATTTCTCTATTATTCAGAAATGGATTTTGATTTATATGTTAAAATGTTTGTTCTGTTCCATATGTTGGTTTTCTTCTCCAGGAATTTCAAATAAGTATATATTAAATCTCTTTACCTATCACCTAAGGATAAAATTTCTCTCTAATCTTTTGAAATCTTTCTTGTTTTTGCCACATTTTGTTTGCTTTTTACCATTAATCCATTTCATTCTTGTTATGTTTCTATAATGCCTATTTACTCTTATTTCCCTGTAATACATTCTTTGTTCTTTTAATATTTTTCTCATTTATTTCTATTTCTTTCCTGAATTCTGCAACTTCCTATCCCCCCCCCCCCCCCCGCGTTTTCTGGTCATTTGTTCCCACTGTCTGGCTATATTTGCCACTGAATTTTGTATTGTTGTTTTAAGTCTGCCTTCATAGCTGCCATTACTTCATTACACTTTTTGTATTCAAGTTAGATTTAGGTTATTATTTTCTTCTTACCTTGTGGCAATATTCTTCTGGCGTGTTTTCTTCATACACAGAAAAGTTTTTCTACATACTACTTGTCCACAGCTTCATCATACAGATTTTGTATTTCTACCTTTATATAATTCATGTTTGGAAGAGCTGAATTCTTTAAAACCAGCTATTAGCAGGAAGTTCCTGGAACCAGGGGAAGGGCCAGAGTAGCAGCCCAGGTTTTACTGATTAAGGGATCTCCTGTTAGTTTCTTTAAAATATGACCTCTGTAGCTGTGGAGAGTGGAAAATGAGGATTTTTTTGTTTCATGGGCATGCCATTTGAGTTTCGCAAGATGAAAAATGTTCTGGGGATTGATTGTGCAACAATGTGAACGTACTTAACACTACTGAACTGTACACTGAAAAATGATTAAGATGGTCACCTTTGTGTTATGTGTATTTTACCACAATGAAGATCTTTTAAAAAATTTAAATGTATATATTTATTTATTTACATATTTTAAATATATATTTGTTATATTGTATTTTTAATATATAAATGTTATATACCATGTATCCCTGAAAATAAGACCTAGCCAGACAATCAGCTCTCATGCATCTTTTGGAGCAAAAATTAATATAAGTCCCGGTATTAAATCATATTATATTATATTGTATTGTGTTGTATTATATTATATTATACCCGGTATTATATTATATATTATATTATATTATTACATTATATAAGACCCGGTATTATATTATATTATATTACATTATATTATATTATATTATATATTATATTATATTATATAAGACCCAGTCTTATAGCAAAATAAGACCGGGTCTTATATTAATTTTTGCTCCAAAAGACGCATTAGAGCTGATTGTCTGTCTAGGTCTTGTTTTCGGGGAAAGATGGTATGTTCTGTGTAACCATGCCCTGCCACTTTTATATTTCAGAACCTAACCTAGTTCACAAGCCTTCTCTAATCACTCTGGTTTCCCTTATATTCTCTCTGGATGATAACATGAATGCATACAACTTCCTTTTAGATGTGTTCATTTTCTTATAGTAGGAAGTGCTTTCTGAGATCTGCCATTTTAGGATATTTCTATGGACTTTCCTTTCACTCCTTTTCTGCTTCCCCTAGTACTCATGACCTATTTAATTTCAATTCTGTTTACAGAAATTCCAACTTAGGAAGGGACACTCAGTCTGGAAGAAATATTTGCTAGTGGTTTGTGAGAGCTATCACTACTTACTCTTGCTTCAGATCAGATCCTGCATGAAGTGAAGGGATGGGAGAATAAGATGATAGTAGCTAACTTCAATAGTGCCTTTAGTAGGACACCAATAAAAAACAGGGGAAAAAAAGAACATTAGGGATATTTTTAAAAAGTAGCAGTATAAAGTTTACTGTGGAAACCAAAGTAAAAACTTTCACATAGATATGTACATATACATTGCATAATATATGCAATAAAAATGCTATGCAGCGAATGATTTTGAGAAAGAGAAACATTATACGTATAAGATCAGTTCTGTGGCTTTTTTAGTAGTCTAAGCAAGAAATGTTGGTGGGTTATATGAGAAGATGACAGATTTAAGATACATTGAGGAAAAAGGGTTGAAGAAATCGTTGATATTTTGTGTTGTGGGGATATGAGATTGATGTTAGAGGCTATAATATTATAGGGCATCAGGATAGATGGCACTGGGATAGAAACATAGACATTTCCTCTATGGTATTACTGAATGAAAGCAAACCAAAATAGTTGCACTTGCATATAGGAGCTGCTTTCTGATGACTTATATTTTCTGTAAAACTGGCATATTGTATCAGTAGAGAAAGACTATGCATTATTCATTAAAAACTATTAAGCCAACACTCACACTATTTGGGAGCAAAATACAATTAAAGCCATATTTCAAACTATAATCCAAAATAAATTTCAGGTATATTAAAAAGTTATATCTAATATATAAAATAACAACAAAAAAGTTTTAAAAACATATAGTGAATATATTTCATCTTGGCATGGAGAGGGAATAGAAGCAAAAGCAGAAGCCATAAAAAATAGTAAATAATGCCCCATAAAATTGAAATATATATTTTAAAAACTATGAAAATAATTGCATCACATATGACTGAAAAAGGACCTAATATCCTAGCTTAACAAAAAATTTCTGGCCTTGGTTCACAACTTAGCCTCTCCCAGGCACCTCCAAGCCTAGTGCTAGTGGAATACAACAGTGGATCACTTTGTGACTCATGCCAGGTGGCCCTGGGAAGAGCACAGGATTTGGTTGAAATTGGCCTGCAGTGGGGCCCTCCCAGGAGTCCCAGGGCAGCATGCCATGTGGCCAGCTTCAAAACTTACCAGAGTACCATCAGGCCATCTCCACAGATGATACACCCAAAGGGCAGACCCGGAAGGCACTGGAGCTCTGCTAAGGTGAATCCTGCTCTGTAGGGTCAGTCCCTATGTGACAACTCCTACACTGTACTCACAAGCAATCAGCCTGAGGATCACAACTTCCCACTGAGTTGCAAACAGCAACCAAGGCTCAACTACAACAGGAGGCCAAACATAAGTCACACAAGAGACACACCTTCAGCATTCGGCTCAGGTGATCAGGGAGACTGCACCACTGGGCCCCACAGGACCCCTACTACATTAGTTTACTCTACTAAGATGGGGAGACATAGCAGCCCTACCTAATACATAGAAACAAACACAGTGAGGCAGCCAAAATGGGGAGACAAAGAAATATGTCCCAAATGAAATACCAAAACAAAGCTCCAGAAAAAGAATTAAACAAAATGGAGACAGACAATTCTACCAGATGCAGAGTTGAAACACTGGTTGTAACGATATTCAATGATTTCAGGGAGAACGTCAACAAAGAGATAGGAAACATAAAAATGCAGGTACATTAAAAAAAAAATTACAAATGAAGAATTCAATAACTGAAATAAAGAGTACATTAGAGAGAATCAACAGTAGATTAGATGAAGCACTCTCAGTCTGGAAGAAAAATTTGCTAGTGGTTTCTGAGAGTTATCACTACTTAGTCTTGCTTCAGGTTAGATGAAGCAGAGGTTCAAATCAACAATTTGGAAGACAAGGAAACAGAAAACACCCTATCAAAATATCAAAAAGTAAAACAAATCCAGAAAAATAAGGATAATTTAAGGGGCTTCTGGGAAAACATGAAGTATAGAAACATTCACATGATACAGGTACCAGTAGGAGGAGAGAAGGGAAAGAATTGAGAACCTATTTCAAAAAAATGACTGAAAATTTTCTTAACCTGGCAAAGGAAATAGACATACCAACCTAGGAGCACAGAAAGTCCCAAACAAGATGAACCCAAAGAGACAAACACCAAGACACATCATAAATTAAAATGCCAAAGTTTAATTACAAAGAATCTTAAAAGCAACAAGAGAAAAACAGTTAGTTACCTACAAGGGAGCTCCCATAAAACTGTCAGCTGATTTCTCAACAGAAACTTTGCAGGCAAGAAGCAATTGGTATAAAATATTCAGAGTGATGAAAATCAAGGACCTACAACCAAGATTACCCAACAAAGCTATCTTTTAAAATTGAAGGAAAGATAAAGAGCTTCCTAGACAAGAAAAAGCTGAAGGAGTTCATCATCACCCAGCCAGTATTACAAGAAATGTTAAAGGGACTTCTTTAAGAAGAAAAAAAAGATAAAAAAATATGAATAATAATATCACAATAACTACATATTTAAGAACAATTACTTTTGATGTAAATGTGTTAAATTCTCCAATCAAAGACACAAAGCAGCTGAATGGATAAGAAAACAAGACCCATTTCTGGGGATTTATCCGAAGAAACCCAAAACACTACTTCTAAGGGAAATGTGCACCCATATATTCATCGCAGCCTTATTTACAACAGTAAAGATATGAAAGCAACCTGAGTGTCCATCAATGGATGAATGGATAAAGAAGAGGTTGCTATTACCCGGCCTAAAAAGGAATAATGTCTTGCCATCTGCAACAACATGGATGTACCTAGAAGATATTGTGCTGAGTAGAGTAAGTGAGACAAACACAACAAACACCATATAATTTTATTTATGTGTGGACTCTATACACCAACAACAAAAAAACAGAAACAGTCATAAATACAGACAATATTTTGATGGTTTCCAGATTGGAGGGGTGTGGAAGGGTGGGTGGAAAAGGTGAAGGGATTAGGAAGTATGAATTGGTAGTTACAAAATAGTCATGGTGATGTAAAGTATAGCATAAGGAATATAGTCAATAATATTGCAATAACTATGTTTGGTGTCCGATGGGTAGTAGATTTATTGGGGTAATCACTTTGTAAGTTATATAAATGTCTAATCACTACATTGTATATCTGAAACTAATATAATATTGTATGTCAACTGCAACTGAAAAATTTAGAAATTAAAAAAAGTAATAGTCACAGAACAATGACCAATGACTTGAAAAATTGCTCTGAATAATGCTAAATCAGAAAACAATTAAATTGTATCATAGCATATATAGTATGATCCCCAATTTATTTTTTCTAATGTTTAATAGAAAGATTAGAACTCTATGTATAAAATACTAACATATGTTCGCCTTTTTGTTCATGTTTTTTATTCTAAACTTGTCACAATAAACCTTAATATTTCGTAATTAAGAAAAAAATATTGAATTATACATAAAGAAAACTGGTTTCCAAAATTTCCTTTCTTTGTCATTCCTTTTTATACTCTACTCTTCATACTGCCTTTTCCTCTCAACCACTGTTTCCTATTATAAAGATTTCATAGATACATTTCTAAGTTTTGAAATTAAAGACTTTGGAAAAAGAGAAGATGACGAACATATTTATATTATTATTGCACATAAGTATTTCTAGTTACTTATATTTATAAGTTATCCATCGTATTGAAATTTATGAAATACAAATTCCTGTCTTTTAAAGTATCATCTTTTAAATAAAATTAATTTCTATTTTAAAATATTTTATATTTCTCATGACTAAGGTAGTTTGTTCTCTAAATCTGGGTTTGCAAGCATAACTGCACATCAGAATTACTAGAGGAACTTTTAAAAGTACAAGCCCGGGCCCACCCTTAGATATTTTAAATCAGGAGTTTGGGGGCCCATTCAGTAATCTGTATTTCTAAATTCTCAGATTATTCTGATAATAAACCAAGTCAGTAAAATGCAGCTTTGGGTGATTAATAAACCCATTCTTTGAACTTGTTCCACCTTTCACCTATGAATAATAACACTAGTAACTAGAAAAATTGTAAAGCGAGTGTCTTTTAAAGTTGACATAATTGAAACTAAGCTGGTCTAAAGGAAACTTACAACTTCATCTGTCTAACCACCATTTGTATATAGCTTGAATCATTCTAAGAAGTCACTCAGAATTATAATGATATTCTAAGTCCACATCTATGAAGGTTCTATAAAAAAGAAACTTTCTTTCATATTCTTGGAACAGAGCTAAGTGGTAACAAAAGTCTTTGACTATTAGTGAAGAAAACAGCCAAGAGCTGATATCTATAGTATTCTAAAAGTAGATTGTTTCCCTTATCTGGGAATTTTTACATTTTAAGAAAATCACATTCAAAATTTAGTCTGAATAAAAGGTATAAGAGAAATTTTGATCACTGAATCAAGAAGAAACGATTACTTTTGTTGAGTTCATAAAATTATGTGGGTTAAAATTAAAAGCATAATATGTGCATCTAGAAGTGTTTACATGCAGAAACTTCCCCCAGAAAATCAAATTCCTTTCCCTGTACACAGCCACAATTTTTAATAGAATTAGAATTCTAAATTCTATAGAAAATAGGGGTGGTAGGTTACTTCAGTTGGTTAGAGAGTGGTGCTAATAACACCAAGTTTGCCGGTTCGACCCCCACACAGGCCACTGTGACTTGTGCCCTCGTTAAAAAAAGAAAAAAAGAAAAAAAATTCTATAGAAAATATGCTGTGTGATATTGCACCTTAGTGGTTTTATAAGAAAACATTCATGAGGCTAGATTTTTTTCAAAATATTAGTAGAGGAAACATTAGTAGAGGTAGCAATGGAGCCATCTTTAGTTGCTGTTTGATTTAAGTAGGGTTAGTATAGGGTCTTAAAGACACAATTTACCAGCTGAGACTTAGTGACTTGTATTCTAGAATTCTTAAAACTTTTCAAAGTCTGGGATTAATAGAAGGTTTGATATATATGGAAAGAGATAATATGAATGTTCTAAAAACCAAAGCTGGGGGTTAGAGAAGTTTACAGCCAAGTATGGTGTCACTGTTACATTGTTTAGGAGAACTATTTTTTATAAAGAAACAGGAAATTGAAAGTTGAATTTACTTGTGATGGTGTCATTCATTTGCAAGGGCAGCAGCTAGAGAAGTGACTTACAATTTCTTTACTGTGTCATATAGAAAAAATTATTAGGACCAGAAGGAGGATTCTGCTTGGTGTTCTGGAAAGAACATTAGAGTTAAGTGATCTGAAAACTTGGTTCAGGTCTCCCACAAACTTTCTGTTTGAATTTGAGAAAAATCACTTACACTTCATGAGCATTAATTTAGTAGTCATGTGTAGAAAGGCCGGATGGTGGTTCAAACATTGAATTTTAGAATCTCAGCTGCGTCACGTACAAAATATAAAATTTGGTACAAGTTAATTTCTGTGCCTTGGTTCCCTTATGTACAGGATGGAAATAGTAATAGCACTTACTTCACAGGGTTATTGAGAGAGTTACATGATTTATTATATGTTAAGCATTTAGAAGAAAAGCATAGTAATTGTTTTAGCAATTATATGATAAGAACTTTGATCTATAACTCAGTGGTTTTCAAATTACTCTAAGCTGTGGGACCGTGGTTCGAATAAAATGTCACATAGATGTCTAAATAATAAAACATGGAATTAGAGATGTTTTCATTGGACAGGGGCAGAGGGATTGAGAATCATGCCTTCCACCTTTCCAGCTTTTCCCGGGTGACCCAATGGACAACATCAAGAAACCACAAAACAATAGAACACAGTTTAAAAACACTAATGAGCTCTTCCAAATCTGTCATAGGTTATATATCAGTTGGGCACTGTGGCTAGTAATAGAAATATGACAACAGTGGTTTAAACAGATACGGGATTTATTCTCTCTTCGAGAAGAAGTTCAACAGTGAACAGCTAAGGCCTGGATGGCAGCTCTTCAAAGTCATCAGGAAACCATGCTCTCTCTGTTCTCTGGAACTCCAGTCATCTTATTCATGATCCAGACAGAAAAAAAAAGGGGGGGTGGGAAGTGGTAAGGGGAAAGCTTTCTAATAAGCCTTACCCAACATCTTCTGTTAACATCTCAGTATTCATCCCTAGATACAGAGGAGAGTTGAAAATACAATCTTTTAATTGGGTGTATGTCTATCTGGAATTAAGTAAGTGTTCTGTTAGTATTGAAGGAAAGAAAGGATTATGCTGGGCAATAGCCTTCTACATATGAATTTTAAAATACGATTGTGTTTTATGAGTAAAAGGAATACTAAGGCTGGCTCCTTAACAGTGGATCAAGGACATTGGGAAAAGAATAATACATCAGTCAAAATCTGACTCTGTTAATTGCCTTTTAATCACCCTTAATTTTTATATGGTTTCTAGAAAAGTGTATTAATCCCTTTAGTAATTTAAATAGTTCTCAATGAATATATGCCAATACGTTTTTAAATATTTTCTTGTTGGTCAAGGGAGTAAGATGTTAAATAGATATCCATCTACAAAATAAAGGTTAACTGGAAATTGTAAAATAAACAATGTACACATGGAGCGCAGCATAACGTCCAGCACTATTTGATTGATTGATTGATTGATTGATAGATAAAATAGATGGCAATTCTCTATTTCCTTTTCATTACACTGAACTTCAATTTCTTCATTGACGTTATGAGGAATTTAGGCCAAATGATATCTGGGGTTTCCTAAAACTCAAGTATGCTGTGAAACAATAAGAAACTCCCAAAATTTGGAAACGTTTGAGAGGAGAAGGGCTTAATATACCTTCAGAAATAAGCATTAACTATGTGACTTCAGGAATCCAAGTGCTTATATCAAATGCAGACCAGAGATACATCCAGGATATTACTAAAGCTAGTTAGTCCTCAAAGGTAAACATCTTTGAGGAACACGTTTTACCCTAATTGCCAAGCTAAATTTATAAAACTGGAAAAGCAAGGGAAAAAAACTTTTCACCCTCACACTATTTATTTAAGCTAACTCAGCTAATTGGCAATTATCAATACTCTTATTAGTCACATTCTTTGAACTCCTACTATTGATAGGGCCACTGCAATTTATAGGGCCTTATGGGAAATACGAATGAAATAGAGGATGAAGTGTCTGCCCTAGAGAGTCTTGAAGCCTGGCAAGCAAAAGGGCATTAGGTCAACAAAAATTCACTGAGCTTCTACTGCATGTCAAGTTCCATACAAGAAACTGGATATTAAATGATGAATAAGACCCAAGGTCTTCATATCAAGGTAGGTCTGGCCATGAAGTATTACACCCCGGGTCTCTATTCCCTTTGCATAAATAATGTTACTTTATTACTCAAAACCCACCTTAAAATATTATTTACCAAAGAGCACTTCCTGTTCCACAGGTCTTCTATTTAAGACTGACCTAATTTCTTGAAACAAAAGAAACCTCCACTCCTGTGCAGAACAGATCCTTGGAGAGTTTTTGCAGGATAATGGTTGTCCTTACTAGTGCTGAAAGCGAAGGATCTTGTGGAATAAGGAAGCTTCTCTTTGGAGCACATATGAAAATCATCCTCTGGAAATTGTAAGAACATGAAATTGGGGAAGAAATGTCTGCCTAAATCTTGGAAAAAACCCACTAACAAAGTCAAATTTCATTTAAAAACCAAGGTGAGACCTGAGATATTTGCCAAGCTCAGTTCTCCAAGACAAGCGATGGGAAACATAGTTTGTGTGATATGCTGAGCTTAGCTTTTCTTATTACCAACTTACGATAGCATCCTCTCTCTTTTTCCTTTTCTTTGCCTTGAAAGTCTAGTTTTTTAGTCTGTAGGGAGTGAAAAAACAGCTGGAGGTGCCAGGCTGAGCACGATAAACATCATAAGTTATGTACTAAGTCTCAGAGTCCTCCCCTTCCCTACAAGCAGTATCCTTAGGAGACTTAGGAGATCTTTTTATCACTGTCCTTTGATTTTCATCGTGCATTTTATACTTTAAAAATCAATACTTGAATTTCTGAACAAATTTTGCATGTTGTTTTTGTATGGCTAGAGGTACTCTGGATGAGACTACGATTTATGCCTGGGTACTGGGGAACAAAGCTTGAAGAAAGGAGTGATGCTCCTATCCCAGAATAAACAGATTGTCACCAAAACAATGTCTTGGTATTGCCTGCTGTCATGCACTGGACCAATACAAATATCTTTGAGAGTTCTCAGGTAGTAAACTCATGGACTGAGAAGTTAGCACTGCATTTTCTAACCATACTCAAAATTTAGGAGACTCAATCTATGGTAGAAACATATAATCTGTGCTTCTGTCCAGAAATAGAATGCCTAAGAGCTGAGAACTAGTTTTTATCAAAATTTGATTTTGAAATTCTGTTCTCCTCTGGAGTTAGAAGGAAAAATAAATTCTTTGAGGCTGAGAGGTGTCAAAGAAATGACACAAAAGGAGGAAGTTTACTAATGACAAGTGCTAGAATCAAAACACTCCATGTAGGAAATGGATTGAAGATATAATACTTCAAATTGAAAGTTGGGGTACTGTTGAATAAGGCTGAAATCAGCTTCAAAAGGTAGATGGCAAGGTGTCTGAGAAAAGGACTTTGAAGACTAGTAACCAGCTGTGTACCATGTTTTGGAGAATCAAATTCTTGTATTCCAGGAAATTAGGTGAGGAGAGCAGACCATATTATATGGATGCATGGTGTTATATGGTATAAATATATGTTTCAGTATATATTTATAATTTGGTTTGTAAAGAAGTCTGGATTGTTGTCCCTTAGAGTTAATATTGTATGTGAATTTTTCCTGAGACTATCATTAAATATAATGAGACAATTCAGAACTGGTAACATAGGAGCCAGTGGAAAAGGCTATGAGTAGATTCAGCGAAGACAAAGGAAACTGCCATTAAGAAGTAACAGAACAAAGATTTGTAATCTTTAAATTAAGGATTATATTTCGACATCTTTCTAACTCTAAAATATAGGCCCGTGTAAACAGCAAAACATAGAAATACTTAGAAACAGAAAAAAAAATTTGCTTAAGACAGCATCATAACATAAAACTGCAATCAGGAAGAAATCAACAAGGTCAAACAAGTATTCCAGGAGTATCATTGCGTATCAAAAGCATGACTTGGCAATGAAGCACAGGAAAATCCTGTTGGACCTGCTTCTCTAGGAAGTGCCCAGATAAAATATTTAGTGAAGTGGGCAGGAATCACCACGTCCAAATTGAAGCACAGGGCAATGTCTATCACCCAGGTTGTTTCCATTATAAATTATGCTTAATTGGAAAGGTTATTCTCTTTACAGCCCCTTGTGAAAATGAACAGTTTATGGAAAGGATGAGTCTTTCTTCACTCATTCACTAGAGTGCCCTGGAAAGAGCAGTGATCTTAGAATCAATCTTCTTGGTTTGGAATGCAGCTTTAAACTAAAAGTAATAATAACAGTTGTCCAGAGTTGTTGTTCTCATGAAGAGCTTGGAAACACTGGGTAAAAATGCCCATGAACACCCTTTTTTATATTCTAAATTAAAATTCACACATTTCATTTGATGAGAAAAGAGAAGGAAATGGGGATTCTTATTGAGATAAGTATGTTAATTCACTTGTTAGTTTTCTAAAATAGGAAATCTATGGGAATCTATGGACATTATGTTTTGACTTGGAATAGTAAAATGGATTTATTCAACTTACATAATAGATTCATTTTTCTTCTAGGAATGTCTCTAATGTCAAGCCTACTGTGTTAATAAGAGTTTCAAAGATTGGGGAAAATACAGTTATAAATGGATCTAATGCACGTAAATATATGTCCAGCATTTTGTTACTTAAGGTTCTAATGTGAAGAGTAGCTGTGGAAATGGTTACCTGCAGGAAAAATTGTTTCTATAATTCTGGTGGAATAATATTATAATCCTTTATAATTAGAAATGACTATCATTCAAAGAATTTAGAATGCTAAAAGATAGCATGTGATCAAATACTCACCACTTCCCTAGGGTATACAATATATCTCTTCTTTTCTCCTAATGAGGGAAAGGAATGCAAGTCTTATAAATTACTGAAATCAACTAGTATAACAGTGATAAAGATAATAAAAGAAACCAGAGTTTTCATCATATTTACATATATATATATATATACATACATATACATGTATGTATGTGTGTATATATATATATATATATATATGTTTATATATATACATATATATGATGTATAAATGATAAACCTTTTTCTGATATAATGTGTCTGAACCAGAGAAACTCATCAAAGGACCAGAAAAGTGTTAGAAGCTCATCAAAAAAGAAACACAAAGGTAATACCTAGGGAGGACTAGGTTTCCACCAAAATTTAACTCTCTTCTCTGGGAATTCTGTGAATGTTTAACTTCATAGCCAAAACAGGGAACTCTTGGGTTTCTTTGAATAGATGTGATGGCCCACAAGCTCACCAAGATATAGAGAGATACATAGATTCACAGACAGGTACATAGATATACAGATATGTAATTTATAATTGTTTTATAACTAGATAAATTGGACTTAAAATTCTTCTCTTTCTCTGATGATGATATAGGTTTAACAAAATTACCCAGCTTCTGCCTTTGGATGATGAGAGACATTTTGTAACTTATATAAACTTGTTATACTTTACCTAGTTACAGATTGTTACAAGTCCCACATAGTGAATTTTGAAAATAAATATCAAAGGGATAGAAACACTGTTTTTTGATAAAGGTAATGGAAAGGAGGCCCTTTAACAGCTGGGTGAAAAAGGAGGGTGAGAAAAGTTCTTCAAAACAGCAAAACAAAGAAAAGTGCAAACAGACCAGAAAAAGCGTATTAAAACTTGGAGAAAGAAGAAAAGCTCTGACATCAAATGAAAGGGGAAAAAAAAAGGAGCAGGGATATAATAGTTCCTCAAACATGGATTGTAACTACTGAAGTTAGGAAACCCTAGACAATTTAGGTGGACAAATGACTGAATACAATGCTAAGACTTATGATATGAGTCTAGAGCAGGTCTTAAATATTTTTAAAAAGGAGAAAAAAACTAAATCTTCTTATTTTATACTCAGGATCATGTGAAATCTTCAAAGCTGAGATTATACATACATACAGAGACATCAAGAACCAGGGGAAATGTACATGAAGTGGTAAAGAGCGGAAATATCATGGAAGAGAGGAGTAAACATGATTGGCACAGAAGCCATATTAAAAAAAAAAAAAAGTAGTTTTGTCATTAACAGGTAAATTAAGTTCAACAAAGACTAGTTAGAAAAGGTGCATCCCTGGGGTTACAATTATGCTGATTTGGAGAAAAGTAAGTCCATGGCTTTTTAATATTCACTATCAGACATACATATTGTCCAAAGTCCTGGCTAAATTCATACAATATGGCTCTCACTCTTAAGGAATATATAAATCAAAGTTCTCTGTCGTCTAAAAATTGAGGAAAACTTACAAATACTTGTAGTTTTAACCCTCATGGTTTCTGGCAGATAAGAGATGGCACAATGGGGGTGATCAGATAATTTACTGAAGAAACGACTAACAAAGCATAGGCAAGCTTAAAAGAAATTAGAAAGAATGGTGAAACATTCCAGGGCTAGATACTGTAAGAAGACACTGCAACTCTTAAAGAGGGAAAAACACGCTTAGCAAAACTTGCAAGATGCATACCTGTCAGGGAGAAAGTCACCTTAACAGCTATTGCCTTTGATCTAGGAACAAGGCCATGGGCAGAAGCATATTGAAGCGAGGATGGAGGGAAGTAAAAAGGGGGACATATACCAGGGCTTCTTCATAGTCCCATCATCTGACTTCCTGTCAGTATCTCCCATAGGCTGCACCCAGTTGGAAACCAGAGGGCAATAGGGCCCATTGTTTTAGTCCTTACAGAGTAGCCTCCCCCCCTACACACAGCAAGAAGGGGAACAAAAGTATAAAGTGGATCCAAAGAGTCAAGGGGAGAATGAATACCTAGCACCAACTGCCCATTCTAAACATCTTCAGAGTTGCTTCAGGGGTTTGCAAAATCAAGAAAACATTTGGGCAAAAAACGGGTTCCATTTAGTCTATCATTTCTTTTGTGCATTGTTCATAACCAACCAACATAAGGAGAGAGTTGAATTGACAGTGTATAACTATAAAATGGTAAGTACATTTTTAAACATGGAGGATTAAATGCTTCAAGGATAAAAAAGGATGATTAAAAATAATGAGGATTTTACAGTATGGATTGACGCTTTCATTTTTTTCCTCTAATCAAAACAATGACATAAAACCCAAATTTAGATGTGAGAATGAATTACACGGGTATAGAATGCCACATAGAGAACGTTAACAAGTGACAGCCTTGAATATAGGGTAATAGAGAATACTGTAATAATCCCAATACTGATTAGAAACCAAAAATACCAGAAAACTAATAATATTTTTATATTCAATTTAGTACTTTCAAAGTGATGAAGCGCTAACATAAGTCTTTGTGAAGTAACATCAAAACATTGGTTGAGCAGCTACAAATATTCAAGAAATCATTGGAGGTGAGGTCAGGACATTAAAAGAATGGGGGTGGTTAATACAAAGACACTTGTAAATTTGTAGTTCTTAGGTTTACAAGTGAATGTTCCTATACCTAAAATACAAGCGAAAGCAAGCAGCAAATGGTGTAAGGCATGGAAAGGAAGATGCCGATATAAAGATCTGTTCAGATTAATTAACTAATATGTTTTAATCATGTTAGAGGACACCACATAGCCAGGCTCCCAGTTAACTGAAGCTAGAAGACAAATATATTGAGTGTGTTCTTCAATGTCCTGGCCTCCAGTTTAGCTCCATAAATCTCTGCTGAGGGCTGTGTGAAAGACTCTTCTAGAAGCTAGAGACAGAGATGAATAAACCATGATTACTGCCCTCTAGGAGGCTACAGGACTTAGTGGGGAAAATAGACAGTCACATAATCCTTATCGCTAAAAAGCCCAGCTGAAAACTGTTGTGAGGAAATGAGAAGAGCATGAAAATGGCCAGGGCTGAGAATCATGACTATCTAAACCTGATTCTGCCACAGCCACTTTCCTCAAGTTCCCTGAGGGAGATAAATGGATGACGAACATCTGAAGAAGAAACACCTTACTGAAAGCTTTGGCAAGCGAACCTCAGTGCAGAACCTTAGAAGCATATCAGAATCATTGTTAATTCTCTTGCCCAGCCTAAGCAGGCCTAAGAATCCTCCTTGTGCCTAGAACTGACTTTCAAAGGGAGTAGTTACCAACTCCCAAAAAGAAGGAGAGCTCAGTGCTTCATCAGACACCAGACTAGACATAACATACAGTGTTTCCCTGAAAATAAGGCCTAGCCGGATTTCAGCTCTAATGCATCTTTTGGAGCAAAAATTAATATAAGATCCGATCTTATTTTACTATAAGACTGGGTCTTATGTAATATAATATAATATAATATAATATAATATAATATAATATAGTACCGGCTATAATATAACAATACCAGCTATAATTAATATAATACAATACAATACAATACAATACAATACAATACAATACAATACAATACAATATAATATAATATAATATAATAAATACTGGCTATAATATAACACTGGGTCTTACATTAATTTTTGCTCCAAAAGACGTATTAGAGCTGATTGTCTGGCTAGGTCTTATTTTCGAGGAAATACGGTACTAGATAATGAGAAACAAACTGTAGACATGGGGAAGAACTACACAGACAGGGTCTCATCATATAAACCCCCTTTCTCCTCATCTTGACATTTCCAGTTCCTGAACAAATATCCCTGTTTCTGTTACATACTGCTTTGTCATGACCAACCCCGAAACCAAATGGCTTAAATCACCCCACTATTTTATTTGCTCTCACAATTCTGCTCAGCTAGGCATTTCTTCTCCTCCACCTGATGTTGACTGGGGCTGCAGTCATCTGATGGCTCAACTGGGCTGAAGCATCCAAGATGGCTCACTCACGTAGCTGGTACATAGCTGACGCTAAGCAATTACAGGCTGGGAATTCAATTGGGTCTATTTGGAACACCTGCATATATGCTCTGCATGGGGCGGGGGCTTCTCACAGCATGTCAGCTGGTGTCCGAGAGAATGCATCTCAATAGCATGTGTTTGAATCTGCCAATGTTCTTAAAGTCTAGGCCTAAAACAAACACAGAGTCACTTCTGTCTCATTCTATTGGTTAAGCAGGCATAAGGTTGGCCCAGATTCAGAAGAAATAAACTAGAATAGAATCCTAGCTATTTGTAGTTCTCTACAATTCTTGAACGTAAAATAGTCCTATCAGCACACCCAAGAATGCAATAAGGGTCAGTGGTGAGGTCGTCATGCAGACAGCCCTGAGTTCTCCCTAGAGGCCAGTATCTTCTATCTGGTCACCTTGAGTGGCAATAAGTAATGTTAATTGGCCAATATTTTCAACCAGTTAGGAGCTGAGGACAGTTGGCCAGTTGCTGACTGGTTAAATATAAATCAGAATTTGCAAGCAGAAGAAAACAGACTAAAGAGGAGTCAAGGGAAATGAATGCTCAAAATGAGATGAGTTCAGGGAAGGTCAGTCAAGGGAACCTGGGACTAGGTCTGACCTCACTTAATCTGGAAGGTAACACTTCATCCATGGAGTGGAATTCAGTTGAGATTAAATGAAAACCCTATAGAATAAATACAGCATTTAGCAAAATGCCTTTTTAGAGGATATAAAATTGAACTATAGAATGTGAATATGGTTAATTTCATTTCTTGTAATTTAAATTGTTGTTCCTGATGTGCTTCTGGGTATTCTCCCTCCCCTTCCACCAGATAAGCAGGGTTATTATTTTTTTTAAAAAAAAAGAAAAACAATAATGATTAACTAGGAGTTTTCTTAAACTACCAGGAAGCGTAGTCTGTCTAATCAAAGAGAACTATAGACAACATTCTGTTACAGATGTGAAGTAATAGAGACTGAAAAAAGTTGAAATAAACTTTGAGCCAAATGTTTTTTTTTCCTATTTGAACAGATTAATTTACTTTTCAAGTATAAGCCAACTTAAAAGAATGCAAAAATAAGTCTTACTATTTCAAACTCATTGTTTATGTTTCACATATACTGCGTTAGTCAGTTTCTAATATGTCTTAAGTTTGCTACCTTTACATATGTTTATATTTCATTTGTCAGAGATTTTCTGGGAGAGCGAGTCTCCAATTTTATAACGGAAGTCAAAAAGATCAGCTTTCACATGTAGAGAACTGCTTCCATAGGCAATATTTGTTTCACAATGAGAGGATCATCTGTATTCTCTGACAGTTCAGAGCTAGTAGCTGTTCTGTGGAATGACTTTTCTGCTATTACCTTAACATCAATTATTTGACATTAGTTTATTTGGATGGGGGTGGCGCAGAGAGAGACTGTGAAACAAATAATTTCTAATGGCTGAAACAGGAGTCGTCAGGCAAAATTCCAGGGAGCAGCCGAGGCTATAACTGCCCAGTTCCCACTGACATCAGTGTGAGTAATAAAACTAAATCCTCTGGGGATACTTTGAAATTTTAGCCTGCAGTATCTTTGGAAATATTTCACAGTGAAATTGTATTTCCAATTCCACAGCCAATAGTTGTCCCAGCCACCTCCTTCCCATTTCCCCAAACATGCAAAAGCTTCTAACTCTGTTCATTTACAGTGATTATTTCAATTTATATCACCAGTGCATGGTGAAGGGTAAGTCAGGCAGCCACTTCTGATTTAGTCATTTAAAAACTGTGTTGCAACAGCTTTTTCTCTTGCCCAATTGACAGAAGAATTGTGCAGTCTTCACCAAGTGTTCTAAGCCCGACCTGAAGAACATTCAAAAAGGATGATTTATAAACACTGCAGCAGTGGATTGACTCTTAGGACTTAATATATGAACCTCACTCTCATGGACAGAGAAAAGAGAAACAGAAGAGAAAGAACATTAAATCTCTTCTCTCTCTCTCTCTCTCTCTCTCTCTCTCTCTCTCTTTCTCTCTCTCTCAGGTTTTAACATTTTTTAAACCTTTGTTTCCCTAAAAGGACCCAAACCACAGCTACATAAAAGAATATGTGCTACATGTTTACTTAATTTCTTAGTACCTCTTGTGCTTCACCTAATGAGGATGTATTCAGAACACTTACCCTATAGGATGGTTGTAAGGATAAATGAATGTGAAATGCTTTGAAGAGTGTCTGGCACATGGAAAACATGCAAGACATGTTGTCTGTGCTTATCAATCTTTACACAGGATTTGTACTGATTTGCAGCATAATCCAGCCCTGGTCCTCTTGTGAATGAGTAACTTATGCCATATCCTCCACCTACTCTTGCCCACCCTTTTTCCATACATATAGAGTCATTAAATTTGATATCCAGAATTCTGAAGTAGTAGGTAAGAACAATGGAGTTAGTGCTACCAATGACTGAAAGGATAGTAATACATATTTTTTTTCAAAACTAGAAATTACCTCTAGAAACGAAGATGATGGTGGTGGTGGCAGTGGTGGTGAGAGCTCACATTTACTGAGCACCACATGTTGCCCAGGCATTGTGCCCAAATTACACTGCAACCTTTTTACATAAATATTCCTGTATCTAATTTGTAGATAATAAAACTGAGGTTTATGGAGGTTTTATAATTGCCTCTACCTCCCTCCTTCTGGTGCCTTTGAAGTTAAGTTGTTGAAGTGTTGTCTCTGTACTTGAGTCTACTTCTTTAATACCACTGACTTGTTAACTTAGTCAAGCCCCACTTCATCACTGAAATGAAACAAAATCATCTATGGTCTCCTTATTGCTACATCAAATTAGCCCTTTCTCACCTTATCTTACATGATCTCACTATAGCAAATGATATTATTGAGCACACCATCCTTAAAAATGCCCTCTATCCTTAGTTTTCATAATACCACAATTTCCTGGGTCTTGCCTTTGTCTTCTTATTGTATTCAATTTTTAAGTTTCCTCTTCCTCTGTGTCCTTTCAGAGATGGGCTTCCATATCTTTTTATTGTAAACATGGGAAGAAATATATTTTGAATCACAAATCTGTACTCAAAAACATATTTATATCGGTTCTTGAAACACTACTTCCTTACTATGTGCAAACATATTCTGATAAATTTATTTTATCTCATCAGAAGTAATGTTGGTCATAACTCATCATAATAATTTCCTAGTTTACACATTTTCTAGCATTCTTCTCAACATTGTTTTCTTTTGCATATGGTTCAGACAAACAGGAGTGACCAATCTGCTTGGTCACAGCTATCCAAACATCTGTCATGTACTATCACATGGTAGTAGCAAAACCCAAGAGACTAGGTAACAGTCTAAGCTGAGCTCAAAAACGCTTAAAAGAGAATTATAATTAAGTCCCCAGAACATTTTTCTAAATGATGCTATAGATGTCAGGGAGGCATTTTGCCAAAAGTTTTAAGTAAATGAACAAATACTACTTTGGGAAATGAGCTTTAAATATTACAGAACAGATATCCTCTCTAATTTTGAATCAACAAAACTACTACCAAAAATGAGCCTTTAAAATGAGTAAATTATGACACTAGGATTATTTTCTAATTTTAATATTCCATTTCCCAGTTTTATTCCTAATAAGGAAGCAAACAAATCTGTGCATCTCTTGTCATCACTTCAAGCATCACTTGTTCATTCATTAATTAATTCACACAGCAATAACTATTTAGCATTTTCCATGCACAAGGTATTGTGCTTGAGGCTGCAAAGGATACAAAGATAAATCAGACATGGACCTCTCTCTCAAAGATGTTATATGTTATTTATTTACTCATTCATTTAAGTATTTCTAAATAATAGTAATTGTTTTTCACTACCTTCCTGTCTCCCAAACATTCATGAATAGATGAATTCATTAACTTCTTAATCCCAGATGAATGCTTTTAAATCATGCTCATACTCATTCAACTGCTGCTATAAACTCAAATCCAACACGTCATTTGTGTAGAGTTTTTTTCTTAGTTTTTCTTTCTTTTTTTTCCATAAAATTCAAGTACTCATCTTTCATTCTGAGAAAGCTTTATCTATAGATAAAGAATTAACATTTAGATCCAAATGGGTGAGTGATTAGCTATGATCCAGTTGTATTATATGCACTAAATATTAACCACCAACTAGATTTTAAAACTAGAGAACAAAATCCCAACAAAGTTGGGAGTTTTGTCTATTTTTAGGACTTATTTCATGAAGTAAGCAACATCCATTATTTAGACAACAACCTGCTACTCATTGGTTACTAATCTCAAAGAAAATGAGGGATTATGTTTTTGTTTTCTCAGAGCCTGCTGGGTAACAGTAATTTTAATCTAGTAGAATTATTATCCAGTCAAGACATAGGAACCCTTAGAAGGGAAATTAACCATGCAGGATGTGAATAATGTCTAGTTCTGTGGCACTTTAGGAATGAATGAGCCATGAAAGTGGTGACCGATGACAGGGATCATACAATGCTGTTAGGCTAGTAAGACATGTCAGGTATAGCTTATCCCAATTGATTTATATTTTTGTTTGGAATGGCAGCCAAGCATGGGAGCCCAGGTGGCAGAGAGAAATCTTAGTCTAAAATCATGCCAAGGGGAGTCTGACAATATACATGTCATATAACACAACACGTTGATTCTACTTTGGGATATACATTCTTGCATATATGCCAAGAAAACCTGGCATATACGCACATGTGAAGATGTTCCTCCCAGCATTATTTGTAATTTTAAAAAGCCAGAAGGAACTAAAATGTCCAATACACACACACACACACACACACATACACACACACGCACGCACGCACAAATGATAAGATTTTATTGTGCAAACACTGTAAAATGAATAGCCTAGATCTAAAATTATCCTTAAGCATAAATCTGACTATTGAGTGACAAAAGTATAATTCAGAGAGATACATACAATATGATAGCATATACAAATTTTAAAAGCATAAGATGGTATGAGAATATGGTAGATTATAAAACATAAAGCTAGAAGAAATATATACCAACTTCAGAAGAGAAGTTTTTTCTGGGTGAGGAAGAAGAGGATAGGATGGGAGGGAAGGAATTTTATTTGTACCTTTAATAATCTTTTGAAGAATTTGAAACACATGTGGCCAAATCTTGACAGTTCTTAAATCTGGGTCATAGATAATTCATGAGATTTTTTAATTTTTCAGTTTGTTCTCTTTGATCTTCCTTATAATTCCTTATAACATTTGTGATTTTTAAACTATTTTTTAATAACAGAAATGACATGTAAAGCTGGGTCAGATCTAAGCCAGAGTAATTATCTAGCATAAGAAAGTTGTGGCTGGCATCATTAAATGGTCTTCATCTATCTCATCAAGACGCTAGTGCATTCGTGATTCCAGGTGGTTTGTCCAATTTGAGGTAAACCCTAGATGAGGGTCCTCAGTAAGCAAGGCTCACAGAGTCTGGCAGGTTGGTCAGGGTCCTCTTCAAGAAGGCTGGACTCCACCCAGGATGGAAAATAAGAGAAAAAAGGAGGAACCTAGTGGAAAGTTAATGCACTGTCTTGGCTCCCTTGACAGTCAGGAGACACCAGATAATTGATTTACAAAAAGACACTAAATTGAGATTGACCATACCTAATGTTTCTGATGGCATTCCTAATTTTCTACATAACTCTGTCGAACTATAGAGTTAGGCATTGTGCCACATAAGCCCTTCATGTGTGTTGCTTCATTTTTTATGTGTGTCTAGGTTTGATATTATTATCTAATTTTCTACATAAGGGAAAGCAAGCATTGTTACCAAGTGTTGAAACTGGAGTTTAAACCTAAATAAGAGAACAGAATAAAATAGAGAAGGTGGAGGAGGGTGGAGGTAGAACGAGAGGGGAAAAGGAGAAGAGGAGAGGAAAGGAAAAGAAAGGAGAAAGAAGAGCATTAAAAAGGAAGGGAGGGAGAAGAAAGTCCCCACAATATATTTCAGTAAAAGGAAAGTTAAACTAATCGGGGGCAAAAAAATTCAAGTTAGTAAAAGGCCAATCAAATTTCTGTTTTCCATAGGCAGCCCATTGTTGCTACATATGGAAAAGTGGACCGACAGTGCCTCTACCTAAAGAACTGGTAGAAACTTTCCTTATGCAAACAACACTCTTGATTCTATTTCAAAGATTTATATAGTCTTTTTCATGCCTTAAACTGAAAATAGCAGGTGAATAAATATAAAATAACCCTGAACCAAAAAGAAAAGGATAATTTATTCCACATCAATTTAAATCAACATTCAGTTTGAGAAGTAGGATAAAACTGAACATACACCATCCAATGAGAATTTTATTTTTACATCTTATATTTAACATTCTAGTCAGAATGAAAAGTCATTTTGACATTTTTTAAAACAAAAAGCAGTTTTAAAAGCTTTGGTTGGCTTGCGTTTTTGTCATGAGGCTGTTCTCATGAGGCAAAATTCAGTGTAGACTAAAAGTCTGAATGACTGCAGATCCTTTGGGAAAACAAGTATTCAGTCAACTTGAAAGAAACATGAAGGGTGGAAATGACCTAGGGAATAGGTTCTAAGAAAAATAGTCAAACCATAAGTGAATTATTTTTAACTTTATAGGAAACATATTTTTAATTCTTTTTAATTATAGAGAACTTTTAATTATTATCAAATAGAGGATTGGGCATGGTTTTGTTCTCAACAGTTGAAAATAAAATATCCTTCCTTGTGTGATAGGAATAAATAGCAATTCCTAAATACCCTTTCACTGGGCACCCGCTACCCCCCACCTCAGTGGAGAAACAATGAATTAAACAAACATAATTAAGACCTAAATCACCCTCTAGGTAACAAAAAGTGGAGTTTTATCATGATTCTGGCAGGTCCCAAGGTAGAACAGAACAGAAACCTTATGATCTTCCATGAAATTATAGGATCCCATTGATTCAAAGCTGTGCTAATTATAAAAAGAACCTTTCCTCAATATGTACTGTCGTGATATATTGTCACAAAGGGGAGCATAGGATTAAGTTGGGGCAGTGAAGTAGAACAAACGCTGTTTTCCACAGGAAGTGTTAGACAAAATGTCAAATCTATGAAGCAGCTAAACTTTCTTTAAAAAAGTTACTTGATTCTTGGAACTGTCAAGAACAGCAAGGTGATGAAAAATTCAGGTTATATGAAAAATTTCTGAGGAAGTTTTTTTGGATTAAACTCTTTGGAATTGAAGAGGGAATAAGCAACCAGATAAAATGGTAAAGTTTGAGGGAATTTCAGGTAAGAGAGATCCAGAAATGCAGGAGGACTTATACATAACCCATAAGAATGATCCACAAAAGAAAAAAACAGCTTCAAACGTCTGCTGGGATTAGAGCGCATAGAGCCATCTTTTGTCAACATAGTCAAAATAAGAAATTTTCTGCTACGCTTTATCTATTCCCTCTCCTTCATGCCTTCCCTACCCTTAAATCCAGCTGGGATGAAAGTGTAGCCAGTAAGTAGGAATGGAGATAAGAAAAAAAAGTGACTGAACATTTTCCTTTCCCAGCAGGCTACGAGGTCTGTCAATTACTTTCACGAACTTGTTGCAACGATGCTGCTAATCTTTATTTTGATATCAGAGCGATTATTCATTATGAATTTGTACCAACTGGGCCAACAGTTAACCAAGTTTACTATTTGGAAGTGCTGAAAAGGATTCATGTAAAAGTTAGACGAATTGAACTTTTCACCAACATTTCATGGCTCTTGCATCACGACAATGTACCAACTCTCATGGCACTGTCTGTGAAGGAGTTTTTAGCTAGTAAACAAATAACTGTATTGGAACACCCTCCCTACTCACCTGATCTGGCCCCAATGACTTCTTTCTTTACCCAAAGATAAAGGAAATATGGAAAGGAAGACATTTTGATGACATTAAGGACATCAAGGATAATACAATGACAGCTCTGATGGCCGTTCCAGAAAAAGGGTTCCAAAATTGCTTTGAAGGGTGGACTAAGCCCTGGCATAGGTGCATAGCTTCCCAAGGGGAAGGTGACTATAGTGATATTCAGCAATGAGGTATGTAGCACTTTTTCTAGGATGAGTTTGCGAACTTAATTGTCTGACCACATAGAATAAAAATAAAGAAGGACCATGAAGCCACTATAGACAAGCAAGGCCAAATACCCTCTGCTTTTTCTTAAGTAAATGGTGGAGATGAGAATAAACTTCTTTACAGGTCTACAAATAAGTAGATCGTTTTAACTTCCTCTATGCATTTAGATGAGTCTTTTATTTTGTAAGTTATCATCTACAAATCTACTTTAGTCTTTACTGAATTCTTACATATCAGTTACCAGCTCTATTAAGAAAACAATTGTATTACTCTCTGTGTGTCAGCAGAGACATGTGTACAATAGTGATCAAGGGTTTTTTGTTTTCATTTTTCCCCTATGAGCTAGAGCTAAAGAGGTTAAGAGTAGAAATTTGAAGAATCAACACATTGCCTCATTCTTTCACACAGTCCCATCTTTTCATGCCTAATGATTCCACACTGGTAGCACAGTGTAAATACGAGCCAAAAAATTAGATTTCTTCATTACTCACTACATGGAAAGAAAACAAAGGGGTCAAAGACCCCATTGCAATAACATCGAAAATGCCGATGCAGAACCTCTGCAAAAAGCAATCCAACAAGTAAAACTGTAAACTGTCACTAACAATAATTACCCAATACTATAGCAATATTGACAAGGTTCTTTCTGTAGAGAGCTTTAGCTCAGTATAAATTAATTGGCATTTAACTTTTAGGATGTTGATTTCAGAAGAAATTTATTTATTGTATTAATTTTATTTTTATCTGATTCCATTTGCTTTCCACCTCAATTTAAATTATTATTTCTAAACAGAAATTTCAGCACTTGCAAAATCATTCCATTTTTATTGGGAAATGTTAGTCTCCTACAAATGCCACTAGACTTAACTACTGAAGTCTAAGTAGTCACTAACAGAATATTCTGTACCTATAATGGTATAACAAGGCTCATCTACTTGCCACTATACAAATTGTAAACATTCCAGCTCAACCAAAATTCATGAAGAATTTATCCATTCTGGCATTCTCATTTGCTAGACTTTGTGTTAAGTGAAAACGCACAAAAATTAATCATTCACCATGGGCAGGCCCTTTGCTTGGCACGAGAGCAGTGACACTAACATGTATATCTTACCTTCATCTTACAAAGTCTGGGGTGACCTTTGTTAGAAAGTGTTCTCTATCTCCTAAGTCTTATAGAAGTTAAAGATCTCCTGCAAAGAGGCAAAGGACAGGATACCATTTTCTTTTTTCTTATTTATTGGGGTGACAATTGTTAGTAAAATTACATAGACTTCATAGATTTCAGGTGTACAATTCTGTATTACATCATCTATAAATCCCATTGTGTGTTCATCACCCAGAGTCAGTTCTCCTTCCATCACCATATATTTGATCTCCCTTCCCCTCATCTCCCACCCCCCTCACCCTTTACCCTCTGGTAACCACTAAACTATTGTCTGTGTCTATGAGTTTTTGTTTCTCATTTGTTTGTCTTGATCTTTTACTGTTTTTTGGTTTATATACCACATATCAGTGAAATCATATGATTCTCTGCTTTTTCTGTCTGACTTATTTCACTTAGCATTATACTCTCAAGATCCATCCATGTTGTCACAAATGTTCCTATATCATCTTTTCTTACCGCCGAATAGTATTCCATTGTGTATATATACCACAACTTCTTTATCCATTCATCTATCGAAGGACATTTTGGTTGTTTCCATGTCTTGGCCACCGTAAACAAAGCTGCAATGAACATTGGAGCACACGTGCCTTTATGTATAAATGTTTTCAGATTTTTTGGGTAGATACCCAAGAGAGGGATTGCTGGGTCATATGGTAATTCTATTCGTAATTTTTTGAGGAATCTCCACACTGCCTTCCATAGCGGCTGCACCAGTCTGCATTCCCACCAACAGTGTATAAGGGTTCCTTTTTCTCCACAGCCTCTCCAACATTTGTTACTATTTGTCTTGTTGATGATAGCCATTCTGACTAGGGTGAGGTGATATCTCATTGTGGTTTTTATTTGCATTTCTCTGATGAATAGTGATGTTGAGCATTTTTTCATCTGTCTCTGCCATTTGTATGTCCTCTTTGAAGAAATGTCTCTTCAGGTTGTCTGCCCATTTTTCAATTGGGATGTTTGTTTTTTTGTTGTTGAGTTGCATGAGTTCATTGTATATTTTGGATATTAGCCCCTTATCAGAGGCAGTGTTTGCAAAAATCTTCTCCCATTCAGTTGGTTGCCTCTTTATTGTGTCGATGGTTTCTTTTGCTGTGCAGAAGCTTTTAAGTTTCATATAGTCCCATTCGTTTATTTTAGCTTTTACTTCCCTTGCCTTTGGAGTCAAATTCATAAAATGCTCTTTGAACCCAACGTCCATAAGTTTAGTACCTATGTTTTCTTCTATGCAGTTTATTGTGTCAGGTCTTATGCTTAAGTCTTTGATACGTTTTGAATTAATTTTGGTACATGGTGACAGATAGCAGTCCAGTTTCATTCTTTTGTGCGTGGCTTTCCAATTCTGCCAGCACCATTTATTGAAGAGGCTGTCTTTTCTCCATTGTGTGTTTTTTGCTTCTTTGTCAAAAATTATCTGTCCATATTTATGTGGTTTTATTTCTGGGTTCTCAATTCTATTCTATTGGTCTATGTGTCTGTTTTTCTGCCAATATCATGCTGTTTTGATTATTGTAGCCATTTAGTACAAGCCAAAGTCAGGGAGTGTGATACCTCCAGCATTGATCTTTTTTCTTAAGATTGCTTTGGCTATTCAGGGTCTTTTGTGGTTCCAAACAAATCTGATAATTTTTTGTTCTGTTTCTTTAAAAAATGCCATTGGGATTTTGATGGGGATTGCATTAAATCTGTATATTGCTTTGGGTAATATGGACATTTTAACTATGTTGATTCTTCCACTCCATGAGCACGGAACATCTTTCCATTTCTTTGTGTCTTCTTCAATTTCTTTCAAAAATGTCTTATAGTTTTCAGCATATAGGTCTTTCACATCCTTGCTTAAGTTTATTCCTAGGTATTTTATTCTTTTTGCTGCAATTGCAAAAGGAATTGTTTTTTATATTTCTTTTTCTGAGATTTCATTGTTAGTATATAGGAATGCAATGGACTTTTGTACATTGATTTTGTAGCCGGCAACTTTACTGTATTCGTTGATTGTTTTTAATAGCTTTTAGGTGGAGTCTTTAGGGTTTTCTATATATAGCATCATGTCATCTGCAAAGAGTGATAATTTAACTTCATCATTCCCAATTTGGATGCCTTTTATTTCTTTCTCTTGCCTGATTGCTCTGGCTTGGACTTCCAACACTATGTTGAAAAGCAGAGGTGATGGGGACAGCCCTGTCGTGTTCCTGAACGTAGAGCAAAGGGCTCCAGTTTTTCACCATTGATTATAGATTAGCTGAGGGTTTGTCATATATGGCCTTTATTACGTTAAGGTATTTTCCTTCTATACCTATTTTATTAAGTGTTTTAGTCAAGGATACCATTTTCAAAAGAGCTGGAAGATGTTGCATAAGTGTGATTGGCTGAGGGTTCTGCCAGTTCAGAGAGAGGCTCTGTCAGGCTGCAGAAATCCCAAAAGAGGGGTTAACAGAGCTTCCTCTACCCCTAAGCACATCAGCCTAAATCTTCAGCATAACTATCGAAAATGTTGCAAAAAACTGCCTTTAACACAGCATAATACTAAGTAAGCTTCATCATCTGGGTTTTCTGGGTAAACTGATAAGACTTGCTAATGATTATATAGTAAGTAGGCATCACACATGTGCAATCATACGGCAATCATTCAACAATAACTAAGCTGTAACCATAGCCTATCATTGCAAGGAGAAGTTGAGTATGGAAAATCAGAGCCTGCAAAGACGGGACCCACAGAAAGTGTTACATTCTGGAAATAAACAGCTTTGCTAATGAAGTCACTTTTCTAACATTACTAGAAATGCATGTAAGTAAGAAATGACAGGTACAGGACCTCTTTAAGTCCCATTCTACAAGATGAAGAGATTATTTGTAAAAAGCATTTAACACTTTCTGAACAAACTGTTTACCACTGAAAAGCAGCTTTTGCCCCCTTAAAAGGTGAAGACAATCTTCTCTGGTGAACGGATAATGGCCCCTTAAAATCACAGAAAACCAAAGCACCATATTGTTCAGTTGACGAAGATGCTCTAGATAAATCAGTATTTTCCCACAACAAGTTTACAAAAGAGGTAAAAGACCAAAACAAAACCAAAAAAACCCTACAACATATACAAGAAAACCTGAGAATTGTCAGAAGATCCCTCAAACAAAAGAATTCATACAAACTGAAATAAAATAATGAAATAATCTGAAAAAGGATTTTAATAAATAAATATATGGGGAATATTCAGATATATGAGGAAGAAATATCATTGAAATGAAAATAGGAGATTACTTTCTTTAATGAATGGGAGAGCTGAAAAACTGGCTTTGGAAATCTTGGAAAGAAAAATATGCAGTCATAAAGATTAAATACACCATTAGTGTATTTTAAACTAGAATTTAAGAAATCACCTGTAACAAAGTAGAAAGACTAAGGAGTTGAAATGCCTCCCAAATGGAGTTAGAATTCAAATTCCCAGATTCCCTTGAAGCTTGTATATATTATATATTACATATAATATATATATATATATATATATATATATATATATATATATATATATATGTATTTGACTCCACAAATCAGACACATCCATTTGAGATTTTGATTTGAAAGTGAGCTGAAGAAGGAATTAGCTTATTAGAGCAACTTCTATCTTTTCTGGTGTGAGTGTTGAGAGAGGAATTGGTATCTTGGTGGTGGTAGCAGAAGCATAAGGGGTTTGCAGCATTTACAAGATGGTCTTCCTAGAGCAGAACGGGCCTTGAAAGCCCATGAAGGGCTGCTCCACCTCCATGGACACTGGGCAAGCAGAGACATGGCAGTGTGTTCATCTGGCAAATTCTCTAGTATAGTTTTGAAAAAAAAATTTTTTTTTGCTTCAGGTTGAGTACAAATGTTAAGCCAAAATATTGGCAAAATTTATCAACATCTACATAACTATTGTCTGTAATCAATAATAATAATAATAAGTTTTATGTTTAAAACAGGATTAAATTAAATATCTCAGAAATCCATGCTCTCAATTACAGTAAAAGAACATCACTAAGTCACCCCTGAGTGTCAAGGTCAAACCAGCAATATTCAACCTAGAACACAAGCCCTCAGATACTTTTGACTATGTTTATTCTACAAGATGCCCATCACCTGGGGACAAACTATGTCCTAAAACACATTTTAGATTAGACATATAGAATAGACAGATAGATAGATAGATACAGATATATAGATATAGCCTCAAATATGTAAAAAGCATTTAAAACTATTTTAAGTTAGCTGTTAGTTTTCTATTTTAACCCATAAATGTCTAATATGGCATATACCTTAAGAATAAAACTTCCAATAGTAGAGGAAAAAAGCTAGATGAGAAAGAATTCAGAGAATGTATGATGGTAAGTGACATAATCAAAAAATATATTGAGAAAATAGTCTAAATCATTGCGACAAATCAAAATATATTTCTGATTTGGAGTACTAGGAGTACTCCAGATCTTTAAAAAAGATTTTTAAAATGTAGTTTTATCTTTTCTGATGATTATAAATCATTATAAATCTTAAATAATTGATAATGTATTTTTAAGTAAAAATTACCCTACATTCCAATATGTAGACATAACCCCTGTTAACAGAAATATCCCTGATTTATAAAGGTTAATAATTTTTATATGGATACATAAAAATACATGTTAAAGAATTAGATCATAATATTCATGCCACTTTTAATTGCTATTAAATCTTTCCAATTATTTATTGATGGTGAACAAATTCTGACCTCTTCTTAAAAATCCAGTGAAATTTAATAAAAGAATAGAAAAGAAACAAAAGGGGTAAGTTATAGGAGATCCAAACAATAAAACTGCAAAATCATACACATAAAATAAGATGGAAAAAAAGAAAAACATCTGGATCAGTTAAGATAATTGAATACTTTGACTTTTCCTTTCAATATGCAAGAACTTTCAATTTGCTTCAAATGAAGAAAACTGTGATATTTATCACTAAAAGTAGCATTTCTAAAGCAGAGTGCTAAGTAAGATTAAAAATATAGGTATGGTCAAGGATATTTCAAACAAATGCTAAGAAGAAATAGAAATAGATTACTATTTCATTAAGCAGAGTTTAAAGCAAAAAGGCATTTACTGTATTTTGCTTTGTATAATGCGCACCCATGTTTTTGGCCCAAACTTTCAGGAACAAAAAATCTTTCATTTTAAGATTTTGATTCAAAATTTTATATGTTTGCATTTAGGTGCGTGTTTTTTTTTTGTATTATCAAGGAATTTTAGCATTTATTTTTTAACATATTATGGTACAAGAAATTTTATGTATCAGTAACAAATTTACGATATTTACACATCATAGAAGGCCAAGAAGCCGAATAGTATTCCATTGTGTATATATACCACAACTTCTTTATCCATTCATCTATCGAAGGACATTTTGGTTGTTTCCATGTCTTGGCCACCGTAAACAAAGCTGCAATGAACATTGGAGCACACATGGATGGATCTTGAGAGAGTAATGCTGAGCAAAATAAGTCAGACAGAAAAAGCAGAGAACCATGTGATTTCACTGATATGTGGTATATAAACCAAAAACAACAAAAGAACAAGACAAACAAATGAGAAACAGAAACTCATAGACACAGACAATAGTTTAGTGGTTACCAGAGGGTAAGGGGGGTGGGGGGTGGGGGGTGGGAGATGAAGGTAAGGGGGATCAAATATATGGTGATGGAAGGAGAACTGACTCTGGGTGGTGAACACACAATGGGATTTATAGATGATGTAATACAGAATTGTACACCTGAAATCTATGTAATTTTACTAACAATTGTCACCCCAATAAATTTAATAAAATTAAAAAAAAAAAAAGAAAGCCAAGAAGAACTCTTCGCCATTGCAAGTTTGTTATCAGTTCAACAAAACCAATTATCATATTCCAGGGTATTATTTTGCATTTGAATATCGTTATTGATTTCTAGAGTTACACTTTTAACTCATAAGCAGAAATAAAAGAATTAAAAGCATTTATAAAGATACGGAATTAGTACTACTCGTGTATAATGTGCATTCTAATTTTTCCCTCACAAATTTGGGTAAAAAAGTGTATATTATACACTGTAAAATACAATAATTGGAAAAAGAGGAATGTTTTAATGACAATTGACATATTCAATAAAGCATAATAGTCATAAGCCTTTGTGTCCCTATAAAAGGAGTAAGGAATGTTTCTAGAATCACAAAGAGAAGCTGACAAAACCATTACCAAGTATATTTTAATCAACCTCTTTCCAAATGTAAAGAAAAAAAGTCAACAAAAAAATAAGCCGCAACATGTAAAATTAGAATATACAGTAACCGAGCTTAAATTAATAGACATCATAAACTTTACAATAAAGCACAGAATGCACATATGTCCTGAAAACACGATCTGGTAAATTCAGGAAAAGCATAGAAGAGAAAACAAAAACAACAGAAAGGAAAAAAAAAATTGGAATTAATGTAAAAGCTAATACTGCATAATACTCGATGACAGACATAGATATTAATTAAAGGAACAATAAGAAAAATAATAGTTGATGTTTAAAAGGATTAGAGAAGGATCTCCAGTTTCCAGTTACGCATATAAGGAAACTGGAAGTCACCACTCCATCCTGACAAGTAAAAAGCTGAACAGACTGAAAAATCAACAACTCCTCTTGGGTGCGTGAGAGAGGAGGACACAGGGCAGACTGCTGCCTGCGATTGGACAGACAAGACAGGGAATAGAGGGGAAGCTGCAGCTTACGAGGAGCAGAGACTTGCTAGCAGAAACTAGCTCAGGAACCAATGCAGGAAAACCCAACTGTAATTAAGGACTTGCTGAAGGCTCAGTGTGCACAGATGAAAATAAAAAACTCCAGGGAAACCCAGTCGTAGGCAACAGGGGTCCACAGTATAGTGAGATTTGCCTCCAGGAGCTCCATTAGATTCCCACAGTAAATATCAGGAAAAAAGCCCCTTTGGCTTCTGGCAGGGGAAGGGGAAAGGAACCATTTTGAAATCTGCCAGAGCACTCGGTTCTTATAACAAGGCCTGCCCTCAGGGGAAACTAATTAATCAGAGCCTAGACTGCTAGGGTGTTATCAGAGCCAAACAGAACTGAGGAAGGGAAATACCCAACTCCAGCCCACTGTATCTTTCTTGTCCCACCTAAGAGAAGAGAAGAGGAAAGCTGAGAAACACCTGTGAAATTCACACCCAGAAGCATAAGACGGAGACCTAATCATAGGACTATAGGAGCCTCCCCTCCCCCCTCACCTCACCACCATATCACTGAAGGCCCGTTTACAGCAATTCCTTTTATCTAGTACATGTCCAGCTACCAAAAAAAAGCAAGGCACACCAAACAAAAAACACAATTTGAAGAGACAGAGCAAGCATCAGAATCAGACATGTCATGGATGTTAGAATTATCAGACCAAGAATTTAAGACAACTTCCTATGATGAATAGGCAAAGGGCTCTAGTGGATAAAGGAGACAGTATACAGGAATAGATGGACAATGTAAGCAGAGAGATGAAACTCATAAGAAAGGACAAGAAAGAAATGCTAGAGATAAAAGGAAAACAAAAAAGTCCACACCATAGCAGTAATGAAGAATGTCTTCATTCTTCATTAAAAGACAACTTATTAGGAGACAACTCAGCAGAGGAAACAATCTCTGAGCTAGAGGATAGATAAATCAATAGAATCTTCAAGAACTGAAAAACAAAAAGAACAAAGACTGAAATAAAAAAACAACCCACCGGAACAGAACTTTCAAGCACCGTAGGACAACTACAACAGGTGTAATGTGCATGCAATGGAAATACCAGAAGGAGAAGAAAGAGAGAAAGGAAGAGAACAAATATTTGATACAATGACAGATTCTCCCCAAAATAAACTTAGGCCCAAACCACTGGTCTGGGAAGCTCATAAAACAGCAAGCAGGATAAAAACAACAACAAAAAACCCCTACATCTTAGGTATATCATTTTCAAGTTACAGAAAATCAAAGATAAAGAAAAAAATCCTGAAAGAAGACAGAGGCAAAAAGGAATCTCTCCCAATAATTGGGATCAAACTCTTGCATGGCCATAAGCTGGCTATTAGTACAATGGCATAAGTATCATAAAATGTCCAGAAGCTTCCAATTCTTCAGTATCATAATTTTTTACATGCTAGTTTCTTCACACCCATGCTTAAAGTCTTGATGACAGGAAGTAAAATTTCTTGGTTGTTAGAGGTCATCATGAGAATGACTATTTTAATGTCAAACCCTTGTTTCTGGCGGTAGGAGAGATTGCATGATATATGGCCTGTTGATTTAAGGCATGTGCCATAAATTTGCAAGATTTTATCAGTAGCAGGAGCCATAAATAAGTCTTCAGTGGACCATTTCACCATTCTATTAAGCCAGCTGATTTTCAGTGATGTGGCACATAATAAGTCCAGTGAGTTCTATGGGTATAAGTCTATTGTTGAAATATCTATTGTTGAAATACATACGTAATATGTATGCTTTGGTCAGAGCACGTTTGTTCAGGATATACTGACATTCCGCTAGTCCACAAATCAAGGTGCTAGGAGAAGTCTGTAGACAGAGAAGGCCAAAGTAAACCTGAAAAATTTGTTTAATTCCATCAGGAAAAATTGCTTGCCCCTCTAACAGGAAGAGTATAATACAATCAATGGCCACCAGCCAGTTGTCATACCCCAGAAATTGTACATATTGGGGTCATAGCACTGGCCTCTGTTGCTGTCAGTTTGAGCCCTCATCAATGGCAGTCATCAGATAAGATCTGGCGAGGAAAAGACCATGTGTTTGAGCCCAAAATCACCTCACTCCCTACCATCACCGTTATTTTGTTCATGGGCCATTTGTGCAAGTACTGGGAGATTTAGAGGAAAGTGACTGACAACAAGAGGCCAAGTCATTTTGTGATCCTAATTAAGAACCTCCTTCACTGTGGATAATTCCGGTGAGCATTTACATAGGATACAAATATATTTGCTCACTTTTTCCATTGCACGAGGAGTAACCATATATATATTTCCCCCACTTCTTGGTCACCAATCTTCAGTATTCTTTGTTCCAGGTCATTAACTAGCAAACAATTAGCCAATGCCTGTAAGTCAGTGTAGATACATTACTCAAGGCATCTTTCCTTCCATAAAATGCGGACAACTAGAGTACCTCCAAAGACTATTGTCTTGAAGGATTTTACTTCACCACACTCTTCAGGGCCACTCCCCAAAGGAATTATAATACAGAATCTATCCATTTCCACCTGATAATGATCTACCATGCAGATACATCCATTGACCAGGCCCATTATTCTTTGTTCTCCATTAACTGGTAACAGGGAATTTCCTGTATAGCCATAGGTGTGAGTTAAGAAGACGACAATGAAGGAATAAATATAGCAGGAGTCTAAACCAGTATTCATATGGTTTATTGTTGCATTCTAGACCTGTTTAAATTAAGTCTTATATAACCTAGTTCCTTTTTATAGTGGAATGCTGCTGTGCACAAAGTTTTATGTTTCAATAGATCAGATAATACCCATTTCGTAATGGGAAGTCCAAGCCACATGGTTACTTGGTGTCCCATGGTCAGGTGATCCATCTCTACCTATGCCCAGCAGGCAAAGAAAGCATAGCTTTACCTTAAAACCTGAAAGACATGTGATGTTAATCTCTTCCAGGGCTTTCTAAACACTTTTTACAGCATCTTTTTTGCCTCACATATTTCCAGTAAAATTGCATGTGTAAGGCTATCAGGAATAAGTAGTGGGGCCACATGCACCACAGCCTTTAACTACTACAGAGCCCTATTTATCTACAGGCTGCAATCAAAACTAGCAGCATTACTAGCTATATAGTAAATGGGTTGATAAACATATCCAAATATGTTATATGTTGCCTCCAAAATCCAAAGAGATCCATGAAGTGATCGATATGTCTCACTATTCATAGATGTGTCCATATAAAGGATACACGGATAGGGCCCAGAACACTGCATCCCAGAGACTTCACCAATGTGGCAGAGCTCTGATATTTTGCAAGAATTATTTCCCATCTTCTGGAATAGGTGAGTCTTATGAAGGCATCTTAGGTATTTGTTACTTTATTATTGCTGGGTCCAATTGTCATACTGTCACCAGCGTAATAAACCTGTGTAATGATCTATTAGTTCCACGATGATCGAGAAGCCTCTGAACTATATTGCAAGATCAAGAGAGAATATAAAATTTGACAACGTCCCGAGGTAAGTCAGAAAAGTTATACTGCTGTCTCTGCCATGTAAATGCAAACAGCTTCTGATTGTATTAATTAATGGGAATTGACAATTCCCAATAACTGCATATCAAGTTCCAAGGACTGTGTTAATTTGCTCCAGTAAAGACACGGCATTTGGAATTTCAGCTGTGACCTCCATGGTTACCTGATTATATATGTGATGATCGAGTCTATTTTTTCCCATGGACTATTGGAATATTGAGCTAATTTTTTAGTTAATGGTCACATTTTTGAGTTAAAAGTAGATACGATATGGTAGGAATTACTAGCTGTGTATCTCTCAAAGTCTTGATAATGGGACTGGTCTTTTTTCACAAGGATATACCGTGTTTCCCCAAAAATAAGACCTAGCTGAACAATCAGCTCTAATGCATCTTTTGGAGAAAAAAATTAATAGAAGACCCAGTCTTATATTATATTAGACCCGGTCTCATATTATAGTAAAATAAGACCGGGTCTTCTATTAATTTTTGCTCCAAAAAAAGCATTAGAGCTGATTTTCTGGCTAGGTCTTATTTTTGGGTAAACACGGTAGTATTGCTTTTGATACACAATTGTGGTGAGAATTGTTGGAGACAGTTGCAGAAGCTTCTGTCCTTCCTGCTCTCATAACCTTTACTCCATGGGTCAGAGAACCATGGTTGTGATTCTGACAGATATTAAATATACGTGTACATGCTGGGGCTGAGAAAATAATAACAGGACAGGTCTATGGTCTGTCCAGACATGCTGTGGATGGAATAAAACCAAAATTCTATCCATAAGTTGACCTACATAAGTCCCTACAATGTCTAGTAGTTCATACCATGTTTCCCCAAAAATAAGACCTAGCTGGACCATCAGCGCTAATGAGACTTTTGGAGCAAAAATTAATATAAGACCAGGTCTTATACAATGTAATATAATATAATATAATATAATATAATATAATATAATATAATATAATATAATATATAATAATATAGTATAATAATATAGCATAATATAATGTTATTATATTATATATTATATTATCCTATATTACATTATATAAGACCTGGTCTTATATTAGACCCAGTATTTATTATATTATATTATATTATATTCCCAATCTTATATTATATTAGACCTGGTATCATATTATATTATACCCAGTCCTATATTATATTAAAATAAGACTGGATCTTATATTAATTTTTGCTCCAAAAGACACATTAGAGCTGATGGTCTGGCTAGGTCTTATTTTCGGGGAAACATGGTAGGTACATTTTGGGTCTTTGAGTATCAACAAAAATTTAAAGCCAGTATCTAATCAGCCCTAAAAATTTCAGGTTTTTTCTTTTACCTAGCACTCAGTCACTTAGGTTCATAGTTGAGGTCCTTCTGGGGAAAGCTTAGAGGAAGATTCACAGTATATATACATCTTATTATCATTCCCAGGTGATTTAAAAAATTCAACAAATGGCAAATCCAGGGTAAGCACACTCCTCCCAGTGAATTTGGCCTGATGAAGTCTTACATTTCCAGCCCCTTGGTTTAATACTCACATACATGTTGCCCAGGCTCTTTCTGATAAAGATCAATGATGTCTTTTAATTTGGGGCATACAGTTTATCTCCTCCTAAAAATCTTATACCTCCCCATCTAGGCTATCTTGAAATCTCTTCTACTTGTCCTGGAGGCAATGAGAGAAGATGAAGGTGAGCCAGAAAGAGAATTGGAATCATCTTGTGAGAAAACTATCCCAGAAAGAGTGACTGACAAGGATTTTTTTGTTCAGGGGGCTGGTTACCTCAGAGGGCAGGGATGGATGGCCTCTGCCAACCAGGACATACCAGAGGAATTTGAAATTTCAAAGTTCTCAGTCTTAACCATATTTGCTGAAAAGTCTCCATCTCTGAGGCCTCTTTCTTCCTTATGAGTACCTTTACTATTGCTTTTAAAAACTTAGCACTTAATTGTTGCTGCAATTATGTAATCCTTATAGTCATAGCTTGGTAATTGTCCTGAACCATATCTGCCCTGCACCTATAGCAGATGACAGAAAACTTCGGACCTGCAAGGGGGCCTGATAGTCTCCCTATTTCTTCTCTAATGTATATTCATAGCTCTCAATATCTCCATTTACCCTACTTACATCTCTAAGGATATAAGAAGGAGCCAGTTCAATCTTTATCATTACTATTGCTGTCATAGACACTAAGTGCTACAACTGCTTGATCTCCTACTGTGTTTCCCCAAAAATAAGACCTAGCCGGACAATCACCTCTATTGCATCTTTTGGAGAAAAAATTAATATAAGAGCCGGTCTTACATTATATTATATAACACCCAGTATTATATTATATTATTTATATTATATTATATTATTATTATAAGACATGATTTTATATTATCGTAAAATAAGACCGGGGCTTATATTAATTTTTGCTCCAAAAGACACATTAAAGGTGATTGTCCAGCTAGGTCTTATTTTGGGGGAAACACAGTGATTCCTGCTACTTAATATGTGGTGTCATATCAGTTCTATCAGCATCACCTGGGAGCTTGTTAGAAATGCAGCCTCTTAGACACCAGCACAGGCCTATTATGTCAGTAACAGCATTTTAACAAGAAATTGCAGTGGTTTGTATGTACATTAAAGTTTCAGATGCACTGTCCTAGTTCCTTGCCTTCTTCAGGCACTACTACTGGTAATTAAGTTTGAGTAATTGTGACATCACTGCATGTCATACATTTATCTATAACTCTTTGTACCATTGCAAGAAAGTTATCTCTGCATTTCTTGATTTTATGGGCAACCCAATCTCAGATATCATTTTGACAGTCTGTTTTCTGGGACCACTTGTAGCACCAATTACTTTATCAATCAGGATCCTGGCAGAAAATGGGTGACACAAAGGATTATAATAATTTAAGGATGGTGAATAAAAGGACTGCTCACAAAATGTAGATAATGACAGAATAATAAGTTATAAAATTGTCACAGCACACACACACATCCACATACCAGATAGTTCCTTTCTGTAGGAATTTAGCCCTGTTTAACATTGCTCTTAACATTTCAGGTAATTTTTATACATCTATTTATTTTATTTATCTATAGCCCTATTTTGTTTCTATAATTGAGGTTAGGAAACAGGAAAATGCACAAAATCAGGACAGTAAATTCAAAGGAGAATATAGAGTGAAAAAGCAAAGAACTATAACATGGAGTCAGAAATCTGACCAAAAATGAAAAAAAAAAAATTATATGCCCCATACTTGGGACAAAATATAGCTATAAATCTTAAGCCATGAGCAAGGAATTATGCATAAACCTAGGTTTGTAGTAGTAACAGCTTTCCTACTTAAACACCAGAAATAAAAATCTCCTATTCAAAGAAAGAGCACTGTGTTTACATAGTGGCCATAGATTTTAACAATGACTTTACATTATAAGAATGACAAATATCTAAAGTATGTGGCTTGAAAGAGTAAATCAACACAGAAATTTTAAAGGTACTGTTTAGCAGGTGATATCAAGTCAAGATGGCAGAGTAAGTAAATGCTGTGCTTGCTTCTTCCGTCAACTCCCTCAAAATTGCAACTAAGCCACAGAAAAACCATCATTGAAAATCACCTGAAGTCAAGCTGAACAAAGTCCTACAACTAAGGATATACAGAAGAAGCCATGTGAAGACTGGTAGGAGGGAGTAAGACGGGGAACAAGCTGGTCCCACACCTGCATGTGGCAATTAAAACTATGGAGGGATATCTCAGTTTTGGAGGACCCCCTGAGGAGTGAGGGGTACCAGCCTCACACCAGGGTTCCAGTGCCGGGAAGAGAATTCACCACAATTTCTCTCTATGAAAACCAGTGGAGATTGTGGCTGGGCAAGACATAAGGCAGTGGCAGCCCCAGGCATTCCTCTTAAAGGGCCTGTGCATGGCCTTACTCGCTGATGGAATTACTGGCTCTGAGCTCCAGTACTGGGGCAGCAGCTTGAAAGGCACCAGGGACATACAGAGAGGAACAGAATTTTCTGGCTTCAGGATGATGGCTGGAGGGGCAGCTTTCTCCCAGACAAAGAAGCCATTGTTTCTTTGTTGAGGAATATTACAGGGGCTTCTTTAAGATGAGGAGGGGGGAAGATCAAAATTATGAATAATAAAATGTCAATAGCTGCATATCTATCAATAATTACTTTCAATGTAAATGGATTAAATGCTCCAGTCAAATACATAGGAGGGCTCAATGGGTAAGAAAACAAAACCCATATATATACTGCCTACAGAAGACTCACTTCAGATTGAAAGACACACACAGATGGAAAGAAAAGGTATGGAAAAATTTATTTCATGAAAATAGAAATTAGAAAAAAAAAATCTGGGGTAGCAATACTTATACCAGACAAAATAGACTTTAAAACAAAGGCTATAACAAGAGACAAAGTAGGGCCCAATAATCCCACTTCTTGGTATTTACCCAAAGAAACCCAAAAACTCAACTTTAAGGGAACCTGTGTATCCATATGTTCATTGTAGCATTGTTTATAGTGGCCAAGACGTGGAGGCAGGCTGGGTGTCCATCAATGGAGAAATGGATAAAGAGGAGGTGGTACATATATACAATGGAATATTGCTCAACCAGGGAAGGGAATGGGTTCTTGCCAGCTGCAGCGGCATGGATGGAACTGGAGGGTATTGTGCTGAGTGGAGTATATCAGATGGAGGAAGACAGATGGAATGTGATTTATATATGGAATCTAAAGAACAAAACAAACAAACAAAAAGAAACAAACTCATAGATACAGACAACATTTTGATGTTACCAGTTGGGGGGGGGTTATAGGTGTAAGTGAAAAAAGGGAAGGGATTAAGAAGTACAAATTGGTTCTTAAAAAGTAGTTATGGGGATGTAGGGTACAGCATAAGGAATACAGTCAATAATATTGTAGTAACTATGTATAGTGTCAGATGGGTTCTAGATTTATTGGGGTGATGTGAGGGTGTTGGGGGGGCAGGGGAAAAAAGATGAAGGGATTAAGAAGTACAAATTTGTAGTTATAAAATAGTCACGAAGATGTAAAATAAAGGATAAGGAACATAGTCAATGATACGGTAACAACAATGCGCAGTGCCAGGTAGGTACTAGACTATTTGGGGAGATCACTTCTTAAATTATATGTCTATTATACTGAACACCTGAAATTAATATAATATTGAATGTCAACTGTAATTGAAAAATTTTTAAAAAGGTGGGAAAAGGTTTTTAAGGAATAAGAGGTCCAAATTTCCAGGTATAAAACAAATAATTCATGGGGATGTAATGTACTGCAGAGAAAATATAGTCAATAATATTGTGATAGCATGGTAGGGTGTCAGATGGTTGTTGGATTTATCATGGTGATCACTGCTTTAGGTATATAAATGTTGAATAACTATGGTGTACACCTTAAACTAATATAATATTGTATGTTAGCTATATTTTTAATAAAAACCTTAAAAAAAAAGAAAGAAATTGAGTCAGTCATTGAACATCATCCCACAAAGAAACTTCCAAACCCAGATGTAGGTCTTCATCAGTGAATTCTACTTTCAACATTCAAGGGAGAAATAATTCCTATTTTAATTATAGGGGATTCTACAATATACTTGGCCATTGCCTTATAAAATTATCAATGTCACAGAATATGAAAAATATTGGACAAAGTGTTTTAGATTAACAAGACTAAAGAGATTTAACAACTAGATACAATTTAAAATAGTGCATTAAATCCTGAATCAGAAAAAGAAATTTATATATATATCAAATTTATATATATGTTTATATATATATATATATATATACACACACACATATATATGTATATATGTATATACGCATACATACACATATATATATATATATATAATAAGGAATACTATTGGGACAATTGGCTAAATTTGATTATGGACTATATATTAGACAATATTATTCTACTGACGTTAATTTTCCTAATTTTGCTAACCGTACTCTAGTGATATAGCAAAGTGCTCTTCTTATGAAATACATGATGAAATTTTTAGAAGAAAGGAGCATGATATCTGCAACCTATTTTCAACTTGTTCAGGAAAAAAATAGGGAGAGAATGATAAAGCTATTGTGACAATATGTTAACGATGAGTGAAACTGAAATTGGGTGAAGGTTCTTTGTTCTATTCTTGCAATTTTTCTAGACGCCTGAAATTATTTAAAAATAAAATGCTTTTTTTCAAATCCCAATTTTACATAAGCTCATCTGAAAAACAAGAAGAGAATTAACACTCTTACAGTGTTAGCATCACTTCTTATGTTGATGTGTATAACTTCAATCTCAAATTTTAGAAATAGCAAAAGGAAAAAGGAAAATGACAGGCCCACTCATAAATGTGAATGAAAAACTTTCTAAGCAAAATATTAGCAAATTGAATCCAGAAACATAGAAAAAGGTAATGGATCATGACTAAATTTCATGTATCCCATGAATTAGGGATTAGTATTTGAAAATCAATTAATGCAATCTACCATATAAACAAGGAAACAGGGAAATCAAATGATCTTATCATTAAATGACCATTAAATGACAAAAAGAGGCAAAATTCAATATTGTTTCATGATGTAAATTGTAGCAAGCTAAGAATAAAGGAGAATTTTCTTAATCTTTGAGGGATACTTACAAAAATTTACAGCAATCAACATAGTTAATGGTGAAACACTGGATGCTTTTCCTTTGATATTAGTAACAAGATGAGCATGCATCTATCACCACTTCTATGTAATAGGCTGGCCTACATGTGAACACCACAATCATGCAAAGAAAATAAAAAAAGTTTTAAGAATTAGAAAGAAAAACAAAAAATGTCATTATGTGCAGATAGTATGATTGTATACATTTTTTAAGTAATCTGTAGATAAATTATTTGGATTACTAACAGTTTACTAAATTATATATATATAAATTTGCATTTCTACCAGCAATAGCGGTCTGAAAATAAAAGTTTAAAAGATAATGTTTATCACTACATTAAAACATATGCAGTACACAGAACGTAGAACATCAAGAGTGAACCCAAATGTAAACTATGGACTTTGGGTGATGATGTGTCAGTGTAGGTTCATCACGGTAGTTGTAGCAAATGTACCATTCTGCTAGAGGATTCTGAATATGAGGAAGACTATGCACTTGTGGAGACAGGAGGTATATGGGGAATCTCTGTACCTTATGCTCAATTTTGCCATGAACCTAAAACTGCTCCAAAAATTAAAGTCTATTTTTTTTTAAAATGTAATACTAAGAATAAGTCTAGTAAGAGAAGTGTAAAACCACTATGGAGAAACATTACTGAAGAACACTGGAAGAACCTAAATAAATGGAGACTTCCCATAAATTTGGATTGGGAAACTTAATATAAAGTTGTCAAATCCTTTCAAACTGGTGTATAGATTCAATGCAATCCATATCCAACTCCCAAGCCCCACCCCCAAGCTTTCACTCCCATTCTAGAACTTAAGCAAAGTCTAAAATTTATATGAAAATGATAAAATAAGAGACTAACCAAGGCACCCATGAAGAACAAATATCTAGAAGTTACCCACTAGAAATCAAGACATAAATTCATAAAAATTAAGACAGTTTCATATTGGAACAAGGATCAACAAATAGACCAAAAGACCTTAAAGGAGAGCCCAGTGTACAGACACAAGTGGACACTTGCTAATAGTTCAATAGAGAAAGAATGGTAAACAGAACTGTGAAAATTTAGTATCCAACTGGGAAAGCATGACTGGATTTCTCCCTTCACCATGTACAATTATCAATTCCAAGTGAATGAAAGACTTAAATACAAAAGGATAGATAAACAAATAAAATATTGATATAGAATATATCTTCATGACTTCAAAGTAGGGAAGAACTTCTTAAGCAAATACAAAACTCAACAATCATGAAAGAGAAAGATTGATAATTTAAGCTAAATTAAACTTAAGAACTTTGTTCCTAAAAAGAGTAAAACTGTAAGACAAAAAGTAGGAGAACATATGTACAACACATATAAGCCACAATTACTTGTATTTGCAATATGTAAAACTCAATAAGGAAAAGACAAACATCTAATATAAAATAGGGGGAAAATATGAACAAACAATTCACAAAAGGGAAAATCTAAATTACTAAAAACATGAAAATATGCTAAATTTCACTGGTAATAGAAAAATACATATTAAAATAACATGATGACATTTCGAATTTATACATACATAATTATATTTATGTGAATTTTGAGAATGTGTGTGTGTGTTTATTATTATTTTCATCATCATCATCATCATCATTATGCCTATCACAAATTCCAAGGCAAAAATATTATCCAGTCATTCAATGGATATGCTATAATAAGCTCACCAATCATTTGTCCAATTGTTCCTTAGACACTTGTAGATATAAAGATATCAACGAAATCCGTTCAGTCTTTAACAACTCAAAATTAGGAATTGTTGCTTTTTCTTGCTTTGTTGTGGTCTATTTGTTTCTTTTTTGAATTAATATTTGTTCCCTCATTGGTTTTTCCACTTGAATTTTGTTCTAGAATGAGTCAAATCCTTTTGCACCTGACACAAAAAACTTTATAAATTAAGAAAATCCAGCAATAACAAAAAGTTATTGCACTAGGTAGCAGGCTCCTATTAGATGTGCACAAGCAGAGGATGAATTGTCATTTTTCATAATATTATGGAAGGTCATATGCATTAAATGATTTCCCAATGACACTTATAAGATTGTACAGGGTATGATCAAACAATACAGTAAATGTTTAGATTAAAAAATATTATTACTGTAAAAGACACATTGCCATTAATCCCTCTCACTTCAAACAAACTTATCCCATTGTTCTTGCCACTTTCTGAAGCAGTTCTGGAAGTCCTCTTTCGAGAGAGCCTTTAGTTGCGCTGTCGTGGCTGCTGCAATGTCCTGAATCATTTTGACTTTACCAGAAGCAATGTGTGACATGGGGTATTGTTATGATGGAGGATGATTTACAGCAAACTTAACACACCTTCTCTCAACCATAGCTTACACACAACTGACTGCACCAAATAAGTTGAAACTTGTCATACACTATTACTAAGGTTTGATGCTCCACTTCCCATATTGAAGATCCCTGCCTTTCTGTTGGATGGCACTCAACAGCATCAGTCACCATATTTTGTGATCTCAATGGAAGGGCTGCGTGTCACACATAGCTTCTGGTATACAGCAATTTCTGTCAAATAAAAACATTACAGTGTGTCCTCATCCACCTTATTCACCGGATCTGGCACCAAGTGACTTCTGGCTCTTCCACAAAATGAAAATGATTCAGGACATCAACGCAGCCATGACAGCACAAGTAAAGACATTCACAAAAGAGGACTTCTGGAACTGCTTCAGAAAGTGGCAAGAACGATGGGGTAAGTTTGTTTGAAGTGAGGGGGAGTATTTTGAGGAGGGATTAATGGCAATGTGTCTTTTACTGTAGCATTTTTTTTTTATTTAAACATTTACCATATTGTTTCATCACACCTTGTATTTCACATAATTCAATATACAAAATTCATTTTACAATATTTCCTTGGAAACATATTCCATGAACACAGCCCCTCCTATCTGTCCCCTGCTCCTACTCTGGCAGCAGCCCTCAAAGGGCAGGACACTTTACCAAATCAAGGACTTGCTCACTGTTCATATGTCTATAAGAACCAGCACTTTAAGCCTTTGAGCTGCGCTGTCCACATATGGCTATTAAGCATTTGAAATACGTCCATTAAAAAGTGAAATGTGCTGTATATATAAAATACATACTGAATTTCAGACTCAACACAAAAATTGTGAAATAGCTCATTAGTGATTTTTATGATTACCAACATTTTAGATAGCTGAGTGAAATAAAATACATTATAAGAATTAATCTTTCCTATTTCTTTTTACTTTTGAATGAAACTATTGGAAAATTTTAAATCAGGTATGTCCCCACTTTGTATTTCTATTGGACAGCCCTGCCTTAAAGAATAAAGTAGGGTTCACAATGTGATACTCTGTAAGATAAATACTGCTTACAGAAGTGCTTTGTCCCTTTACAATATCATTAAAATTTAAATTGTGTTGCTAACATTGAAAAACCATCAGTATTCTCATAAAGTTGAGATTTTCTTAAGTAATGAATTTTATTTTTCTTGAAAATCCAGGAGAGCAGGCCTTTCTTTGGCTGCTTTATTACATGGCAACAATTGTCTGGAGCTGGCGAGCTGCTGACTTCTTTTTAGACCAGGTTTGCCATTGCACAATAGTCCCCAACATTTTCTATTGCTAGTCTTTCCTCCCTTCACCATCAGCTATATTTAGGTGTGTTACCTACCTGAGCTCTGGAGGCCTTTGTATTTGTAAGCCTTATCTTTTAAGCTGGGCATTTTGGTATCTAACTTAAAAATGGGAAAGGGATTGTTGCCATGTTTGAGGGTGAAAAAGGTGGGTTTCGGTGGTTTATTATTCCATTGGCCCATTTTCTGATTCAGGTGTTTAAAAGTAGAAATCTGAGTTTGCATGGGGAGGAACTACCTGTGGAAACAATCGTTCTTAATTAAATCAGTAGAATGAATGAAGTAGATGAGGGTTCTAGTCCACTTGCTGAAACAGAGGGTTTTGTTCAAAAGGTGTATTGGGGATATTCCACATCCTGAGATCAATAGGGAGTAATGATGCATGTGTATACTAGAAAAGAATTTCACATTAAGTGGTTTGTTGATTCTTTTGAAGAGAAACCAAATGGCAGTCACCCAAGCCTTAGAAACAAAAATCAAAGGAAGCTACAAATTAGAACAAACAAGGAAACCTTAGGGAGGTAGTGCCCCAAATCAGAGAAGCCCTCTTTCCTGTATGATAATTAGTTTATAATGTGGCCACCAGGGGAGACCTAATACTCCCAAACATACTGGCATTTACAATTATCTTGTAGTCAAGATGGTCAAGAGTTCTTTATGTCCTCTGTCCTTCCCAACATTTCAGTTTCTCCCTGATTACCAGTTGGCCATTTAGATGGCTGATTTTCAAAAAAAGGCACAATTATACATTGTTTTCTAGCTCACCACTCTTCCAGACAGAATTATTGAGGAAGCATTATGCAAATCTATTGTTTACTAAAGCCATAGAACCATCTGGTCCTAGGAGTTCATTTTTTTGTAGCTGACTTCTGGAAGCCAGCATGGGTTTCACTTCCTTTGTCCTTCCCATTCTAGTTGCCAAGCCACTGTTGACAAAACACAGGTGTTTTAAGTTTCTTATTTTTTATTGGTTTTTCCATCCTGATCCTTACTCTATTTACCTATGTTCTATTTTCTACAAAATCACCTTATCGTCTGTATTTCCATGTTGCAGTCAATTTCAAAAGCTTCTTTAGAAACTTTTCTGAGTATTTCCAATCTTAGTCAAATATCTATAAGGATTTCTCAGAGACACAAAGTGCATTTGTAGGAAGTCCCAAAAATGACCTTAGCAATAAAACCTAAGGGCATGACCATAACATTCAGGTGACAGCATCTATACACCACAAAATGTCAAGCATCATATGAGGGATTTTAAGTTTTCAAAATCAATCTCTGATCTTACTCATATATCCATACATTTTGAATGACAGATATTAGAAAATCTAAGACCTTGTTGCCATTAAGTGGGCTTAATAATTGTATTTAACTTTCAAGGTCACTATATAAAATTATACTCTTTCATTTCTATTTCCTATAAGAATTTGGGATATTTATTTTGATATATCACTGCTCTTTAACACAGCACTATGCCTTCAAATCATAGCAATTTCTGCACCTACTTAAGGCATGGAACTGTATTTTTGCCCACGGAATTCTCCAACATAAGCTATGGAGGCTAAAGCAAGTCATAGCATACAAGGTGAATGATGCCTGTTCTTAGTTCCTAAGTACCCTAATCGGGGCCAGCTGTCAATTTGGAGCAGTTGGGGCTGTTTCCTTTTGTGTGTAAACAAAGCAATGTAATAGTTAGACATTTACAGCCCTCACAAAGTGATACCCGCCCCCAATGTACTACCCCTCTGACATCGTATATAGCTGCTACAATACCATTGACTATATTCCCTAAGCTGTACTTTACATCCCGTGACCATGTATATATATTTAATTATATAGTTAATTATGGTTGACATTCCATATTATTTTACTTCAGCTTCAGGTGTATAGCGCAGTGGTCAGGCATCTACACAGTCTCTGAAGTGATACCCCTGATAAGTCCAGTACGCATCTGGCACCCAGAGCTGTTTCTTAATCTTCTTACCATCTATGTTAACATGAGCAGGAAGCAAAAATGAACTTATAGTGTTCCAGTGATTTAGACAAGTAAAAAGACATAGGCTACAATATTTATTTTCTATGACATTTAAAATGTTTCCAACACTTGAGGGCTTTTAAGGCCACTGTGAACAATGACAGGTTCACTAGATTATCCAAGCACTAATAGAACAGGTTGAACATTCTTTGTACTCAGATAGTTGGGGATAAAAGTCAACCAGGGAAGAAATTCTGATTTTTTTTTGAGATAACAAAAGTACAGATAATTTTTAAAGCAGGAAGGTAAGCAACTGTTGTTTTATCACTTTTTTCTTGGTTCCCTACACTAGAACTTCTTTGGTTAACAAGCTTGGTTATTTGAAATGTCTAATGTCTAAGATTTCCTTCATTTCTATACCTTGTGGTCTCTATTAAGATTACTGCGAGAAATGCTGATGAAAGAAGGGGGTATGATAGCAATATAAAGAAGATGTAAATTTTGGTTAACGTCAGAATTCTGGGAGTTGCCATCAGCTAAAAAAAGAACTAGTGGGAAGAGGATGTGGCTCACTGCTCAAAGACTTATAGCTCAGCTCTGGTGGCCACATCCTGCCTGTGGCTAGGTCAACCCAAGTACCACATCTTACTGTTTTCTTAAATGATAAAACACCATTTGCTATTGAAGAAGGGGTCTCTCTTTGCAATACACCAATGTCATCATGAAAGGTTAATAAACATTTAGGATTATAGGAAACTTAGGGCTCTGAGCATTACATGCACATGTGAAAATTGTTGGTGGTGGAGATATTTTACTGACAATAAAAATTATATGTCATCATGGGAGAGAATTTGGAAAAATACATAAAAGTGCAAAGAAGAAATAACTCAAAGTTATCTTCTCTCATATATTGAAAATAGCACTTTGTCCTGCTACTACATATTCGTATGTATGTGTGTACATATGTGATATGTGAATATATATATGCATATATATATATATATTTTTTAAGATTGTATTAGGGAAGGGGAACAGGATTTTATTGGGGAACAGTGTGTACTTCCAGGACTTTCTTTTTTCCAAGTCAAGTTGTTGTTCTTTCAGTCTTAGTTGTGGAGGGCGCAGCTCAGCTCCAGGTCCAGTTGCCTGTTGCTAGTAGTCAGGGGCGTAGCCCACCATCCCTTGAGGGAGACGAACCGGCAACCTTGTGGTTGAGAGCCCACTGGCCCATATGGGAATCGAACCGGCAACCTTCAGAGTTAGGAGAATGGAGCTCCAACCACCTGAGCCACCGGGCTGGCCCCATATACATGATTTGCTTTACAAATATATATTCACAAGTATTTACAAAATGGAAATCATAGTGTACATAATTCCCATGATCACATTAAATAGGAACAATTTTTATTCTACTTTTATTCACTTAATATTAGGTTGTAAGAATTTTTCCATTTGAAATGTTCTTTGAAAATATTTTGAATGTTTGTGTAATACTTCATTGTATCAGTGAGTCTCAAGCTTTAGTATATATCAAAACTGTCTTGAAGACTTTGTGAATGCTGGGCCCACCCAGAGTTTCTGAGTCAATCAATGTCATGTTGAGCCAAGAATCTGTATTTCTAACAATTTACCTGATGATGCTAAGCTTGCTGGTTGGGGGACTACACAGTAGTGACTAGATTATCGTGTTTCCCCAAAAAAATACCTAGTCAGAAAATAAGCCCTAGCATGATTTTTTGGAATGACATCCCCTGAATATAAGCCCTAATGTGTCTTTTTGAGCAAAAATTAATATAAGACCCGGTCTTATTTTCGGGGAAACACAGTACAGAAACATTTTCTTATAATTGGATATTAGGATTGTTCATCATAAATAACACTAGAGTGACAATTTGTATACATGACAGTTTCATAGGATAGGTTTTAATGACAATAACTGATTAAAAAGTTGTGAATTTTTGGGCACTTTCAATATGTATGGCCAAACTGATCAAGAAAACCGGTACCAATTTACGAGTATTCTATATGTAAATGCTCTTATTCTATCAAATCCATTTTGTTACTAAGTATATTTTATGTTTTCTAAGTATTAGTCAAAATATCATCTTATTTTAATTCATATGTCTTTGATTTCCGGTGAAGTGAAATTATTCACCACTTTTTTTCAATATCGATTTGAAAGAACTCTGTGAACAAAACTCTGACTCTTCCAGCTGTTGGGATCTTACAATTTGTCTTATATATTTCTAAGAACTTTTTATATTTTCAGGATATGAATCCCTAGTCTGTTATATTTGCCACAGATACTTTCTCACCTTGTTGTTGCTTTTTTATTAATTTGCTGTTTTTGATAGAGTGGTCTTGTTTTTTCATTTTTTACGTAGCCAAGTCACTTTTTCCTCTGTGGTTTATTTTGTCACTTAGAAAATAGCAGTCCTAAAATAAACAAAATATTTTCCCAATTTTTTTCTCTTTCTTATGGTTTTATGCTTAGCATTTGTCTCCCTAACTATTGTGGAATTTCTTGCATTTCTCTTCCTTCCCTCCTTTCTTCTTCTTCTCCTTCTCTTTCTTTTTCTCCTCTTCTTCCTCTTCCTCCCTTTCCCCCTCCTCCTCCTCCATTTCCATCTCTCTCTTCCTCTCTCTCTTTTTTTCAGGTCATGTAAAGTGAATCCCAAGTAGCTAATTTCCCAGCACCATTTATTAAATATCCATTCCTTTTTTTATTAAAATGTGATGCACAATCACGTTTAAACGTTAAATTGCAATCTAGAAAATTTGTTCTTGGTTGGTATTTGCAGGAAATGTAACCTAATATGAGGTATTATTTTAGTAAGCACAACAGGAAACACACGTATGACAACTAATGAGAAAACCAGAAGATGTGGTGCTGTGGTAAAGCATTGGTAACTCCAATTTCAGTATGTGTCTTGGCTTCAGTTTAGGTTTCCAACCAGCTGTTTACTGGATTTCCTTGCTCGTTGTTTCAAAGGTAATGTCCTCAAAGAGACAAAAAAAAAAAAAAAAAAAGTTTTCATTGCCTTCAGCATATATAAGAGCTGAGTGTATTTCCCTGAGTTTGAGGTAATGGGAACTGTTATTTTAAAATCCTACTGCATAATTGCAGAAAGAACGTATGTTTATTGTCTGTTCTTGCTTTTTGTTCCTTGTCATTTTCTGTGCCATACACGAGGCTTTTCTCAGTTTACTATATTAAACTTGTCCCACACACCTCACCCATGGAATATCTCAGAACTGCATTATAAGGTATAACAGATGGTAAAATAACCTCTTGACATTTGCTTTTAAAAAGTCAAGTTTTGTTTACAAATATAAGTCCCTCTGATAAGTAAGCTGTCAACAGTTCTTTAATATTACTGCAGCTCCCTCCATCAAAAGCATCTTGATGCAATGCTAGCAAAAAAATATCTCTATGAAATCTAATCTCTGAAGCAGTGACAATTATTCAGCACTTTTTCTGTTAGCTTGTACAATAAATGTGATTATCTGTAAAAGACTGTTTTATAATGGTAAGACTGAGGAGAAATGCCAGACATTCAGACTGTGAACCAAAGTAATGACCAGTTTTCAGGACCTGAGGAATGAATGGCAGAGTACTAAAGTATTTTTACAACTTGATTTTTCTAAACCTTCACATCTTATGAATTTTGAAATAGGGAACATTTTTAACAGAGAAAAATAATGCATCTATAACTCAAAGTCAATTATATTTGTATATTCATTTAGCATTTGCATCTAAAACTTTTTATTTTTTAAATTTCCAATAATTCTGGCACTGTAGAGATTTATAAAGACTCAGTTTGGGTCCCGTAGAAAGTGTATCCAGACACACTGCTATCTCTCTTCATCAGGTTTTTCTTTTTTCTACTTTCTTGCTGATAATAGCAACATCATGCTGAATTCCACCCCCCCTCCACTTAGCCATTGCTACTGATCTGAATCAAAAATGATAAATATACTAATCATGTGCTGCCACTTCCCAGTTCTGGTCTGATGATAGCTATCACTGTTCAACTGCAGTATTTTTCTCTTTATATTTGCTGTATCTGTATGTCTCTTCTAAAAGCAGGGAGGTAACTCAACAGTTCAAAGGTTACCACTGACACTGACATGGGCAGCGACCTTATGCACCATTTCCTTTCAAATCTATGTGGACAGAAGGAAGTACTAACAATGTCCCAAGAGTGTAATGCAAAGTAAGAATTCATTGCAGATCCTAAGAGCCTATTCAATTTGCCACAGCTTGCCTGGTGATGGTCACTGAAACAACGAGATGGCAGGAACACTGGTTTCTGGTATTATTAATAACAGCAAGGAGCTATGCGCATAGTTCTCCTGGACTAAATGAATCCCAAGTGTGGGATTCTCCCTTAAAGAAGGCTACATTGTCACAGAAAATTAAACCCTACCAGGAAGCCTTTTGCTGGTGAATGGCACAGCTTTATCCCCCCTCTTTTCATGAATCTAAGTAATGACAACATTATACCTACTTAAGTACATTTTTTATCAGACTCACCTTATAAACCAAATACAATGTCCACATCTAATATTAAAATGCAATAAATATGAAAAATAAGCATACACAGTGTGTACAACTACAGAATACATTTGCATTCTCCCTGAAAGTTTTGAAATAAAAAATATTTGATCAATTGCTACAATACGTAGAGCCGTATTTTTTCTTCCACAAAAAATAAGATTGCAACAGATAGAACATGGGCACATGGCAGCTGCTCTTACACAGAGTCCCCAATGTTTCTGGCACAGGCATTCCCACAGGACTGGGATAGTGGAGGAATCCAGTACCTTAGAGATTTGCAGGAGTATTTTGTCTCCTTTCCTTTATCTGGCTCATCACTAAATATATCCAAGAAATACATTTAGGTTTTTGACATAGCACAGGAGGTTACATATAGTTGTATAAAATATTTGTTATATTGTCAGGCAATTTTTAATCAAAGCATAACTGATAATCTCTAATTTTCTTTTTTTTTTTCTCCTCACCCACCTACCAACTGTCACAATCTGAAACACAGTTGGCCGATATTTGGCAGTGGGATTCTATACTCTCCATCTGGCCCCATCACAGCCATCACTAATGGATCACAGAATACCTCTCCATCAGCCTCAGAATCCTCTCAACACTGAGCTCTGAGCAGCCTTTCTCAAGCTATTTCAGTAGGTGTAAGAGATGAAACTTAGATAACATGCTAAACCAGTCTGAGATCATGGGGTATAGAAGAGATGTTCTAAACTTGGCTGTGGGACAGAATCACTCTGGCCTAAAAGAAAAGAAAAATACCTGGGTCTGAGCTAAACTTATCAAACTAGAAACTTCAGTAGTGAGGGTACTAAAATTTATATTTTAAACAATTTCACCAGGATAATTATCATGCAGCCAGCGCTTTACATGTTTACAGATTGCATTTGGGAGACATTGGTAGAGAGGACAAAGATTAATCAATTTATTTAAGATTAGTGAATGTCAGTTTGCTAATCTACAAAAATAGTATCATAATACTTTCCTCAGTGGGTCCTCTGAAGGACAAAATAAATCATGCACTTGGATACACTAAGTACTCAGCTCAGGTTTGGGGCTCCATAAATGTTGTAGATCATCAAAATGTGATTAATTTACTAAGGCCTTTATTTATTGTCAAGAAAACAAAAAAAGGCACATATCTCATTCTTGTATAGCCCTCTTATCTGGTATAGCTCCTAATGTTTTTGAAATCACGTTCTCTTGTAGGTATTTGACATAGCATAGTTTAATCAATAGTGTACACATTACATGATAAAGTAAGCTCTAAAGTCATATTACCTTCTGTCACCTTGAGACAGAAATGAAGAAGCGATACTTATCTCCAATATTAGTCAATTAAGACTATGGAATCTAGATAGTCTGTATGACAGGTTGATGAATGAAAATTAATCACATTCCTGTGATAATATTTGAGCAGTATCTTTCCCGTCAACATCTTCAACAAAAGGCACAATTCAACCAAAAAGAAATAAAAGCATGCTTGAATGGGAGACGCGTGTGTGTGTTCACTGAGAAATATTTGGGATATCCCTAACGTCATGCTAAATTTGATATACTACTTTTATCGCTTCCTGGAGAGCCAGCTTTGTTCTCAAAGATCTTGGAGAAGCTGTACAGTGAAATGGAGAAGAGAGGGTGTTAGGAAAGTGTGGTGCGAAAGATGTGCATAAGGCACTATAATTGATCATTTCAGGGTTATGTGCTCTGTGCTTATGCCTGAGGCCTGGAGAGGTGAAACTATCAGGGCATGTGGAGTGCGTGTAATTGTAACATAAGCCTCAACAGGACAACATGCACTGATGCAGGAGTGGTTTCCCCCAAGGAACAGCAGCTGGGCAGCCCGAAACAACACATGACAGATACCCTTACAATATCAACTTCACTTATAGATCCAGATTTTTTCTGATCATATGATATCAACATTTGCCAGGCTAAAATGAGTAATAATTACACTGAGATACAAGCTTAGGCATCTATTTTTCATTCCTTATGCCACGTTTTGTGAAAAATGCTCAATCTCAAATTTATAATCAAAACAAGTGAGGAAAGAGTCTCTCGAAAGTATCTAAATGGAATCTGACTGGCAAAATAAGTGGGGATAACCCCACTGTTGAAATATGTCACATGCTTACCCTAAAACAATGAAATTCACTTCAATAAAAAATCATATAAATGCTACTTAAAATTATATGCACCATGATCAGAATCATTAGTAATTAAGGAAATGCAAATCAAAGCCAAAATCATGCTACCTTAAATCTACCAGGATGTCTAAAATTTAAAGACTTACCTTTGACAAATGATTAAGGGCAATAAAATAGAGAAAAGATAGTCTTTTCAACTCATGGCATTGGAATAACTCTACATCCCCATGCCAAATAAAAAAAGAGAGAGAGAGAGAGAAATAGAAACAGACTTTACACCCTTCATAAAAACTAACTCAAAATGGATCATAGAATTCATCCTTATGTTCACTGCATTATTTACAATAGCAAGACATGAGAGAAACCTAAGTGCCCATTGATATATGAATGGGTGAACGGGTAAAGAAGATGTGGTACGTATATACAATGGAATATTACTCAGCTATAAAAAGGAATGAAATCTTGTTATTTATGACATCATGGATGGGCCTAGAGGGTATTCAGCTAAGAGAAATAAGTCAGACAGAGAAAGAAAAATACCACGTGATTTTCCTTATATGTGGCATCTAAGAAAACAAAATAAAACAGAAACAAACTCATAGATACAAAGAACAAATGGACAGTTGCCAGATGGGAGGAGGATTGGGGGATGGGTGAAAAAGATGAAGAGATTAAGAAGTACAAATTCTAGTTACAAAAAAAGGTATGGGGATATAAAGTACAGCATAATGAATATAGTCAATAATATGAACACAGTCAATAACTATGCATGGTGTTGTATGGATACTAGAATTATCAAGGTGATCACTTCATAAGTTATGTAAATGTCTAATTACTATGTTGTACACCTAAAACTAATACAATAGTGTATGTCAACTGCAATTGAAAAATTAAAAAAAAAAAATGGATCAAAGACCCAAATATATAACGTAAAACTGTAGTTGCATATGACCTTGGATTTGGCGATTTGGTGAACTTTTCGAATAAAACACCAAAGGCATGACCCATGAAAGAAATAATTGCTAGACTTCATTAAAATTAAAAACTACTACTCTGTGAAAGACATTGTCAAGAGAATGAAAAGACAAATTACAGACTGGGAGAAAATATTTTCAAAGAGATATCTGATAAAGTACTGTTATCCAAAACATACAAAGAACCCTTAAAACTCATCAAGAAGAAAACAAGCAACACAATTTAAAAATAGGCAAAAATTCTAAACAGACACTTCACCAAAGAGATACAGGTAACAAGCATATGAGAAGATATTCTACATCATCTGTTATTAGGAATTTGTAAATTGAACCAATGAGATACCACTACATACCTACTAGAAAGGCCAAATCCAAAACAATAACAGCACCAAATGATGGTGAGGCTTAGAGCAACAGGAACTCTCACTCATTGCTGGTGGGAATGCAAAATGGTATAGCCACTTTGGAAGACAGATTAGCAGTTTCTTGCAAAACTAAACATCCTTTCACCATATGAGCCAATAATCACACTCCTTGGTATTTACCCAAAGGAGTTAAAAATATGCACATGGATGTTTATAGCAGATATACTCATAATTGCCAAATTTAGAAGCAACCAAGATGTCCTTTAGTAGGTGACTGAATAAACTGTGGTACATTCAAACAATTGAATATTATTCAGCACTTAAAAAAAAAGGGGGTATCAAGCCATGAAAAGATGTGTAGGAAACTTAAATGTATATTACTAAGTGAAGTAAGCTGCTTTGAAAAAGCTGTATGACTCCAACTAGAGGACAGTCTGGAAAAGGTAAAACTATTCAGATTTTAAAAGGGTCAGCGAGTGCCAGGGGTTGAGGAAGGAGGGATGAATAGACTAAGCACAGAGGATTTTTAAGGTAGGGAAACTATTCCGTATAATACTCTAATGGTAGATACATGACATTATCCATTTGTCAAAACCCATAGAATGCACAACAGCAAGAATGAACTCTAATGTAAAGTACGGACTTTGGGTGGGCGATATTGTTGTGTGGACGTAAGTTCATACATCTTAGCAAATGTACCACTGTGTAGAGGATGCTGATAGCCCCGGAGATTGTGTGTACGTGCTGTGCAGGAGGCATATGGGAACTCTGTATTTCCACTCAGTTTTCTGTGAACTTAAATCTGCTCTAAAAAATGAACTTTGTTAATTTGAAAAAAAAAAAAAAAAAGTATTGACAAGGATGTGGAGAATTTGTAACCTCCATACATTGTTGGTGGGAGTGTAAAGTGGTGTTCACTTTAGAAAAGTTCCTCAGGACGTGAAACATAGAATTGCCATGTATGATGGACAGAATAATGGCCCACACATCCTAACACGCAGAAACCGTGAGTATGCTACCTTACATGGGAAAAGGGAATTTGCAAATATTACATATTAAGTGAAGGGTCTTGAGATGTGAAGATTATCCTGGATCACTTGGAGGGAAGGGACTAATGTAATCACAAGTGTCTTTACAGGGACAGGGAGACACAGGAGAGGCAGTGACACAGATGCGAGGAAGGAAGCAGAAGACAGAGGATGGGGGCCATGAGAGAGGAGTTCAGGTAGCCTCTCAAGCTAGAAGAGGCCCTCTACTTTCCTTCCCTCTTCCTTATTTATGCTTGTCTTGTGTCTCCTCCATTTGCAACCTAAATAAAATTCTTAAGATTTTTTCAACATTTCAGACATTCTTGCATAATTTAAGGCTTAGCTTGTCTTACCTGGACAAATTTATTTACTCTCTGACCCATCTCACTTTCATAAATTTAACTTATTCTATTTATCAACACTGTGCATATTCTACCTAATTCTCTGTGACATCCTTAGTTACAGGCACGGAGTTTTCTTCCATTTCCTTATCATGTAATTGTCTCTTGGAAGTTTATAGAGAGGGCAGGAAAAATAAAAGAAGAAATAAAAGTAGGATAAAATTTTCTAGAAAAACAGCCTGAAATTTCCCAAAGAAGGAAAGTGAATATTTGAGAAGATGGATTAAGAGAACGTTGATAAAATATGACAGTAGATAGGGAAAAAAAAGAATTGGAGATGGAAGGAAATGAGAGAAAATAAGGATTGTGGCACAAGAAGAAATTACATTTTAATGTGTATGTTTCTCAAAAGATAACTTTTTAAAGTAAGTATCCTCTCAAAATAAATAATCTTCCAGGAAAGCATTCAAAAGTGATTTGGGTATAAAAACTTGCAAGATGGCAAAATAAGGTCAAAATGTTATTTGACATGAGTGTTAAGGGTATACTCTTTAGTATTTAAAATACTCCCTACTTGCATTCATTCTCACAGATTATTTAAGAAAGTAACCTAAGTCCTCTATAATATAATTAGGCTTATAAATTTCAAAATGTATATTTTATTCATTCTCCTTTGTTTTCTCCACAATGTCTCATTTTTACTGACTTAGTAATACACAGAGGGAATTAAAGTCCCCACCTCTGGAAAGATAAAAATCTTCTCAAACAAATTTAGAAGAAAAATTTCCAAGAGTGGTGGGCACTCAACAATGTTTGTTCTAGTAACTAATTTTGCAAAAGTATTTGAAGTTGGGAGTTTGACAATGGATGAGTAGAAGCTGTCAAACAAGAATTATTAAACAATAAAATGAGTTATCATATAGTCTAAAGGCATATCATCAAATGGGGCATCAGTGAAGAGAAGCATTATTGAAACACTTGAAATAATCTGAATGCCTTCTCACTCTTGTTAGAGGGAGAGGATTTAAAAGTTAAAGGCCTCATACCACCACAGTCAGTACCATAAAAGCATTCTTATCTGATAAGATTAGGAGCAGTAGTTGGTTAGATAATAAAAAAAAATGAGGTTAAAACAAATAATCATATAAAATATGCACATGTACTCTCAAGAGCTCTGGGGGCTCTCAGGGGTTTACAATTTCTTTGCAAGTTAACACGTTTGCTTGCCAGAGTTTTATCCATCACAACACTTCTAAAAAATTTGGACAAAATATGTTGAAAATTTTTTAAATGCATTCCTGAGGCAGCTTAGTGAGGGACATCTTAGAAGAAAAAAACATGAAGCAAAATATGAATTTAACCTTGAAGCTAGGGACAGTCTAAAAACATTTTACAATCCCTGGTGATGTCAGTCATGCAGAACTGGTGGGTGAGAAGTATTGTGCAGATAGGAGACTCAGAAACAGCTCAGAAGCCCCATTTTTGCGACTGGTATACAACATAAGCAGATTATCATGCAGAAGAGTAACTGCTGTCATCATTGAGTCTGGAGAATTAGGGGTGAGCCTAAGCCTGCAGGTAGGTATCAGGGTTGAAGGTTTGTGACCAACTTGAACCTGGTAATTTAATAACCACACACTTTAGTTCTCCCATTTTCAATGATTTCTTAAAGGCATGGGTCATTTGATCCCACCATAGGTATATAAAGTTGCATGTGTTCTCATATTCTAGAGTGGTGTCATTATTCTAATTAGCACCTTATTTATTTGTAGGTCAGAAGCCATCGATAGCAGGTTTAAACAAAAAAGTTTATATTTATAATTTAAAGCTCAATTCTAGGTACAAGGATTACTCCTTTTTTAAAACGTATATCCTGAGCAGTTCAAACCATTTTATTTATAGTTTATTTATTTATTAATTACCAATGGAAGAGATGATAAAGGCTTTTTTTTTTTTTTTTTTTTTTGTACCTTCTCTCAGAATGGGAGGAGGTTTGCATACTTATATCCATGAGACAACTGAAGTTTTTTTTTTTGTTTTTTGTTTTAAAGCGATTTATAAAAAGTTCAACCCTGTAAATAGGATATTGCCCCTCCTTTTTGTTTTGTCATCGGACTACATTGTTATTAGTCACTTGGAAAATCTCCGAAACACTTTCACTCTCATCAGCCTCCCTTCAGAAAGAAAAACACCCCAGTTTCTTGGTTTTGAGCTTTGTGGGCTCTCTTCTGTTTACACTGTTGCATGACTGACAAGCACTAGAATCCAGCCCGCTTCACATAGCCAGGTCGCTATGAGTGTCTCAAAGTTCCTTTGCCAAGTTTGTGGGAACTTTGCATATCAGCTGGATAAATGTGGATCCACCAGAACAGGTTCTTTTATTACTACTCCACCTTTGTATAACTTTTTAAGTACAAAATAATTAATTCACCTACGAAAATCCAGTGTATTGCTATTGTTGGCTATGTTAGATACTAATAGATAATAAGATGCTTTAGGCATCTTAATTAAATAATGCTATTATTTTATTGGCACAGACTATTTCACTGTAATGTGAGGAAAATCAATGAAAAAGACTTGGCCTCAATAAGCAGATTACTTTGTGGCTAGGAAGCCTACAATAGTTTGTGGCTAGGCAGGTTACAATGTGCTAAAGAGAAATATTTATACAAGGCAGGATGTAACTTTTGAGAGTGCCGTTTGTTTGTTTTATTGCTACATGAAGCATACAAGTTAAATATTGCTGGCTGTTGGAACGACTGAATAAGACAACAGTTCTGCTTAGAAAGGAGAAATTTATGTACATTGTTAACTTGCACTGCTTTCATTGAGATCAGGTAAGGAAATTCTTCCCAGTAATGCATCAAATAGGTATATTTCTTAAAAACATTAAATATTAAAAATCATTTTTAAAGGCCTGTTTTTGAAGAACATAATAAAGCCTGAAAAATCATAACTAATTTTTTTTCAGGAATTTTAAGTTTTATTTTATTTTATTGAGAATTTGAATGTGAAGTGTGTTGAAAATACGTGAAAATTTATGCAGATCAAAATTGCTGCCAAGAATCATCAATAATATTGTGTGTGTAACAGAGAGAAAAAAAAAGAGGAAGCGGGAGAGAGAGAGTGACATGAATGTGTGTTAAGCTATTTTAAATTCACCTGCCATTTTAAGACTATAAGTGTTTTCTGAATAGAACAAAAGAGTTAAGAGCAATAAATAAAAAGCAAAAAAAAATCTAAGTTTTATTTTGTGGTAATAAATATGTTTTCAGAAATGAAACCAAGTTATTCCAATACTAAATAAATAAACATTAAGTAATAAGTACAAAATTTTAGGAAAACTTCTCTTCCTCTGCCTCTTATCCCCAAATACTAGCTTTCTATTCTGAGAGATGGTGGCAGAAATGATTTTACCAATTATTTTCTGCAGCAGTCTGATATATGGATGACTTTCCTTGAAAGAATGGAAAGAAAAAGAAAAAACAGAAACAGAAAACCCAGAGGTATGCTCCCCAAAGGAACTCTTCACTTTCTTCAGCAGCTCACTATGTCAAAGGATTGATTGGACAGGAAATCTGACCGATGAGTGACCCTCGGAAAATCCAAAAGAAAATGAACTAATGCTAGGAGCTGCTACTCCTCATATATCATAAAAACATTACTATCTTGATATTTCTGAAGGTAACACAAACAGCAGCTTTGAATTCAATATTTATCCTTTGGGACCTAGTCATAAAATAAAGAGATTTTCAGTTTCTTTATATGAAAATACTTGACATAAAGATTTGTTATGTTGGCGAATGTTCCTTTTTATCAAAGAGCCCTTTTTCAATCACCTTAATTTATTCTCTAACACCTAACTTTTTATTATCCTGATATGACCATAATTTCCTCAGCATCATTGTTTCTCCATTGTCTAGGAAAGATGAATGGACAGATGTACTAATAATGACAAAAACTGAGAAGTAAAGACAAAGATACAGATGAAGAAGAAATAGTTTATTGAGTTTTGTTATGTGCTAAGCACTCTTTTGGGTGCCTGCAAATCTTTGCTAATTTAAGCTTCCCAAGAATTCTGTAAGATAGATTTTATTTTCATTCACATTTTAGATATGAGAAAGCTGAGAAACAGGAATTTAAGTAATTTGCCCAAGGTCACACAGCAGTCCCCAAACTGTAGGATTTTTAAGTTGAGTTTCACTAACATGACTTAGGCCTGCTCCCTGTTTTTATGAGTACACTTTGCCACACTGTGTCTACTTAGTATAGCTTTAGAAAGTACAAGTGCATACCTATTTCTTCCCAAAATTACTATAACGATTGAGATATGCAAATTTATTTTGGAAGGAGAAAATGAAACGTATCAAAAGTAAACTCTCTCGACATACATTTCCAGTTAAGATGGTACAGAAGGTAAAGGCTGTGCTTACCTCCTCTCACGACCACATCAAAATTGCAACTAAACTACAAAATAACCATCATTGAGAATTGCCTAAACTCTTGCTGAATGGAAGCCCTACAACTATGGACATGCTGAAGAAGCTACCTCGAGACTGGTAGGAGGGACAGAGGCTCGGAACAGGCTGGTCTCACACCCACATGTGACCATTAAAATTTGGGAGGGATGTCTCGGCTGGAGTTCCCCCCAGAGGAGCGAGGGGTCCCAGCCCCTCCCTAGCCCAGGGTTCCAGTGCCAGGGAGCGAAGTCCCCAGTATTTCTGGCTGTGAAAACCAGCAGAGTTTGTGACTGAGTGTGACAGAGGGTAGCTGAAGTCACAGCCACTCCTCTTAGAGAAACCACTCACAGAGTTACCCACTGTATCACTGGCTCTGAGGTCCAGCACTGGGGCAGCAACTGGATAAGTGGCAGGGACGTGCAGGGGGCAGAGGGTTGGCACTGAGTTATCTGGCGTCAGTATGGGGTCTGGAAGAGGCAGCTTTCCCCTGGACAGAGGAGCTGGGGTAGGACATTATTTCTTTGTTGAGCCCTCCCCCTTCCCAGCATGCAGACACAGGCAGCTGCCATATCTGAGTCTCCATCAAGCTGGCTAATGCTGTTCATCTGCCATGCCCTGGTGATTCGAGACCCTGCCCCACACCCCAATTTTTGGGCACACTCAAGCCACATCCAGTGGCTTTTTTGTACAAACCACCTATCTTGGCTCATGCTGCAGACTTTCCTAGGGTTTCACAAAGGTCCACAGAACCCAGACAAACAGCATCTGGCTTAAGTATGTCCTGTACCTCTGACTAAGCAGCCCTAAGCTTGGAACTAGTGGTAGCTGGCCTTCGTTTGTGGTGTGGTCTCTCAAGGCACTTCCAAGCATGACACAGGTGGTGGCCATGTGCAGATTTCTTTGTGGCTCCTGCCAGGTGGTCCTGGGTGTGATACTGGCTGCAGCTGAACTTGACCTGTAGCAGGTCCCCTACCAGGTGGCCCTGGGCCTGTTAGGCCCAGTGACCAGATTTGAAATGAGCTGGAGTATCACTCAGCTGCCTCCAAGAACTATCCACCCAAGGTACAGTTTGGGCAGGCACAAGAGCCCTGCTGAGGCAGATCCTGTCCTGTAGTATCAGTCCCTGCACAGCAACTCCTCTGCTATAGTCAAAGCCAGTTCTCATAACCAATGAACCTGAGGGTCAAACCCTCCTCTTGATGTGCAAATCGCAACCAAGTCTCAACTACACGAGGAGGGCACATACAACCCACACAAGGGACACACCTGGAGCGTGCAGCTCAAGTGACCAAAAAGACTGGTCATTTACTACATAAGTCCACTCTTCTAAGACTGGGAGACATAGAAGCCCTACCTAATATATAGAAACAAACACAGGGAAGCAGCCAAAATGGGGAGACAAAGAAACATGTCCCAAATAAAACAACAGAACAAAGCTCCAGAAAAAAAAGAAGAAAAAAAAAAAAACCTAAGTGAAATGGAAATAAGCAATCTATCAGATGCCGAGTTCAAAACACTGGTTATACAGATGCTCAATGATCTCAGGGAGAATTCCAACAAAGAGATAGCAAGCATAAAAAAGGATGTAGAAACAATAAAAAAAGAACCAATCAGAAGTGAAGAATACAGTAACTGAAATGAAGAATGCACTAGAAGGAATCACCAGCAGACTAGATGAAGAAGAGGATCAAATCAGCGATTTGGAACACAGGTAGCAGAAAACAGCCAATTGGAACACCGAAAAGAAAAAAGAATCCAAAAAACTAAGGAGAGTTAAAGAGACCACTGGGACAATGGCAAGCGTAGCAACATTTGCATCATTGGTTGTAGGTCCTTGCTTTTCATCACGTTGAATATTTTGTGCGACTCCGTTCTGGCCTGCAAAGTTTCTGTTGAGAAATCAGCTGACATTGTCCACTTGCAGAGTGTCTGAGTCTGATTCAGTAGTCTGAGGTACAGGACCACAATTTGGATTTCTAACAAGTTTCCAGATGCTGCTGCTGCTGCTGACCTGTGGGCCACAATTTGAATCCCACTGCTCTAACTCTTCTTGCATTCTCTCCTCTTCTGTATTCATAATGTCTCTAGCAAGTTGTGAGTTCTCCCTATGTTGTGTGAAGGAGAACTTTCCCCCTCAGTGATCCAGACATGAAATTGATCTATTAAGTTATTGTCTGAGAAGAAATTGTAGACTGTCCAGAGGCAGCATGTGTAGAGTGGAGAAGTGGAAATAGATTTCTGAGATCCTTGCGCTGACTCTGTTATTTAAACCAATACTTCTAATCTGGTAGGTTCTTAGGATAATTTTAGTCCCATATTTAACTGAAGTGTTCATAATTACAAACAAGGTGGTGTAAATATATTTTGAAGAGTTTATTATAGGAGCTTCTAAACTAGTAATTAAATGTAATGAAGAGAGAAATTCAGTTAAGAAATCCATAGACTTACTTGAGGATCATGGTATAAAAGGAGAATTCGGGATTGAAAAGAGAGCAACTGGAGAATAATACATCCATTGTCTAGGTCTTTACTAAGGAAAAGTTTAGGGAGCTTTTAACTCCCAATTTGTTTTAGGAATTGATATTTTGAAATTTCTAAATTGTATAAACATAAAAGTATAGGTGATTTGATACCAAATCACTAAGAAAATATAAATAATTCACGTGGTTGTCACTGACATATAAGATTGGGAAAATTTAAGGTGTGCAATTGTGGAGTATTTCCCAGAATGTTCAAGCTTCTGTACAAGACAGCTGGGGATTTTCCAATGTGATAATCATTTATAATAGGGCTCCAGAAGGAATACTGAGAACTACCAATTGCTAACTCTTTCTTCCATTTCAAAGAGATTAAGAAAAAATAAATAAATAAATATATACATATATACACATATACATATATATATATATATATATATATATATATATATATATGCCTTATACGAAAGCTAATAAGATTTATTTTAGAGAACTGGTGCTTATTTAGAATAATATGAGAACCAGTAATTTTATAATCTGTTTAGATTTTCAGAAATTTTTCTATATCAAACACTATTAAAATGCATTGAGTCACCGTGTGATGACAGCCATGGTGTCACAATAGGCTTAAACACAAATTACAAGATAAGGATAAATAAACTCATCTCTGTAGTCTTTTTTTATAGATTTATAAATGATTTGGAGGAAGCACTCCATAATAAAATCTCCAAGTCTATAAATGGTGTAAGCTTTTTATTGAAGTGAAATTCTAAGCTAAAGGAGAGAAAATACAGAAATCTCTTGGTATGAGAGGGCATAAAAATGACAGATGAGTTTCTGTATAACAAAATCCAGAAAGGGAATAAGAAAGATAATCCAGATTTTACCTGTGGAATGGCAAAGTCAGAGACTGCAACAAACCAAATAAAGGATTAGGCAATCATTATAAACCCTTTTCTAAAGATACTAGTTCTCTGTGATAGCTCAGGGAAGAGTATTCAAAATTTAGTGTTTCTTAAAATAAAAGAATAAAAAGGGATGGCCGGATGGCTCTGTTGGTTAGAATGCAAGCTCTTAACAACAGGGTTGCCTGTTAGATTCCCACACGGGCCAGGGAGCTGCACCCTCCACAACTAGATTGAAGGACAATGACTTGACTTGGAGTTAATGGGACCTGGAAAAACACTCTGTTCCCCTATATTTCCCAATAAAAAATTTTTAAAAAAAGAATTAAAAAGTGTCTGGATATTGCACAAAATCACAAAGACACAATAGAAGCCATGTGATAGGTTTCATAAGGGGATGACAGAACTGCGAATTCGATTAGAACTCAAAAATAAAAATGTTCAACCTGCTAAAATGATATACTGGCATGAGATGAATCTCTTTGATATGTAAAATAAGTAAATATATAAGACGACAAAGAAGTAATTTTACACAATGGAGAAACGAATGAATATTTTGTCCTAAAAGTTACAACAACCTAAGAAAAAATGGAAACATTCAGAAAGGTTTTTGATACCTCTGTAAGTGGTATGACTTCCTTTCTAAGGAAAAATAGGGAGGGGTGATTGTGTGTGTGTGTGTGTGTGTGTGTGTGTGTGGCAGTTCTTCAATCTTTGGAGTGAGGATAGCCATGGATGACCACCACAGACTTCTGAGGCCTTATTTATAGGCAAAATATTAGGCTGGATATACCACACTATTTTCGTATATTATTATTTTTACTGTCCTGTAAAAATAGCTCACTTTCTGATAAATAAAATTTTAGAAGTTCTCCTTATATGTATCTCAGTCCTCTGCCCCTGTTTTGTGCCTATCTTCTACCTGGATTCTCTACTATCCTACTGCTACCTTCCCACTTTGTTGTATTTCCACTATGTTTTACTTTCTTTTCTGCAGCAATATGTTGTAGGCCTCTTTTGTCACTCTGTCTCTCATTTCTCCATAATTTCTTTCATCCCTAGTGTCCTAGTCATAGTGCATTTTCTGTTCCCTCTCGTTTTCTTTCAGTTCTTGCTATTTGATGTTTTGGAAATTGTCAGGGAGAGAAAAGTTGGAGAAGAAAATGGAATGACAGGAAAAGGCAGAGGAGAAGAAGCTTTGAGGTGAGGAAGGAACTTGAGAAACTTACACGATAATTGTCGTGTCTATAACTATAGGATTATAGAGACATGCCTTACAATGGTATTCTATCTCCATTTCCCCTACTCCACACTATTCCAAGTAGGTAGCCAAGTGCTTTTCTATGACCATTTGAATTTAGTGAGCTGGAAAGATATTGAACTAAAGAAGAATATCCATAATCTGAAAATGTTATTTAAAAAACTCCTCCCTTTTCCAACTACATGTCTTAGTAAGACTGGATTTTCATATAAATGCAATATATGCAACCAATTCTTCAATATGTGCAACCAAATATTGCAACATATCAAATGCAGAAAATGTGAGAATCCAGCTCGTTTTCTGTTAAGCCAGACATTACGGAGATATGAAAAAATATAAAACAATGTTGCTCTTCTCAGTAGCTTTTGTTTTGGAAAATGTAATTTTCGTAAAAATATCTTATTTATGTTAAAATGTAATTGATTTATTCTATTTTAAAATAAATTAATAAACTTTTTAAATGTCTTAGTTTTAATTTATAACATAATAAATAATGATAGCTCTAACACAAAAAATAAAAGGTCTTTGATGTCTTGATAATTTTGAACCCTGTAATTTCTTGATAAATTATATTTTATTTTTAAATATTATCTATTAATACTATCTAATGAAAATAATACTTTGTTTAATATACTGTCTTTTGCCATGTATAATATGCACCTTTTTGCCCAAATTTGTGAGGGAAAAATAAGGATGTGCGTTATACATGGGTAGTATTAATTCCATATTGATATAAATGTTTTTAATTTTTTTATTTATGTTTATGAGTTAAAAGTGTAACTCTAGAAATCAATAATGATATCTGTATGCAAAATAATACCCTGGAATATGGTAATCAATTTTGTTGAACTTACAACGAACTTTCAACAATGAAGAGTTCTTGGACTTCTATGATGCGTAAATACCGTAAATTTGTTACCAGTACATAAAGTTTCTTGTACCACAATATGTTAAAAAATAAATGCTAAACTTCCTTTATAATACAAAAAACAAGTATCTAAGTGTAAACAAATAAACATTTGAATTAAAAAATTAAAACAAAGATTTTTTTTCCCCTGAAACTTTGGGCTAAAAACGTGGTACTCATTATACATGGCAAAATACCGTACTTTAATACCATACTTCTCTGAAAATAAGACCTAACCAGAAAATAAGCCCTAGCATGAATTTTCAGGATGCTCGTAATATAAGCCCTACCCCAAAAATAAGCCCATTAAGATCATCAGCCAGACGGACGAATTTAGTATACCTGTTGCAACACACGATGGATGTATTAAATTATAAAATAATAATATCAATATATAATTAAATGTAAATAAATATTATTGACATTAATACTTAAAATAAATTATACTATAAATTATAATTAAGTATTTGTAAATACCAAGCAGGCATCTTTTGCTTTGGACGACAGGCAAACGCCTATGTAAACATATGAACTCGAGACTTATTGCCGAATGAGCAATTGGAGTACAGACACAACACATGGACATGGTTGTGTCGAACATGAATCTTCATAATTCAATACTTCGTGTGTTGTAATGGACGTATTTAATGCACACGTGTGTGAAATAAACGTTTTCTGAATTTTGGTGCCTTCAATTTTTCTTCGCTTTTGTGTGGCCCATCATTCTTAACTGATTCTTAACATTTTTGTTGCCACTCCTGTCTCGTAAGTCTTCAATTAACAGTTGATTTAATGGTAGATTTAAAGCAAATAATATTTTGACCCCCAGACAAGATGAGTGCAAAAAAAAAAAGACCTATTCTGTCAAATACAAGAAAGGCATCATGGAGGACTCCCTGGGCAAGAATCTTACAGCTTTCTAAAAAGAAAAGAAATTGGATCTCCAAATAGTCTGAAAATGGCGAGCAGAGTACAATAACCTCAGTCAACAGGTGCACGAGGGAAACGGTAAGAAGCACAAGTGTGGATCAGGTCAGCAACCATTATTTCCTGAGCTGTAAGACATCATCTGTAAATGGATTGCTGACAGGAGAACAAAGTCTTTGGTTGTGCGCAGGGCTGATATTCAAGCATTTGCCCTTGCAATGGCACCACAGTTAGAAATAGCCCCAGAAGGATTCAAAGCCTCACAACACTGGTTGGATGACTTCCTTCGGTGATATGAACTGTCTCTAAGATCGACAACACTGTTCAAGCTGGAAGATACTGAAGTTATTAAACGTGCACTTGCATTCAAGTCCTTTGTTGACGGCATCGACTTTTCTAAATACCAGCTCTCCAACATGATTGCTATGGATGAAGCTGCAGTGTTTATGGGCCACGGATCTCAAACAACAATTGCTCAGAGGGGTGCCTCGTCAATCTACATTCCCTCCACTGGTTACAAAAGTGCACATGTTACCTGTATTTTGGCAATTCGTCTGGCTGGAAAGAAAGCCCCACCTCTAATCATCACTAAGGGCAAGAAAGATAAGGTTGAACGTGTTTCAGGCATTTATGTTCTTGAAACCTAAAAGGCCTGGTGCACACAGGCAGTAATAAGGAAATGGGTCGATTTAATGCTGCCGCTTGTTTTGCGAGGTGGCCAAAGAGGTCTGCTAGTCTGGGATTCAGCCAGCACTCACCGCGCTAAAGACATGAAGAACTTCCTTGCACAGTGAAGAATAGATCAAATAATGATTCCTGCAGGAATGACTGCCTATCTCCAGACTCTTGATATTGCAATAAACAAGCCATTCTAGGACCATTTGCGCATGGAAATCAATGACTACATTGAAAATAGAATGGAGAGAAATCAGCATGGAAACTTTGTGAAGCCAAGCCTGCAAGAGGTTGTGACTTGGGTGAAGAATTCCTGGGATAAAGTCACTGAAAGCTGTGTTGCCAATGCACTACGGGCGGGCTACATGGACAAGAAGTGCTCATTTGAGGAGAGCTCTACTGCTGGACATGAGAGACTGGGGCCAATGGTTCTACAGGAAATGGAGTCGCAAGAAATTCAAGCCAAGAATTCGGGGTTTGGAGAGTTATGACGATGTTCCAGAACAAGATGACATGACTATATTTGAATAAATGTAGATTTTTGTACATGAATAAATGAATGAATGTAGACTGTTGTACATGAAAAAAAAAAATACATCCCCTGAAAATAAGCCCGAATGTATCTTTTGGAGCAAAAATTAATATAAAACCTGGTCTTATTTTTGGGGGAATATGGTATATTAAGCCATTTTCTTAACTAAATAATAATTTATATTTCTCAACAGTGAACATCAGCTACTGAGTATCTATCTGGTCAATGGCTTTGCATTGAAGGCTTTTAAGAAGGTCAACTTTCTTTCCCAGGAATTTTGTATATTTGATGGTGGGAAAAAAGCCCTCCTGAGGCAAATCTGTCAAAATCCAGGGTAAACTTCTTTAACATAAATGTTAAATTTTCTTGGAATCTGGACAGATGCTTATGATTTGGCAAATGTTTTGAGGAAAAAACCTATTAGATTGGTGTAAACGTAATTGCAGTTTAAAAGGTTAAAACCTTTTAAACATAATATTAGCTGTTGGCCTCATTTAGGTCCCACTTTTCTCTCTCAGATCTTAGAGATCTCTCAGATCTCTATTAGGTTTTTATGACTTTATGAGCTCTTCAGTTGTTTCCATTTTTTTTAAGTTGTTTTGTTTCATCTGAGAAATTTATTATAGCAATAAGAACTTACCCAATTGTAGGAGAAACTGGGGAACAAAGATTCCAAAGGGAAAAATTGAAGAATCAGAGACAAGTCATTAACCAGCAATCCTGAAGCCAGGTGTTCCCGGCCACTGAGTGGGAACACAAAAGATTGTTAGCGGAGAAGCCTAGGAAAGGCTCTTGCTTCTGAATCTGATGGGGAGCTTAGGGTCCTGACTGGTCATCAGAGCCAGCCATTATGAAGAAGAGCTAAACACAGTGGGGAAAAGAAAGGACAAGATGGAAACCATGGACATCTCTGCATCTATTTCTCACCAAACATAATCATGATGACCTTCAAAGAGAAATCGAAGCTGCTTCACTTCTACCATCTAAATCCCATACAAATTTCTCTTTGGCCAACTCTAACTGGAGCAATACAGGGAAGGGGATTTGGGGAGTTCTAACCTAGCTAAGTTGACACAGAACAAAACGGTCAGAGAAATGACAATTTACTCAAAAGCAAACCAAATGGCCAGTAGTCATACTAAAAATGCTAAACTTCACATTCACTCAGGAAAAAATGCCATTTGAAAACAGATGAGATACTTTTTCACATGCATCTGATTGAGTAAAATTTAAAGTGTTAATGAAGACCATGTATACCTGGCAGAACTACATTAACAAGCAATTTGAAATATCAAATAAAATCAAAGGTGCCCATACCTTTTAACTCAGTGTTTTCACTACTAGATATACACTCTTCATACATGTACACAAAGAGAAGCTTACCAAAATGCTCATGGCACTAGTTTTAATAGCAAAAAAAGAAAAAAAAAAGAAAAAAGAAAAGCCAAAAAAATTTAAATGTTAGTTACTGGGACTCTAGATAAACACCTCTTTATTTAGAAAACAAAAAAACTGTACAGTAATTAAAATGAAAGAACTAAAACTAAATGTATGAACATGAGTAAGTCTTAACAATGTTGAAAAATCAAGCTGCTAAAGACGATATAGAGCATAATAGGTTTTCTATAATTTTAAAAATATGCAAAATTGTACTACATATATTTGTGGAACTCATACATATGTAATAGAAGTATAAAACATTCAAAAGAATGATACCTAATTCAGATAATGCAAAAAGGGAGAGTTCACAGGAGGCTTCAATCATATTTATAATAATTTACTTCCTCTTAATGTTGGCTACATAAGTGCTTGTTTTATTCTCCCAATGTTTTTTGTCTCTCTGAATTTATTTCTTAGAGGCTGAAAAAAGAAACTTGATCTTGCCGAGCATATTTCATCCCTTCTACACATGAAAGTAGTCGGTTATCCTCCCCTACTCCATAGATCAGAGCATATTCCAAATTTTAATTCTTCTTACTGTTTTCTTTTTCAGTTTTCGTTTTCTCTTTTATATAGTATTAACAATAGTTAGATCATTTTTAAGGCATGGTTATGGCTGAGCTCTATTTTTATTGGATAATAGCATCTCTATTATTTTTACATTATTAAATTGATTTGGTTACATGTGATACATTTTTCTGTATTCAGGTAGTATCTTATTTTGGAATTGATTTAAAAAAGAAGAAAGGGGCATTTACTCAAAAGCGCTTAAATGATTTATACCTTACATTAAAAAACTGAGAATATTTGCTCCCTGGAATTCTAGGTGGTGACTGTGAAGGCAGAGCAACCTGGCAGGGCTGTTCCACCGGAGAGAATCTGCTGGACAAAAGGCTGTGATATAGCAGGATGAACAAATGTGGGAGGGTGGGGGCATCCAGGCTCTGGAAGCTAACAGAATGGAAGGGAAGAAACAAAGGAGCAAGCAAGATGGTAGAATGTAGTGGACTGTGTGAAATGGTCCACCCTCAGAACCCCTCAAATATTCAATAAGTTCATTAAATCACAAAATGAGGATTGAAGTTGAAATTTTCAGGAAATAGTGAAAGAGGGAATACTCACACCAGGGTTTGACATGGGAGAGAGCTAGAATAGCACAGAGGGACAGGAACTCAGAGGCCTAGAGCAGCGTGAGAAAACACTGCAAGGAAACACAAATTTTAAAGAGAGCTTTGAGTTGCTACTAGATGTACAAGCAGAAACCAGGGCATGTTTATTCAAATTTCCAAAAATAGGAGGCACTGCTATTGCTATCTCTATTATATTAAAATATACTTAAAACAGAGTGATATGTTTCCATTCCCTTCAATAGAGTTTGTAAATAAAATTGAAATACAATGTTTGTTTTCAAAAGACTTGCTTCAGAGCAACCAAATTCAAATAATACATTTAATTGTGTATATTTTGCTTAGGCATTAGCTGAAGAAAAACGGTAATATTTTCTTAGAGAAAATATGGAGTAAAGACAAATACACATACCAATTTCATTTCTACATCCAGGTATGTTTTGAGAATGCCTTGATGCCTTTTGGCAAATAGACATATCCTTTTGCCTCTCTCTTTGGGAAATAGTAATACTTATGTGATTCCTAATCACAGCAACAACATGTAAATAAAACATGTAATACTTTTGAAGAAGTTTGTATTAAGCATTTTCTTATTTGCATTTATAAAATTTCAACAATTAAGCATGTATGTTGATAATTTTTATTGAAATAATTTATTTGCTTTCTTATATTCAATTTCTTGTGAAGTAATCACTAAATATAATTCTACTTTATTTTATATGTAAAAAATGTTTGTTTAAGAAACACAACTATGATAGTTACAGAATAAGTACATTTCTTTGATTTAAACTATAAGAACTTTACTATACTAAAAATATGATTTTCTTGTTTTTAAGTAGCAAAATTTCAGTGATTTTTGTTTTTATACATAACATTTATTCCTTTTTAATTCTTTGCTGGTATGAAAACTGTCACAAAGTACATTATGCCATCAGTTGTTTTCAGGGAGAGAAGGAGAAAGTTGAACCTGAAAATTCTGGGTTTTAATGACTCTTTTGCTAAGCAAGAAAAATATTTATCTTCTGTCAGAAGTTTTATGGATGGTGAAAGTTAGAACAAACCTCCTTAGATTAGTATTGAAAGTGTGGAAAGCTCTGGAGTCAAGACTTTGTGATTCAAAACCACCTTTTGGTAGTTTTGTAAACTTGGGTAAGCTACTTCACTTCTCTCTTTCTCTTTCAACTTATTTATCTCTAACAGGAGAATAGAACAGTACTTCTTTCATAGGACTATTTGGACGACTGATGAGATCAGCTATGTAGCACTCCCAACATAACGCCAGACATACGTGAAGACTCAATAATTGCTAATTCTGATTAGTGTTCTTAAGTGATGTGGGCTAAAAATGGCCATCACAAATGAAAGTATAAATATATATGCACATAAATATGTATCTATACATACACATATATACAGTTTACTGCTTGTGCTAAGGCAGCAACCTGGACCAATAGAATAGCAGTGGCTTGCTTACCAGCTGCTTTGTGACTGGTGAATTCAGGTTCTCCACATTGCTTTTCCCCCACTTGTAAGATGAAAATTTAGACAAGGGGATTTTTATGATTGTAATCCACTTCTAATAGCAGTAATTGATTCAATATTTTTTTTCTGGAGTATACCCATTGTACCAAAGAGGGATATGAGGAATCATAGATTAAAGTCACTCTCGAGAGAAAAACAAAAAACTGAAAAGAGTGTTTGTCCTGCCAAATTCACTCAGCAGCAAGAACACAACCAAAGATTCTAATACATTGACATGGCAGAGAACTAGAACAGCACACATGAAAAAGAGTTTTAATGGATCAAATGTTTGCATCCTCCAAAATTCACATGGTGAAATCGTAATCCTCAATGTGATGGCATTAGGAGGTCAGGTTTTGGGAAGGTAATTAGGTCATGAGGGTGGAATCCTCATGAATCAGATTAGTCTCCTTATAAGAAACATGAGAGCTTGCTCTCTCTGCTCTGTTCTCTTCCATGTGAAGATACAATGAGAATATAGCCATCTGCAAACAAGGAAGAAGCTCTCACCAGGTACCAGATCTACTAGCCCCTTGACCTTGGATTTCCCAGCCTCCAGAACTGTGAGAAATAAATGTTTTTTGGTTTTTTTTAAAGCTATCCACTGTGCAATATATGTTCTAGCAGCCTGAACTGCCCAAGACAAGAATGAATTCTTCCAGTCTATTCATTCATTCATTTATGTGAAACTAATGAACACATGCTGCTATATGCCAAGCATTGTAGGAGATGCTAGAAATACCGAAATAAATACTTGCCTTGGGTATATTTAGTGAGACAGGCATACAGTTACAATCATTTTGAAGAAGACTATATCATGGTGATATATGATATATGGTGATATAAGTCATTCATATACCTCTAGGTGAGGTGCTGGGGAAAGAGGCACTCATCTGAACATGGGGAACTCCATTCCATATTTTGTATTTTTTATATATTGTCTATTTCTCAGTTTTTTCTTCTGCATAATGGGGATAATTTTACTATTCACCTTACAGAATATTGTGAGGATTTAATAATACAACACAGATATAGCAATTAGTGAATTCTCTGCCCATGTCCAAATAAGCATCTTCTTGAAGACTTTGGCCTCCAGGCCAAAAAACAAAACAAAAAAAAAACAAAACAACAGAGTCAAATTCTATGTCAGTTAATATCCTTCCTCAAAAGTATACATCCTTACCCCCCAAAAATTAAACATCTAGTTTTTTAAAAATCTAAGAAAATGTGAACAATGCCTCTTCCCAAAAAAACTATTAAGCAATATTGACAGAAATTAAAGACCTAAATAATTGGATAAATATACCATGTTCATGGATTGGAAGACTCAATATTGTAAAGATGCCACTTTTCCCCAAATTAATCCAAAAATTGAATGTAATCCTAGTCAAAATCCCAGTGAGGTGTTTGTTGTTTTTGTTTTTTTCAGAAATATAAACTGAAATGCAAATAATCAAGGCAAATTTGAAGAACAAATTGGAAGACATGCTCTATTCAATACCAAAATAATCAGAGCTACAGATGAATAGTAGGCAGATGGATACAGATGGATAGATGAATAGACCAATGGATCAGAACAGAATGTTCAGAAACAATGTGTATTTCATCTATATCTAACGTGGCACTGCAGAACAGTGGCAAAGCAGTCTTTTCAATAAATAATGTTATGTTAATTGGATATCCATATGGAAAATGAAACTTAACCACTACCTCACACAATAAATAAAAAATCAATTCCTGAGGCATTGTAAAGCAAAATGTGAAGTGGGAAATAATAATGTGTCTAGAAGATAATATAGAGAATATCTTCACAAATGTGGGGTAAACAAAGATTTCTCAAAATATAGAAAGTACTGAACATAAAGAAAAAAATTGGCAAATTAGACTACCTTAAAGTTAAGAATTTCTCTATATCAAAATACACACAGTGAAACCAGGCCATAACACTGAAACCAGACGCTAATAAATTTTTTCTAGGTTTTTAGGGTCTTTCAGGAGTTAATAGGCCTCCTCACAGCTCTCTGCAAGCCACCAGTCCTACCCAGATCAGACAGGTCCTAGCGGCTTGAGAAGGCACAGTTAGCAGCTAAAATGACCCTAAACTGACCTGGAGAGCACAGCAGAACTAAAATTCACAAAACTCAAGTAGCAGAGGTGTTACTTTTACCACCTGGAGCCCACTAAGAAGCCAGGGGTCCCATAATAGGGAAGATCCAATTCAGTGACCAAATTTGGACACACAATACAACTAATCAAATTCTTCCAAATAGGAATTTCTTTGTCCTTTCTTGCCCCTTCCACATTCCTTATCTCAGACCACATATATCCAAGACTATCGATCTAAACCCTTTCCTTAGAATTAATACATATGGACAGCTCCTTCCTAACCTCATCCTTTAAATTTACTCCAAGCCTTTGTCCGGAGCAGACTGATATAAGCCTTGCCTCCTGTCTCCCCATCTGGCTGCCTGACCAATAACTCTTTTCCTCATGGAAAACTGTTACCTCAGACTTTGTCTTCCCTATGTGCAATGGGCATCAAACTGACTTTGTTCAGTCACATTAAGAAAGCAAAAAGGGAAGTTGCAGAGGGGGAGAAGATACAACCAATAAAGGCCCGTATCCAAAATATAGACAGAAGTTCTAAAATTCGGTAAGAAAATAAATCAATAGAAATATGGCAACAGACTTGAAAAGTCCCTCGCAAAAAATATACCAAAATGGCCAATAAACATATGGAGAGGTCCTCAATATCATTAGACGTCAGATAAATGGAAGGTAAAAACATAATTTTTGTAGGTTTGTAGTGGTATGCCACCAGCATGGCAAAAACAAAAACTAAACAGGGAAAACAAAGTGTTGGTGTGAATAGGGAGCAACAGAGCTTCTGTAAACTGCTGGGGAGCGGAGTATAAATTGTTACAACCACTTTAGAAAGCTATTTAGCAGTATTTACTCAAGTTTATCATAAAAGTACTTCATAATCCCTCAATTTAATCCTACATTTATACAGTAGACCCCTGTTATCCATAGTTTTACTTTCCACAGTTTCAGTTACCCGCACTCAACCAGAGTCCAAAACTATTGTCATGCAGGGTGACATGCAGGGTCTCTGGTCCGGCTCCCCACATAAGAATGCAGAATATGGTGAAGACAAAAAGGAACACCCACCATAGATAGTGGAGTCATATCACTATATTCTCACTAGTGGCTGGGTTGGAGACACAGGAAACAGGATCCACATGATCTGCAACCTTCCATCCACTTCTCTGTCAACCAACCAACCACATTTGCTAGCTGCAGTCCACCGTGTTAACTGTAATCCGCGCTTGCTTGCTCAGCCACCATCTTCTTGCTAGCCCCCATTTTTTGCTAGCGTAGCCACGACAGTTATATTAGTGGCCAATGGCTCACTGGTTACAGCTAATGGCCAACTAGACACAGTTGATGGCCATTTACTACCCGAGTGAGCACCTTTCCACGTGAGGGCGAGAACCTGGAAACTGCACTCCTGGCTCTGTCCCCACACTCCACCCCTACAGGGTCTCGCCTCATAAACTATGTGACAAGCATCTTCCATGAGGGGCCCTGTGCGAGGAGCCTGGAGGTGAATGCAATATCCTGGACACAGCCAGTCTCTCTGAGCACAGCCAGGGCTTCTCAGGGCACCACCACGCCTTCTGGGCACAGCCAGACTTCCTGGGCTTCTTAGGGTACCACCAGTCTCCCCGGGCACAGCCAGGGCCTTTCAGGGCACTGCCACTCTCTGTGGGCACAGCCAGACTTCCTGGGCTCAGCCAGGGTTTCTCAGGGCATCACCAGTCCTTCTGGCCACAGCCAGACTTCCTGGGCACAGCCAGGGCCTCTCAGGGCACTGCCACTCTCTGTGGGCACAGCCAGACTTCCTGGGCTCAGCCAGGGTTTCTCAGGGCACCACCAGTCGTTCTGGGCACAGCCAGACTTCCTGGGCACAGCCAGACTTCCTAGGCATAGCCAGGGATTCTCAGGGTATCACCAGTCCTTCTGGGCACAGCCAGACTTCCTGGGCTTCTTAGGGTACTACCAGTCTCCCCAGGCACAGCCAGGGCTTCTCAGGGCACTGCCACCCTCTTTTTTGGGGGGGCTTCTTATATATTCTCGATGGCGGCTGGTCGAGACACAAAAGTAAACATCCACCAGTACCCCAAGGAGGGGACTTCTGCACCCCAACCTCGCTGGTGGCCGGGCCAGACATAGGAAGTAGGATCCACAGGATCCGCAATCCACCATCCACACTTGCTAACCCCACTTGCTAACTGCAATCTGCTGTCCGCTTCTCTGCCAACCAACCAACCCTCTTGCCAGTGTAGCCACGGCAGTTATATCAGTGGCTAATGGCTAACTGGTTACAGCTGATGGCCAACTAGTCACAGCTGATGGCCATCTACTACCCGAGCCAGCACCTTTCCACGTGAGGTCAAGAGCCTGGAAACTGCTCTCTGGGACTCTGTCCCCACAATGTTTTAAATTGTGCGTTGTTCTGTGTAGCATTATGAAATCTTGTGCAGTCCTGCTCCGTCCTGCCCAGGAGGTGAATCATTCCTTTGTCCAGAGTATCCACATCGTACAGACTACCTGCCCATTAGTAACTTTATAGTCATCTATCAGATCTACAGTCGCACTATTGCAATGCTGTGTTCAAGTAATCCTTATTCTACCAAATAATGCCCCAAACTGCAGATGTAGTGATGCTGGCCATTCCAATATGTCTTAGAGAAGCTGTAAAGTCCTTCCTTTCAGTGAAAATGTGAGTACAGTACAATAAGATATTTTGGGAGAGAGAGAGACGTCATTCACATAACTTTTATTACAGTGTATTGTTATAATTATTCTATTTGATTATTAGTTGTTGTTGCTAATCTCTTACTGTGCCTAATTTACAAATTCAACTTTATCATAGGTACATATGTATAGGAAAAAACATAGTATATATAGGGTTCGATACTGTCTGTGGTTTCAGGCATCCCCTGGGGGTCTTGGAATGTTTACCCTGTGGATGAGTGGGGACTACTGTATTCAGAAGAAATGACACTGGTGCACCAAAGGAAAAATTCGCTAATATTCACTGCAGCATTGTTGCTAATAGTTCAAAACTGGTAACACCAAAATATTCATCAATAATAAAATATTTAAACAAATATACATACATAATAATATTATTCAGCAATGAAAATGGAAAAAAAAAAAAGAGTTACACACAAAAAAGACATTTAGATGAAAGAAGGCAGATACATCACACTAATGCTGTTTGATTCCATTTGCATAAACTTCAAACTGGCAAAAACCCATGGTGTTACTCATATAAGTGTTAACAATGGGTACCTTTAGAAAGAAGAAAAGGATTAATCATTGGCAGGGGTTCCAAGATGGAGAGTGGGTGATTCTGGGCTGCTTGTAATGTTATCTTTCTTATGTCTGTTGTGGTTACACAAGTGTGTTTACTTTGCAGTAATTTATTAAACTATACATTTATGACTTTTTCACTCTTGTTTGTATCTTATACTTCAATTGCTTTTTTTTAAATTTCACAGATTCAAATAGAGAAAGAAAGTGATCATCAAATTATAGTCAATTTTAAAGCTTTTGTGGTGGCAACTTGGACTAGGACTTTCTAGAAAATCTAAGTTTGATAATGTTCCCACTAAGTGACATGTCATTTATGTGTTATCCAATTTATTATTTATGTGTTATCCAATATTCTCTATATTGTTGTAATGTGTCTTTTCAAAAGTAAAAGAGAAAAGGAAATGAAATGGATATTTTGGAGCATAAACACTGTGTAAGTCACAACAATAGGTGCTTTACATTTTAATATCATGGGCAGTTACTATTGTTCACAATTTTCAGATTAAGAAATTGAGACCCATAAATGTTAAGGAACATCCCTAAGGTCATATATCTAAAAGATATATGTTTCAGGACATAGTAAGTGTCAGAGTCTGATTTCATATGGACTACATACACTGGACATAAGACAGTATGATATGAGAAAGACCTGAACTTTACTGTCTGGTTTTCCTGTCAAAAGACGTGAACTCATGCTATAACTCCATCATTTACCACCCATAGAACCCTGGAGCAAGATACTTAACCATTCTGAGCTTTGGTTTCCATATTTCTAAAACAGAAAACTGGAGATGTTGCTGGTGTCCCTCCCAGATCACTTTCAACATCCAGAGCGCCCATCTCTCGTCTGTTGTGAGTATTGGCTGACAATGGCCTTCTTCTGACCAGACAATTACCCCCAGAGTGTTAGTCAAACAGGAACCTCTATCTGTCCCCAGATATCTTTATCGATGCCTGATGGGTGCAAAAAGCCAGCCTCTTGCATCAAGGGGGTCCAACTTGGTAATGCAATTTGTACTCAGAGCTTTTCAGGGAGGTTAGACTGAAACAAATGACCAGTTGAGACTTCTTTCTTGCTTAGCATTTATTTCCAGTCCTGTCCTGCTTCCCTCACTCCTCTTTTTCCTGAGGACACTTTCTCAATAAATTCTTTGAAAAGAATCTCTGTCTCAGGCTTTGCCTTTAGGTAATCTAAGACAAAAAAAATTCACTCAAATATGAGAATAAAATAAAATAAATGTATAGTATGAAACATTTTATTAACTATATAGTATTATCAGAGTTCGATAGTAATACATGCAGAATTATAAAACAAGTAAAATTCATTATTTTTATTCCTTTTCCCTTGAATATTGAAACCTACCACCTTCCAATTACATAGTATACTTGTGTTCTCTCTCACACTCCAGAACAAGATATTCGTGAATGCTTTTATGCCTGGGTCACTCAGCTAACCAATCTAAGTGTTGTGATCTTAAGGTCTTAAGGTTGTGAGGCATTCAAGAGTAGGAAAAGAAAAAAAATGGGTTTGGTCAGCTTGCCTTGGTCACAGTGGTTTATTCTGGGTGAATACATTTTGCTAATCTAGAGGTATTCAATGTTTTTGCTCAAGTACCTCCTAAAATAACTTTTTTAATTATATTTTTCAGTTGTTAAAATTTTATATTGAAGATTTACTAATTAAATATGATTGTAAGTTCCAGCAAGTTGTATATTGCATTTTCACTTTAAACATTTTTTTCATGAAAATGTTAGACAGCAATTTTATTTAATTTAATTAATTTCTGACAAAGAATTTAATTGCTAAAGCCAGTTCTTAATTGTGAAACCAATAATCTAAATTAGGCTTTTTTCTGAGGAAAAAAACAAAACCCTGATTTTGTTTTTCAATCACAATAAACATGTAAATATGTGTCCCCACTAGCATCTCACTTCTCAATTCTAAGATACATCCATAACACTTGTTTTTGGGAGGCAGATAAAGTTATAGGAGTCTAGACACCAGTTTTTCAGCTAGGTAGGAAAGGGAACTGTTGACACAGGAGATCCAAGATGGCTGAGTAGATAAATGCTGTGCTTGCCTCATTCCCATGAACACATCAAAATTTCAACTAAATTATGGAACAATCAACTTGGAGAACCATCTGAAGTCTAGCTGAACAGAAGTATTATAACTAAGGATATAAAAAAGAAGCACGCTGAGAGTGGTAGGAGGGACAGAATTGCAAAATGGGCTGATCCCACACCCATGTGTGGCGGTTGAAAATCAGGAGAGATTATCTTGGCCAGTGAGGTTCCTCATGAAGGCCGCAAACCCCCACACCAAGCACCCCAATCGGGAATATTGGTGCCAGGAAGAGGAGCCCCCACAATTTCTGGCTGTGAAAAAATAGTGAGAATTCTGACCATCCAGGTGGGACAGAAGGTTATAGGAAACCCAGACATCCTCTAAAAGGGCCCATGCGGGCACTCACCTGGGCTCTGGTGCAGGGACAGTGACTCTGGGGACATCGGAGACATATGGAGCAAGACTGAGTTGTGTAACTTCAGGGCGAAGACTGGAGGGCCAGTCTCCATTTTTTCTGTGGGAGACCCTCCTCCTGTGTAGCTGGCAGGCAGGCATCATCTTTCCTGTGTTGAGCCTGCCCCCATAGGCCAAATCTAAATCTGATTGGCTTGGTGAGCTCTGCTGCTCCACCCTGACGACTCACTGAGAACCAGCTTCACCCAACTCGAAGGAAGCTTTATTAGCAGTTGAACCTTATGGAAGCTGCCAGGTGGCAGAAGGCCTCAGCGTATCCTGGCTTTTTGCAGAGCTGCCCCAGGCCTGTCCTGGAGGCAGCTGTCCTCGGTCTGCAGCATGGCTTCTCCCATGCTGCACCTCCAGTTACAGCACAGGCAACAACCAACCATGGATCACTTTGTAACACCTACCAGGTACTCCCTGGGCAGTGACAGGCAGTGGCTGCCCTGGGCCTGCATTGGAGCACCTCTCAAGAGGCCCCAGAACCAACATACTTAGAGGTTGTCTTTAGACCACAGCAGAGCACCACCCAATTAGCCTCACAAGATGCACATATAAAGGACAGTTTCAACATGAACCAGAGCTCACTGGGGTGAATCCCACTCCATGGGGTAAGCCTCCCACACAGCAGTCCATAAGCTGTGGATGTGACCGCACCCCACAGCCAGTCAGCCTCAGGGTCAATACCACCCAGTGACATGCCAACAGTAATCAAGGCTCAATTATAACAGGAGGGCACACACAACCTACACAAGGTACACTCTTGGAGCGCCTGGCTCAGATGACCAAGGAGACTGTAAAACTGGGCTCCACAGGACCCCTACTGCTTAAGGCCACCTGGAAAGACTGGGAAACATAGCAACCCTACCCAATACACAGAAACAAACACATACAGGCAGCCAAAATGAGAAAACAAAGAAATACTCCCAAATAAAAGAACAGAAGAAAACTCCAGAAAAAGAACTAAATGAAATGGAGGCAAGCAATCTACCAGATAGAGAGTTCAAAACAATGGTTACAAGGATGCTCAAAGAACTCAGTGAGAACTTCAACAAAGAGATAGCAAGCATAAAAAAGGATATAGAAACCATAAAAAGAGCCAGTCAGAAGTGAAGAATATAGTAACTGAAATGGAGAATGTATTAGAAGGAATCACCAGCAGACTTCATGAAGAAGAGGATCAAATCAGCGATTTGGAACACAGGTAGCGGAAAACAGCCAATTGGAACAACAAAATGAAAAAAGAATCTAAAAAAATGAGGAGAGTTTAAGAGACCCTTGGGACAGTATCAAGCATAACAACATTTACATCATATGGGTACAAGACAGAGAAGAGAGAAAGCAAGGGATTGAGAACCTATTTGAAAAAATAATGACTGAAAACTTTCCTAACCTAGAGAAGGAAATAGACATGTAAGCCCAGAAAGCACACAGAGTCACCAAAAAGATGAACCCAAACAGGCAACAGGCCCACACCAACACACATTACAATAAAAATGCCAAAGGTTAAAGACAAGAAGAGAATTCCAAAAGCAGCAAGGGAAAATCAGTTAGTTGATTTCTCAACAGAAACTTTGCAGGTCAGAAGGGATTGGCACAAAATATTCAAAGTGATGAAATGCAAGGACTTACAACCAGGGGACTCTACCCAGCGAGGCTATCATTTAAAATTGAAAAACAGATAAAGAGCTTTCTAGATTAGAAAAAGCTAAAGGAGTTCATCACCACTAAACCAGTAATTACAAGGAATGTTAGAGGGACTTCTTTAAGATGGGGGGGGGGGGACAAAGTTATGAATAATAAAATGGCTACATATCGATCAACAATTACTTTCAATGTAAGTGGATGAAATGCTCCAATCAAAAGACATAGGGTGGCTGAATGTATAAGAACACAATCTCTTATATATGCTGGCTGTAGGAGACTCACTTCAGATTGAAAGACACACAGAGACAGAAAGCAAAGGGATAGAAAAAGTTATTTCATGAAAATAGAAACAAACAAATAAACAAACAAAAGGGTGGGGTAGCAATACTTATACCAGACAAAATAATCCCACTTCTGGGGATTTAGCTGAAGAAACCCAAAAAGCTACTTTGAGGGGACATGTGCATCCATGTGTTCATTGCAACATTGTTTACAATGGCCATGATGTGGAGGCAGTGTGGGCATCCATCGATAGAAGAATGGTTAAAGAGGAGGTGGTACATGTATACAATGGAATATTGTTAGGCCATGGACGGGAATAGGTTCTTGCCATCTGCAGTGCCATGGATGGACCTGGAGGATATTATGCGAAGTAGAGTATGTCAGACAGTGAAAGACAGACGAAATGTGATTTTGCTTATATGTGGAAGCTAAAGAACAAAATAAAGAAACACAATGGAAACCGACTCATAGATACAGAGAACATTTTGATGGTTGACAGATGAGAGGTGGGTGAGGGGGTGGATGAAACGGGGAAGGGATTAAGAAGTACAAATTGGTTGTTACACAGTAGTCATGGGGATGTAAGGTATAACATAAGGATTATAGTCAATAATATTGTAATGCCTACGAATGGTATCAGATGGGTACTAGATTTATCAAGTTGGTAGATGGGAGGGGGGTTGGGGGGCAGGTTGAAAAAGGTGAAGGGATTAAGAAGTACAAATTGGTAGTTGCAAAATAATCATGGGAATGTAATCATAGGGGATATAGTCAATAATATGGTAATAACTGTATAGTGTCAGGTGGGTACTAGACTAGTCAGGGGGTCACTTCTTAAATTGTATAAATGTCTGATCATAGGCTCTACACCTGACATTAATATAAAATAATATTGAATGTTAACTGTAAGTGAAAAATTACAAAGGGGGGAAGATGAAGGGCAATAAGTGATCCAAATTTCTAAGTATAAAACAAGTCATGGGTATGTAATGTAGAGCAAAGGAATATACAGTCAATAATATTGTGATAGCATGATATGGTGTCAGATGGTTGCTGGACGTATCATCGTGATCACTTCTTTATGTATACAAATATTGAATAATTATTGTGTACACCTGAAACTAATATAGCATTGTATGCTAACTATATTTTTAATAAAAATCTTAAAAAATAAAAAATAAAGAAAGGGAACTGTTCAAATAATTTTACTGATGCCATTCTATCTTTACCGTCATGTGATGCTCCCTCAGGGTCATTTCTCAATTTGTTTTTTGTTTGTTTGTTTGTTTGTTTGTTTGGGACCCCAGAGGATTTCACACCCTGGGATAAGGAACCATACTGATTTCAGACAAGTAAGTGGAAGGCAAAAGTGTTTGTGAAGAGAGCTATGGGAAAGGAGAAGTGGCAGCTCACGGAAGATTCTCTGACAGGTCAGTTTTAAGAAAGAGTAAGTATGAACTTTGAGGATCTGGAAAATGGCCCTCTGAAAAGTGTTTCTACCTGGGTAACCTCTGGAAAGCCTTCTTAAATCTCTGGGGTTATGTGTGTCACCGTCTTAATCTCTGGTTCTCCCCTTATTCAGCCAAACACCTGGAAATAAGGTGTCTCTACCCAAGATTTCTCCCAGGTAGAGTTTACAGCTGAGAAAATTTGTTATTCTCAGTTTCCTTTTTTTTTTTATTACTCTAATGGCACATACCTGAACTTAAACCCAGCTTCAGTAAAAGATGAGAATGAATGATAAGAATACTGTAGGGACCACTGGACCCCAAGAGCTATCATGCAGCTGAGTCTCAGTAATATAGTGGAGTCAGGAAATGGAATGCCAAGAGTTTTTCTTCTGTCTTTCATTTCTGCTATTCACTACATGTCTGATTCATATTTCTTTCTGTCTTTCTGCAAAAACCCTTTCTCTGCTTTCCTGATCTATAGGTTAGAATAATATGGCTGCTGAAAATACCTTAGTATAAATATAACCTGTTTTCCACAGAAGGACTGAATTCAACTCTGCAAAGAAATGAATCTAATGGGGAAGATGGCATCATGTTCCCAGTCTTGATATTATGGCCCCATGATTCATAGAGAATCATGGGGATGAGTCAGGTTTGAAATGAGGCTTCTGAACAGATAAAACATCCAGCATACACCCAGTGCCTTCCAAGGCTGGGCAGAGGACCTAGCCACTAACACCTGGGACAGATCTCAGTTCTGAGTTGAATCAATGCATTTCCTGTCTTTGGAATATTTTCACATTAGTCTCTTCACAAAGCGATTAAATACTATGTTCTGAGCCTTAAGAATTTCATGCAATAGGAAAGAGATAATTTGGGGATTGGTAATAGGGTTAGGAGTGAGGTCATCTTCCCATGAAACCACATCATACTTACTCCTAGGATGGTAAGTCCGTTATGGAAGTGGGAGGAGACTAATTTGAAGTGCTATGGGAAGAGATATGATTTTTTAAAAAATTGCACACCTTCAATGAGGTAATCAAGTCATTTGCTTTGCACCATCCCTTTATCCTAATGATTTTCCATCCTGATTAGCAGATGTTCTCCTTGCCCACCTATACCCCCCTCAACCCTTTTCCATTTCCATGTACAATAGCTCCCTGAGGGCTTTCACCTGCATCTCTGTCAGAGTGCTGTCCTCAGGCTTCCTGGGCTTTTGCCTTAGTGTGGAGAGAGCCGGAAGTGCCTAGGAATTTATGTCTCCACCACTGACTACTGGGTAACTACCTCAGCTCCCTAGTACCCAATGGAGGCAGCTTGGAGTTATGATTTACCAGTCTGCAGAGCTCCCCTGCAGGATTGGGCCAAAGTTATGGTCCCTAGGTCTTTGCTTGACATCTCACCCTTGCCTGGCTTCCTTGTCCTACTCTCACTTGTCCTACTTTCCTTTGGTTTTGCCTTGGAACACTCTTTGATGAATTACTTTCATGAGTTTTTAACTTCAGGGTCTACATCTGGGGATCCCAACTTTGGATACCTGGCTGTCCATTAGAATTACCTGGAAAGTTAGTATGTTTGGGAGAATACAAATTCTTCACCCAGGTCATAAGTGAGAAAAGCAGTTAATTTTTACCCTAGAAAATTAAATCAGGAATTTTGTCTTTTAATGAATATATAATGTGTTCCTATGTGATGTGTTTTGTGTGCGTGTGTGTGCCCATGTGTGCGTGCCCATGTGAGAGACAGAGACAGAGAGATATGGATGAATCAAGAGACATTCATTCATGATATTTAGAATAACTGCTGACCTTCAATTTAAAAACAAACAAACACATCGTAGGTCTCAGTCAGTGTTTGAAACAGAACCAATACACATACACACACACACACACACATTATATATTTATAAATGTAGAGTGTTTATATGTGTGTGTGTGTATGTGTGTGTGTATAACGAGATTTGTTTAAGGATCTGGCTCACACAATTGTGGGTTGGTGAGTCTGAAATCTATACAGCAGACTAGCTGGCCAGAAACTCAGCAGGAATTGATGCTGCCATCTAAAGTAGAATTTGTTCTCCAGGAAACATCAGTTTTGCTCTTAAGGTTTTCAACTGATTGGATAAGGCCCATCCACGTTATGGAGAGTAATCTCTTTACTTAAAGTCAATTCATTGTAGATGTTAACTACATTTACAAAATATCTTCACAGCAACACCTAGACTAGTGTTTGGTTAAATAACTGGGTGTTATAGCCTAGCCAGGTTGACACAAAAGACTGTCCATTAAGCTGTAGGACTAACAAAGTGAGAAGAGAAATAATATGTTTCACTGTGTCAAAATAGTATGAAAACAGGGCATTCACAGAAACTGCTTGGCATTTATGCAGTATAATACTAAGTTCACATATTATTCAACTCATATTAACTCTTTATAAAAGGCAGTGAGCCACAAAAGCAAACTCTATACTATATGCTGTATATCTATATCGATACACACATGTATTCATATTTCTAGGTAATCTGCTTATATCTTTGAAAACTAAAAAGAATCAGTGGTTCTAGTTGTAGCTAAAACACATGAAGAGGGCATTTTCCCCCCTGCCCATCTAGCAGAATGCTGAGAGTGAGGGAGTAACTCAACCTTGGCCTAAGAGGGAGCTAGCAAGAGCACATGAGGTAGTGTTACCAGGAATCTGGTTTGGGACTGCAGCGCCCCAGGGAAGCTGTAATAACATCAAGACCAGTTCAGGTAGAGTGTATCCGATTCAGCCCAGTAGAGGCCATGCAACAGGGATAAAAAGAGAGGTTCATCACAAGAAGCACATCAGGAACCATAGTCATGCAGGAGTATCTTGGTATTTAAAACAGAAATATGACACATGCCTTAGTCACTGGGTGTGAAACAGGAGCATGGAGGTTCCACAGGGTTAGATGGATTATTTAGAAATGCTGATTGGCATTATTACCGTTTTAAAATATTTGGTTTCCCTCTAATTTTGGACATGTGAGAGCATCATATATCTTGACCCCCTTGAAATTAGGTGTGGCCAAATGAGGAGTTCAGGCTAATGAGTGTAGTCATTCATGAGTGTTACTTCTGGACAGAAGTTCCTGACTGCTGGAGCGCAGCTCTCCAGGGCTCTCCTCCCCTGTCGGATGACTGTGAAAGCACGCACCGATACCAGTGCAAGCTAGATTGCTGAGCCAGCACATGGAGGATGGCTGCCCTGGAGAATGGCCCAGACCTGCAGGGGACTTCAAACTTTGTTAAGCTACTGAGGTTTTCCCATTTTTACTGCAGCACAGCATATAATCTATCTGGTGGTGACACGGAAACAGACAGAAAATATTCAGTTAAATAACTCCAAAACTTACCTAGCAGTCAGAATCAATCTCTCTCTCTCTCTCTCTCTCTCTCTCTCTCTCTCTCTCTCTCTCTCCATGCATATAATGTTTTTGATGTTTTCATTTTTGCACTGGGTGTGCTATAGAAAAAACTGAGATAGGTAAGTATGGAAGCATAATATAGTCATTTTTTGAATGAAGAAACCAATTTCTATAAGCACCAGAATCAGAAAGTGTCAACTTTTAAGAGCCTACAGAGGGCAGGCTGCTCTTTTTATCTTCCATATAATTTAGTGAGGGGGGTCTTTGGTTTGTATGGAACATAACTGTTAAACAAGCTCTAGAAAATAGAGTTCATTGTAAGGATATTGAAGGGTCTCATAAATCTAGAAAAAAAATTAACAAGCAGGCCTTACAAAGGACAAAAAGGAAAACAGATTTAGAAATCTCTGTCTCTTTCTTCACCCCTGCTATTTCTGACCTATGGCCCCTCTGGCTTTATCTGTTTACTCACCCTACACATGAATCATTTGCTAGTGACCATCTTAGTCAAAGCCTGCAAGACCCTTCATTCAAACAACCACCACCAACTTTCCTCTGGATTTGTAAGTCAAGCTCTTCCCAGAGAGTATCTGATTAACCTAGCTGACTTTTGCAAATTAAGTCAGGGAAGTTAAAGGTCACTGGCCCTTAGATGTCCTCTAGTTAGATGTTCAACCATTGTGGTCCAATTCCCTGTGATGACAGCCATTGAGTCTGTGACCTCATGTTCACTCAGCAGGTGCTGGGACTGGGGCATTTTATTTCAAACAGGAGCACGAGCGGGATAGGCACCCTAAAGCTTATGCAGCACAATTCCCCCTACTTTCTAGATTTCTTTGGGCTGTGCATTAGGGACACCCTGAAAGAGAGAAAGAAACTCTTTTAAGGGATTGCTTCTAAACAACCAAAATCCAAACCCTGCCTACTTCCTCTCTGAAAATTGCTAATGTCTGGTCTAACTTATCACCAGGGAATAACTTAGATGTTGCAAACAATAGAACTCTTTGTATATTTGGAGAAAGAGGAGTTATGAGTAATACTTTGCCCTCCCCTGGATTTACACACATAATTATTCTCATAGTGGGGATATGTGAGAGACACACCTCATGCTAAAACTAAACTCCTGGGTTCCCATTTCACTTCTCATCCTGAAGGCCTGAGTCAACACTTTTTACTCTATGAAAGTTGATTTTATGACTTAAAAAAACACACAAAACTACACACAAAATTTAATTTTGTTCCTTCAAATGCTTTGAAATGCTTGTTTCTCTCCCTCACCCCCCAGTTTTATTGAGATATAATGATATATAACATTATGGAAGTTTAAGTTGTAAAACATTATTTGATATGTGCATATATTGCAGAATGATTACCACAATAAGTTTAGTTAAGAATTCATTACAATTTTTTCCTTGTGATTAGACCTTTTAAGATCTATTCTCTTAACAACTTTCAAATATATAACAGTATTGTTAACTACAGTTGTCATGCTTTATGTGCCATCCCCAGAGCTTATTTATCTTATAACTGGAAATTTCTACCCTTTGACCACTTTCACCTAATTCCTTCCCCCACCCCCCTAAAATGCTTATTTCAACTATTAAGAAAATCTGAAAAAGTAACCTGGGCTAGCATTGTAAGTGAAAATTCATTCTTTCAACAAGCATTTTATTAAGCTCCTAGCATGTGCTAGTCATATTACAGGCACTGGAGATTCAGTTGGGAACAAAACAAAGTCCCTGCTCTCAAGGATCGCATCATATAGTTGCAGGAAGAAAGACAAATACATCACACACATAGCATACCCACACATGTAATGTCATCTAGTTATAAACATGAAAAAAAAAGCTAAATCTGTATAAAGAGGCAGAGAGTGATGAGGTGCTATTTTAGGTAGGTATGAAGACTGCTTTGTTAAGATTAACAGTGATCTTCCCTCTAGTCAAAATGAAGAGTCAATGCTCAGTTGTCATTTTTCTCAACCCATCTACACTGTTGACATAATTCACTTCATTTGCTTAACCTCAAGACACCACCATTTCCCCTCAGAGGCTGCTCTTTGCAGTCAGCTTTACTGGTCCCTCCTCTTCTCCTTACTTACTCTCTAACTGAAATAAAGTACTCCTGAGATGCCATTACTTCCAATTTTATACATCACCAGCCTGGCTCTCTTCTTTCAAGTCCAGACTTAGGTACCCACCTATCTACATGCCAACTCTACTTCCATGTATAATATATATGTCAAAAGTAACATATCTAAAACTTGGTTTAGATCGCCACAAAATATGCTCTCCATTTCCAATGTTCCCTTTCAGAGTCAGTGGTAACTCCTACCTTCCATTTGCTCACACCCAAAACCTTGGAGTTCTTGACTCCTCTTTTTTGTTTTCCCACATCCTGTATTCAATCTATCAGCAAATCTGTTAGTTTTACTTTTAGAATACATTTGGAATCAGATGCTTCTCATTACTTCCTTCCAAACTCTATAGTTCAAACCACCTTATTTGTAACCTGGATTATGACAACAGTCTCTTAAGAGGTCTTCCCATTTCTACCGATGCTCCCTTCCCACCACTATATCCGCAGTCAGTTCTCGCAAGAGTGACCATTTTCTTTAAACTTGAATCATATCGTATCATTTTTCTAATAAAATACCTCTCATTTCACCAGAATAAAATTTAGAATATATTTTGTGGTCTCTGAGGCCCTGTATGATCTGATATTACACTATCTCCTGGACCTTATCTTGTACTACTTTCTCCAGTTCACTATTTTTTAGTCACACTGGCCTCCTGTGACAGTTCTTAAAACATGTCAGACTCTTAGTTCAGAGCCTTTGTACATGCTGCTCCTTTAATCTGGAACACTCTTCTTCAGGTAGCTGTATAGATACCTCCCTCACTTCATTTGGATCTCGGTTCAAATGTCACCTTCTCAGAGAGGTCTTCTCTACACCGTGTAAATCTGTCTACAACAGTGAGTAGCACTGCTTTGCCCATCATTTCTTCCAGTGCCCTTACCACTGTGCATTATTTTTATGCTTATTGCTTAGTCCACCTGACATATTGTGTGTGTGTTTGCTCATGTGTGTGTGTAATTGTTTTTAATTGTTCTTTTTTTTCAATCATCAGTCTTTCCTCATTAGAATGTAAGGTGTGCAAGGGGAGAGACTGTTTTTTAAGTTATATTCCCAGTACCTGATATTTATATTTTTTCAATTGAATATATGCTTTCCAATAACCATCAATATAAGTAAAATAAAACTTCACTAATTTCAAGTAAATGGAAAGATGGCTAATCTAAGTACAAGATTCTTTTCTAATAATATTTACTTACAAATTCATGAATTTTCAATCAATAATGGAAAGACTTCCTTCTAGTACGGTTACATTTCTGCCAGCTTTGATGAGTGAAACTCATTTCTAATTACTATATTGGTTATGTATATGCAAATGTACTTTTAAAAGGCTTGACAAACTTTCTCCTAAATTGATTTACTAGGTCTCCTACAATTGGGTAGTACCTTTGTTAGATTACTGTCTTTTGCTATTGTTGTTGAAGTTGTTCTCAAAGCACTTCAAATGTAAACTTCAGCACATTTCAGGTCAAATACTTTGAAATTCTGACTTTAGAAAACCCAGACTACATAAAGTTTTACAGCATGAATATATATTGGATTTTCAAAACAATAGCACAAATATGACTATTTTAAATGTTAACATTTATGACTTGGCACCATTAACCTATTCATAATTTTAAAAATAATAATAAAATTAGAATTTAAATTATCTAGGAAAAACAGCTAATAATATTTTTCTCCAACGTGTGTGTCTGTGTATGTATATATTAGTTATATATAAATATTGACATATATGTATATATTAGTAATATTGAAATATCTCTGAGAGTAAGAACCGTGGTACTTAGCCTAGTGCCTCACATATTAGATGCCAATACATTTTTAAAATTTACTCAACAAAATTTGTTGAGCACCCTACTCTGTGCCCAGCAGTGGGATATGAGATATACAAATATAAATAAAACAAATATGAATAGATGTTTATTGAATCCAAAAATAATGATCACCCATAATCTTGCTAAATTTTATATAAAATATATCTTCTCCATATTAAACTTAGCATGTAATTCCATAAGTTATTGTTTGGTTCCTGATGGAAAAAAATTAAATTCATTCCTGAATGCATTTGGTATAACATATTTATATGTTCTTTGAGAAATAACTTTTCTAAATGAGTAAAACTGCCTTCTGAGAAAAACAAGGCGCAACAAAATTTCAAGAGCAATGCAAAAGATAAACAAATAAGAGTGCTTTAGTTTAAACCTCAAATAATAAAATCCATGATGACTAATATATTTCATAGTGCCTGTATAGTGAATAGGGTAGAACTTGACATGTTAGACGTGGATGTCATGGGAATGAACTCTAAGGTAATAAATCAAATTCTCATACACAGCCATGGCCCCACCAGGATTGGCTGTCAAGTCTGCAGGTTCTTCAGCACTAGGCTCTACTAGCTCAGGTGAGAATACTTGTAGGTCAGCCATAATGTCTACCATCACCTACTCAGAGCAAAGAGCATCCCTCAGAAGAGCCAAAACCAGGAGTTATTTAACTCTTAATATCAAAATGCTAGTAGTCATCCAAGAACTAAAAGAAAGTCTAAAATTTCAAAAGCAGACTATTCTGAAAACAAGACATAAAAATACAGTATCTTTACTTCATAAAAAAATGCATTTAGCAGAGTACTTAATAGCGCACTAAAATATTGCTCATTTACTATGATTTGCACCAATGGAGATAAGCTGTGACTTGGAGCATCTGGATGCATAGATGATGCTGAATTTTCAATATTTTTTTCCACACTTATTTATCTCCATAATTAGTTTTGATGAAGTCAACACTAAAATGAGTTTGTGTCTCCAATAGTGAGAGGAAGGAGCACCTTACACCTAAGTTTTTGCAAAGGTCATATGTGTACAATTCTCATATAAGACTTTGAGAACTTGAACGAAAGATGTAAATCTTTGAAACTTTTACTCTATAAATTTATGCATCATCTAGCACACTACCTTGTACAGAACAGGTGTTCAAAACACAACTGATAAATTAATAATTCATTTACAAAAAAATCAAAACTTGATGCTCATCGACTAAAAGAAATAAGAATATTTTTAGTCTGGTAGTCTGTTATATAACAGGTGCACTTTTGGATTTTACTTTTTGCACTAACATCTTAGATAATCTCTGTGTACTAATTTGGTAATACTAGCTAGCCTAAGAAGCATATCCCCAAATTTCAATGGAGAAACACAATACAAGATTATTTCTTTTTTCATGTAAAGTCTAAAGTAGATTTTCTTGTAGGTGAGCATCATTACTTTATGTGGTAATACAGGCACTTGGTTCTTTCCATTTGGCATTATGCCCTCCCTGGGCCCTAGAAGCCTCTGCATTCAGCTAAAGGATGGGAACCCAGAGGCTATAGAATGCTTGTCTACTGCTTAACTGCCTTGGCCTGAAAGTGATAAAACACTTCAGCCCACAGTCCATTGAGCAGAACACGTCACATGAATCCACTTAAATGCAAGCAGGTGCAGGCCAGGAAGTGGAATCCCTACCTGGGCAGATGTTTCCCAGAGAAAAATATACAAAGGAAGGGGAAATACAATTTTTTAGTAGACAGCAAGTTGTAGTTTGCCAAGGTTCTTTACTCTTCTTTTCCTTTCTTTTTCTTTATAAGCAGAGGACCTTATTAAAGTCATCATCCAAGATTTGCAAGTTCTTGAAAATGTAGATTCCAAGTATAAAGCAATCTTATGCAAGTATAATATAATCAAAGTCTGCCTGGGCAGTCTAACATGATTTAAAAAAAAAAAATAAAAAAATGGCGGTAACAGACAGGACATCTGAAAAAAATATCTGAATAAAAAAGATGATTTGGCCAGTTCAGCAGGCAAGGTATGAGGACATAACTAGTCCGTAGTTAACATGCTGTTGTCTAGTTTTCCTGACAGTAGGGTCCAATTTCGTTTAAGAAGATGTAGCAGTATGGAACCATACACATGCGTTAAAGGAACCTGCTGATCATAAGATGTGTTGTAAAGTGATTATGATTCATAACTCTTTTTTCTACACATACCTCAGCTAGGAGGTGTCCTAGACTTGTAGCGGACTGAAGGGTGTGCCTCAAAGGTGTGCCTTTATTTCCTATCTGTATCATACAACTTTTTTTATGGTGCTGACATTTCAAGTCTCTGATCTTGGTTCAAAGATATTTTTCCTAAACCTGAAAAGTGAGTCCAAAAAATGGTGGGAACTGCATCTTTGTTTGCCACATGTGGGAGAGAACATGGTGGGATTGGAAGTGAGCATCGTGGGGCATGGTTTCCTGGTCTCTCCTAAAGTAGGCCCTCTGCTTCACCCACAGGTCTTGACATCCCTGACTGGCTCTGTGCTCTTTGGCCAGGGACCAACTCCCCATGTCTGCCTTAGCAACTAGCTTTGCCCGTGCTCAGGAGACTGTTTCAACAACCCCCTTCCTTAGACGATACAGTGACCTCACAGAGCTCATATTTTTATGACAGTTCTATTGGACACTAGGCTTTATTGAAGGCAAGGACCATTTTTAAACACCTCCTCTTCCTTCCACACACACCCCACACATAAATTACCTACCACAGTATCTGGCATATAAAAGGAAAACAATACATATTTATTGAATGTACTGTCTGCCTAATTACCACACACTGTCCTGGGGTTGTAAATTGGGCATCGGAGTCTTGGAGCCAGTGGCAGCCTCCCTGAGCCAGTGGGACACACCCTGCATGGTCTTCAAGACAGGCCTCCACAGAGGTTCATCTGCCTTCTAGAGTGAGTTCCTATTCCTCGCAGGCCACTCTGCTCAAGTTATACTCCAACGCCATCAGTCAATCCCAACGATTTATCAAGTTTGAACTTTAATGTAAAGCCTGCGGGGAAAACACTTATTCAGGTTCCATCTCCTAGCTTCCTGAATCTCTTCTTAGGCCTTTTACTGGGTTCATGGTCCAATTCAGACAACAGGAAAAATCGGATATTGAAAGAATTTGGAAATAAAAAATTATTTAGGAAGGGTGAAGGGTGAGAAATTTATTCAGCTCTTTTCATTATTCCCAAAGAAGCTCCAACCCCCTTGCCAGTCCTTGGTACTGAGGTTGGTAGCAGACAGGGGCTGTGCGGACGTGACCTCCTGGCAGAGGGAGACCCATTCTTCATTCTGTGGCGAGGCAGTAAGTCAGAAGGAGAGTTTGGGCCACCGTCACCCTCTGGCCTCCGCCTTGAATTCCCTTTTTGCCCTCATTACAACGGGAGGAACCAGAGTATGGATCCACCTAGGGCTTCAGGGTCCTGCAAGCATTGGGAGCATCAAATAGGTGTCCGGTAATTGGAAAAGCAGGGAAGGGAGCTGTGGTCCCGACCAGTGGCTGCGTGCGCGTGGGCAAATAGGGAAACGGCGCCCCTCTCCGGAGTTTCTCCCGCCCCCTCATTTCTTTCAGGAGTCCAGCAGGGCTGTCCCCGGTGACTCAGAGTTGCCCCGGGGTCATTTGGACTCCCGTCCCATCCTCATCGTATAGCCCGCTCCCGCATCCCAGAGTGCCCCGCACATTCCGCCACGTCCCCGGCCCGCGACGCTCAGGAGTGGCCCGCTCCTCGGAAGGTATGGAGGCAGGGGTAGGAAACATTAATAAGCACCACACCGCCCACACGAAAGCCCCAATAGCAAAAACAACTGTACACGCATCACAGGCGGAGCACGGCTCCCCCAGGTAAGCTGTTTATTCGTCACCGTCTTGGCGATTCTCCCTGGGCAGCTGCGGCAGCGACAGCAGCTGTGCCGCGGGCCGCGGAACTCCCCGCGCTCTTCCTTCCTTCGCCCTCTCTCCGTCGCTTCTCACTGCCCCCCTTCCCTCCTCTTCTTCCCTCCTCCCTTCTTGCCCTCTCGCAGGCCACGCACACACCCGGAGATACTCTCCGCACTTGGCGCCTCACACTGCGGCTTAACCCAGCCGGCAAGGCACGGTGGCCAAAGCGGCGCGGGGGTGTGTGCGGGATCCAGGGGCGGAAGCCCAGTGGGCCTGGGGTGGCCTGGTAGAGCCCCTCTCCTCCCAGCCGCGACCCCTGCCTATTTTCCTTCTGTAATCCCGGCCTGCCAGCAACAGTGACACCTGAGCAGGGACTGGGGCAGGCCCGCTGGACTGGCAGCTGGGAGAAAACAGAGCGGGGGGCGGGGTCCGCGAGGAGGAGCGGGAGGCGGGCGGAACCCCGGTGCTGCCACCTGGTAGAGAGTGACGTGCCTGCCAGCCAATAAACGCCCGTAGCTCCGACGTCGGGGCGGGGAGCCGGGAGCCAGGGGCGGGCTCCGCAGGGAGGAGGAGGCTGCCGGAGCGCTAGAGGCGGGGGCCTGGAGGAGGAAGGGGAGGAGGCGGAGGCGGGCGCGGTGGCGGCGGCCGAGGCGGCGGCGGCGGAGGAGGGTAGCTTGCGCCCCGGACTGTGTCTGCCGAGCTCCGCGGCTGTGTCTGTGTGAGTAAAGGAGCGGCGCGGGGAGGCAAAGGCAAGCGCGGGCGAGCGCGGCGGCGGGACGTCTCCGGCGGCCGCGGATCAGCGGCGGCGCCCAGTGTGGGAAGCGGCGGTAGCAGCAGAAGCAGCAGCAGCAGCAACAGCAGCAGTAGCAGCAGCAGCAGCAGCAGCAGGACCGGCGCCTCTCCGCCGCCGGGGACGCCGAGGCGCGGCTGGTGGCACTGACATCGGCGGCCCTGCCTCTCCTCTCTCGCCCCCGGCCCTCCCCATGTGATCGGTCTTAATCCCGGCAGTGTGCGCGCGTGGGGCTCCATTCCGCGGTGCCGGGTCTCCGAGCCAGGGTGGGTGCTCGTGTGTGCGCTTGTCCTCCCCATCCCCCTTCCCCAAGAATAAAAGAAGAACCAAGAGGCGCGCTTAGAAAATAAATAAATAACCACCACACACGCGTGCCCGGAGCAGAGTCGGCGGGGCTGGCGGCGGCGGAGGAGGAGTGAAGGCGGCGGCGGCGGAGGAGGAGGGACGCGCCGAGAAGGCAGTAACTTTAAAGCCAGCTCAGAGCCCAGACCTCCAGCCGAGCGGTTTGCAGCGCGGCGGCGGCGTTTAGTGTCTGGCCCGCCGGTCTGGTCGGGGTGTACAGTAGGACGGACGAGCAGCGCCTCGTTGTCTCCCGGCGGCTGGAGATGTCCGAGCCCAAGGCAATTGATCCCAAGTTGTCGACGACCGACAGGGTGGTGAAAGGTAAGCGGCGCGCCGCGGTCGCCGGGGTGCACCGTGTGCCGCAGGCACCCGGGCGGTTCGCCTCCCCTCCCCCGCCCCGGGTTCTCTCCGCGCTCCAGCCACGGACCTTCTAGGATATTGTGCAACCCTCGCACCCCCTCCCTCCCGCGCCCTTCCCCCACGCCGCCCACCCAGCCCTACTTGGGGCATTTTTATTTATGGGGGCGTCAGTTGGCAAATGGCTGAGCCTCGGGGAGGCGGCTGCGGGGGTGGCGGGGGCGGGAGGGGGCGCCCGGGGGGTGGTTGCTGGCTGGGTGTAGCTGCTGTGACAGAAATAGGAAGTGGGTGGCTGCTCGCAGGCTTGCATGGGATCGGGTTTATGGTTTTCTTTTGCAGAGGGAGGGGTGATTTATGGCTTTTAAAAAATTAATATGGCATTTTTATGTGGTGGAGGCTTTCCACCGACTGCTTGGCTCGGGCAGGGTTCTCTCGGTGCTCCATTGCAGCAATTCCCTTCGCGCCCCCTCCCCCTTCCCCTGGAAGGGCCTGCACAGGACTCGCGAGAGAGCGGGAGAGCGTGGGGGGAGCCCTGCACTGCCTTCCGCGTGGGGCGGGGGCGGCCACAGGCGGAGGGGGTAGCGGAGGGGACACGCTGGGGGCGAGGGAGGCCGGGAACGACCCGAGAGCCCTGCCGCCGCCTCCCCGGGATTCCCCTGCAGGCCCTGAGAAAAACACGAAAAGCAGTTCTCCAATCTCTCTCGCCACCCCCAGCCTTCCCCCGCCGACCTGTCATTGCTCTTGAGTAGTTCCCTGCTGGAGCACACCTCCCCAGTCGTGAACTTGCCACGCTTGTTTCCCTGTGCCCCTGGCATCCCCCCCTTTATTAATGGGCTATTTGATTCTCCCCGGGCCGGGTATGTTATACTCCTGGCGGGGATGGCTCTGGGATTTCTGGCGAAGAGAAGCCAGGATGATGAGTGGGACGAGGACGCGGATAGACAGTGGTCTCTTTCTCTGGCACGGGGGAATCCGCCGTCCTTATTGTATTTCGTGGTGGACTCCAGGAGGAACCATCCTACGAATCCTGGAAGGATGACAGCAGATCCGCCAGGATTAAGTAGTACCCCTCATTCCTGGGATCAGGACACTGGGGCAGAGCAGAGCTGGGCATGGACTAGGCGCAGAGCTGGCCTTCGAAATTGGAAACCACGCTGGCTGGCTGGTGTGTGTGTTTTCTGTAGAATACAGATATTATCTAATGTGGCCAGAGCAAGCAAGTAGAGTGCAAGGTAGTAAAGTCTTTTGCATCATGAGCCTTTAGGTGAAGTAACCCAGCAGCCTAAGGACCATGATAACAGAAGTCATTCTGGGGCTTCTGAACTGTTCATTGTTCTATTCAGGTTTGCTCAGTTTTTAAAGTGTGTGTGTGTGTGTGTGTGTGTGTGTGTGTGTGTGTGTGTTGCGTGGTGATGGGGGAAATGTGGTCTCCTTTTTAAGAAAGAGAATAAAATATTTTGTTTTGGTTGTATTAGAATCGGTCCAGCTTCAGTGCAGTCAGTATTCATAGACCCATCAAAACAAGGAGAACATATCTCTGCAAAAGTGACTGGAAATAGGACTACAGATGCACAGCTGTTTTTTCTGCAGGCATGGGCCCTTTTGTAAACAGTCAATTCATATTCATTCCAAAGAACTAGATTTATATTAAAGTATTCTGTTAACACAATAAAAAATTAAGACCCTTTACTGAAATTACCAGAATAACAAATCTCTCCCTAATGTGTGAAGTTTAGGGTGTAACTCTAATCTGTAGGTTAAGATCACCTATTTTCAAAACAATTAATGTAAAGCTTACAATTCAAATGATAGCAGTAAGTGTGTCAGCAATTAAAAAACACTCGTGCACACACGAAACTAGGTTCTCTGTTTTAAATCACAAAATTATGGGTTCTCACTGTAAATATAAAATTGTCATCAAGTGAAGAATGTAAAAGTGACTGTTCACACATTCAGGCTTGCAGTCTTTACCATTTAATGTGAAAGAGCCCATTGAACCATTCCTTCGCTATTTCGTCTTACTTTTTTTGACAATGCTATGTTATACCATGTTTCCACGAAAATAAGACCTAGCCGGACAATTAGCTCTGTTGCATCTTTTGGAGCAAAAATTAATATAAGACCTGGTCTTATATGGTATTATATTATATAAGACCCTGTCTTATATTAAAATAAGACCCTGTCTTATATTAATTTTTGCTTCAAAAGACGCATTCAGCTGATTATCCGGCTAGGTCTTATTTTCGGGAAAACACGATATATATTATTATAAATGGTTTTACATTGTAAGTACATACACCTATCCATAATTCCAAAAATTCGGTTTACATATTATTGCAGAATTGAAATGCAAATGTGAGTAATAGGCTCAAAATAGGAAAAGTTAATTTTGCATTTGTTTTGATAGGGTGATGTGAAATTTTGAATGTGAAATTTCTTTTCTAGAAAAAAGTTTTAATGAATCCTGATTTTTAAGGTGGACAACTGTCGCTATTTTTCTCCTTTCTTGTAGACTTTATATTGTTGGGTTAAAAGCTTTATCAAGTATTGGATTCAACATTTTGTCATACATATAATTTTTACGATTAATTATTTGAGGTGATAATCTATTTTGATGATCAGTCTACTCTGAAATGGTTCCCTTTGAATATGTATACGCATGCTTAGTGAGTAGAAACTACATGTATGATGACTGGGAAACATTAACAATTTTTCATATTTATAAAAATAAGACATTTTATGAAACCATGACTTACTCTAATTTTGCTAGAACTTCATCTCAGTGCTCTGAGATTGACTTATTCTTCAATGTAGGAAAGGGATTATCCTTGCAGAAATTTCTGTGCTCCGGAAGCTTTCTTTGTTTTTACCACGTACCCCATGTACCGATAGGTATTTGCTTATATAGAGGAGTGAGAGGTGTTTGGATCATTATTGGCATGGCGTGCCGTTTGTTTACAGTTACCTTCATTAGTATGATCTGGTTTTTGTTGTATAACAAATTGCTGTTTACAAATAAAGCTGTGCTTGTGGTTTGTAGTAAATACGATGATGTGGACGCTTTTCTGACATGTACTTCCAGAGTGCAACTTTAGAAAGGTAGGTTGAGTTTGTTTCAGCTAACCAATGTTTCATGTTTGCAGCTTCTTCTAGAGTGTGTTTAGAGATCCTCATCAGTTTTCTAAACCTTAAAAATGAAAGGAAATGAGTGGCAGTATTGGAGATGGAAAGGACTCATTTAGATTAACCTCAGAAAAAGTTACTTCATTTAGTAAAACTAGTACTTTTTCATTTTGACTGTTCTTGGATAAAAATAATGGAAAGTATAAAAATTCAGAGAAAACATCTTGGTAATGCCATTTGTTGGAAATCATAATAATTTGATCCATTTACTGTTTTACATTTTAAAAAAAGAAACATTGCATAATATAAGGCCAAAGACCAAGGGCAATAAATAGAAGAATAACTATTTCTCCCCTCCCCCACAACACAGAGGATGGTCTGGTTTTTCTCTGCAGTGGTGCTTCACAGGCCTTGTTCCAAACTTTGGCTTCTCTTCATTTCTCCCTGCCTGTTCCTGCCTTTAACTCCTGGTCTGGCCCTAACATTCCCTACTGGCTATAGAATTTTGGTACATAACAGTTAAATACTTGGAGGAAATAAAACTGTATGTGGTCAGGTGTGTCACATTGTTACATCTCTTGCCTTTTCCCTCTGTTCTCATCTCCAAGTATTTCGTAATGGGCCTTTTACCTTCAACTGAACTGATTTTAATGGTAGGAATTCCAGATACCATGGCAGGTTGTTAAGAGTAAATTCCTGGGAAGAGTTTTGGGGAATTTGTCAAAAACTCTATGTAGGGCACTTTTGTGCTTTGTGTCAGGTTGCTTGTGGCTGCGGGGAATCCCCCAAAATAAGCTGTCTTTCTGTGTATTGTCAGCTTATGTACTATTTGTGTAGACAAAGTACACATAGGGTGTTCTAAAAAGATATCTAAGATCATATAAGCAAGAAGATGGTAGCTAAGTAAAAATTAAGTAAATCAGGATTCAAGCCACCAGTCTTTCTAGCTGAATGGGACTGGTAATACTACTTAAAAAGAAAACAGAAATATGAAGTATTAAATAATAACATTTCTTTGCGGTTGTCAGGAAGCGCTTATTGTGAATTTATTTTACTGGCGTTTGTTACCATCAGTTGAGTTATTCCATGTATCTGGTTTTCCATTCGAGTATAGTAAAACCTCGTTAATTCAGTGTCATTAATTGAAACTTACTATGATTAAATGTCAGAGTTTCCTGGCTGAAGATTTTATCCCTGTGGATGTGAAGAAAGGGGTCTAAACAACACCATTTAGTCATGGTTAATATACTTGAGAACAAATTCTTTTCTGGACTTAGTGAACAGTGTGCAAACTAATGCTGTTCATTACAAATTAGATTGGTTTATTCATTACTATAAAGTAAATATAAGTACAATATTTTCAAAACATCCTGTAGACTTAGGGCTTAAGGCAACAGTTGAGACTGGGAATCAGGGAAATTCCAATGATTCCAAAATGCCATCAATTAGAAGAATTATCATTTAAAAAATAATAGCTTTTTGGAGATGGTGGGAAGAACCTTTACTTTAAATGAACAGTCTATTTTAAGACATCGAGTTAAAAGGTTACAAAAGTAATACCTTGGAATCTAAAAGTTACTCTAAAATTTGTTTATATTAGTTTAAAAATATGCCTTTTTAAATATACTTGTGTCTCTATGAACTATTTTTATTTGTAATTTTAGAGATAGGAAATATGACTTGGATAGACTGTGCTTTGTAACTTTTATAATTGGCCTTTTATGCTTTTCCTTATCTTTTTTGTGTCAGCCGTGTGTAAAGTTGAAACTAATTATGAATCCAAATAAAGAACCCATTTAGAGTGACCTCATTGGAAAACGGCATTTTTCTAGACATACTCTCCTTTTAGCAAATCCAGCTAAATTACCATTTTGAAAGTTTTGTGAAGATTTTGAACACTTCTAGAACCATAAAGAAGGATGATGATTCATGATATGGAACTTTGATAAATACTCAAAAATCATTTTGTCAGTTTTTTCAGCAACTTTATTCTCTTGCTAATCAAGAGGTTATATACGAGTATAATGAGATTTTGAATTACAACTTTCTGTAATTCCACTGATACATATAATGTCATAGGCTACATTTTCCCGTATGTAAAAGGGCAATAATTGCATTCGTTGTCACTTGTGAGAACCATGGGATCCTCAAGTGGGATTTGAGGGCCTAAATGGTTACACTTGGGTCACTTACCTGGCAATGGAAGTTCAGTCACTGCAGACACAGAATTACAAATGACAACATGTGAATGTATTTTTAGGGTCATTCAAGAATAGTCAGAACCATTAATATTGAAATCCATGAATACTTTGTCTACAGCAGTAGATCATGGTGACACTTATTTTGTAGTTGAAAAAATGGAGACAGAATAGATAGAGTGGTCGGTTACAGGTGGGACTGCAGGTAAGTGTAAGTAAACTTTTTCCTTTAGGAAAGATGCTCATTTCTCTTGAAAATCTGTCTGAAGCTGTTACTTCTTTTGGTATATTTAAGATGCCACACTTTTTTGTTTTGTTTGCTTTATTAGAAGTTTTTTACCTGTATTCAGCAGAAGTATAAATTCTGATGATAAATATTATAATCTGGTTTGATCTTGGCACGAGGTTTACCAAAGGAAAACTGTTAAGCATTGTTTTCAGGTAAATATATACACAGAAATAGAAATAGCATACTTTTTTGCTAAGGAGTGTTATTTATTTACTATTTTTGGAAGGGTGTTATTGTAAGCCTCTTTGCCTGAACTACAGATAATGACCCATACTATTGCTCTGGTTTGAGCATTGTATTAATTTCTAAAGACAGCTCAAGCAAAAATACCAGCCATTTCTTCTTAGGTATTTCACTCCTTTTTAAAAATACAATCATCAGGTGGGAATGATGTAGGTCCTGAAACAGAATTTTGGTTTATAAACCACTCGTATGTCTTTAGTACTCCTGACATTTGAAGGGCTTTTAACCCTTTTTATTCTAGAATATTTTCATCTCCTGTATTCGTACACGCTATATTCGTTGATAAGCCATTAGTTACATTTCATATAAGAAGTCAGATACGACATTTCGTATTCCTCATGGTTAGGTGTTCTGAATTATGGCTTAAATCAGATGGACTATCAACTTGAGGACCTAGACCTAGTGCTGGGATCTCAAATCCATTTCACAAATGTGCACTCAGGTAGTTGAAGTCTTAGATGTTAAAAAAATAGAAACTCTGAGGAAGCAGTAATTAGTTGTTAAAGTGCTGCATTTTTGAAATTAGATGTGTTCTTGTTGAGACCATAGAGAGGAATAGAACTTTGTTTTTCTTTTTCTTTTTTTTTTTCCACCCCCCTAATCCATGCTTTTGCCTTACAGCAAAATATAACTATTTTTAAAAAATGGTCTATCTGACTTTCTGTGAACTTCTTTCTGTCTCTTGCAACTGGAAATTCTGCACATGTCTGCAAAGAGCAAAACAAGTAGATCAGAGATTTATGTTAATAGCTGCCTCCAGATTATGACATAGCATTTTACAATGTTTGTCAATTTCAGGTACTTTCTACAGTTATGAAACCAGAAGAATGATGGTTGATGTTCAAAGAGAGACTTTTATTCATATGGAGCTAAATTAAAAAGAAAAAAATTAATCAGCTCTAAGATTCTAATGCTTAAAGAGTCTGTTTCCATAATGACTATATAACCCTAACTTTTCTTTTTTTGGGAGGAGCTACTACTTCTTATTTAAAATGTTGGTTAGCTGTCTCTATGTAGCATTAGAATATTTTGGAAATTCTAATATGTCAGTGTCTGAACTATGTCTCCCAGGTAGCTGCATATACTTGGAAGTTATTTAACATCATTTGCTAATACGTGTATTCAAAGTTTTAGTTTGGGAAATACGGTCATTGAACTAGTGACACCTAGCTCAATGCTTTGCTTATTATGTCCTGAATAAATTCCTGTTGAATGATCTGGGCATTGCAAAATTCTTATGTGCCCCCTGAAGCAATAAATGGAGGACAATTATATGTTTATTTTGAGTGTATTATATTAAGTTCAGATTCTTTGTAAATGGTTCTGTATGGTGACTGGTTAATTGGAATGTTTCCATCTCCAGCCATATCAAGGATTGGAGTATGAGAAGGCGGCCTTAAGAAGGTGACACAATTAGATTGAAAGCAGTTTTGTTGTTTGGTCATTTGGACAGGCTTTGTGCCAGCTGAGTTTAAAAGGCTAAATCCTTTTCAACTTAGCATATTAGCTTGAACTTGAAAGCTTTCTTTCAGTTTTTGTTGTATTTCCCCTTATGCTGATCAGTTTCTGACAAGTGAAAAAAAGATATGTTAATCACTCAGTGTTTGATTTATTGGGTGATTTATATATTTTAATTATCGCCCTCACTTGCACTGAAGAGAAAAATGACCTGGCCAATTGCATTAAACAAACAAACAAACAAACAAGTAAAACCGTCTTCCTTTGTTTACATCTCAATTTATCATTTTTCTGTAATGCTGTTGTAATCCAGAAATGCAACCTTCTCCAACATAGCCTCCTGCTCTCCTCAGGCCCCCAAAATGTCATTGGGTGCTATCCAGTGGGAAGATATATGGGCTATGAGAAATTTTTAAAAAGTGGCATCAATTCTGCTGACTCCTTATATTCGCCTAAGTGGGCTTTAAGCCATCCCTTGATATTTCTTTTTAAATATCATGTAAGCTATTCCATTTTATCAAATTAAAAGCACAATAAATTCTCTTAAAATGACAGAACCTGAGTCAGGACTTTAAGTTTCTTTTATTAGTTTTCTTTTACAAAGGAATTATAATTTTTTAAATTAAACCTGACATTGTTGGTCTGTTATGCATATTTAATGCTAATAAATTAAAGTACACTCATACTTTCTCTGTGTGGGTCTGATTATTGGCATGATAACAGTTCTCATTATTCAATTCTCATTATTCAAGCTTCAGTTCAAGTGTCACCTCCTCTGGGACTCACATCTCCTGAGACCTTCAACTGGATGGAGTAAAGGGACTCAACCTCTTCATTCTTGTGGAGGGCACCTTGAATAAAGCATGTTGCTGTGCTGTTGTTTACCTGTCTGCCTCCCCTTCCCAGGAAATAGAGACCCCAGGAGAGTGGGGCCTGGTTCCATGTATCTTTTTATCTTTAGCCCTAGCACAGTGCCTAGTGTAGAATAGGCATTTGAAACATGGTTGTGAAATGAATGAAATAACAGATAAAGGATAAGAGGGATTTAAATTTCTAAATTATAGGGTTATTTTCTTTGAAATTTTGTGGATCTTAAATCATGGGCAGCTCACAGACATCTGATGCATTTCTTGATTTGTGCTAATCACACAGAAGGGTTTTTTCATATGAGTTTTGGAATGCTCTGTTTCATTAATTGGTATTATGTTTTCTGCCTAATAGCCAGTCTGCAGAAGCTTAACTGGCAGAAGTGGCTTGCTCATGGAGTGCATGGTTTTCAGTGGGTCTTTGTCAAAGGGTGTATACCTCGGTCTTCTCAAAGGTGGGTGATAGTGGTTTTTTTCTTACGAAGATTGGTGGTGACACCGGGTTGGGGGAGAGTTCTTGTTAGAAGCATCTGGGAGACCTCGGTTAGATTTCACAATTCTGTTGCTTACTTGGAGAAATGTGCACATGCAAATGAATGAAAGTAAATACATTTAGGAATCAGAACAGAAACATAAAACATACTGCATGCCCAGCTATGAGATATCTGTGGAATGCTAATCAAAAATCTTCAGGCTCATCTCATGAGTACAGGCTGCTTGTGAGTCAGCTTTTTTCATGGCACGTCTACATGGTGAATATTTTGAGAAAAGCCAGTCCTGGGATCCACATCAACAGAGAGGGAGTCTGGTAAGGCACCTGCTCTCAGCTTGGTTCTTCCAGAGAACCCCTGGACCTGCACGAGCCCAGACATGGTCATACGTGATGGCCCCCATTAAAGCAGGCCAGCCAAGGCTTTTCAAACTCTGGCTTGTGGGCCAGGATTTAACCTGTCTCCCTAACCTAGCACAGAAATGCCTTTCTTTCATGGAGTTGAAGACTAGGGAAACTAACTATAGTTTCCTACATAAAATCTTATCGTTGTCAACCTCTGCCGGTTTGCATTCAGCAGCCAGGAGGGAATCTCTCTGTTGCCCTCCCCTCGTTTCAGAATTCTACTGTGTTTCCCTGAAAATAAGATCCAGTTGGACAATCAGCTCTAATGCGTCTTTTGGAGCAAAAATGAATACAAGACCTGGTCTTATTTTATTATAAGACCGGGTCTTATATAATAATGATGTAATATATAATATAATATATAATACTGGGTCTAATATACAATATAATGTAATATAATATAATACCGGGTCTTGTATTAATTTTTGCTCCAAAAGACGCGTTAGAGCTGATGTCTGGCTAGGTCTTATTTTCAGGGAAAGACGGTACTTGATTACTTTCTTATTCCACGTGCACTTCCAGAAACGTGGAAAATTTGGAGTATGTTTATAAAAAGAGGCCTCCCGAACCCCCCATACCAAGTGATTAAAGGACTTTAAATTGCAACAGGAACTGAGAGATCATTCAGTCTTAAAAAAGAAAAGGTTGAGTGGTGATTTAACTATAGATTTGAAGTACATATTAAAGTGTCACGGTGCATCACAGTCAGATGTTGTCCCTCACCACTAACAACTGAATGAGAAAACACCATTTGGAAGCATCAGGGGTTTGGGTGATTTTTTTCTTTTTTCTTTTCTTTTTTTTTTAACCAGCCAAGGACATTTAACACTGGCATGGATTGTGGGGATCTTCTGAGTGGAGAGGATAAATGATCCTTATTTATTTGTGATGCAAATGTGACCTGTAGCTAAAATGATGAAAATTTGAAGCTGGAAGAAATACATATTGGAATCTATTTCCTGATCTGGTCTGGAGTGAGTCCTCCGATTACGTACTGGGGAGAAGGAGTGGGGCAAACGTGGGGAGCCTGTTATCACTTAGCACTTGCTCATGTCTGAGCCTAAGAAAAAGAACTAAATCAGACTCAGAATTGGAAGGAACACCAGAAATCTAGCTAAGGCGATCCCTAGGCTAGAGCCCCCTGTCCAGCCTGACTGATGGATGGTAATCCCACTGCTGTGTGAACACAGTTATTGAGAAGGAGTTTCCTACTCCCTAAGACTTCCTACTTTACCCTGGCCGTTTCTGCTGGTCAGAATGTTTCCTTGTTTGACCTCAGTCTGGTGCTCTGAAGTACACAGTTGTTGCTTGCATTGCCCTGTATACTTCAATAAAATGAGCCTTATGTGTCCTCTACAGGAGAGCTTATTTGATATAAAAAAACAGCTTTCATGTTTTTAAGTCTTCTAGCTTTTCCCTGCATGGCTTGGGTTTTGGGGGTCCTCCCCTATCCAAGTAGCCTTCCTTTAACACCATGTCAGGCTGTCACAACCTGTTGAAAATGGAGAGGTGAGCAAAGGTTAACCTTGGCTTGCCTCTTTCCATGGAACATTCAGCACCTGGGGCTTGGATGTTTCAGTACTCTTGCCTTGCCCTTCTGTGTCCTCATGGTAACCTTTAGACTTCCTGGAACTCAAGCCCTTCGTGGGTGGCCCAGTGTAGCATCTCTTCCTTGGTGTCTCCTGGCTGGATCATGACTACCGCTGTCATGATGCTCTTCTCATGACCTTCCTATTGAAATTCCCTTCAATTCCATCCTCTCTAGTTTCTCTGCGGCTTTACGATGTGCAATACCTCATCTGCTCTATGAGTAGGAGCTTTCCTGAAAACCTGGATAGCACATGCATTTGAACAGTGACTTTCTTCTAGAGGTGTTGCTTTTATTTGTAATGGAAAGACAGCATGATAATACGACACTACCACTACGGTGGTGATAGTGGGGGTAGTTGAGGACAGGCCAATTCCTTTGTTTACTTTTCAAATCACACCAGAAGGGCAGCACAGCACCCAACTTGACCAGCCAAACCTGCCTCTTAGACCTGCTTTTACATCTGGCACCCAGTCTTTGAAGGTTGTTGATAAACAACTCCTAAGGCCATTGAATTTGGCTAACCTGGTAAGTTCAGTTGTAATTTTATAGCTAGTTTAAGTTTCACTGAGGCCTGAAAGAGGTCAGTGGCTTCCAAGTGTGGTGTCACAACACATTTCTGTGTTACGCTCAGCTGTGAGGCATTAACAGCTACTGATAACATACAGAAGTTTGCAAATGACTTATTTTAAAATATCTATGTATAAACTACGGTGGCTTCAAGTTCAATCCTAAGATGTTATTTTCACTTGCTTTCTGATGTGTTTTCTCATACAGGAGAGAATGGAATGGAGCTGCAGCTGTCATGGTGGGCATTTTGCATAACTTGCAGTCTGCTTGATTTTACCTTGAATCGCAGTGGAAATGATATATTCTTGTAATCTGTGGCAGTATGTGCCTTATTTCCATGAACGTTTTTGAGGCTGGCTTATTAGAATCTGGATTCACTCACACTAGTGTTTTGTGCAAGGGAATGTGATGTCATGTTCATCTTGATGGAAGTAAAATGTTGAGGCCTGAGACTAGAGAATACGGCTTTGCTAGCCAGATCTGTGGATTGAATAAATCTTGAAACATACAGGAAGCCACCTCGGGGGTGATTTCAAAGTACCTTATGAAACCGGTCCTTAAGCATCTCCCAGGGGCCATGCCTGAAATTCTCTGATCAATTATTTAGGATAAGATTGGCCATCTTTTATAGAAGTTTCAAAACACTGATCTTTAAAAAAAATAATTTAGTGAATTGAATAAAATTTTCATTTTGCCTTTTGGTGGTATTGAATCCATGAAAACTGTATTTCAGGAGCCTTTTTGAGAGTGAACTTGCATGTCACTTTTAAAATCCATCCCCCATGCCTCTTGTATCACTCAGTTTTCTATACTGCTCCCCTCAATTATGATGTAATGTCTCAGTTGATCAATAGATTAAATAAACAATCCTTTATTGAGTGTTAAATGGCTGTTGAAAAAATATTTCATTCATTTATCTGTCATTCATTCTTCCATCCTGTTCATGCATGCATAAGTTTTAGCACCCATTGCTTGCCTGGCTCTATGCTCTGTTCCTAGGACTTAAAATAAAGTGGGTAGTCTCTAAAGATTACTGTCCAGCCTGGAGGATGAAAGCAAATCACGTTATAAGTTGTAATTATTTTAATAGCACAAGATGCAACATGCTGTGGAGTGTAGAAAAGGGAGTGATTAGCTGTCTTCATAGACTGTAAATTTTTTTTTGCTAAAATAAATGGAAGTGATATTAATTTTTATGTGTGTAGTATATATAAGCACATTGTAGGCTTATTTTAAAAGGAGGATGGCACAAATGCTGCAAAAGGAGTGATGATGATTTATATCTGGAATTTTGTGCCTATGAATGGCTCACCTGCAAGCCAAGTGTGTAAAACAGAATCATGGTTTCTTGAAGGTGGAAGTGACTTAAAAAGTAAGCTAGTTCAACTATATTCCAAAAAAATGTTAAATGGTTAACAAGTTCCCCTCCCTCAGCCCCTAGTATTTCCAGTGATGGAGAGGCAGCATCCAAGTGTGGAAAGAGCATGGGTTTATGGTTTGACAAAACCTGCATTTATTTAATTTTATTAATTTTTAAACTTATATTAAAATTACAGTTGACATTCAGTATTATTTTATATTAGTTTCAGGTATATACCATAGTGGTTAGACATTGATATAATTTATGAAGTGATCTCCCCGATTAGTCTTGTACCCATCTGGCATCATCCATAGTGATTACAATATTATTGACTGTATTCCTTATGCTGTACTTTATATCCCTGTGACTGTTTTGTAACTACTAATTTGTACTTCTTAATCCCTTCATCTTTTTCACCCAGCCCTCTAGCCCCCTTCCCATCTGGCAGCATCAATTTATTCTCTGTACCTATGAGTCCGTTTCTGTGACAAAACCTGCATTTAAATCCTGCTTTCTGCATGTGCCAGCTGAGTTCATGCGGGAAGTTATGTGACCACCCTGACGCTGTTCATCTTACCGAAAAGTGGAAATGATCATTAGTATTATCATTGCAAGATTGTTGCAACCATGGGAAGGATTGTTAAACACCAGAGGGCTTAACAAGAGCCCTCGTTACGTTAGGTATTATTTTATTGTTGGACAGCTCCTTTGAAAGCTCAGCTTTGTGCTTCTAGAAGTAACCTGCATTAAAGTATATGCTTCCTCTTCTCCTGCTCACTGTCAGATCTGTTGTAGTTTGGGGGTCCCTGCCATTCCTCTGACACAGTGGTGTGGCGAAGGTCACCCATGACTGTCCAGTTGCTGGTTTCTGTGATTTTTGACATGATGGGCCACCTCTTTCTCCTTGAAACAGTATTGTCATTGGCTTTCATGGATTTCCTCTTTCTCTGATTTGTTTGCCAACTCCTCTTGACTGAATCCTAAATGTTGATGTTCCTTTATCCCCTTACGCATTCTTTCAGGCAATTTCTTCTACTCAGAGGATTGAGTACTGCTCATAGGCTGATGACTAACACAGCTTTATTTGCAACCCTGTCTTTTTTTCTAGAGCTTTCTCTCAAACCTGTATATCACAGTTGCTGTGGAGAGGTATGGTGAGGATAAAGTGGGCTATTTGCTCTCCTGTGTTTCCTGTCCTGGATGATGTTACCACCATCCATGCAGTTAATGAAACTTGTCCGTCAGGTCAGGTTTCTTAAATGTTTCACCTTGTGCTACAGAAGCCTCCCAGCATTCGTCTCTTTGCTTTCAAACGTGTCCCCTCTCGTGCATTAATTTTCCCTTATCGTCACAAGAGTGATAATTTTTAAATGAATATCTGATTATGCTAATCCCATATTTGGTGGTTGATGTTTTTCTTATTGATTTGTGGAAACTTTATATATTATGGCATTTAACCCTTACTGCATGAATTTTGAAAATATATGTCACATTGTACAAATTTAAGTCTCTAATTTATTACAATGTAAGATCTTGAGCCCAGGGAGTACATTGTTTATTCATACTGCAATCTGAATGCTTATCTGTGTTTGGTCTATATAAAGTTGATTGTACTAAACTACTGAAATATCCCAAAGTTATCTTCCATGGCTTTGTATTTGTTTTACCTCTGCATGGAACACTCTTGCTTACATTGTGTCCCTCTTCTGTGTAAAACTGCTCTGATCCGCTCAGGTATGGCTGTCTGTTCTGCTTGTACTTGGTACACGCAGTGTATCACAGATATTTGCAACAAAATTTTCTCTAAAAGTGAAGTCATCCAGGGCAAGGTTTTATTCACTTCATCTCCTCAGGGTTTAACATGATGTCTGGCACATAATCATTCCTGCCCCTAACAGATTGATTGGAAAAGGTATACCTGTTCATGACAAAAGCATAGTGATACTAGTACTTCCGTTCATTCTCCCCTCTGGTGTCATACTTTTTATTGTCGTCCAAGTTGAGTTACTTTTCCTAGTGCCATTGATGTGTGGAATACCTGACCTCCTCATCCCCACTCCCCAGGTATTTTCCTGTAAACCTATAAGCCAGGTCTCCTTCACTCTGGATTATGTAATTACTTTATACAATTCTAAACACAAACTTGAAAGTAGCACCTTAATTTTATTTAATCATGCTTACCTTGTCCTCTGGGTCTAGGCTTTTTCGATCTTTTAAACATCTGGATGTTTTTCTCTCTTCTTTTTAGTTATTTTCCCCAATTTATGTCCTTGGTAGATTTGCCTAGGCCTTTACCTAAGCCTGGCAACCAAATGACTTTTTGGAGCTGGTCAATCTTGATGAGTGAGTTCCCAAATCTTTATCATAGATTCTGCGTATGCAACATGGGAAAAAAATCCCCTCCCCACCCCGTGTCAATAAGAAACATGGCTTCTGTAGGAAAAAAAGGAGGTGCTCGAGTAATTGCTATCCTTGATCTTTTTTCCTTACATAATTGATGTATTTTTCTATAGCTACTTCGGGATGATACATTTGAAAAAAAATGTCCAGTGCTTTTGCCTGCCCTGAGATTTGTTTTAATCTTTTGTCATTTCAGGGAGTGGAAAACATGAATTTTCCAGGGATCATGATTAGAGAGTTGGTGTGTTTATTACTGGCATATGTTTTGGACTGTATTATGTCACAATTATATTTGAAGGGAATATTTTGTTAACTTGTGGGCTACTTTGCTTCTCTCCCGGATCTTGCTCAAAGTAAATAAATCAATTGAATAAATAAATAAATAATTAAATGAATAAGGGGCCTTTTTATAGTTTTGAGTGTTGTGTTCTAAAACAGTTCATGACATTGTACGCCCTGCACGAGCTTTACCTAATTTTATCCTTTCAGGAACTCTGAGGCTAGGGGAGATTCATTCTCTTTCTAAGGCCACACAATGAGTACATGGTGGGACAGGGTTTTGGACGTCAACAGCCTTGACTCCAGACTCTGGCCCTTTACCACCATAGCATTAAGTTGACGTGCACACACAAGGCCAAGTTCGTTAGGCCGTATGCATGTATTGACAGAACATAGACATCATTAGGGACTTATTTTTATACAAAATATTGTTGATTGTGGAAATTATTTTAGTGAGAACCTCATTGGTCTTTCCTGTAGGAGAAAAATCTAGCACTTCCGTAGGCCAGTATTTCTGCTTCCTTTTTAGAACTTCGTCGCTGAGGCTTACAAACAATTGGGCTAGAGTATAAACTAAGCTTTACCTGGTTGGTATTACTGATCTTATCACTGTGTTACAAGACAAACTAATCTAAAACATGAAAAGTGGTAACGATGAGTTACATAAAGAAGATATTTTTAATTGGGCCTTGATTTTTCGTCTATGTTAAAACTGAAGAAAAACAAAATCTAGTGCTAGCTATTGTATATACTGTTAGCCTTTATTTTAGAGGCTTTGCTTCTTTATATTCATTTTCATATTTTTGTCACTAAAGCAAATAAAGGAAGCCACATATAGCTAAAGTGAAAGCCACTTCAAGGAGACGTCACATGAAACATTTTGAGGAGGGAGTTATGTGGTTTGATTGTAACATTTTAGATGCAAATGCGAATTGTTTTGAGAGAGAATTTTTCATTTACCACTTATAACTCTTCTGTACTATGAAGGATGTTTAGGACTAGCCTAGTTGCAGTTTCAAACTGATGTTGTAATTGTTTAAAGGAAAAGAGTGATGATTCAGATTCAGAATTTTAATGCTTCTCTGAGGCAGGTGATTAGAGAAATTTATTTCTTTATTCACATGACTGTAAAACCCTTTTCTGATCCAGCTGATTTTGGTTTGACTGAGAAGTCTTGTGGTTGTGAAGTAGTTGCAGGTCAAAGTCTCCGGTGGAAAGGAAGGTTAGCTCCCTGCCTTGATTCCCTGAGTCTGTAAATTCAGGGAGCTCCAGTTTCATAGTGGGGCCTCTGGCCCTCCTTGCTTCGTGGCTCATATCTCTGTATGTGGGAAAGCTTCTTCCCTGCTGGAATCAGCTTGGGTTCAAATTTTATTTTCCTCTCCTTTCCCCCTTGTAGCATGTTTGTGAACCTTGGACCTTAACAGTAACTTTTTTGGGGTGATTGTTTAAAGTGCTCATTAACATATAGAAGGAAAAAAATGAGTAATTTTAATTCTTAAATAGGAGTACAACTAGGGTGTTTTGATTCTTATTTTGTTAACATATATATTGAAATGTAAGGTATTTCATGTCCTGAAAAAACAATATACATTACAACTTTCCTACCCTGTGTATTTTAATCCTTGAGCCAGACCTTGTCTGAAATAAGCTTTACCTTTTAAGGAAATTGATACTGAGATATGATTATGCCTCGTGTTTATTATTGCACATACAGATATTTTGAATGTTATTCGTATAGGAAAACAACATCGGGTAAGTCTGTGTTTAAATAGGAATATCTCAGTAAAATAAGCAATGACTAAGCATTCCATGTAGGAGCAATGTGAGAAGTATATAAGAAACATGCTTGGATACTGTTTTTTAAAATGTGGCTTTAACTTGTGTCCTAAGAGTGAAATTGTGAAGTAGAATTAACAGAGAAAATGCTTATTTTGAGAATTCCCTTAGTAAATACAACTTCTGAACTCAGTTCACTGTTTTTGCTCTTTCTTGAACGAATGAGGGAGGCTAGCATACTTGTAGTACATTTCAGGCTTTAGAATTTGTTCTTGTGGAAGAGAAGATTCCCTTGGAGTCCTATTCAGTCTCAACATTTGATTAGAATTCATTTGGAATGGACGTAAGTGAAATTCAGTATGCTGTTGCTTCTACAAGTTCTTAAAAAATGGAAATGTGCATTAAGTTGTTTTCTGTGCATCAGCTATTTTTAATAACTTCCCCGTCACTCTTATGCTAAACTGTGTATTATGAAATTGTATACGTACTTTCTGTGCAAGGTTTCCAACTGTGAGGTTTTGTGAATGATTTGATTTATTTCCGGAATGATGGAATTGTCTCCAATAATGTATATTTTTAAGTTATTACATAGTTAGGTTGTAATTCTGTTACAGATAATAAAGGTGCCATCTGTTCTTATTTGAACTTCTGTCCTTTGAAGAGATAGCACCAGAAATGGTATTTTACTTTTGATTATTTGGCGTGTATTCAAGACATTACTTTCCTCCTGAAGTGCTATCCCCAGCCACTGTTTAGAGATTTTCATAAATGGAGTAAGAAGAAAAGCCGTCTTCCTTGTGTTCAGGACAATGGTGTAGCAGCTAGCAGTGGTGCTTGTCTATGGGTCACTGTGGGGGCAGAGCCCCAGAAAGTAGTTTCCAGGCTCTCAGCCTCACATAGACAGGTGCTGGCTCAGGTAGTAAATGGCCATCAACTGTGATTGGATGGCCATCAGCTGTGGCTAGTTGGCCGTCAGCTGTAACCAGTGAGCCATTGGCCACTAATATAACTGCTGTGGCTACGCTAGGAGAGAAGAGAATGGGGCTAGCAAGAAGATGGCGGCTGGGCTGGCAATCGCGGATGGCGGTTTGCGGACAGTGTGGATCCAGCCTCCAGTGAGAGTATAGTGCCGCCAGAGAGAATATAGTGGTATGACTCCCCTACCTATGGCTCCGTGGGTGTTCCTTTTTGGCCTCACCATATCCTGCGTTATGTGGGGAGCGGGACCAGAGACCCCGCAGGCCGCCCCGCACGACAGTCACCTTCGCTGATTTGTGCCATGCTTATGTTAAACCTTTTCATGCATTTGGCTCAGGACATGACATTGTGGAGAATTCACTGTATGCGCCTGTTGCTCCGATGGAATGTGGTCTAGAATGTTAAGGAAGGGCTGATAGAAAGCAGCGAAATGGCAGGACAATGGCATATACTTTTTAGTCTTCACAGACCCACCTGTTTCTATTTTAGAAACATTTTACCATTCTTTCTGCTTTTCTTTACATTGGAACCCTTTCGATTAAAATTAAGTTTATGAGGTAATGGCTTAGAGTCCGTTATTTTTTAAAAAGCTGTATTTGAAAAAAAAAAATATCTGTGGTAATCCTTATGAGGTGGTTAGTATGGAAACCTGTTCTACTGCTGAGTAGTTTGAGGATCCGAGAGTTAGTAATTTGTTCGTGGCCACAGAGCTAATCAATAGTGAAACTGAGCTTCCAAAACAGAACGTTTTAAATTATTTTGAAAAATTTCAACATACATAGAACTTGAGAGAAGAGGACAATTAACCCCCTTGTACCTGTCCCACAGGTTAGTCATTGAGATATCCAGATTTCACTAAGTTTGCTTTATCTATTCCTTTTTTTCTTTAATCTTTGCTGAATATTTTAAAGCAGATCCCAGACATCATGTTTTCAAATGCGCAGATTTTGACTTTGGGACAAGTGTTTTATCTCTGTACCAAATCGTCTTAGTATAGAAGAGAATGACATAATACGAAGACTGTGAGCAAATAGAAACCACACCTTTCTAGAAAACAAGTTTGTATCTGCAATTTAGTTCTCTTGATCTGGGTAGTCATTATTTGCACCTAAGTTATTAATAAAATGGCAGTGAAAGAGCTAATACTTTCTGACTACCAATTCTGGGCTAGGAACAGCTCCTCATGCTGCCTGCATGTTAGCTCATCTAGTTCTAGATAATAACCCTGTGCTCTAGAATTCTTTCTTGTGGGTTTAAGTTGCTTTTAAAAAATAAGTATCTCTTTACATAAAAGTGAAATACTCTACCTTGCCTTAAGTTGTAATACCTTTCCCATTCTTTTCTCACCTTTCATACTGATCGAGGGATATACAGATGGCACCTTTATTATCTGTAACTAATTACCACATAATTACATAATCATTTAAAAATATATACATTGTTGGAGACATTTTCATCATCCAGAAATAAATCATTCACAAAACCTCCCAGTTGGAAACGTTGCACAGAAGGAAAGTGCACAGTGTCACAATACAGTTTAGCGAAAGTGAAAGGGGAAAAGAAGGTTGCTGGTCTAAAGTGTGGTCCATAGACCAGCAGCTTACGCATTGCCTGGGAGCCTGGTAGAAGTACAGAATCTCAAACCACCCCCCAGACCTTCTGAAGCAGACTGCATTTTAAACAAGATCCTCAGGTGATCTATATGCATTTTAAAGTTTGGGAAGTCCTGGATAGCATTTAAATGTGGCTCTAATTCTAATCACCTGGAAAACTTTTAAAGCTACCAACGCTCAGCCCAACCCATGACCAATTAAATTAGACTCTCTAGGTGAGGCCCTAAGTGATTCTTAAGGTTGGCCAGGCTTTAAAAATGCACTGGTTTACTAGGACTAGAGCATCTTTCCATCCTGTGTCTGCTACTTAACTCGGAACAAAACATTTCATCTTGTAAATTATATGTTGAAAATGATGCTATCATTGTAAGTGAGAGTTGAAGATGATAGGGATTCTGGACTTACACTTAATATTTTGATGATGGCAATTCATTGATAACTCTGTAGAAATAATTCCTTTTTATGCAGGACTGAATTTCATTGTACCTACCTTTCCTTGGCACTAGGGAATGGAAACTCGGCCAACATTCAGTGCCTATTTTTTGTTCCATTCTTTCCTTTAGGTGAAGAATTAAACAGAGGATGGCAGGGAGACATGGAATATCAGGATGGATAGAAACTGGACCAAGAGTCATTAAATAAATGTATGAGGTTACACTGGATAGGATTTTAAGTATTTTTGTTCTTAAAATATTTTCCTGTTTGTACATGGATATTTGCTTTGCGTTAAGTCAAAGACTACAATTCTAGGCATATATTTTTGTTTGTTCAACTGCTTAGTTGTGGGGACAGAGCCAGGAGAGCAGTTTCCAGGCTCTCGAACTCACATGGAAAAGTGCTGGCTCGGGTAGTAGATGGCCATCAGCTGTGACTAGTTGGCCGTCAGCTGTTAGCGGTTAGCCATCAGCCACTGATGTAACTGCCGTGGCTTCGATAGGGGGTTGGTTGGTTGGCAGAGAAGTGGAGGGCAGATTGTGCATCGTGTGGCTACTCCTTCCTATGTCTCCAACCCAGCCGCCAGCGAGGATGTAGTGGTTTGACTCCCTTATCTATGGCTTCATTGTTTTCCTTTTTGGCCTCACCACACCTGCGTTCTTGTGTGGGGAGCGGCACCAGGATCCTGCACGACATTAGTAAATGCAGCCGAATGAACAAAATAGAAGGGAACTGCACAGTAGAGAGAAGTGGAGGGTTTGTGCTCCTTCCTAAGTTGTGTACGGTGGAGTATGTTTAGAGCATGGGTTCTGGAGCCAAACTACCTGCGTTGCACCCTAGCTCTGCTGCTTATTTGCTGAGTAACACGGGGCAAATTAATTATGTGCCTCAGTTGTTTGCTTGTTTGTTTTTTAATCTGTAAAACGGTAATAACACCTCCCTGTAGAGTTGTTGAAGCAGTTAAATGAATTACTATGTGTAAAGCACTAAGAAGAATGCCTGAACAAAGTAAGTGCTATGTAAGTTTTTACTGATAGTATTACTATTATTAAATATCCCGTACCTCAAAGAGAAAAGGTGGCTTATATATGAAAGCACTGCCTCTTAACCCCATGGTTTTAACATGTGAGACATCATGGGGTTAAAATTGGATTTTTGTTCAGGAAAATTGCGTCCCTCATTGGAGCAGGGACACGAGGTTCAGACATGTATTCTGACTCCACGTATTCCTTATTACGCTGGGTAAGTGGGTTAATCAGTCCACCCTTGACTGAAGGGGGTGTGTGTGTGTGTGCGCGTGCACCAGTCACTTATCTCATGTACACAATTAACCTTAGTTTGTTGAAGTACTTTGTATTCTTTGAATAAGAGCCACTGAAGGAATTCAACTTTCAGTCTTTAAAATAATTGCTTTTCCAAAAGCCCTGTAGTAGCACATTTGAGTATTTTTAAAGCCATTCATTAGATTAGTAGCATTTTATAGTTTGGCTTTATTTGAGGAATGGCTGTAGACACGGAGGAAATGTGGCAGACAGATTAGGAGGCAAGCGCTGCAGGCCTGGAGTCATTGGGATATTAGAACTATCAAATATGTTTACTTCAAGAGACTGAAAGATTACATTTTAGCCCAGTGCCTTTATTTCACAGATGACAAAATTGTGGCTGAAATGTGGAGGTTTTAATGTTCTTAATGAGAAGGGCACTGTTCTGGTTTTACTTATTTTTGATACTTTTCTCAAGTAAATACATTATGTATATATGTATATATATATATAAAACATATATACACACACATATATACACACACACACACACACACGTATGTCGAGTGTAGCAAAAATAATGTAATAGCAACATTGAATATTTTTCTATAATACAGTATTTGTGTGTCTTTTTATATCTCTCTTCAAAGTTGTGATATCAGCTAACTGAATATATCAACTAGTGATTGCATGCATTTTGGAGTAGAGTGCGGTATCTATTTTTTATGGGCAGGATTAGGCATGTTTTTATTGGCATTGGGAAAAATTGCTATGTGAAAAGAGTGACTATTATTTACTTAACATTTAACCCAAAAGTCAAAATGTGTTCAAAAGAGCTCATTTGACAACGATTCTGAGTCAGAAGTATTAAAGGATAAATGAAACGAGGATTTCTTATTCTTAATCAGGGTTGGGGGAAAGGGCCAACCTTCTGCAGAGGAAATGACTATAAATGGTCTTTGCAGTTGAAATACCTTCTGTTGCAACAACTGCCTTTCTGGTTGGCCTGGTTTTCCCCTTTCTTCATAGAGTATTGTTGCTAAAAACACCTTTTGCTGTCATTTGACTCTTCAATTTTCTCTTGTTTCCTGCATAAAATTAAAATTTCTTGCTGTTGCATTTGAAGTTTTGTGCGTCCTTGCTACCAAGCAGCTGGCCTTTGTTTTGGTTTTGTTACTCTCATCTTGGGGACTACTGTTCACTGGTACTCAGTATGTTTGGAAGGGTTTTTCATTTCATGCCAGATGAAAACAACAAATGAATCCTGTATCTTGGCCCATTTATAGTTAGTTTTTTGGAGGAAGGAAATTTAGAGAAAGAAAATTAAAAAAAAGAAAAAATACTGTACTCTCAGCACTGAAGATGAAATGACATTTACTCCCACTGATGGACTCTGGTCCCCGATGATATCTTTAAGCCTTTAGGATAGGGATTGCTTTTCCTTGCCTTAGTGATTTAATATTGGATAACTTCCAACACTAATTTACCTATGAAATGCTCCTGTTATTTGTTTTCACAAATAAGTATATGTGGTTTCTGAACTATTTTTTTTAATGTAATCGTGTAAGTCAGTTGTACCAAAGGACTTGTGTTTCTACCTTGTATTTCAGAGTTAAAAATGCATAAAAAAATAAACATGTAAGGACATGTTGATCTCTGAAGATCTGCTTTCCTAGAGTTTGTTTATAAGCATTATCATCTGTAATGTATAGGTGAGAAAACTGAATCACAGTTTTGGATCACACAGATTACTAGTAGACTGAAGCACAAATCATGTCTATTGTATAAAAGTCTTTTAAGAGCCAATTATATAAATCACATCAAAAATAGACTTTAAACACACACATCAGAATGGTTTCCTCGGTGTTGGCTTTACAATCATGCAGGCTTTTTCCATGTTGGAGTAAAGATACCCACCAGGAAACACAGACCTACATCGTCTTTTCACTACAGGTCTCAGAAGAGGCCTGACCTAGATTCTGTCCAAGTCCATATGATCTCTCTCAGAAGATTCTGATTGCATCGTATTCCCACTCTTGGATTAGTCATTGTGTCCAGGTCTGCCTATTTACAAAGTAATGACAGCCTAATTACAAATAAGAATATTGTTTGTTGAACCCAAGTTTGAATGAATAGCTGTGGTTGTGTCCTGTTTTGATCAAACTCGCTTGTAGCCGGAAAAACAGTGTCCTTTTTCTAGTACAAATACATTTTTTTAAAGAACCATGACCAATCACCTAGAACCTGAGCCTTCTCCACTGTAGGAAACACATTGAAATAATAATAAAATTATTACTATTATTATTTTAATATGCTTATTCCATGGCTGTGCTGATTTGTTTTTAAGGTATCTTCGTTTGGTATCTGTACTGTTTTACTAGCAATATAATATATAATGAACAATTTCGTTTTAATTGATTATATTGCAGGGTAGCTGTTTTTGAGTAGTTTACAGGGAATGTATCCCTAATGCCAATACTAATCTCAAACGTAAACTCTTTTAATCACAATTTGAAATAGATTACTTCTGGATTTTTAAAAACATCCTACAAGTGTATGTATCAATTCCTACTAGTTTCTATATAATAGAATACTATTTCCTGATCTTGTTCTTAGATTGGATGGTTTTTTGTGTACTCTTGAGTAAGACTGGTTAATTCATACAACTTGTATCTTGTCTAGAAATTTGTTGTAATTAAGGAACACTAAACAGATGCTTACGGGTGTGAATGAACCTTAAATGCGGCACCTCCACTAATTTGTAGACTTGTCTTGGAGACATGCCAAACAACTAAAATTCAGTAGATTATTACCTTAGTCACTTTTAAGTAGCCCATTACTAGCTTTTAAAAGTGATAATGTAATATGATCCTCATTCTTTTTTTTTTGGGAGGGGGGGCGCACATTATTGAAGGAAGGTAAGATAACATTCTCTTCTGCTGTCTCTTTTAAAGCCAGGCAGGCTTTTTCAATCTGATATAACTGAGAGAAAATTCTTTGCTCTCAGAAGCTCAGTAGCTCATCGGAAATTCAGTGTATGCCTGCTTTTCTTAAATATTTTTTTTCATTGTTTCTCTCTCCCTTTTTTTTTTTTTTTTTACTTTTTAGATGAGAGGTTGCTTATGTAGCAGAAATGGACCTGGTCTACATTGAGAGGTGTGGAAGCCTGTGTAGAACAATTTAGGAATATAGAGGGTTTGGACAAAGCGAGACTCTCCAAATTATCATTGTGCATTTCTTAGAGTCTAAGTCCTTTTGTGCAAAGTTACATGCAAATGGTAATGTATAGTGGACCAAACTTAGGACTGTTAGAATTCTCTTGAATTTATAGTGGATTTTATGTTCACACTGAAAACAATAATAGAATGCTGTTAGATTCAAGTATAAGGTTTAAGACCCTAAATTGACCAAATCTCAACCTCTTCTATCTTCAGCTATAAATGAACACTTTATTCTGTTGATGGGATACATCTGTCATATTTCTATTCTTGTATCTAGTGCATCTTTATGTTAGTAATATGTGTTAGATATACAAACAGCAATTATTGGTAATATATATATATATATACACAGTCCTAAAAATATAATTTTAATAAGCCTAGTAATTTTAATAAGGCTCCTAGGTTAATGGTTTATTTTAAGATTGGTTAAAGATTAGTAGTTTAAGATTGGTTAAATAACTACCCTGTTTCCCTGAAAATAAGACCTAGCCAGACAATCAGATCTAATGCGTCTTTTGGAGCAGAAATTAATATAAGATCTGGTATTATATTATATTATATTTTATTGTATTTATTGTATTATATTATATCCGGATAAGACCGGGTCTTATATTAATTTTTGCTCCAAAAGACGCATTAGAGCTGATGGTCGGGCTAGGTCTTGTTTTCTGGGAAACATGACGGTATGATGTCTACCTCTTAATCAATTTGTCCTAAATCTAAGCACATTATTAATGAAGCTGTATCACTTCCATGATTTCTATTAATTTGCTTACCACTTCCATGGTTTCTTTCAAAAATATTTCATTCAAGAAAGAATATTTCTGTTTTTCCCATGGGAAAATCATTTTTACTTTGGCAAAAAAGATTTAATATTGAAATGCCTTTTCTCAAGTATGCTGTAAACTTATTTAAAAGGAATACTTTAGTTGGTGCTGGGTTTTTCTGAGTCCAGGTCTTTTATAAACAAATGTTAGTAGGTTATTTTAGTGTTTGAATTGTTTTCATATGGTTCAATGGTTTAAATTTTTCTGAATCCGTTTCTTAAAAATACAAATCCAACATTCTCGAGCATGTATGCATGCTATTATTGTTAGTCGGCAGTTTATAGTCCAGAATTGCTTTTATGTATTAATTACTACACTAAACTATTTTTTTCAGAAAGTGAAAAATAATAGTAAGCAACACTTGTTAAGTGGTTATATGTATCCAGTACTGTTCTAACCTATTTACTGTGTAGTAATTTCTTTAATATTCAGAACAACTCTAAGAGGTAGGTGCTGTTAGTGTTCCCATTTTCCAGATGAAGAAACTGAGTCACATAAGGAATAACTTCCTAAGGTCACACAACTTGTAAGTGGTGACATTGGGATTTCAGCCTAGAGACTGGTTCCAGAACCCACTGTTTATTAATATTATGCAGTATGCCTCTCAAAAGACAAATGCTGAGACTGTCATCAAGTTGATCGCCAAGTGGAATGAAATCCACAAAAATCCAGTTTATTAAATAGTGTTATCTGATTTTGAAAAAAAGGGGACAAATTATTGTCAGTATCAAAATATTTTTTGTATGACAAGTAATACCATTATGTGTGTTAAATTTTGAGCCTCCTATTTTAATCATGATGTTTGCATAGCTATCTACTAAATCTAAAGCATAACGAAATATACTAAAACGTATAAAATAGAACCATATAAAGAGAGTTTTTTGAGACAGGGAATGTTTCGTCTAGCATTTAGGATTCTGGGTAGATAAGGAAATTCATTTGTTTGATAACTTTTCACAAATACATGAAATAGAAGGATACATTTTACCATGTTGATTATGGATTCAGTTAGTAGACATCACGTTACTTTACCATTGCAGAAATTGAAGGGTTGTATGTGTGTGGTTGTGTGTGTGTATGCATGTATGTGTGCTGAGCTGAGGAATATCAAGACCGTGTTTAAGAGATAATGCATGACCTGGTTTTATTTTGCTGAGGTCCCTTTGGATGGCTTTGTGTAACTGACTGCAGTCAGATGGCTTGTGGAAAATGATGGTGGGAAGGTTTATGAGTGAGGAGAGGAGAGAGAAGGGGAGGGTGAATACCCTGAGGAGTGGAACGTTAAGGAAACAAGGATTTAATGAGAATTTCAAGGATGCTTGCTTTGTTGCATGCGAATTGCTCCCTCTATCTTCCCCCAAAAACTTTTGTAAAAATTGATTTTATTTGGTTAGTGCTTTTGAAAGTTATATTTGTGTGTTTCTCAAATGCCTCATCATAAAAGGCCAACTTCTAGAAGAGACTGGCTCGTATGCATAGGTGACAGCTGGGACCAAGAAAGCCCACTCACCTTCATGTTACAAATGTACACATTTTCTGATAGTGTTTTAAGTATTAATGTAGCTTAGAAGATATTTGGAGATACGTGTAAATCTGCGTAAATACATGGGCATAGATTATTTTAATTATTGAAGCACCTTTGAGATTTGATTTCTTATAATTTGCATTTTCTCCTGTGTTCTCTATTTGGTTCATGATCTCTATTCTCTCTCTTGTTTCTGTCCTCTGGATATTAGAAGAGTTATAGAAGATAAATGACCGTTTAAACTCAATGGCACCCCCATTGGTTGGTAGACTTTACCATCTAATAAAACATGCTGTATTCTAACCCTGGAAAAAGATTACCTTTTATAAAACAAATCCCACTTGATTTTGTCTGATATACCCAGCAATTCTTTATAATGTAAATGGTGAAAATAGCTTCCAAAAATGTAAAATCACAGGTAGTCATTTGTGTGTGTGTGTGTGTGTGTTTGTGTTTATAAAGACATAAATCCAATGGAGTTATTATTGTACCTAATACTGGGTCTGCCCATCTCAATTATCTCCGATTGCCTGAAAAATTTGATAATATGAATAAATGGGAGAATATATGCAAATTTCTATGGCAGTTCATCTAGTTTCCTCCAGATATCCATTCTTACCTGCCATTTTAGTAATAATAAAACTCTGGTTTTAGCTCAGCACCTTGCTGCCCCCCAAAAACCACATTTCTCTCTCTTCTTTGTAGCAAGATGAGTGCATGTGACTAAGTTCTGTCTAGTAGGGAGAAGTTGAAGTATTGATTGTTACTTTGAGAAATAGCCTTATAAAGGAGGGTAACACATTTCTTTTACTGATTCCTTCATCCTGTTTCTTGGAACACAGATGTGATGGCTGCAGCTCTGACAGTCATTTTGGATAATGACATTGGAATTACACTCTAGAGAATACGAAGTAGTCAGCTGAAAGGAGTCTGGATCCTTAATAACCTAGTGGAGTTGCCGTACTAAGTCTGGGTTTCCCACCGTGACTTATATTTTGTGTAAGAGAATTATACTTCTAGCTATGTAAGCCATTATAATTTTGGGTTTGTCATATGCAGTCTAATTCTAGCAGATATAGTTCCTTTTCCATACAAAAAGCTAGTGAATAGGGTTTTTTTTTGATACTTTATTGGCTCCATTTTTACGGGCATATTTCTGCATCCTGAATGAGGGGCTCTGATTCCCACATGTAAATATCAGTGAATAATCAGAAGCAACACAGTACATATAAGGGGAAAAGCATGCACTTGACTTTGAATTCTAATTATGTGATCTTGGAATAGTGATTTAACCACATTGAGTCTCAGTTTCCTCTTCTGTAAAACTAGGGTTCTAATGTTTTCAAAAGGTTATTGTTGAATAAATTTAAATACTTGGCTCAAAGTGTAGCACATAGTAGGCTCAGAATTTACATTTGTTACTTCCTGTTTTTCCTTTTTATTAAGGGATCTGAGATCATGTCAAATGGCGTATTTCTCTAATGGCACTTAGGAAAAAAGAAAGAAGCTAGAATATGGATCACATTAAGTCTCTTGGCAGAAGAAAAAGCCAAGGGAACTTAAGCCAGATAGGAGCACAGTCATCGAAGGCTACAGACGAAAAGGTGATTCAAGAATTCAGTGCACTGTGAAATGAATATTGGGTTTTTAGGACTTAGCATTTACTATGTTTTAAGGCACGTTTCAGGGCTTTATGTGTAGACAACAGCCACTTGATGTAAGTTAAGATTTCTTTCACTAAGTACTACTGTGATGCTGAAGTGAAAATATCAATCAAATCAAGAGTTAGTTGTTTTTAATTATGTTTTGAAAAAATACAAATAAAATGTATTGTCCTGCTGCAGAGCAGTTTTTATAAAAGAAGAGAATAAGCAATGATGTAATAAAGGGAGGTGGCCATTCAGATAACTTGATGTAACAGATTGGAGGAATTTTTGTATTTTGCTTCCCGTCTCCTCTTTTGTTTCAAATGAAGAATGTAGAAAGCATCTCATAGGGAATACTTTCATTCTCTTAAAAGTATATTGAGTTAGATATTTTTCACTAAAATATTTAAGATGATAAATAGTAAGAGGAGTGTTTTAGTGTCTTACAGTTTTCACAGCAGAGAAACAAGCAATTTAAGAGTTACCATTTGGAAAATTAAATATTTTGATAACGAGGCAGGTAATATCTCCTTAATTAAAATGTGATAAATTGGAAGCCTAGCTCCAAAATTTATACTCTGACATCAACATATGTTCAAATATCTACAGTAATGTTGCCAATACAAGTGTTGGATAGTTTAGTGCAAACATTTTTGCAAATATCTGATTCCCTTCAGTTTCTGGATTGTGTCCCAGTTTTTAATGTAGTGTAGGTGATGAAATTGTGAGGCATTAAATGCACTTAAAAATTGCGAATGCATTGTATATTCTCTCACAATTACCTGACAGCTTCTGATGAGTGTTTCCTGTCGTACAGTAATGACTGTAGTCTCCTGGTGTTTGTCCCTCACGTGAAGCATGCCTTAGAATAGAAGAGCTTTTGGAATCAGTTCCCCCATTTTTCACGTGCTCATTAATCAGCTAGAGTTGCATTTAATTATTCCAACCCACATATTCACAGACATTTTAAAGTTTCAAGTTTAGTAGAGTTTTTAAAAATCCAAACAAGATATATCTTAAATAACTTTATTTTCGTTTACAATTCTGTTACTAAAAAAGCCAGCATAGCCATTTGCTTATAATAAATCATGCTTTCTTCTAGGAATTTTTAAAGTTTGTTTAATGGGACTCCTGAGTAGGCAGCTGTGCAGTGTGAATTGCCTTAGACTCTGAAAACATTTCAGATGTTAAGGTTCTACCATCATGGAGTTGCAATCTCCACACATAACTGCGAAAGAGGTTGGTTGGGAAAATTAGGGCTGGGATGTTCTCCTGCAACTCAAAACAGAAGATGAACAGAAATTAAGAGAAGTTGTATAAAATCTCCACATCTGCCGTGTTTGCAAATGAGAGCCATATAGCTAAATAGGAATGTTAATTTGAACCTTCAGAAAATGACCCTTCTTAAAATCAGAAAAGGACCCTTCATAAAAGATCCCTTCTTGTCCTTCTGGACAAGAAGATAACTCTCCATTTGCTTTAAGTCAGAACTTCATTGTAATATACAGGTGATGTATTATAGAACTGTACACTTGAAAGCTATATAATTTTATTAACCAGTGTCACTCCAATAAATTTAATAAAATTTTAAAAAAGAACCAGATTGATATATCCTAGAGATTAATTCCATATATTGGACTCTCTAATATTCAGAATTTATTAGTATTAAAAACTAAAGGAGAGATGTTTATTATTTTTAAAAAAATGCATTCCCACTCATGGGATGTTTTTGGAATAAAGAATGATGCAGCTTCAGGACAGTGCAAGAATTTGAGAGGTCTGAGGTGAAGGGTTTGGCTAGACATAAAGAAGAGAAGGAAAGAAGAAACAAATTTCTGAAAATGTTTTAGAATGCTCTTCTCAATAACTTGTCTTATATTTTGGTTTACATTTTTAAAGTGCTTTTTATGTATTCTGTCTGTAGCCAGAATATTAATATATGAAAGACACTGTTTTTGCCTGCCACTGCTTTTTAATATCTCCCATGTTTTTTATCCTCCACAGAAATCGTATGTGCTCACTTTTTATATTTTGATTGTCTTTTATGCATTTTGTTCTTTGTTTGCTGTTTATTCCTGTAGTACCAATATATACATTTTATTTTTTAAAATTGTAGTTAAAGATTACTTAGAATTTCTTCATAAAATGATTTACAGCTTAATTTTTCCAAACATTTTACTAAAGGAGGAGCCATTTTAACTCTTTCATTTTACATAAACTCTCTGTACATTAACAAAGTGAATGGTTATTCATCCAATCTAATTACTAAAATATTCATTAATGTTAGTTCTATAAGAATGTGATAATAGGATTCTAGATATTTTATTTTAGACATTTGCTTTCTCAGGTAAAATCTCTTCTCCAAGGTAGATTATTCTACTAACGATTTATTCACAAAATAATATTTGTAAGTTCTAGCTTCCTTTTGTATGTCTGATATCACATAAAGTTATAATTTTCACACTTTCAATGAAAATTAAATTGAATTTATTGTAAAGATCCATGTTGTATAATATAAATATTTGCATCACGCAATAATTACGCTAGGTAGATATTTATCTTCTTGATCATGTGTGTAGTTCAAGAGTGTAGTTTAAATCAAAAGTATACATGGTCTTTTTGTACTTTTCTCATTCACTTCTAATTGTTTTTTTCAATTGCTTATACATTATATGAAATATTTGTGTGAGCCACCTAGAATAGTGCTTGACCAAGAGTAGACATTCATTAACTGTCAACTATTATTTTAATATTTAAATGGCATATAGTAATATATAGTAATAGATGGTAGAGGGTTGAGTCTGGATAACTTGTGAATGGATTTTTTTGTGTACCTCCATAGCTGCCTTGAGTGGAAAGAGATACCTATAAAAAGATATAATAAATTGGCTGGCTAGGAAAAGGTATGAATGTATGTGTTTGTTTAGAACCTGAGCTCTACCAACAGAAAAATTGCAGCATCACTCTGAGAGATGGTACCCCAGCTTTTACTGTACTGCCTCATAATATAGAAATGGAGCATGAGTTGGGGACCAGAACACCTTATAAATAGCTGCGTGGCTTCTGGTAACATGTTCAATTTCTACGATTTTCAAATTCCTCATCAGATAGATGGGAGTAACATGCAAACTGATAGGGCTGGTTGTAAAATTAAATGAAACAACATATAAAGAACAAGGCACAGTGCACACTAGGCACTGAACAAATATTAATTCTCTTCCTCCTAGGAGAGAGAAAAATGGCAGGGATATAATAGAAGAACAAAATTGAATATGTGGCACTGTGTTTTCATAGTTTTAAAAACCATATGGTTTGTATCTCTTAGAATTTTAGCTATACTTGGGTTCACTGGAAATAAGAAATCTTGAAATGATGGATTATCTATTTAATTACTATGACTTATTTAACATAAGTGAAAAGTTGATTTATTCTTGATTTTTTACATTAGTCTCCTTTCATAAAGCTTACTTTTTTTGTGATTTTATTCTTTGCTTAAAAAAAGACTTCAGTATTTTTCACTATTCCATTTAGTATTATTATAATTACATTTTCTACTCATATCTTTAGAATGATGAATTTCAAGTAATCTGCTATTCCATCTAAAGTACATTAATGTAAATTGGATCTTGCCAAGTAAATCTTTAATATTTGTTTAATTTGAACAAGATCCTTTGATTAAAAATATTTATGTATGCTTTTACTGTACTGAGTTTTGTCATAGATTTCATGTATTATTCCCAAGTAATTTTGTTTTATTTGATTGAAGTAATTAATTTACAAAACCAAACATAAATTATTTCTTTTAAAATGGAGTTTATATCATTTACTTTATTATTCTTGCAGGACAAGTATCACTCTTTTTGAAAATGTTTGAAGGCTTGTATGATTATACTAATAATTCCCATGAGCCAAGATGATCAATATTAAAATAGAGCTTAATAATCATTTGAAACTTATTTTTATAGCATTGTATTAGAAATTTTAAAAACCTTGGCGTAGTGAAAAACAAACTAGTATGTAGAAAAACAGGAAGTTAATCATGAAAAGTTTTCTTTTTATTTATAAAATAAAATTATCAGTACTACTGTTAAAGAAAGTACATACTTGCTAAGCTAAAGTAGATGTTACAGATAACTTGACAGTTGGTTGAGTTTTCATAATTATACTTAACTAAGCAAATTTTTATATATTGATCGTTTCATATAGGACTTGGAATACAGAATGAAAGTGTTCGGGTCTATTGAATCATTAGGATAGGTTGATAAATACATACTTTTTAAAATAAAAATATGTAGAAGTATTTTTCTTATTAGGTCAGTGTAAGAATATTTTACAGAAACACTCAGTTGTTTTACACATTAGAGAACAGGACTTCTTTTGATTGATTCTGATTGCTAACCTTTCTTACGTAGACTACAAAGAGAATCAACCACCAGAATTAAGTCTGTTCTTATGCGGGCATATCTGGATTTCTTTTATAAAAATACACAATTGGAATTTTCCCTGGGGCCTACATGCAGATATATATTTTTTTCTTGTAGCTGCTTTATTTTATTCTCAGGCAGGGCCACATTTATTTCTTGTGACTAATGTTCTGTTTTGCCATATTTAAGAACATTTTCTCTGAGCCCTAGAACAAGATGAAGTTTATGGGACTGGGAAGTGGCTCTGCCCTCCCCACTCCCTCCACTAACACACACACTTTGCTTTTCAGGTTCAAGTGTTTATATAAAACCTACATCACAGTGTAACTACTTCAGAGCCTGGCTGCCCCCACTTCAGAAGGGTTATGTTTCTTATATTCTATTATTTATGGGTTACTGTCAAATAGAAAGCTTTGTCATTTTATAATATCCCCAGAAATAAAGCTCCTTACAACTGAAAGCCATAGGAAGTACCAAGATAACACCTTTCTATTCCCTTAGCTTTTATAAATCAGAGGCCTTGCTCTCAAAGTGCAGACAGGGAATGGCAGAAGTTGGGGCTGGGGCTGGGAGAGTTCTTTATATACAACCCTGGATTCCTTTTTCTGGGAAGTAATTTCCTCACTAGTATAAAAGTTTTATTCTCATGTGTGTATATGTATAAAATTTCACATTTGAGGAAGCATGCTTTAATGAAGCATTTTGTGAATATAATTTTTATTAAAAATAAGAAATGTTACATTTGAGGAGATTTTGTGAACATTCTATATGCCACATATGATAACAAAATTGTAAGTACACCATTTATGTTGTGCAATGATAACACAAAATATTAGCCTTCAGTTTCTACCAGTTTTAAAATCTTTGGCGCAGTTATAGTCATCTTGGAAGAAAATAATTTTTTAAAATGCCATTTGCATAGTATGAAGAATTTTGAATATGAAGAATACATAAAAATCTCAATCAATTACTTTTAATTTCACATTCCAGGTCAGACTTTAGGAGTCCTTGTAACATGTAGACATGAGTCATTATAAGATGTATTGTTAAGTTGTTTGGGACACACCCAATAGAAGAAAAGGCCAAAAAATGTGTAAGATGCAATTAGGAAATTCTCCCTTGGTTACTCAATTACCATTGTAATTGAGTAGCATTAATTATTTTTGGATAACAGATTCAGTAGATTCATAGGGAGGATTGATACTTTGAAGTAGCAGTTGGTGTTCTTTAATGAAGATGAATTAACCGTAGAACTGGAGTATAGTATAGATAAGATTTTTAAGGAAGAGAAGTGTATCCTTAAAACAGTGAATACCTCAGTTGTAGCCTCATTGGTTACTTTGGTCTGTGGAAAAATATTGAGCATAGTTTTTGCTCCTAAGGAAGACTTCACATACCAGGCACCGAGTGTGCAAGTGTTGGCCCCAAGGCACATCTGATCGATTTAGAAATGTAGGAGAACATTCCAACTAAAAAATGTCATGGAGTTGACCATGTTTTAACCTTTTTACCACTGCCAGTTGTAACTACATTTTATAATCAAGATAGTCACCAGTTGTCACATAATCGAGACAAGTCATTTGTTAGGAGAAAACTTTTTTTAGGGAGTTAGCTTCTCTGCAGACATTCGAGTTCCACTAAAGGAGGTTCATTTTCAGCTGATAAGTCAGCTAACCATGGTGACCTATCTGGTTTCCTCAGTTTGTGCTGCCAAACTACATTCTTAGAATTGTTTTGCAGAGGTGAAAGCCCAGAAATACTGGAAATATGGCAATTATTCATCCTCATTTCAACATACTCTGTGTTCAAGTTCCCTCGGATCAGGAAAAGCAAAGCTAAAATCACAACATAACTGGGGTAAAAGTTGACAAGGCAGATTTCTACCCTCAGACGTTCTTGTTTTCCTTGTAATACTGGGTCATTTGTATAAATACAATATGCCAACAAAATCTGGTTTTCTTCGATTTAAAATGAAATTAGGGCAGTAATTTCTTTAATTTCATTGTATAATCCACAGTCTAAGTTAAAGTTTTGCTGGGAAAAATTATTTGGTATTTTGGTAGAGCTCTACTACTGACAGTGCCATCCCCCGAGTCAGTACTTCAGAGAAGGAGAGAAAAGGTGGTGTGGTCACTGAGATATTCAAAAAATGCTTATGGAGGGGAGGTCAACCAGGGGGGTAGAAGCTCTGTCCTTGACTCACAGTCCTAGTCCAGCTCTGAGACCTGGCACACGTTGTTGTCCTGTTTATCTGTGCTATGATTCTCACATCTCAAACTAAAGATGACAATAACAGAAGAAAACAAATGAGAGAACACATTCACAAAATAAGCAATCAGTATGAAATAAAGGAGTTGGATTTGGTCCTTTAGTATTTCTAAAACTTCATCAACTTCAGAATTCCAGTAAAACTTACAGCAAAGAGAACGAAATCTGTAGCTTGTTTACTTTTTCATTTGCTTCTGCTGAATATTTTTTTCTTTTGGGTCAGAATATGAGCTTTCTTGTGTTCTTTTATTTTGAGAAGAGAGGATGGTAGTGGGTGTACAGCCCATATTCGTTTATTTTTTGTGTAGCTCATATATCAGTTACTACTGTTGGTTCCTTAGTGGAAATTTTTCTTTCACCCTCATTTTGGCTTTACCTCCACATGCCTTCTTCTTCTGTTGGCTGAAATCTAGCACTGTAATTTGTGGCTTTCCGGAGAGGGAACCTCTGTGGTCAGGTGGAGGAGGCAGGCTACGTTCCAACACTGAAGTGGTAGGTGTTCCAGGCAGAGCGCTGATGCTGGAGCGAGCTGGGGTGTGGGGTGAAAGTTGGCTACTAATTCAAGCCTCACCTGAGGCACTATTTTTTCAACAGAAAAGTGCCCTCTCTAATTAGCTGCCCCAATGTGCAATTAGATTAATGATAGCCAACCGATTTAGAAACCTCTTCCAGAGTGAGCTAACCAAACAAGAGATGTTCCAAGGACATGACAAAGAGCTAATTTTCCTGCATTAAAGAATTTGTAGTTTTACCTCTTTTATTTGTGGTGGACTGAGTGCCCCATCATCTTATGAAGGTAAAGCACATTCTCTTTTTTGGGAGGCAGGGTTAAAACTTTTTCCTCCTGAGGATGTCTCCTTGGGGGGCAGGAAATCTATTACCTAGATTTACCTTTCCCGTAAATCCTGTGCTCTCCAAGCATTGTGTAAAGCTTTGAAGTTAACTGGTTTAATAATAAAGTTCTCAGGTACTGGAGATGCAAGTATTTGAAGATTCACTGGATATATGGTCGTTTTTGTGAACAATGAAAAACACTTAAAAACAATTTGGTTGTTAGGCTAGATATAGTTTAGTGATTTAGATAATTAAGCAGATGTTCTCAAAAATATTTTTATACTGTTACATGCTAGAAGAAGATACGTATAAAAGTTAAAACTTTATTATCATTGCTTTTTTCCTGCTCTCCCCAAACTTTTGATAACCCTTTGTTTTCTGCTTTTGAAGTAGGAAGATTTCATTCTGAAATGCACGTATTATAGAAAGTTTCGATGTTACTAATTCCATTTTATCTTATCACAAGAATATAGCTACCTTTTACCTTTTATATGAAGAAAATTATTGTTGTAATTTTTCCTTCATGCTTATACTCTAAAAGAAGCATATTCTAGGCTTTCTCAGCAATTAGCCTGACCCAAATTAAATCACGGAAACAGATTGGTATAGTTCAAGTTTCAGTAATAGTTCAATATTTGATTTTCTAGAAAACTTCAGTTATGATTAAAAGTAGCCATTTAAGTTCATTTCACATTTTTTCCTGAGTTTTGAAACACACTGTGGGGGCAGAGCCAGGAGTGCAGTTTCCAGGCTCTCGGCCTCACGTGGAAAGGTGCTGGCTCAGGTAGTAAATGGCCGTCAACTGTGATTGGATGTCCGTCAGCTGTAACCAGTGAGACATTGGCCACTCATATAACTGCTGTGACTACGCTAGCAGCAAATGGGGGGTACAGGAAGATGGTGGCTGAGCTAGCAAGAGAGGATTGCAGTTAGCAAGTGAGGTTGGTTGGCAGAGAGAAGTGGACAGCAGGTTGCGGATCATGTGGTTCCTGCTTCCTGTGTCTCCAACCCAGCCACCAGCGAGGCTATAGTGGTATGACTCCCCTACCTATGGCTCCGTGTTGTTCCTTCTTGGCCTCACCATGTCCTGCGTTCTTATGTGGGGAGCGAGAGCAGAGACCCCAATATGACACCCTGCATGACACCCACTATTTCCATAAACTATAATTCATGGGTGCAGACTGTAGTACTTCTAAAGTATTTAGTAGAAAGTATTCTTTATTTCATTTGATCTCCTGTCATGCAGGGTCTTAGCTCCTGCTCCCCGCACAAGAACGCAGGATATGGTGAGGCCAAAAAGGAACACCAACAAAGCCATCGATAGGGGAGTCATACCACGATATTTTCATTGGCGGCTGGGTTGGAGACACAGGAAGCAGGAGCCACACAATGCGCAATCCGCTGTCCGCTTCTCTGCCAACCAACCAACAACCAACCCCCTAGCGTAGCCACAGCAGTTACATTAGTGGCTGATGGCCACCGAGCCACAGCGGACGGCTGTCTGATTACAGCTGATGGCCATCCAATAACCGAGCCGGCACCTTTCCATGTGAGGCCGAGAGCCTGGAAACTGCTCTCTGGGACTCTGTCCCCACATCTTAAAAATGTGACTAAAACTCATAGAAGATGACAGAAAAAAAAGTAATACCTTTTGTGGTCTCAAATAGTTGTTTCCAAACATGAGCTTTAACATCCACATGCGTAATGGTTACTGCAAAGAAATCAAGCAGCTTGAAAACCACGCAGTTTTTCTTGCCTAGATGCTGAAGAACCTTTTTGAGCCATTCCAAACCACTGGGATCATTTGCTCTGATTTCAGATAAGCAGAATAAAATAAACAAACTCTTGCCCATGTTGGGAACTGGTTCTGCTGTCTCTTGTTCTAATTCTGCAAAGCCTGAATGTCTCCCTGGTATCTTTGAATGGGGCTCATTGTTTATTTATTGTGCTTTTCACAAGTGCTTGTAATTTCACCCTTGTTTTACTAATAGCCTTCTTCTGAAGTGGGTTGACATTTCAGTTAATTTTCAATGGCCTCAATGTTTTTCCTTAAATTGGGCCAGACTGATGGGCCTGTTTAAAGTTAGTCTCATATAAATTGTAGCATGTAAAAACAAGGAACACTTATTGGAGACTTTTTAATTTGTTTATAAAATAAGGTCAAAGAGAATTCTTTCTTTCATATTCTTTAGTTACTTTTGTTGGTAAATTCAATAAACGGATATAGAGTTTAGATCCTGTTGAACTTGTTTTTATGCTAAAACCTATTAGATACGGAACTATACATATATACTTATTCATTTTTAAATCTAATACTGTTTAAAATTTTAACATGAGGAATTTAGAGGATTGATCAATGACTTACCTAAATGAGAAAGTTGAACACCCTACGCAACAAATTGTTTACGTTTTTATTGCATTCATTTTAAAAACCATAAGTGAAAACTTTTTCATCTGTAGAAATGAAACTTAAAATGAAATTACAGGAGAATGCTGTCCTTATACCAAGAATTAAACCTTACAAATTACAGGGCAAGATTGGCACAGAAGTGGGCACCAATGGGCAAAATTCCGAAATGCGTTTAGGACATAGTGAAACTTCCTTCAATGATAAAATGACATTTCAATTAAATAGAGAAAGCATGGGTTATTAAAAATTATGTGGCATAGTTTTTAGCCTATTTGCTCTCATATGTAAAAACGTGTATATTAACAATATAAATGAAACGAAAAAGCATTTAAGTAAGAAATATTAGAAAACATAGAATATTAGTAAAATATCCTGATGAAGGTAGTCTTTATAAACTTGCTGAGGAACTTTGATCCATGATGCAAAGACTGCAGATTTGGTTACGTAAAAAGTAAAACATTCTCATTTGCAAAAGACACCATAGACAAACACAGAAAAATATTTGCAAAAAATGTGGTAGACAGAAATTAATATGGTTGTTACAAGAAGCGCTTCAACACATTGATGAAAAGCAAAAGGAAACATTTTAGAAAGAATATTAACACTAGTCAAAATGCAGTTGTAGGCAGTGGAGACTTATAAATGTGCTCAACCTCTTACGGGGGTCAGGATAACAAATGAAAACAATAAAATGTCATTTTTATTCCATCAGATTGGTTAAAAGGACTTATACTATCTAATGCTAGTAAAGATGTGGAGTAATTGTCATTTTTGTATTCTGTTGATGAGTGTGAATTTTTTACACCTAAAATATATGCCTCAGTGATCCTATCCCCTTTCTAGGAATCCATCCTACAGAAAAGACCAATACATAAGGATAAATAGAGTACAAGTATGTCTATTGTTAATAACCTATATGTTAATATAAGTTAGTTGTTAAAAATGTATTTTTGTCAATTGAAATATCTGAAAACTTAGAATCAAATATAGTACACTGAAAGTATGGAATATCATGCAGTTATATTAAAAATGATTGGTACATATCATTGATTAAAAATGAAAGCGTACATGATGTTTTTAAGTGAACAAAGGAAATTACAGATATTTATGTATTTATAAATATATAATCATGTATTTTATATTACTTTTGTCAATAAAAACAATTCTTTCTAAATAAAATGTATGCATGTATATATTTTTGTGTTCACATAGTCAAAATCTGGATATTTTCCTTAGGGTGAGTTAATGTGAGATTGTTGCAGAGGCAGAGGAGAAAGGGATAACAAATATCTATGACATTTATAAATTTAAAATAGAAATTTTGACAATTTTACTGTCAGGAAACATGTTATTTTGAAACAAGTCAAAATTACACAACCTATCAACAAACTATTACTAAATTTAGAGGCAGATACATAAATTCTGCCATGAAGCTTCCTTCTCATTTTGACATAGTCACAGGGGGAGTGAAGCCCTTCTTGATCATGAAACATCCTTCCAGGGTTTCTTAACAAAGGGATGACTTTTGAAGTAGGATGTGGCTTTGAGTAACACTCAGACTAAATTTAATGGCCACTGCCATTTTTTAAGTGAGACACTATTTGGCCCTAAACTTTTCAACTTGATTCCTGCACTTAGTTTATAATTCTGCCACAGAGTGATTCAGGAGGCCCTTTATTGCCTTACTCCTGAAAGGCAGTGGCTGAGTGAGAGCCAGAAATTTCGACTTGTCATGTTGGGCTCTGTCTTGCTGAGCCAAATTACTGTCATAGCTGTGAGACTCCTCCTTTTGTCAAATGTGAATGATAATATTGAGAATTAAATGGTTAACACTTGGAGATTATTTGGAGCTCTGTAAAAATGCAATGACAGAGGTGGCACATTCTGCTAATTACCGTCTTGTTAGTGGAAGCTACAACAAACTGTCATACAGATCAAGAGTTATTTATTACTCGGGTAGAATGCTAACTTAGAGAAGTCTGTCCTTGCTTATGGGTTATGTAATAACTAAGATGCTTACAATAATATATCATGGCAATTTGATCTTCTCATAGTGTTAGCGCCAGAAGGGACCTTGAAGATGAGGCTGCAATTACATTGTAGAGATGATCAAACTTAGGTGAATTCGTTGTTTATGGTTACACAGCTGGTTAATGACAGACCTGGGACTTCATTTGAGCAACATGCTGGGAAGTATTTCTGGCATAAATGAATGAATAAATTCATCTCTTTACTCTCACTGTGGGTTCTTTCTATAGCATTTATACGTTTTATTTAATACGTATTATGATATTTAATATTATTATACATGGAACAAATATTATTCAGAAGTCTTAAGTAATCTCTACCAGTGAGATTAAAATCTAAAAAAGGTGTACCCTTTTAAAAGCTGGGTAGCTTTGCTTTGATTTTTCCTTTTTTTTCTTTCAAACTGACATTTCTTTAGGATATTCTATAAGCTATGTTGAATGGATCAGTTGTTGCAGAAAACAAATAATATTTACTTATTTGCATGTTTTATTTTAATTGGGCCATTATTTGGTGGTTTCCATTGAGTTCATATGTGGTTTTAATACATATAAATAGATAATTTCTTTTTTAAAGAAATATGTTACTTGGAGTAAGCACCATGTCATTAAGTATGTACAACAACAAAAGCTAAATTTTACAATATGTAAAATCACCTTTTTTAAAAAAACAACCCTAAAGCAGGATTGCTTTTCCTAGAATTAAGCATAGTTGTTGCATTACTTGGCTGAAGAATGCGCAAGAGAATTGAGTGACTCATGCACTAATTTCATTGGAAATATTTGAATTGAGAGGGCCTGATATGTATAACAAGCAGTGAGCATCATGTTTTTGATATTAAATGAACTGGGCTTTGTAGTCTCAATAAATTTTGGACATTTGAAGGCATGAATGATTGCCTTACATGTCATTAGTGTGTGTGTGCAGTTATGTAAGTGAGACATATTTTACATACAAGTTTATGTATATATGTAAACTTATAGATAAAAGTTTATATAAATGTGTTTACTGTGTTGGCATTTGAGATGATTCTATTTGTGATAAATGATGATAACTACTGTTAAGTACCTTTGAAATGGTTGAAAGTAAAATCCTATGTCTTAAATTATTTCCGAAGATTGAGATACTTTTAGTTTAATACTTCTCTCCTCCCTCCCCTCCCACCCCCCATTTCTTCTCTCTCTCTTTCTAAACCCTCAAACTATCCATGAATAGTGATAGAAACAATGATATTCTTAGTATGGAGAGAACTCAGAATAGCTTAGAGATACTCTACTTTTGGGGAGGCGGATATAAAGTACGGTCTAGAATAACATTGAAGACCTCTACATGAAACACAGTCTTTCGTGGCATAAAGTGATTTTAAAAATTAATTTAAAAAGTAATGAAAAAAATGTTTTATCACTATGGTAACACTAATGCCTTTTCCCTAGTAGATTGTCATTATAGTTTGTTTTTGATTTGATCTTTGCCCTTTGTGTGTCAGGAAAATCTAAGCCAAGATGTGAGACTCTGCCAATCTTTGATCCAAACAGGTTTTCTTGCTAAACACATTTATGTGTACTATGATTCTCATCTTCTGGATACAAAGCATTTATACGGGTAGTTTGACTTGACAGTTTGAAATGTTTAATACGTGCATACACTAATCTTATTAGTTTGTCTCTGTTAAATAAAGTTGGTAATATTTTAGCTTGTTTATCCCTATGGCCCACATTATATGTCTCTCTGAAATAGCAGTCAGCATGTTAGTGTGTTATTTGTCTTTTTGCTTTAATTCCTCCTCCTTAGTAGACTATGTTTCTGGAGAGCAGATACCATTGTTTTAACTAACTTGATAACCTAGTCCCAAGCATGGAGCTGGGCACATTTGGATGTATGTAATATCGATGAAATATAGATATAAGTCTTCAATAAAATGTTGAAAGAATGCCTTTTAGAGTAGCTGTAGGGATGTGCAGGATGCCTGTCCGTGATGATAAAGGGAGACAGCAGTATAAATGCGACTTTACCTTTTAATGCTTATGATCTGGTGAAAATAAGTTAGACATTTTGTAATAGAAATTATAAATCATTTACTCAGTATCAGTTATAGATGCTTACTACATGTTTGTTACAATGGGATATTAAGATAGGAAAAAAACCCCAAGTCTGTCCTCCAGCATTTCACAGACATAGAAGATAAAACTATAAACTTCTGATATGTAAAATAAATTGAAGAAAAAACAAAAAAAAGTTCCCTGCCTGGTATAGGTATGGATATGGACAGCTAGGTATTAAGTGACCTTGGATGAAGGCTTCTTTGCCTCAGTCCAGTTTAAAAGGGGTTAGGAGACTGTGTGTGAATAACTTTGGGTTGTACCCTAGGGACTCTTGAATCTATCTGGGGAACACCTTTCTGTAAGTCTGGAATAGAAGGAACTGTGAGACCTACTGGCTTGTGGAACCTCTGGAGTCATTCACTGGAACTGGCCTTGTCCCTGGTGAGAAAGCCCAGCAGGGATGTGACCCTGCACACAAATTAAGTCTGAGCAAGGCCAGTTTCTTTAAGAACTGGTTCTCTGATTCCTTATCTTACGGCTTTGCATCAGCAGTGTGCTTTCCACTCCTGAAATGGTGGAGATAGAGGTAAAAACAGCTGAACTATTCCCACACAGGGAGCTATAGTCAAAACGTTATGGTAAGGCATGAAAAATCAATCAAAGCCACCGTCATTGTTTTACTTAGAAATGACTAACACAGTATTCAGCAGACCTTCTGTATCTAAGATTTAGGGCAGGGGATTCTTGTTGCCCATACTGATGTTCCTGCGCAGAAAAACGGGGGGGAAATCCTGTAGAAGCTTCTGTCATGGTAGGTTATGTTCAGTATTTTCTGTAAACAGCTGGTTATGGGTGGGGGCGTGCATGACTGACCCTTTCCCAGGTCTCATCATCCAGTGGGAAACAGAAACAGTTATCTACTAGAAACCTTCAGGAAAACAAGCCTGTGACTAAAACTTTTAAATAAAATGACATAATCTATAGAAATAATTGCGACATGTGGGATTCCATCTTTAAAGAGAGAATGTACATATTCTTTCAAATAATCAGGTACATAATTACCTGATTATTTTTGAGGAGTTTAACTTAAAGCAAAAATAAGATGAGCTGGTTTAGCAAAACCTGGCATGTAATGAAAATAGTTCGTTCATCTTTTTATTCCTCCTTAGCTTTCTCACATAGCTATTAAGCAATAGTAAAATGAATAAAACATAGCAACTGGGAGAAATGTGGACTATGTCAGACTGTAGGTGAATAATAAACTTAAAAGTTTGCTTATATATAATGCCTATATTTAATTGTAGAAACAAATATACTAGCCTATAGGTAATGGTTAATCCCTATCTTCCACTGTGAATGAGACACAGAATTTAAAATAATTTAAAGCTTAATTGCAATCAGTTGAATTTTGAGGAAAGTACCCGCTTTAACAAGGTTGGCAATTCTTAACAAACTTTGGAAATTCTTCTCATGCGACCATGTCAAAACATCTTTAAAATGCGTAATATTTTCTAAGGTTAAACAGTCAGTGTATCTCTCCTCTTGACTCATTTTGCTTAAAGGAAAATTCAATGAGAAGGTGTGGGGACAGAGCCCCAGAGAGCAGTTTTCAGGCTCTCGGCCTCATATGGAAGGGTGCTGGCTCGGGTGGTAGATGACCGTCAGCTGTGGCTAGTTGGCCGTCAGCTGTAACTATTGAGCCATTGGCCACTAATATAACTGCTGGGGCTACGGAGGGAAGAAGAGCAGAGTTGAGGAGAGTGGAGGAGAGTCGTCGGTCAGTTGGCAGAAAAGTGGACAGCAGGTCGCACGTCGTGTGAACCCAGCCTCCGGTGAGACCACAGTGGTATGTCTTCCCTACCTATGGCTCCGTGGGTGTTCCTTTTGGGCCTAGCCACATCCTGCATTCTTACGTGGGGAGTGGGAGTAGAGACCCCGTAGGCCACCCCGCACGACACCTGTGTTCTTGTGCAGGGAGCTGGAGCAGAGACACCGCATGACACCCTACATGACAGAAGGAACTATTCTTTAGGCCTTAAAATGGCAAAGGAGTTTATCTAAAGTTCATGAGATGTTGGGTCTCGTCCCTCAAAGGTAAAGACTCCACAGTGTTAGACTTGCAAAATTTGAGTGACTTGTTTTTTTCCTTTTTTTTTTTTTTTTAACACTTTCCTCTGGTATTCAGGACCAGTTGAAAGGATTCCTGGAAAAAGACGGAAACAACTTTAAATTATTAAATCATTATTGTAGATAAGGCTTAAATGGCAAAAAGTTATTTGTAGATTTGCTAATTACCTGGTTATTAGTGTTGACAGCAAAAAGCCAATTTAGACCTTAACAAGAGAATTTTGAGGCAAAGGAAACATATCAAAAGAATTGCCAAATCCCAATTTTGTTGTATTCTCTGTAAACGTAGTCATTTTTTTTTCCAGTTATTTGGCCATTAATCTTTTAAAATATTTTAATTAAAATGTAGCTAACATACAATATTATGTTAGTTTTAGGGGTACACAATAGTTATTCAACATTTATATACCTAATGAAATGATCACCATGATAAGTCCAGCAACCATCTGACTACCACACTATCACAATATTATCAACTACTGTGTTTCTCCGAAAATAATACCTAGCCGGACAATCAGCTGTAATCGTCTTTTGGAGGAAAAATTAATATAAGACCTGGTATTATATTAATTTTTCCTCCAAAAAATGCATTAGCGCTGACTGTCCAGCTAGGTATTATTTTCGGGGAAACACAGTATGTTCTCCATGCTGTACATCACATCCCCGTGACTTATTTGTTCTATACCTGGAAATTTGAACCTCTTATTCCCCTTCATCTTTTCCCCCCCTTTTTAAATTTTTCAATTACAGTTGACATTCAATATCATTTTATTAATTTCAGGTGTACAGGATAGTGGTTAAACATTCATATAATTTAAGAAGTGATTCCCCTGACTAGTACCCACCTGGCACTATATATAGTTATTACCATCTTTCTTTTATTCCTTGTGCTTTACTTTGCATTGCTATGATTATTTTGTAACTACATATTTGTGTTTCTTAATGCCTTCACCTTTTTCACCCCGACTCCCAAATCCCTCCCATCTATCATGCCAATAAATGTAGTACCCATTTGACACCATACCTAGTTATTACAACATTATTGACTATATACCTTATGCTGGACCCTGCATCCCCATGACTGCTGTGTAACAAGCAATTTGTACTTCTTAATCCCTTCCCCTTTTTCACCCATTCCCAATCCCCCTCCCATCTTACAACCATAATGTATCTATGAGTTTGTTTCCATTTTGTTCGTTTATTTTGTTCTTTAGATTCCACAAATAAGTGACATCACATTGCATATGTCTTCCTCTGTCTGACATACTTCACTCAGGACAATACCCTTCAGGTCCATCCATGCCACTGGAGGTGGCAAGAACCCATTCCCTTTCATGGCCAAGCAATAATCCGTTGTATATACTCATACGTACCTACTATCTACGCATCCATCGACGGGCACCCAGGTTGCCTCCACATCTTGGCCATTGTAAACAATGCTGTAATGAACACATGGATGCACACGTCCCCGTGAAGTATTATAGCATTTTGGGTTTCTTTGGATAAATACCCAGAAGTGGGATTACTGGGTCCTTCTTTGTCACTTTGCCTTTGTTTTAAAGTCTATTTTGTCTATTTTGCTACCCCACCTTTTTTTGTTTTCTTTCATTTCCAGTTTTATGAAATACCTTTTCCCATCCCTTTACTTTCAGTCTGTGTGTGTGTGTCTTACTGTCTGATGTGAGTCTCTTGTAGGCAGCATATGTCCAGGTCTTATTTTCTTATCCATTCAGCCACCCTATATTTTGATTGGAGCATTTAGTTCATTTACATTACATTTGTTGATAGATATGTAGTTATTGCCATTTTATTAGTCATGTTTTCATTTTTTTTCTCATCTTAAAGAAGTCCCTCTATGATTCTTTGTAATAAGTGGTTTGGTGGTGAGGAACTCCTTTTGCTTTTTCTTGTCTGGGAAGCTATCTGTCCTTTGATTCTAAATGATTGCTGGGTAGAGTAATCTTGGTTGTATGTCGTTGCTTTTCATCACTTTGAACATTTCTTGCCAGTCTTTTCTGGCCTGCAAAGTTTGTGTTGAGAAATCAGTTGACAGTTTTATGGGAGGTCCCTTGCAAGTAACCAACTGCTTTTCTCTTGCTGCTTTTAAGATTCTATCTTTGTCTTTAACCTTTGGCATTTTAATTATGATGTGTCTTGGCGTGGGCCTCTTTGGGTTCATCTTGTTTGGGATTCTGCACTTCCTTGGCTTGTCTATCTCTTTCCTTCACTGGTTTTCCGCCATTATTTCTTCAAGTAAGTTTTCAATTCCTTGTTCTGTCTCTTCTCCTTCTGGTAACCCTATGATGTGAATGTTGGTACACTTGGTGTTGTGCCAGAGGCCCCTTAAACTCTCCTCATTTTTGTCTTTTTGCTGCTCTGATTGGGTGTTTTATGCTACCTTATTTTCTAAATCACTGATTTGATCCTCTGATTAATCTAATCTATGGTTGATTCCCACTAATGTATTCTTAATTTCAGTTTTGTAGTCTTTATTTTTGACTGGTTCTTTTTTGTTTGTTTGTTTTCTATCTCCATTTTTATGTTTCCTATCTCTTTGTTGAAGTTCTCTCTGAGATCATTGAGCATCCTTGTAACCAGTATTTGGAACTTTGCATCTGGTAGATTGCTTGTCTCCATTTTATTTATTTCTTTTTCTGGAGCTTTGGTCTTTTATTTGGGACATGTTTCTTTGTCTCCCCATTTTGGCTGCCTCCCTATGTTTGTTTCTATGTATTGGGTAGGGTTGCTATGTCTCCTGGTCTTAGTAGGGTGGACTTAGTTTGGTATCTTGTGGGACCCAGTGGTGCAGTCTACCTGGTCACCAGATCAGAGTGCTCCAGGTGTCCCTTGTATGGGTTGTGTGTGCCCTCCTGTTGTAGTTGAGCCTTGGTTGCTGTTTACATGTCAATAGGAGGGATTCACTCTCAGGCTGATTGGTTGTAAGGATTGGCTATGACTAAAGTGGAGGAAATGTGGTGCAGGGGCCTATCCTGCAGAGCAAGGTTTGCTTTAGCCAGGCTCTGGTGCCTGGCTTGTCTGCCCGTTGGGTGTATTGTCCTTGGAGGCAGTTGGGTGATGCTCCAGCTTGGTAGGAAGCTGGCCACTGGGCATGCTAGCCCCAGGGCATCCTGGGAGGGGATCCACTGCAGGCCAAGTTCTGCTGCAGTCTGAGCCACCAGCTAGGAACCATAAAGCAATCCAGAGATGGCCGCCACCTGTGCTGTGCTTTGGAATGCCAATCAGTGAACTGAGGCCGGCTGCCACTAGTGCCGGGATTAGGGCTGCTCAGCCCGAGGTACAGAACACACCAAAGCCAGATACTGCTTGTTTGGGTTTTGTAAACCTTTGATTTTAGGAAAGTCTGCAACGTGAACAAAAGCATGCCATTTAGATGGAAAAGCCACTAGAAGCAGCTTGGGTGTGCCAGAAAGTTAGGTGGGGTGGGATCTGAGGGAATCACTGGGGCAGGGCAAATGAAAGTTGATAGTTTGATGGAGACTCATGGTGTTTGCCTGAATCTGTAGGTAGGAAGAGGGAGGGCTCAACAAAGAAACAATGGCTTCCAGCAGCTCCTCCATCTGGGATGAAGCTGCCTCTCCAGCTCTCACCCTGAAGCTAGACAATTCAGTTCCCCCATGTGTGTCCCTGGCACTTTTTGAGCTGCTGCCCCAGCACTAGAGCTCAGAGCAGGTGAGTCCATCAGCGAGTAAGTCCATGCGAGGGCTCTTTAAGAGCAACATCTGGGACTGTAGCTGCCCACCATCTCACTCAGCACAATCTGCTGGGTTTTCACAGCCAGAAATTATGGGGAGTTCTCTCCCTGGCACTGGAACCCAGGCCTGAGGAGGGGCTGGGACCCCTTGCTCCTCTGTGGAGGGTAGCAGGGGAGGCTTTGCAGCTGAGATATCCCTCCCGATTTTTAATGGTCACATGCAGAAGTGAGACCAGCTCGTTCCGTGACTTTGCCCCTCCTACCAGTCTCAAGGTGGCTCGTTCTGTATGTCCGTAGTTGTAGAACTTTGCTTCAGTGAGACTTCAAGCGACTCTCAGTAACTTTTTTTGTGTTTGTGTGTGCTTTATTTGTAACTGATGTGATGTCTCTAGACGTAGTCTTGAATCATGAGATCTATAATGACATTTTGAATGAGAGTGTCCAGTTTTCCAAAAGGAAAGTTCTGGAAATGTTATTTACAATTCCTTAATAGTCTTAGAACATGCATGTGCTCATGTTTGAGTTTTTCCACCTGTGTATGCTTTATGTACAAATTAGAAAATAGGTTCCTGTTTTGTGTGATTATTTATACGGTTTTTAAACCACTAACAAATGAGTGAATATTCTTTTATATAATTAGCTCTTTCCTTTAAGTAATTGCCTATTAGTATCATAGCCATACATTGTGTATAATGGATATTTTGTATCCTGAGACCCTAGATTATTAAATTATTTTAATGTTATCCCCTTAGTGGTCCCCAGTACGGTAGGGGTCCCCAATATGGCAATATCTGAAGACATTTTTTATTGTCATAACCAGGGGTAGGGGTCAGGTACTGGTATCGAGTGAGTAGAGGCCAGGGATGCTGCTAAACATCCTACATTGTACAAGACAGCCTGCACCCCTTACCCCCCCATCACCAAAGGATTGTCCAGCCCAAAGTATCAGTAGTGCTGAGGTTGAGAAACCCTATCCTAGATGGAAGCAACTGTCTGTCTTTCTTCCCTGCCATATATACTGTATTTTTTTATCATTAAAATTCATGAAATATACTCTTAGAATATAGTAGTATTAGAGGTTAAAAATTATTCCTTAATGTAATAAATCATTAAAATTATCTGCATGTAGGACAAACAATTATAGCATTTAGTTGACATGTGGATATAAAATCATTATACTGATGTGCACCTGAAAAGTAATAAATAGAGATTTGGTAAAATTTAGTATGTGTCCAACAATTATATATCGTAGAAGCTGGATGGGGCTTTAATGTTCCTCTAATTTTATGGTGCATAATTGAAGTGATGTGTTGATAGGCACCAATCCTTCAAAATTGTTCGGTTGGTGCAAAAGTAATTGCGGTTTTTGCAGTTTTTAACCTTTTAATCGGCAGTTACTTTTGCACCAACCTAATATTTGAGGACATGCTTTCCTCAAAAAAAAAAAAAGAATGCTTGGAGTCCCACTCTAATATAGTCCTTTTTATAACTGCGTCTGATGACCATACTCCAGTCTCCACTCTACTTCCTCTTTGGGAACCACTACACACTTCTACCCCATGTCACATGTAGTCTCAAAGATGCTGGCATCCTGTGGGTGGCAGGTAACGTAGTTAATTGGTGACAGAAGAACTGAAAAAGCAGATCATTGTTCGTTCCCTATTTCTTTAATAGGCTTGCTTTTAAAATGTTGAAATACTGATTTTTCTACTATGTACTTTCATTCTCCTTACACTTACAGAATGCCTCTTAGGTGCCCACCAGGCCAAGCGCTAGCATCTGAGGGTACAGATATAGTCCTTACCTTCTTGTATAAGAAGACAGAGAAAAACACATAGGCAAAAGCAATAAAAGCAAATCTGTAGGAATATTTAACAAATGGGGAAAAAAAATTATTGAACCCAAGCGACCTAGCAATCATTTGGGCCGTGTGAGACCCAAGGAGTCAAATGACTTAATTACATGTCAAGGTGAAGGGGGGAAGAAGGGTATGGGCCTCTGGACACAGTTCTGCTCTCCCGTTCCATGCTAGCAGACAGGCAGGTTGGGGAAAGGAGCATCTTCTACCTCTGGAAACAATAATAGGGGATGTACTAGAGGAGAAGTAGGTATTGCAAAGAGAAAGTGACCAGAACTCCTTCCTTTCTGAAGAGGAGACAGCCATGCCTGGGCTGGTTGGTATCCCTTGGAGGTCTGAAGAAGTGACGAGTTCAGTTCGTGAGCTTGTTTCGTCGATTGTACTGGGCTCTAGGCAGTCAGTAGCTGCCCAAATTATGGAAAAGGGGAAGCATGGGAAGGTGGAAAATGGGGATTATAATATTGCCTGGGATAGAGCCAGGGAGTTAGGGAGGAGAGCAGAGAAGGCCAGTGGGATTAGAATGGAGGAAAGACAAGGCCAGGATTTCCATGCTGCTTGCCCTTTCCTGCCCTGTGTTCCCGAATGCACTTCTTGGTAGGCCACCTTGTAAGTGCGGGTTTTGTTTCTGGGCCCGCTTCACATAGCCAACTTCAGCTATAATGCACGTTGACCATAGCACAAACAGTACTGGAGTACCAAATTTCTTTTTTTTAAAACTAAATTTACTTTTGTTATTAGTTTCAGGTGTACAAAACAACATGATGATTAGATATTTACGCCCCTCACAAAGTGATAACCCCAACAAATGTATTACCCCTCTGACATCGTATATAGCTATTACAATATCATTGACTACATTCCCTATACTAAACATCCTGTGACCATGTATATATATATATATATATATATATGCACACATATATACATATAAATATATATGATGTGTATATAAAGAGGGTGCCAAAAAAATGTATACACACTTTAAGAAAGGAAAAAACTATTAATTGTAATACTCAACATACTGATAACAAAAGATGAATACAAGTCACGTTTGACTTCTGCAATTACAAGAGATGCTCAAAGTAGTTACCATCAGTGTCCAGACACTTCTGATTATGGCTAACTACAGCTTGAGCATAGATAACATCTCTTAAAATGTGTATACATTTTTTTAGCACCCCCCCGGTATTATACTTATATTTATATGTACTTATATATATGTATATACATATATATGTATAATTATAGTTGACATTTCAGTATTTTATATTAGTTTCAGGTGTACAGCATAGTGGTTAGACATTTATATAATCTATGAAGTGATTCCCCCGATAAGTCCAGTACCCATCTGACACCCTATATAGTCTTTTCAACATTATTGATTATATTCCCGATACTGTATTTCACATCCCCATAACTGTTTTGTGACTGTCAATTTGTACTTCTTAATCCCCTCACCTTCTCACCCATCCCCCTACCCATCTAGCAATTGTCAGTTTTTTCTCTGTATCTATGAGTCTGTTTCTGTTTTGTTTGATCGTTTATTCTGTTCTTTAGATTCCACATATAAGTGAGATCATATGGTATTTGTCTATCTCAGTCTAACTTATTCCACTTAGCATAATATCCCCTAGGTCCCTCTATGTTTTTGCAAATGGTAAAATTTCATTCTTTTTTATGGCAGAGTAATACTCCAATTTATAAATGTACCACAATTTCTTTATCCAGTCGTCTGTTGATGGACATTTTGATTGTTTCCGTATCTTGGCTATTGTGCATAGCGTTGCAGTAAAATAGGGGTGCATATATGTTTTTGAATTAGTATTTTGGATTTCTTTGGATCCAGGAGTGGAATTGCTGGATCATAAGGTAATTATACTTTTAATTTTTTGAGGAACCTCCATACTGTTTTCCATAGTATCTGCACCAATTTGCGATCCCACCGACAGTACATGAGGGTTCCCTTTTCTCCACATCCTCGCCAACACTTGTTTGATTTATTGGTACTCGCCATTCTGACAGGAGTGAGATGATATCTCATTGTGGTTTTTAGTTGCATTGCTTTAATAATTAGTGATGTTGACCATCTTTTCATATGTCTATTGGCTATCTGTATGTCCTCTTTGGAGAAATGTCTATTCATGTCCTCTGCCCATTTTTTAATTGGATTGTTTGTTTTTTTGGTGTTGAGTTGTATGAGATTTTTAATAAATTTTGGGTATTAACCCTTTATCAGATGTATCACTGGCAAATATCTTCTCCCATTCAGTTGGATGTCTTTTTGTTTTGTCGATGGTTTTCTCTACTGTGAAAAAACTTTTTCATGTAGTCCCATTTGTTTATTTTTTCTTTTGTTTCCCTTGCCTGAGGAGATACATCAGTAAAAATATTTATAGTACCAAATTTTTAATATAATATTTTGAAATAGTGGATTATATTTGGACAGTATGACTAGTAAGTTAATTTGTGAAACTTATAAATGACTACATAGATTTGGAAAAAGATTAAAAATATATTTAAATGTATGATATATGAGTACTTCATATGGAAAAACACTTCAGTACAAACTAGATTCACTATTCACCATATGAGAAAAACATTTTTTTCTCCTTTGAATCACATCATCTTTTAAGAATTCATAAAATTTTGTTCAGGAACCTATCGTGCCTCCCCTCTTCCCCCTTTGTTTTTTGGTTAATTGTTGTTTGCTCTGTCTTAAGGACTGAAAGCTGTAGTTAGTTCCACTTAGTTCATCATTCTTTAAAATTTTTTTTCTAAATTGAGAACAGCCTGATTAAAGAGTATTGTGGCAGTAGAAATTCTCTAATCACTGCTACAGAGTAGTGGCTCCTGCATATAGTGCTCAAAATTGAAATGCTCTGAAGTAATTATCTCCTTGTCTCCTAGGAGAACTAACTCGTGTGAGTGAGAGCAAAGCAGGAAGTTACTTTGACCCACAAAGAAGAGGCTGATTTTGAGGCCATGTGGAGATGCCATGGGAAGAGGTGTCTATACTGAGGGAGATTAGATGAGCAATCTGATAAGCTTTCAGCTGTCAAAACAGACAAGAGAAAAATTAGGAGTCTGTCAAAAAAACAGTGACACTAACTAACTAACAGTGACATAATGTATGGTCCTTTTCAAAAGCTTGAGTACAGATCACCCATATTTGAATTTAGTAAACATTTATTGGCGACTTATTCTCTATTACGCACTAGAAAGTTGGGGAAAAGGATTGGACACAATCCTTAGACTCTTTTAGAGAAGAGACGACTCTGATGTTCGGGCTGTGTGTATACAGGACAATAAGTTGGTACCGTCCGTAGGCATAGAGGAGACAGGGCCATCCAGTCATCCAGGGGAGACCATGCCTCCACATGAGGCACAGAGGAAGTTAGACATCATCCAGAAAACTTACTGGATCACCCCACCCTTCATGCTGCCATTGTTTCATATACATCATTCTGTTCCTGAAGCCATGAGCCTGCGTTTGCTTTTGCAACTATTTTTCAATTATTTCCCTTCCTTTTAGAAATGTCCTTGAGAAGGGCTGTGCCTTCTTAACACATTGCGTACAGATCACGAGAATTTCACAAGGGATTTAAACCCCACTGTATGCAACGTAAGTTCTCACTACCTGTCAATGCCTACTATACATATGTTAGATTTCATGACTGAGTAAATGATGAATAGATTAATAGGTGATGCTTTGGGAAAGAGATGGGAAAGTAGGATATGGATATAGATTGGTAAAGAGCGAAGGCTGGAGTGGAAAGTAGAGGAAATACTGCAAACCCAATACAAGGTCATAGTGATGAGCATGACGGGTGCTGGAAAGACAGTTTGTGTAGATTTATATAATAAATTGGAATGCATGTCAGTACCCTCTCATTACATTGCAAGTTATATGAAATGCAGCTCAGAGTGGATTAAACAACACAACAGCAATTCTAACTTTTCCAAATGAGGAAATGGCCCCAAGAGAACTCCTGTTCTTGAATGCAAAGCAGGAAGTTGTTTTGCCCCAGAGAAGAGCTGATTTAGAGGCTCCCATTGCCCTGAGTAACTGAATGGTCCAGTCAAGGGGCAAATCTTCAGATATCCTTGGAAACAGACAATCAAATGATGTATGTAACCAGTGCTGGTTATTTTTTTCTCTTGGGCTCTGCCTTCCAACTTAAGATGGCTTTATTCTCACGGTTGCAAAAGGGCTGTTGTACCTCCAAATCCCGCATGGTCACAACACTAAATAGTGGAGCTTGCCTGCACCAAGTCTCTGAATGAGTCTGATCTTGCTGTCTGTGTATTCCAAAACCACTCACTGAATCCAGGGAGTTGGGATATACTGTTTCGCTTTCGTCATGCTGGTCCCATCCATGAGCCAGTATTTACCAACTGCCTACATGTGCTGTTTTAGTGGCTAGAGATGGCATTTAAGTTGTAGCTATATACCTCCAGTCTCACCCTGGCACTTTCTATGTTCCTTCCCTGTTTAATTTTTCTCCGTAGCATATATTATCTGCTAACACACTATATTTTTGCAGTGGATTGTCTCTCCTTGTTGGAAAGTATGCTTCACCAGGGCACAGACTTTTGCCTGTTGTGGTCACTACTTTATCCCCTTTTTTCAGTGTATGTAGATGCTCAATAAATATTTGTTAACATGAATGAAAGAATAAAGAGACAATGACCTTCCTCTCTTAAGCTGACCTTCTTGAGGGAGAGGACATATGTTAAATAAGTAAATAAGAAAAATGCCAGGTCGTACTAAGTATTGTTAAAACACAGTGATGGGGCAGCGTATGTAGGAGGAGTGGGTGGCACTTCCACCTTGACTGTGGCCGCTAACAGGAGAGGGACAGGTTACCAAAGGAAATTCCTGGGACTGCACTAGCAAGAGTCAGACTGATACAGAGATAACAAAAATGATGGTCCTTCCAGAAGGTGTCTTACAGCTTAATCAAATTAGGAAGTTAGAAAGCACTATTTCCAAGATTTTTGCTACTTGCTTCCTGGCAAGTCTCATGAACTTTTGTTGACTTTTGACTTTATGTCTTTATCTCTTTTAGAACTCGAGGTCCCTTTTGTCTTGGTAGGTACAGTGCTGGTCTTATAGTCTGGGTTATCCATGTGTGCGTGACACCTTTCTGACATCAGGCTAGCTTCCTTCCTAAACGCTTCCTTGTACCCCCACCCCCCAAAAAAATGATCTTAGGGCCTACAGACTCATTTTATTGGTGGTCTTAAAGGTAATCAGAAAGGTAATTCATTCTCTCTGTGTCTCTTTCTGACACACACACACACACACACACACACACACACACACACACACACACACAAACACAGTGTTTAAAGTAATTTGGGTATTATCTTCTGTTTTAGGTTATTCATGAATGGCAGTTAACCAAAAATTGGTACAGTATTTAGGTGATGCTGCTAAACTGAATGTATAATTGAAGTCAAGTGATATTTAAATAAGACAGAATCATTTTATAGAAGTCATATTATGTTCATTGAACTCATAGGAGTCATACTTTGAGCTCGTATTTGGATATAGGGGAATATTTAGTGTTGTAAATGAAAGAAAAGTTTAGAAATCCTACTTACACATGACTTGCATTCATCTTTTGTTATTGGTATATACTGAGTATTACAATTTTAATACAATTTTTTCGTCTTAAAATGTGTATACATTTTTTTGGCACCTTCTGTATATATGTATGTGCTTATATATACAAAAGAAAATTTGGTGAAACGAAACTCACCAAATTAACATTGCTGATCACATCAGAGTGGATTTTAAGAGTTGGAAGAATACTGATTTTAGTCTACACTCTGGCAGATAGATGTTTGAAGTTTATCTAGAAGCATGTATTATTTAATTCTAAAAAGTAAAAAAAAAAAAAAAAATAAGAGCATTTAAAAATTTGACTGCAGAGTTGTCTCAATACTGAAATAATTACTGGATATTTAGTTTCACATAACCACTCCTGATATTATAAGTGGGTATGAACATTTTGTAAAGCAAGGATACATTATAGTTACTAAAAAATTGTTTACAAACCTTTTGACTTATTAGGAAGAAATAATTCAACTTAGAAAGGGAGCTGTATTACATGAACTTGTTCATTGCAGGTTTAGCTGCAGTGGGAGACAAAGAATTGGCAACACTATAAGTGTCCCAACAACAGAACAATGAAAATCATGCTCATCTCCCTCAAATATTAGTGACTCCACCTTAAGCCCATCCTGTAAGAAGAGGGCAAGGTAAAACAAGTAAGCAAGTGAATGAATAGCTTATTAAATTTGTGGATTATTACGACATTCTTAATGAAATTACAACGATAAATATGTGGGGCATATGGAAATGTTTATGATGAAATGTTAAGTGCAAGTGCAGAACAGAAAACTATAAGGGAACCCTGATGACATCTATGCAATCAGTATGTATTCTGATATATTACGATGAAAGCAATAAAGTAATGCATAGTCTAGATTGAAGCTATTTTGGTTGTAACTGTATAAGTATATTTTATTGTAGTTCTATCTTTTTAGTTAAATCGGATTGGCGTTAAATTTATAATGGCATTTTATAAAACGTTGCATTCTCATGTCGTTTTTCTTTTTGAAATTGGAATAGGCAAGTAAGAGCTATTTTTTTTTCTTTTTTCTTTTTTATTGTGCACAGTTCTGGAGTGACAAGATATTTGGTGATGACCCTCACTTTCAGGATTTCCTTCTTGCAGCCAAGTTGGGAGGAAATGCTGCAAATCAAACAGGGGAGAGAGGAAGGGACACAAAGCACTGTATTGTCGTGGTGTGTGTGTGTGTGTGTGTGTGTGTGTGTGTGTGTGCGCGTGCTGATGGGCTCAAACATTGCCTCAGCGTGGATTATGTCTTTCCTCAGAACAGTGGATTATTTCTATCCGCAGAACAGTGTATAAACATTTTTTGGGGAAAAAAGCTGAAATGTTTAGACAGCTGCTTCCTTTATTTTTTTTTTAAATATACAAATAATATTTTTACTACCTCACAGACATCATCATGTCTTTGTAACTAGCATACTTTCGACTGCTGTAAACCTCTAAACGTTATTTCTGCTTTGGGTAGCACTATTTTGGTATCAATTCCTTTCTTCTATTTTAAATTATTATCTATGAATTTGTTTGATCTAAGCGTGTCTTCAAGTTGAGATAATAGTAATAATGAGTAGTTCACATCATATTTTGTATTGTGGATTGACAGCCTTGCAATCTTTTTTTTGGGGGGGGGTAGTGAGGGGTAGGAAACTGTTATCTTACCTCAGTAAAATTAATGGCCTTTATAAACTAAGACATGTAAAAAATGTAGACGGGTAATGTCTTTTTACCTGTGATTCTGCAACACTGAATAATCCACTCAGTTGTGGGTTTTCAGCCTATCACGTGGGGATTTTAGTGATTTATTTAAGTGATTAATGTGGTAGGAGAGGTTTCTTCTCCAGCTCCTTCAGATAGAGCCTGAAGTTTCTGTCACCTCTTTTGTGTTGTTGGCCGCAAACGGTGCTTTGCTTTCCCTGGATTCCTTAGACTCCTATTTTTATAACAGGTTCTGCTTTGGTTGCTGGCATAAGTAACCTGACAGGGCAAAGGGCTTTCTTGAAGGTGACCGTCTCCTCAACCTGTCTGATTTCAACAGTCGGAACAAAGGAGGGAAAACATGGGACAAGGCGTCAGGGAATGGGGCTGTTGGAAACTTGTTTTCATTTGCATTTTTTGAGATTGCATAGAACTTTAGTTACCAACCACTGATTATCAAAACGACTTTAAGTTTGTCTTTGGACAAATGTACTGTAGAACACATTTAGGCCTTTTCCCCACATGATTTTAAAAAAGAGGGGGAGGGAGTTAATAGGCAACTATTATGTTTCCTTTTTTATGCCACATGATCCACAAATCTCGGGAGGCAAAAAAAAAAAAAAAAAAAAAAAATTCTGTGAGTGCTAATGGAAATGGTGAGCACCTTTCTTGCCCTGGATGTAGAATAATGATGGTGAGTCCTTTAAGCAAAAGACTCGGTAAACTTGAATAGGCGGCTGCCCGGAGCATCTGAGCTACATACTCCCACGCTGAGAGCTGGACTGCATATCTGAAAAAAAAAAAAAAAAAAAAAAAATTAAAGTGCTTTGCCACTGTTTTTATCAGAACCTTGTGTTTCTATGCTGAGTATTTTCAAAACAAGAGCTCGGTCAAGAAGAAAAGGTCAACATCAGTTCTTTGTAAAAACTCTCTCTCTCTCTCTTGGTGGTACAGTTCTAAATGTATACAGTAGCAGGAGTGTAAAAAAATGTGTCACTTTTCAGTTGTATTTCTAATAAATACGTTAAGTAATCACAGCTATAAAGCTGATGGCTATTTCAAAAATTTTAAACTTTGCTAAAGAAAGATACATTAGCTAAGGTATTTTTGTTAGTACTTCTTTGTGTTGTTGCTTGTTTTTTTCCTGCAGTTGCTGGGTTTGGGAAATGAAATACAGATTTGAGAAGGACCTTTTAACTTAATTTTTAAACATTAAATGTTTTTGTAAGCACAGCCGTAAAGTATTTTTCCTTCCTTATTTTAAGAGAAAAGATGCATTAATATTACACACACATACTTTTTCCTGCCTGTGTATAGCCTAAAATCTGCTGGAAAAATATGTTTTCCACTAGGAAAAAAAAAAAATTACCAATGACTTTTAAAAGTCTGAAGGTTCAAGTCCCAGCTGTCGAAAACTGATCCTGAGCCGCTGCAGCTAATGCACTCTTTTGAGAGGGTGAACCCTGTCACAGGTGACAGCTGACCCACTTACTCAAAAACCTTGTTAAAGCACCAGGTTCCTTTTGTAGGTCTGCAGATTCTCTGGGCCTGTCAGCCAACTGGGGCTGCTGAAGCTGAATCTCTTATACTTAATTTTTTTATAGCTTTAGTGTAACTAAGTATCGGAGTACTGGTTAATATGCACCTTTGACAAAATTCTGATACATAAAGAGTAACCTGTAATAGTGTTGAGTTCCATTTCCAAACCGAAGAAGATAAGGCCCTCAGATGCTAAGTGTTTGGTTATAGCCCCTTCAACTGTGTAAGGAAGTTTTTGTTTTTTAATCAGTGGTTTGACTTTTATTAAAATAGTCAGCTCCATAACTTCCATTCATAAGAAACCATGAATTTTCTACTTTCTTGGTAACTTAATGGTATAATAAATATTTCCAGGTGCGAAACTTTATGACCTAACTAATTCGTGATCCCCTCTGGTGTATGCAAAGGAGTCAAAGGAGTCAGGTGTCTGGGGGAGAAAGCCTTGCCAAAATTGTGGTTGTTAATTTGTGTTCGCTTGCTTTCAGATATGCTTACTGGCTCAAGCACATTTTCTCTAAGGAACATGTGTTTCAGCTGTGTGACTTAGGTGTTGTAATTTAGGCTGCTTTTTTTTTTTTTTTTTTTGTGCGTAAGTGCGTAAGTTATCTGCCACAACCTTTGTTGAAAGGCAGTGTGCATTGTTGGTCTGTGCTCCCTGCACTGCTTTTTGATAATTCACACTACCATTGAGTAATGGTGTGAGTCATAGCAGGGCCTTCCCTTGTTGACTTTGTGGGTCATGCTTGACAACCTTGGGAGAGGTGTTTCCGTGAGATAGGAATAGCCAACACCTGTACGTGTTAGAAAACTGTGACATACAGGTATGAGTGTGTATACACGTTCCGGTGCTTGAAAGGGAAAAGGAAATAGTCTTGGTTTATTCTTTGAAATGTGTATCATTGTTTCAGAAGATTTGGAACATTGTTTGATGTGATGTGATGTGAGGGAAATCTTTGCTTGTTTACACTTAGGAAGAAAAAGCCATAGGAAAATACGGATCTGCAGTGATCTGATATATGTGGGGTTTATAATTTACTCCATTTCTTTATAGACGAGTCATATTAGATGCAAATCTATATAGGGAAAAACATGTAAGTTATCTTTAATGAAGGGGATGGTTGGGAGGTCATAAACTCCTCTGACACTTGACAGCACTTGACCTCAGGGAAGCAAGTACACTGTAAGAATTATTGAAAAGTAATCCTTTATGTTAAAATTAATATTGCGTGAATAATGAATAGTATATTTACCTGAAAGTAACCTGTAAATTCTCTGTTGGGTGGATGATTACAGATTTCATTGCAGTTAGGTGAGAGACAGTGAATGTGGTGGAGCTTTAGAATCCTGGTTTACTGTCAGTATTTAGATTTGTGTTTTAGAGGGTTTTTTGTTGTTTTTGTTAGAAAGAACGCATTGCTTTATGCAGATGCTCAGAGAACTTGCTTTAGCATGCGTAGGTATGACATTTTAATCCACATATTTTAAATTATGTTTGGTTACTATTTGTTTAAAAGCAACTGAATAAAAACATCTTCAGCTATCCAGATTTCAATCTGTACGTATGACTAATCATGTGGCAGATTTGAACATAAAGGTTCCAGTGAAAAATAAAAATTACAATAAAAAAATGTATTTGTCTGCTCCCTGGTTTGAAAGTACAGAATGTTTTCTGTGCCTTTTAGATATGGGGAACTATGACATTGAAAACAATGGTAACCATGGCGAATGTACCTTACAAAATAAATAGAAAAGGAGAGGTGGGGGTGGGGAGTGGGAAGGAGTTGGTGTAGTAACAGCTTGGTGAGTAAATAAATATTTAAACTTCATGCCTGGTTACTTGTGTAATCATGAGATTTGCAGAGTTATGTTTTATATTACAATTTAGTTGGTATCTTATTTATCTTGTTTCAGATAACCTGTTAAACCAAATTTAAGTGCTGTTCAGAAGCAAAGGCAAGTTACAGGCTTTCTGGGCCTTAATTTCTTCATGTGTAAAAAACAGGAAATCAAATTAGATAATGTGGTAAGGTTTTTCCAAGTTCTTAAACTTCATGATTCTGTGACCCAGGAGGTGTCTAGGAGAGACAGAATTAAACTTTAAGTTTTGAAGTGACATTAATACCCAGACTTAGAACCCTTGAAAAGGACCCAGAAATCCTTTACAAGATTTCCAAAAAATTACCATAATGCCTCCTGTTTTGACTCTTAATAGGTGCAAGTATAAAACAAACACAAAACAAACGTACCCATAAAACCAACCACATCCTGATCTTAGCAGCTTAAGAAAAGAAGCTTTTTAAAAGGGTCTGGGGCAGCATTATTTAATGGAACTTTTTTTTGATGATGGGCGCGTTCTCCAAATCTGGGCTGTCCAGTTTGGTAACCAGTCGCCATACGTGACTGTTGAATTCTTGAAATATGGTGGGTTCAACTAAGGAATTGATTTTTAATTTTATTTAGTTTCAGTAAATTGAAGCTTAACATTTTCAGTATTGAAAGGAATCCTGGGATTAACAACCATCGATCTTAAGAAGGGTAGGAAGGTGCCAGGGTGGCCCTAGTGACTCACGACTGGTTTGGGATCTTCAGAAGGAGTGATGGACTCTTTAGACCAGGGATGTCCAAACTTTTTTCAACAGTTTTCACCATGGGCCATATGCAGTAAAATACACAAACAGCCGGGCCACTCACTCGATGTGAAGTATGTATTGCCTCACCTGGTTTTTTTAAGTAAATTAAATATATTTTTGGAATTTGCTGTGGGCCAATTAACAATGGATTGTGGACCGGGGTTGTCCCGCGGACCGCAGTTTTGACACCCCTGCGTTAGAGTGTCTGTTACCATGACTCAGATGTTAGTGGCGCCCAGCCTTTGTTTATCAGATTAAACTGACAGCTTCCAGGGAGAGGCAATCTGATTGTTTTAGCTTGCTTGGGTCTGGTGTCTACCCCCAATCAATCAACTATAGGTTGTGTTGAAGAATGACAGTGTCCGTGGAGGGGTACTGATGGCAGTTCTCAGCGGAGAAGGACGCGGGAGCCAGGTAGCTGTGTTCAGAATTGTCTGCCACATTCCTTAAATCTTTCCTCTTTTCTAAATTTAAAATATTCTTAATTTTGTTAATTCACTCATACTGTGCCTATTTACCTTTTTTTTATTGCACATTAATATAGTTCTACTAGATGTTGATAAAATATGCTAACCTGGGAGACTAATACTATATAACACTGTGTGGAAGGAAATCGTGGAACATTACAGCTACAGGCAACAACATGAGTGTGTCAGCCAGTGCCCTCATTTTACAGGAGAGGAAACCAAGGCTGGCATGCTGTGCCACCTCAGGTCACAAAATTCTTGGCCACTTTAGGGCCCGACACTTGCTTTCATCTGAATCTGTAGTTTTGACCAGTTAAATGTTAAAACCAGGTGTTTGAATACCATTCCTTTTTTGGGGGGGAGGGGCGTGGAATGGTAATGCTTAAAAATTTGTGAGAATTCTAAGTAGTGCAGGTTTTGATTTTCAAGGTTTTTTTAAACATGAAGTTTTGATTGCGAATGTGATGTTTGTGTCATGTGAACTTACAAAATCGCATCTTCTTACATAATATATTCTAACTGAATAATTCTTGACCCGAGGAAATCCAGAACAGGTAGAAAGGAGTGTCCCCCACTTATGATGACTGCTGATTTGATTAACGTGTGAACAGCTGTTTAAAGCCCATGAAAGCTGTATTGAGGCCTTCCCCTGGGAACAGGCTGCCCTCTCTCTGGATTAGCCATTTTCTGCCCTGAGGAGGGCTGGGAGCCGTGCTTTGCTCCCTGCACCGCAGCAGGCTCAGGAAGGGAAGCTTGCTAAGGTACTAAGCACCCACATCCCTTATGTTCAGTTATCCTAGTACGGACATCTATTGACAGTGGCATTACTTGAAATGCAAAACTAACAGACAGGTCAGGTGAGAAATGAGGTTTAGTGAAGAAGGATCCAGAGCACGTGCGAGTCAAAGACACTAGTTCCCCATGGGAGGGCACCACTGGATGCCCAGATGTCAGTCAGCTCACAGAGTGTATGCTGCAAATCCTCCCGTTTAGCACAGGGCATGGGGAATTCAGAGCCGGATTTTCCATGGGTTTATATCAGTGTGAAGCGAGCATCTGGGAAGAGCTCTAGACATATTCCTTATAGATTGAAGTCTGGAAACAATTGAATTCCCGTGAGGCCTATCTATCACATTTCTCCCAGCCTAATCTTCTTCTCCGTCTTCTGGTGTTCACAGATAGGACAGAAAGAAAAAACGCTGTTTTCTGTCACCACCTAGCTTTGCTTTGCTGCCACCACGTAGGTGTAAAGTGGTGCTCAGTGCTCAGTCTGTCAAAAACACCCCCCACTCAAAACAGGTTTTAGCAGTTAAGCCAGATTTAATTGATTTGGGTAGTGGGATTATATCCGTGCTCATACAGAAGAACTGCCAGATCACTTTTAGACTTGTCATAGATGAGAAAGTAATAAAATATTCTTGTTATCTGGACTAGCTCTTCCCAGGAAAAGGTATGAGGTTGAGAGCTATCAAAATTAAATGTCAAGTTTTGTAGATAGGAAAAGCCCCATGCAGGTGTACTTACAGGCTAAGATTGAATTGAGGGTGTGTTGAATACAAATTCTTCTCCTCTGGTTTCCCTCCTGGTTGGTCATTTGTTATATGGGAACCTAGTACAGGAAGGGAAACCCTTGCTAACTGGCAAGCCTGCCTTTGTTCTATGAAGGCAAACATGTTCACTGAGAAGAAAGTATTATTTTACTGTATAAAATTAAAATGAGGTCACAGAAAACGTGGTACCCGCCGAAGGCCTTGGCATTCCCTGTTCCCTCCGTCTGCCATGCTCTTCTCCCAGATCCCCGCATAGCTTGCCGCCCACCTCCTTGTCTGTGCTCAGATATGACCACTCTCACACCAACCACGTTCTCTTCTTGGTTTTCTCTGTATTGCTTACTTGACATGCTATATATTTGTCTGATGATTATCTTTCATTTCAAGAATATATGCTGTATAAGGGCAGCTACTTTTGTCCATTTTATTCACTGCTTGTCCATTTTATTCTCAGTTCTTATAACAGTATCTGGTCCATAGTAAGTGCTCAATTAATATATATATATATTATTAATCTCTCTCTCTATATATAATCTCTATATAATTATTAATCTCTCTCTCTCTCTCTCTATATATATATATATATATATATATATAGAGAGAGAGAGAGAGAGAGAGAGAGAGAACGACTACATGAAATCTATTGCCAGAATGATGCGATAGTTGAATTCAGTTCCAGGAACGAAAATCGGAAAGAGCTTCAGTTTGTCCTTTGAGGCTGTGTTTTAGAGAATTTACATCTTTGGGAGAGACAGCAGCCCCTTGCTTTTACAGGACAAATACGAGTGTGTGTCTTTTTCTTCTGCAGCCGCCCCTGAGCAAATTGCTCATCCTAGCTTCTTCTTGGAATGAGTTTCTCCTCCTCTGAACTTCGCTTGGCTCTTTCCTCTTCCAGCTTGGCTTCTGTTAACCCAGCTTAGTTCTGCTTCCTGACCTCACGGAGCTCGCCCTTTTTATAGTAAAAAGCCTGTGGTGATGTCATTGGCTCAGCTGGTTTCAATCAGGTTTCAGACTGAGCACAGTGGAAGCTGGTGAATGATTCTGCAAGTTATCTTCTGCCGGGCCATACTAATTTGGACACAAAACAGCAAGTTACATACAGCACTAACCGTTTAGCAATATTATGCTCAAGAAATAGGAATGTGTTTCTTCATTCCTTCCTAATGGAAATTCTAAATTATTCTTGACTGTCCATACAGATGCATCATGGTCAGGTGTCTGATGCTGCTGGCCGTCTGCTTACTGCTCTCTCTGCTCCTACCCCTCCAGCACCTCTGAAAGTATTGTCGTTGCCCTCCCCCTGTTCTGCCCTGTAGATGTCATTCCTCAGATCCTTATTAAACTGCCCAAAACTCATTCCCCACCTTGTTCTTACTCATCCCTCTGCTGCTCCTGGAACACATGTTTCTTTTCGTCCTTGCCATCTATAAAATGAAATTGAATTGCATGTTTCGTGGCCAGTCTTTCTTCTTCATCTTTTTTTTAATTGACTTGCATTCTAGGTGCCCATCTTTACTGTTAATCTTGGATGCCTTACAACAATTCCTTTTTTGACTTTAGAACATTGAACAAACTTTCTTAATGAGAAGGTGCTTGGCTTCAGATTCTTTTATTCAAGAAGAGTGGTCTTCTCCTAAGTCTGATGCAAGACACTTTAATTACTTTTTTTTTGTATGAAAAATGCTTTATTGGAAAACCACTAAGTTTTCATAAAACAAACCTGTCATATTTACAAACAGCACTGCGTCATTTATAGTATGTTATGAAAATTAGTGACTGTAGAACTGTCATCGTCAGAGCTCTGGAAGTTTTTTTGTGTTTTGTTTTTTGACAGCCAGTGGCATGAAGGGGCTAGGTGTCCACATGGGTGGTGGTTTAAAGAGATAGTGGGGAATATGTGGAATGAATAGGTAGAGGGCGGGGGTGCTTATGACCATGGCGACTGCATAATTGATTGTCCAATTCAGGATGCTTTGAAGATGAAAGTACCATAGAAAAACGGGATTGCCTTACGCAAACCCAACCTATGACGTGGGTGAGGCACGTCAGATTATGGATCGGCCCAATTGGCCTTCAGGTTCTCAGGACATCATGTAGCTGACATCCCACCTGCGTGGTGTTCCTGACCTGCTAATCTGCCATATAAATGTCTGGAGAGCCAGACAGACAGATGCACGCATGTGCGCGCACACACACGAAGCACGCAGTTCAAGGGCCCTGAGGTCAGTATGGAGAGAGAGGTCCTTTTCAGAGCAGGTGTTATTTCTAAACCACAACAGATGGGAGCATGGTGAAGGGGGTGCTGTGCAGGGCGTCAGGTTTCTCCTTGGGCCGCTAATGGAACTAATTCTGAGGTCTAAGCGAGAGGCAGAACTTGGAGTCACGAGGTAATAGTGGAGGACTGACAAATGACAGGGAGATTATAAACAAAATAATTATATACACACACACACACACACACACACACACTTACCTCATGATAAACTTACAGTCCGTTTTAAATTGTATAGGATAAAATAAATGCAGTGTTAAATTTATTCCAAACGTTACATTTTAAAGTCATAAAGAACTGTTCTTAATTTTGTAGCAATGGCTTTTACTTATTATTCATATTTTGTTTGCTGCCATGTAAGAATTAAGAAGAGAGTCTCTCTCCATATTAACAAAAATGGATATTTATGTATTAGTTAGATTCAACATTGTGACTTCGGAAATATCTAGTTTACTTAGGCTTTAAGAGAAATCAAGACAGATCCTAGGAAGAATAGGAAGAGGACTTATAGGCTATAACATCGTCACTATCTTAGTGTTATGACTTATTCCTTCAGTTTTCATAGAAATTTCTGTTTTAGAAGAACATTGGATGTCGTTGATACAGTGACATCCTGAACACTCGGATGTCATCGTGCAGTAGAAATTGGAGACCTTGTTTGCAGCCAACTAGTGACTTACCCATAGTAGATATTTAATAAATATTGTTGACTTGATTTGGGTTGAAGGTTGTCATTGGGAAAAGAGGAAGCCAGTGCAATTTACCAATCCATTCAATTTTTGGTAAGCATTTTGCAAGGCTGTGTACATCTCCTCTATAGAAGTGGTGGCTGATTTTGTTGTGTAACAGGAATTGTGTGTATGTGTAAATAGAATGTGCTCCACACTTTATCCCGGATAATGGATGTACTTCTGAAGAGACAAGAACAGCTAGAAACTGTTGCATACTTAGTTATCTAAACATTGATAACTAAATGCAAGTGAAAGAGGGAGTCCTATCAAATTAAGAAATTAAAAAACAATCAGGTGTTAGTTTTGTTATTAAAAAATGAACAACTGCACTCCTTGGTATTTACCAAATGAGTTAGAAACATGTACCTGTAAAAAAACCTGCATCTGCATGTTTATAGTATCTTTATTCATAATCACCAAACATGGAAGCAACCAAGATGTCCTTCAGTAAGGGAATGGACAGGCAAACTGGTCCATCCAGACGATGGAATATTATTTAGGGATAAAAAGAGAGGAGCTATCAAGCCACAAAAAGAAGTGGAGAAAGCTAAATGCTTATTGCTAAGTGAAAGAAACCAATCTGAAAAGGTTACATGGTGTATGATTCCAACAATATGACTTTCTGGAAAAGGCAAAACTAGACAGTAAAAATACCAGTGATTCCTAGAGGTTCAGGTTCAGGGGGTGCATGAGAGAGCAGGAGGGAAGAAAAGGTGAATTGGGATTTTTAGGGCATTGAAACTATTCTGTATGATATTATAGCATTGGTTACATGCCAGTATGCATTTGTCAAAAAACCCACAAAACTGAAAAACCCAAAGAGTGAACCCTAATCTTAACTGTGGACTTCAGGTAATAGTAATGTATCAATACTGGCTCAATTGTAAAAAATATATCACAGGAACGTAAGATGTTACTAGGGAATGTTGTGGAAGAAGGGCCGAAGGTATATGGGAACTCCACAGTCAGTGTTTCATTAAATCTAAAATTGCCAGAAAATTGATTAATATGTTTTATAAAAGGGAAAACCCCATTTCCTCATACACAATAGATGCCTAATTCATACTTGGTACAAAATGGGATGAATGAAGAAATGATCCAGGTGATTATGTATGTGAAAGTACCATGTAAACAATAAACTACTTCACAAAGGTGGAGAAAAAGAACTAATACAGAAAAATGAAAAAGTGTGATTGTGAAAAAAATTCAGAGAAAAAGATTGAGATGGCATAAAAGGAATTTAAATTTGAATTAAATACTGAAACTATTTTACAAAGGCCAATCTTCAGAAAAAAAGATAATATTGTTTCCTTTGAATAAAGGTTGATACCTAAGCTTCCAGATTGTGTGAATCAGAGACACCCTCATGATTCACATTATTGCTTACGTGTTTGGTTGTGTTGTAGAGATTTCAGGTTACAAGTTTCAGAGAGGACCTTTTTCTAGAATTTTTTTTTTCGTTTTTTTTGTTTTGTTTAATGTGGTCAGGTTTCCATACATTTGATGCAAAAACTTGATAAATATAGATGTGACCTCTACATAACAAGCTTCCAACAAAGAAGGTTGAAAGGCAATTAAAAAAAAATAGATACGTGGATTATCATGTGCATAATGCTGTATTATTTTGGTTGTTTGGTCTAAAGAACATTTATAACTTCTTTTGTTAACTCCTGGGTAAATTTTGGAATGATGTTTTTTTAGTTTTAACTTTAGTAATAACAAGTGCTAAGATGTTGAAGTTGTATTTTTTTGTTTTTTTGTTTGTTTGTTTTGTTTTTGTGTGTTTTCAAATAAGTCTCTTGTATTTGGAAATAATTGTGGAATTAGCTTTGTAATGATTTCTGTTTGGTAGAAGTATGTTTTTCCCAGCCATATTATATCTTCTTTGCAGTGGTTATAGGAATGTGGTGGGTGAATGGTTGTAACACGCTGCTGGCCGTGTTCTGCAGGATTTGACCTGAAAAAAGTCATAATGTCCTATAGGCTATTACAGAGAAGAACAAGATGCTTACCTGTGGCCCTGAGGAGTCAGGGAAGGTGTCTTATTAGAAGTGACAACTGAAGGGAACCTGAAGGACGGGTGGGGCAGGTAGCCAAGTGAGGTGCTGAGGAAGGTACAGATAAAGGAATAATAGCCTGTGCAAAAGCTTGGAGTCATGGCTGAGGTGAGTTTGAAGAACAGAAAGATCTTCTTTGTGGTTGGGATGTATATCGTTGAGTGAGAGGGTTATGAGGAAAAAATGAGGCTAATGAGGAAATTGGGTCAGATGAAGGGCTGGCAAGCTATGTTAAGGAATTAACTTCCGAAGCCCAATTACTGAAAACCATTCAGTTTTATTTTTGAACTTTTAAACATCTTGTGATTAAAAAATAAAAAATGAGATAGTAATGATTGATTTTTTAAAGGCCTTAAATGCTGTTATTGACACATCTTATTATAAATTGTCTTGTTGCTCAGAATGGCTTATAATATAACAAATTACGTTAGATTTGTAATAATCTAAATGAAACTTCATTTTACCTTGATGAAAGTGTTTTATAAAGTGAAACATTAAATGAATTATATAGACTAGATTTGTGGGAATGAGGGCTTTCTTTAAAGGCAGAAAAACTCCCAAAGATTTTACTAATGTAGAAAATGTATCAGGTATTCTTTTTATATAATCCATGACTTTCATTCCATAATATAGTAAATGGAAGAAAAGATTAAATAAAGAGAGAAGGCATATTTGTGAACTCTGGAAGAATCTCATTTATAAAGAATAAATTGGGAAATCAGAAAGTAATGTTGAATAAATTATGCCCTAAATTACTAAATAATTCAATAGATCTTCAATCTGATTAGTTGAAATAAAATAATTGAAGATTTTGGAAGTTGTAACAAAATAATAGCTGGGACGTCCTTCAATAGTAATTGAATAAAGACTGCAAAACAGACTGAAACTTAAGTACGTTTTTTCATCTATAATGTTCTCTTTTTATCTACCCTGTTATTTAAAAAGTTATTCTGAAGTTTCTTTATGTAAAGCTTTTTACAGGTGTCTAATTTGATATACTCAAATAAATTTAAAAAAATTAAGTTATAATACCCAACTTTCTATTGCTTTTTTGTTGGGTTGTTTTCATCTTTATTTCTTTCTTTTCTTTTTGTTTTTTTAAGTCTGCAGTGTTGACAGGTATTGTCACACCTGTAGATACGGTAGCACCCTTAGCCATTTTTCTGAAATAATTCTTCTGTTCCACTCCTTCATTCATTCCAATCCTAGATATAGTGAAGCTTGTTTTTCAAAGAGGGAAAATAAAACTTCTTAGATGTGGGATTCAGTTTCATAAATGTGAATTGCCTTAATAAAATAGGCGAGTACTTTTAATTACTACTTTTCTATATTAAAAATAGAATCTTAGAGTGAAGAAATTTGTATTCATTAAGTCTTTAAGAGTAATAGAAACCCTTACGGGGGGGTTGGGAAGTTACCAAAAACAAAACAAAACAAAACAAAAAAACAATTTTTATTTAGACAGTAACATTGACCAGTTTGTATTTTCAAAATACCAAGTAGTGTATATATCATGCTTAAATCTATAACTTAAGTAATCAATTGAAGAATCGTAGTCACAGTCCACCTACTTTGAACTAGGGATGATCTTAACGTCTAATACTAATTCAAATGATCTAAAAAGTCAACCTGGAAAATGGTCTTGTCGTCAGAGGCTCAGGGGGCGATGTCCACGGGAGGAGTGAACCTGGAGCAGTGGTGACTGAGTGCTTGTCTCCACACAAGAAAGAATTGAAGAGCGAGACAGATGCAGGAAAGCGATAGTGATTTATTGAAAATGAAAGTACATTGTTGAGAGGAAAGTGCGGGTGACCTCAGACAAAGAGTCCCCAGAGAAAGTCAAGATTGGGTTTTGATCCCTCCCAGGGTGGGGAATTGGTGATGTCCCATTGATGTGGTTCATTCATCTCCTCTCCCTGGGTAGGACCCTCTGTTTCCTGCTTTTTCTTCCTTGTTTGTTTCCTCTGGATCTGTCTTGGAGTCAGATGCATGATGGGAGTCATAGTAACCCCAATGTAAGTGAGATCATGATAACTAGGCATGATAACTAGGGAGAGGTCAGGTCCTAGTCATAGGGATCAGCCTAGCTGGGTGAAATTGCTTCCTACTTTTCTTTAGCTGCAGGTACTGGATACAGTCAGTTGTAAGTTGTGTAACCAGTGCAGCTCCTCACCCTGTACCCTGGAGGAAATTGTCAATTTCCTAGGCTACCTATGCTGCCTCAGTTTGAAGCCATTTTAGTTTCTCTCCTGCTCCCATCGGACTCCAACTGTTAGCTCTTCATTCCTACCTGGAAACAGTTTGCTCATTGTCCACACTTTCAACTAGCTTCCTTGCCCTAAGGGAATGTTTAATAGTATTTGGGTTACAAGGTGTTTCTCTGTAAATAAAGAACATGTTGTGCTGTCAGTAGAGTTTGCTATTAAGGAACTTGGATACAATCTCTACCATGGAGAGTGTTTTTGTTTCTCAAACATTTACCTAGTCCTTATTTTGCCAGGTACTGTTTCAAGTACTTTACAAATACCAACTAATTTAATCTGGAGGTAGATAGTATTATTATCCACAATGTAACAGGTGAGGAAACAGGCACAGAGAAGTAATGGGGGAACTGGGATTGGAACCCAGGTTGTCAGACTATGTAGTCTTTGTGCTGTTGCCTTCTAAGTGTAAAGAAAATACCAGTACTGAAGACAAGCATGTTAATAGTCCCTAATGTTAAAAATATTTTTCTTGGATAAGCTTGTATTGAATAGGTAAGTGAATCTCGATATGGTTACCTTACTGTCCTGTATATTACCCTATACTTTTTGTATACGAGTTTTATAGGATGAGACAGTCCATCCCTGCAAGATACCCAGGCTTTGGTGCTTAACAGAACTGGGTTTGAATCCTGACTGTTTCTTAGTTATAGTTCTTATAATTCCTTATAATTCTGGATAAAGGTCTTCAAATATAAAAGAGAACTAATAATATTTCATACGGTAGTTAATGTATTAAATGATGTAGTGAGTGTAACAGGCCAAGTACAATGAAAGCATTCACTAAATGGTGTGTAGTGTTATTAAGTGCTATAACTAGAATGATAGAACTAGAAGCCCTATAGTGGAGGGTATAAATCTAAAAACAGCGTTTCAATGTTATCATATATCTACTAAGGACAGTGAGTGCAGTATCCACAAACAAGTATCAAGATACTTAACCTAACTTGCAGGTGTGGGGAGTTGGGTGTCAGGTATGCCTTTCTGAAGCAAAGTAAGCCTAACTATTAATAAAAAAATGACATTATTACCAATTATTAAGTGAATTAATCTTCCGGTCATATTATTATGATGATTAGGAATAACTAAGATAATAGCAGAATGTTATCTTTTAAATTTTGTTTTATTAAGGTAAATTGTATCATTTAGCAAGTAGACTTCTTCATTGAGCAGTAACATTTTTGTTTATGTCGTGTGTGTGTGTGTGTGTGTGTGTGTGTGTGTGTTTAATTTTCCCACTGCATTTTTGGGCACATCTTTTACCTTGTTTGTGATTTAGCTCCATTGTGTCATTGCATGGTGAGGAGAAGTTTTCCTCTTAATAAACAGCAGGAAGCTGTCCATTTCCAGTGGTGCTGACTCATGCAGCAACAGGAAGGCAATTGATGCCTGAAGATGGGGTGGGGACCAGAGTGGGATGTGGGGGGAGGGTGCGTGGTGCTCAGACCCCCACCCCTAAAGGGAAAAAATTCAAGCCAGAATTATAAAGCAGTATATGATAGATAACTAAGTCACGAGTCAGAAGTTTTTGTCCTTATTTACGGCATTTTTATTTGTGTTTCATTCTTGATCCGCTGGCATACTCAATGAGAAAACAATAGCCAGTGCTAAGTGTCTTTTAAATTTATGGTTTCTTTCTTCAACTAGAAGGTGAATATCATATTTACACGTAAAGTATTAACTTCCACTTCTAACTGCTGATACATATGTGGGAAAATAGATAAAATTAACTATACTTACCAGTCATGCTTGGCACCAATAAATTCTTATTGGTTTAATGAAAGAAATAATTGTTGAATGGATTTTAATTGTACAAGATATAACTGTCTAGCTAAATGCAAGAATTGTTAGTATTTGTCATGAGTTTATTGTTGACTATATGCTGCTTTAAAAAAGTTATTTTAATTAAATTTATTGGGGTAACATTGGTTAATTACATATAAATGTCAGGTATACAACTTTCTAATACAATGTGTGTATACTCCATCGTGTGCTCACTGCCCAGGAAAGTCTAGTCTGCTTCTGTCTCCATATATTTGATCCCCTTTACCTTTTTTCATCCTCCCTCCATCCCTGTGTCCTCTGGTAACCATGATTCTGTTGTCTGTCAGTGTTTGTTTGTTTTGTTTGTTCGTTCGTTGCTTTTTGTTTTATATGCCACATATGAGTGAAATGATGGTTCTTGTCCTTTTCCATGTGACTTATTTCACTAGCATGATATTCTCAAGATCCATCCATTTTGTCACAAATGGCAGTATTTCATCTTTTCGTATGGCAGAGTAGTATTCCATTTGTGTGTGTGTGTGTGTGTGTGTGTGTGTGACATCTTCTTTATCCAATGATTGGTAAACAACTTAGGTTGTTTACATGCCCAGACAGGCTGTTTCTTAATTATTGAGGTTTAGAAAACATGTGGAGTCCTATAAAGAGAAATCCAGAGGCCTTGAAAAGATGGGTAGGGAACACTGATACTTTGGAGAACAGTGTCTGTGAGATGTGAATTCCCTGAGGGACCTTGAGGAGCACAAATATGAAGTGGCAGGTAGATTTGTCAGTGGCTAAAACGAGCTGCCATCCCTAATCCTGACAGAATCACCCCTGTTTGCATACCTACCTTGACTGAAAAATAATACTGACGAGGAGTTTCATCACCAAAAAGGATTTCTTTGAGGCAAAAGAGAGGGTTGCAAGCCAGTGGATGCAGACATGGCAAGCCACGTGCACACTCTGGCCTGCCGGCCAAGACACAGGGGTATTTGTGGGAGGGAAAAGGACGTTACCGGAAGGGGAAGGTAGCACGACAGAGCTTTGTGAGAAACAGAGAGTTCTTCCTCCTGTAGGGTTCTCGCATGTAGGGTTCTCGTGATGACATAGAGTGCGAGAACGTCCGTAAGCGCCACCTCCTCTCAGACCCTCCCGACTGATTACACTTGCTCACAGTTCCAGTGTATCACCTTTCAGGTACGGAATTTCTTCTGTTTCCCGTGTTTGGTTTTTATAATATAACGCATATTATATTTTAAAAATTTAGCCATAGAATAATTTCTTTTAGAGAAAAGTGTGGCCTGATAGAGGTAAAATGAGGAAGTTTTATAGTCAATTTGATAGGCCCCCAGGTCTCGCCTGTTTTGGAAGCCAGGAACTTGGCAGTCCCTGTTAATACAGGGATCTAACAAAAAATCATTAGACTGATTTTCACTTGTAGCTTATAAAACTTCCTAAAAATTCATAGAATCACACTGTATTTAACCTACTTCAGAGTACAAATTTACACAAAGAATTTTTAGGCCATGATTTATTTGAATGCAAATGATAATGCTAATAAAAAATGGATGCTAATCAATTGTTAAAGCCTATGTAGGGAATTGGACTGGACCAGCCAACCTGTAAATTAAGAAATAAAAACTATTCAAGTTAAAGAAAGTGAGTATAAAAGAAGTTGGACGGGTGCTTTTTGCTAGTGTACAGATGTGACATTTCTAGGAGATCTACCTTAATATAACCATTTAACTAGACCAAGAAGGTCTGCTTGAAACAGCTTTTGGTGCCTCATTTCTTGTAGCATATAGTGCATTTCAAATAATGGTTAAGCAGTTGTTTTTTTGTCTCTAAGAAACTTATGACATTATGCAGTGAGTCATTTCTTTGTATCTCAGAGTCTGAAGGAAATTTAGTTTGAACTTTCTTATCTAGTACCTAATGTTTGACATTCCTCTAAACCTTGTGAGTGAGTAATAGATTGAGGAACACATTTACAACATGTAACAAAGCTTTTACTTTTAAAATGTGTATTTGGTTGTGTAGGTGAATATGCCCGTTATGAATGGTCTGTATTCTTCATGGATTTCATAGATGCTTTTTTTCATGCAATAACTATAGCTATTTTAAAAGTTTCAGATGTTAGATAATAAAAATGTTATAAACTCAGAACCTTCTTTTTCATTTTGACCTCTTGAAATTGTTAGCCATACAAAATGTTCCTCAAAGAGCTTGATTGCCATGTAGCATACTTTGAAGCATCAAAAGTGCATTTTCAATACTATCTCAACATGTTATGTGCATTTAAGTCCATTTGTAGGAATTCCTTCTAACATTCAGTGAAATCCTCAGCAGCAAACTCTATGCCACAGAGATTACTGTGGGGAAAAACCAACATTTATAAAATGTTAACATGTACCAGGAAAAACCTGTGGCCAGCTTATAGAGGCTACGTAAGGGCTTTCCTTCTACTGATACTACATTTCTGGAGTACTGCCACATTTAGCCTCCTATCATACAAATACTTGTGTGTTATCTTCCTCATGATGTTCATGTTTAAGTACTTAATTATGATAGCAGTGCACTTTCTGTTTCACAGCTGTAAAACAAAGTGGGTAAATATCACAGTATACCTACGTTTCGCACAATCCAACTTAATGAGTGCCTATTAATACAAGATTTTCTGGGTTATGGGGATATAGCAGGAAAAAATACACACACACATACACAATTTCTTGTTTGCATGGCACTTATATTCCTTTTTTTCTTTTGATTAAGTTATTAATTCTATGGGTGGTCCACTGGATGATTATTATTGAACATGTTTTGCATAATGACACTTCTGTGTATGGTAGAAAGCCAAAGTAAATAGCATTTTGTCCTTGCCTTCATGGATGGGAACAACAATTTAATATTGTTTATTGGAATTCTAGAATTTAAGTTAGAAAAAAGTAGATTTAAAAAGATGGTTTTGGGCCGTACTGTGCAAAGCCTTGAGTAACTAAGAAGATTGCACTTAATTCACTTGTGAATGTGGAACTAGTGAAGATTTAGAGCAAAACAGTGGCGTGATTGCTGCTGGATTTCTGAAAGATTATATGCTACCTTCCGGGTATAAGGTAACTTATGGTCTTATAAGTAAGGAATGGTCTAGTTTATGCCTGGAAAGATTTGTTATAACCTGCTCTATGCAATGAGTTGATAACGGTGGAGAGACCAATGGGATGGTATCATCATATTGTAGGTGGAAGTAAAAAGCACCCATAGCAATATACTGGCACCGAGAGATACATTTGAGACAAAGAGTAGAAATATCAACTAACATAAAACCATAATAAATGACTGCATGCATGAGGTGACAGAACTGGATGGGTTTTGGATGACCCAGTTTCTGATTAACTCTAATCTTGCCAGCAGATTAGAGTAGTGGAATTGTGGAAAGACAGGGATGTTAGGAGTTGGGAGAACAATTTAAGCACAGTAGAGGTGGCATAACCAGGCGTTGAGGTGGTGGGTGGGAAGTGAGGAATCAGAGCAGCTGGAGCAGTCTTCATTTTTGAGACATTCCCAGGGCAGGGGAAGCAACCACAAAGGTAGTGCATTGAGAGGGAACAGGATCAGAGGAAAGGTTATTCTTTTTATTAGCGAAGATGAGACCTGAGAGTTTTTGTAGGAAGAGAGAAAAGAGCCAATCCACAAGGAGAATCTGGAAACCTAAGAGTACTATTCTGCATAATAAAACAATGGACTGGAGCTGGCAAAGGACTTTCAAGGAAATGGGTGGAAGATTCGCTTTAGCAAAGAGGAGGGATGCTTAAAACTCAGAAAGGATTGAAGGGAGAGAGAATTGAATTAATGAGGATGGTGGAATCTCACAGCAGCCGGGCTCAATTTTCTTTGCAAAGTTTTTGAAGACAGGCTATAGGATTGCTAAAAAGTAATATTAAAAATGAAAAATGCTGACTAACTTGATAGTAGTAGACATAAATACATTTGGTGATGATCCTTCTATAATTTTTGTAGCAGTTTTCTTCTGGGCTGAACAAATAATGTTTATGAACTTCGGGCAGATATTTAGCAGGAAGTCCTGTGAGCCACTCAGTTACAGGAACCTAATGCCAAGATTGGATTCATGAACGTGTCATAGAAATGAAACCATGATCTCCTTGGCTTTTTTCCCATAGTTGCATATGGAAGATGTCTTCAATACACACAAGTCTGGGGCATTTGGGTCAGAGGTACCCTGTTTCCCAGAAAATAAGACCTAGCCAGACAGTTAGCTCTAATGTGTCTTTTGGAGCAAAAATTAATATAAGACCCGGTATTATATTACACCTGGTCTTATAGTAAAATAAGACCTGGTGTTATGTTATGTTATATTATGTAAGACCCAGTCTTATATTAATAGTAAAATAGATGCATTAGAGCTGATTGTCCGGCTAGGTCTTATTTTTGGGGAAACAGAGTATGTTACATGTGTGACTAATATATTAATCCTAATGTTTCTCAGCACTTTAACACGTTGCATACGGATCACGAGAATCTTCACGAGGGATTTAAACCCCGCCTTACGCAACGTGTTAATGTGATTGATATGCTCTTAGGATATTACTGGATTTGAATCTCCCTTAGGTTTGTCTAGATGGAGAGGTGAGATGAAGTTGAAATTGTGTTATCTTTAGTTCATAGGTAGTGAAATGATTCCAGTGTTACCCTATGTGTTGTTGACTCTGGTTTGCAGCTCTTCGTTGTGGTACTGACGTATCTAGGATACTCTTCTCGATGAACATGGTTTTATGTGTTTGAGTTGATTCCAGCCTCGTGGTCCCATAGCACCACGGAATCAGAGTAAGCACTGAGAGATGAGTGTGCTTGCTGGAGGCCCACTAATCTGTACGTCCCCCTGGTGAAGGCAGCCACTGAAATGGGACAGAGTTTTGTCTTTCCTCAGATTTCTTTCAGTGATGATTAACTGTGTGCACGTAGTTTTGCAGAAAAGGGGTAATGTTTCTTTCCCATTTGCTTTAGTTCAAAATAATTAAGGAGAATTTAAAGATTTTTTTCCCCCTTCTCCATTTGACTTTAATCTATGCCATTTTGTATACGTATTCCTAAAAGAGAGAAAATTATTTATTTAAACTGAAAAAGTTAAAAAAAAAAAAAGCCTTAAAAATTTTATTTTATAATTCTAGTTTCTCCTACACACTGTCTGTAGACTCGGTATGTTTTCTCATGTAACTTGTCACTCTTCAATTTACAATACTTTAGTTGTCCCTCTGTATGCTTCCAAATTAAATTAAAGACATTTAATTTCCCTTTCTGCTTTATCGCTCTTCATGTTAACTTTTTTTTTTTTTGAGACTGAAATCCTACTATACTTATGAGAAGACTCAGTTATTTGCTTTCCCAGCATGCCCTGTGCTTGCCTGGTTTCTCTACCTTTGTTCATCATGAATGCCCACTCCACTCCAGTTCTCAAAGGTTTTTTTTTTTCTTTTTTCTTCAAAACACACTTCCACCTTCAGAAAATGTGTATGGAATCGATTGATTACTTAATAAGAGATAGGGCTAAGATTTTAAACTATTAATTGGAATCTGATTTTAGATGTTATACGTATTTAACTGTTGCCAGTATTTAACGTAAAGACAATTTTGAGGCAGTTAAGTAGCTGAAATATGGTAGAAGCAGCTTGCATGTTATTCCTTTGCCTAAAACCTTTTAGTGGTATCCCGTTACTTAAAGGACGAAGTCCAAGCTCTCTTTATTACTGGGTCCCTCTGCACCACCAGGCCCACTGTGGCTTCAGTCTTGGCCGTGGTTTACATCTGCCTGGAACACACTTCCCTCCACTTCTGTGCCAGATTAGGTGTCACTTTCTTTACAACCCATTCCTCAAATCTCTTGACGCCTTCCTCCTCCAGTCTCAGTAGAATGTGGGCTTCAAGTACTTCTATTATAAACCTTATGCTTATGGCCAGCAAAGTAGCCATCACAGCAATTTCTGTATTTAGTTATTTGATTACTTGATTGCCTTTCCCTCTAGATATAGGGCCATTGTAATCCCAAGTATGTAATACAAGTTTTAGCAATTCCTAGGCTTTGAATAAATGGGTTGAAAAAATCTTTATTTACGTTTATGCTTAATTCATACATATTGTGTATTCCATTGAGTTATGACAACCTTTTGATTTAATGGAAGTAGCCTTTTATTCAACTTATAAATGAACCATTAACTTATCCTATATCTAAGGTACATTCTGTGCAGTGTATGGATTATCTACTAATACGAGTATGTCTTTTTCTCACAAGCAGGGAATTGAGTTCCATTTTATAGAGTCTTCAGTCCGCATCAGTGTGAGGGTGTGGAAATCTATGCATACATGTTATTTATTTCCCAGGTAACTGATGAAGCCCCAGGGCAGAGGCAGATTGCTAAGAAGATGCTTGTTTACCTAACTTCACACCATAGCACCATCAGTGTCTGGGAAAGGACAGCTCTGGGTGGTAATGTGGTACATGGGTCTCAGGTCCTTACGGAATTTGGCTTATTTGAAGATAAGAGTTAGTTGGTAGAGTCTACAGATAAAAGAGGAAAACATCACTAATCAGCAGTTGTTGAGCACTTACTATTTATTTTCGCCTTTCAGAGTATCTGTTCTCTTACCTTTCTTCTGGGAATGTGTTTGATACAAATAACCCTTAATTTAAAATCCTTTCGCAGGTTGAACTCAGGATCAATTGGGAGACTTCAGTGTGGACTGTGTTCCTATATCTCATCATATTGTCTCTGAGTCATCAATGGAAAGCCATTGTCTTTATGTTAGTCCCAACCTTGACTTTTCTTCGTGATTTTATTACGTAATTCTTAGTTATTAGGTTTTAAATTTTGTCCTTAAGCTGTGGTTGGTGTACATTGTGTTGATATCACCATGATTTTAAATAAGGGACATTATATAGACAACTCCATTTATAATAGTGAAACTAATTTTTATAATATATTAGTAACTATCACGTATCCAGGGCCACATCTGAATTTTATAATGTCACTGAAAAAGTACACTTTATAATTGTATTTACTTTTTTATACTTTTGATGCTACGTATAAATTGTACAAGTATAGGGATATATGTAATTATTTTTCTTTTCTTTTTATTTATTTTTGGCTTTACATATTTTGACAGAATTAATGAAGGAAATAAGAGTATGGGAATTGATGAGAGAATACAGAGTTTTGGTGAAAAATAGTGTAAGTGAGGAGGAGTAAGAAGCTTTAAAAACACTGTATAATTATAGTTGTTACTCAAAGGCACTTCCCGTGTTTCCCCGAAACTTAGACCCAGCCAGACAATCAGCTCTAATGCGTCTTTTGGAGCAAAAATTAATCTAAGACCCAGTCTTATTTTACTATAATATAAGACCCGGTCTTATTTTACTATAATATATTATGTAATATATTAATTTTTGCTCCAAAAGACGCATTAGAGCTGGTTGTCTGGCAAGGTCTTAGTTTCGGGGAAACAGGATAGTAAGAAAGTAAACCTGTTGAAGAATAAAATTATTCTACTTTCTCTTTGTATATATAAAGGTAGTTCATCCACAGGAAGAGGTGATGTCAGTTCCCGTGCCCTTTAGTATGCTGTCACAAATACGTTTGTAAAAATACGTTGTTGTTTTTTTTTTTTTCTGGGTAGACTCTGCAAACTTCATTACTATAGAGACATTTATCTACATCACTTTGCTTGATTTGTTCACCGGAATTACAGAATTAGGTCTTTATCTTATGAGCAAATGACCAATGAAGTTTGTCAGATAGTTCAGTTTTACTTTTTTGGAATCATGTTAAATGGGCGATGTCTGGTTTGAGGCAATGCTTGTATATCTTTTGCAAATCTTGTGTGGTTTTTGATTTATCATTTTACTTTGGAATTTAGCCACTCCTTACCTTTCATTCAGCTTCTGCCCCCAAATGCTGACAAAGACAGAAAGCATGAATGAGCAGAAACTCACTGTTTATATTTATTCATGTTTCTAAGTGATTCATATTCAGTTATCTGTTCCCTGAATCACCATTCATCATCATCATCATCAAAAAAAAAAAAGGCTCAGTCTTCTTTTGCCAATGTTCTGTATTTGTTAGCACATTTTTAGAGCTTTGGGCCAATTGAGTTAGAAAAACTCAAGATGAAATATCTTGAGTATCTTAAAGCGGACTCTAATGCATTATTACAATGAGTTGACAAATGGTAGACGACAAGAAAATAAAGTTCAGTGAATACTTAAGGAAAACAGTAATGTACTTTTTTTTTTTGTTCCTCTCCTAAGGACAAAAATATTGTCTTTTAGTTATCTAGATCAGAGGTGAAGGCTGCCTCCCAGCTCACAGAGAATTATTTGGCCTTCAAAGACATTTAAGTAGTTTGCATTAGTTTCCAACCTTCAGGATTCAAAAGTCTCTGTATAAAATCTTTTTATAGCTGCCTCCTGTAATAAGGGCACGTATTGCCAGCCTCCTACCTTGATCCCGTCTTCACTCCAAGTACACTTTCAGTTACTTTGCCTCCCTGGCTCCTATAGGTATTTGAGTTTGCTACCCTTTCTGGGGTGATTAAATGAATTATTTGTTGAATGATTATTTGAATTACAAAACCATTATGACCAAATTGAGGGTCATTGGCCCGTGTAACTGGGCATTTATGATGTAGGTTAACTTGGAGACTGAAGGACAAAAATCAGCACAATACACTGAATTTTATGTACATTTGTATATTGTGCATTTTTCTCTGTGTTAAATGGTAATTGCTTGCTGGTTTCCCAAAAAACTGTTTCATGAAGAAAGTTCAAGAGGAATTTTTTTTTCTTTGTAGCCCTCAGAAGTCATTTCAGTTTGTATGTTAATGATTTAAAAAAACTTCAATTCCTGTTGAAATTAAAAACTCCAAAAATTCACATATCATTGTGAACTACAGTAACTTCTCACTTACTAATCAAGGGCTGGGTCATTAAAAAAAGAGAGAAACAGAAACAGTACCTCGCTAGTAGGAACTTATCATATGGACAGAAAGATAAGAGATGTATGCTTTATTTGATTTAGTTAATGTAAATTCAATACTTTATCTGAAGGTATATTAAAATTTTCTGCTTGTTTCAAAGTCTGTACATAAGAACAAAATTGTGAATTAGTATGAACATCTGTGATTTCAGATAATCTTGTAGAAAGATAGCTTTGGACAGAGACTCTTCCCAGTAATTGTTGTATCACATCAATTGAAGGGCTCTCTTCACTACCTTCTGTTTCAATCCAGCTGACCTCACTTAATAATTTGGTAAAATGGGAAGAGTGATCAGAAAAAAGATAGGTTGTATAACATGTTTAGATTTTTGTTCCACTTTTATAAAACCCTTGAATGGTATCTTAATAGACACAATATACCATAAAGCTAATGTGGGTTAGATGATAATGTGGTTAAATGGATTTTTCCTTGTTTGATTAAAGGAACTAACTAATTAATGGGTTGGTATCTGTCTGGAGAGGTGTTTCTCTAGTGGTGAGCAGAGGACTCTGACCTTTGTGTACTTATGGGGGAGGGTTGGCATTTTGCCCTCCATCATGACAAAAACAACAAAACAAAAAAACACAAAAAACCCCAAGATGATATTACAGTAGAAATGTAAAGTTGACAGTATAAAATAAGAACCCAGAATTTTAGAAAACTCCCCTCCTTGAAGGTAAGAAGCATATTTTATTTGTCTTGCTTTTTATATATATATATTCTTGGTGTTTAACATATTGCCTGCTATGAGTGAGGAGTTGACTGAATTGTTGAATGAGATGCAACGTGTCTTTTGGAATAACAGGTTCAAGAATGGCGTTGATGCCCAGGGCCCCACTCTTAGAAATTCTGATCTAATTGATCTGGGATGGCGTCCAGGCATTAGTGTGTTGTATAAGCTCCACAGCTAATTTGAATGTTCAACCAGGGTTAAGGGATACGAGTTAAGTCATTTACCATATAAGTCTAAGATTTTCTGAGATGGATGGAAGATTGCATATTCTTACATATTGTGCAATAGCTATTACTTAGTAATATATATTTATCCCAGGATTTTGCTTGACAGGAGTGAGAGTTGAAAAAAAATGAAAAATTTAATATGTGATATAAGATATATGTGATAAGATATAATTTTAATATGTGATATAAGTCTCCAGCTTAAATATATTTTCTCAAGTGCATACATGTAACACACCTGGGTGTGTGTATTGGGTGTCAAAGTACATTAACTTCATGTGTGCTGTGGATCATGGTAGTGGGTTCTCAGCCTTGTTTTTCTCTGGCTGCTTGCTCTCCAGGACCTCCTTCAGGCTCCTCTGAGCACCCACTACCTAAGGAGCATCTGAGGGCCATTGGGTCAACCATGGCCATAGAGCTTAATGCACGTTTCTTTTCAACAAGTAGCTGCACCACTAACTATGAGAGTAAGTTGACCAGGTGGATGGTGATAGCTAATATCAACCTGATTTACATTTTTCTAATTATTTTTAGAAGGCATTATGTATATGTAGAGTTGAAAGTTATGGAGCATGCTGTAGTCCCAGGGAATTAAAACCGTGAGTCAGGAGAGCTGCATCACAGTCTCAGATATTTAGGGACCATCTGAATTTGTCTTTGAACAATTTTTTTTTTTTACCTGCCTTTGCCTCACTTTCTGTAAAATGAGAAGATTGGATTAGGCAATTGCTAAGGTTCCTGTTAGCCCTTACAATATGAGGTGCTACTTTTGTGATTAGTTTAAAAAGATAAGCATTCACTGTAGCTAAATTCGATTTTCTTAACATCAAAAAATTGTAGCTTAAACATACCCCTCTGGTGAGTGATGTTGACAATGGGGGAGGCTCTGCATGCGTTGGGGTGGGGAGTGTATGGGAAACCTCTACCTTTTCAACTTTGCTGTGATCCTAAAAGTGCTCAGAAAAATAAAATGTGAAACAAAATTCCAAGCCAAAGCTAAATAGCAATGAATGACTTCAACAATGTATGAATTTCATGTACACCCTTAATTTGGGGGAATTTTAACTGGAATGTGTTTTAGGGTTATGAGTTAAGTTTACACCAGTCTAGAAGTATTTTTATGATCTGGATGAGGGTGAAGGCTGGGGGTGTATGTGCGTAGTCTTATTATTGACTTCACTTAAAGTGCCTCAATAAAATAATATAGATAACATTACTTTTGATTGCCTGTTTGCAGAGTGATTAGTAAAATAGCAAAGGGATTGGTGAATTCCTCCTTTTCTACTAAAAAAAAAAAAAGAAAATTTAATATAAAAACGTATGTTTAAAAAAATCAGTTTTTGTATTCTACGTTAGCTCAGGGTTAATATTTAACTTACTGAATAGTTTTTATAAAAATATTTGAAAATCATTTTTGGTTATTAATAAAGCAAGGTTAATATTTAACTTACTGAATAGTTTTTATAAAAATATTTGAAAATCATTTTTGGTTATTAATATAGCAAGGTTAATAACCTCTCTAAATGTTTCACACTTTAATCCTATAAAAACATATAAGTAGACTAGATTAAGTATTTCTGAGGAGAATAAACATTAATGCTTGGTTCTTTTGATAAGTGTATTTGTGGGGTTAACAATACACAACATAGGTTAAGTATTTTTTAAATGAGATCTCTATAAGAATGTGTGAGGAAACTCATAATTAATTTGGGAACTTGTAGAGCCCATAGTTAATTACGTATTTTTCAACTAATATATAAACCTCTGGCCAGTGCTTTGCAATGGGATCATTGATACCTTTGCAGAAAATAGAATTCTGACTTTTTAATACAGAGAAAATAATTGTACTACATCAGTAATTTATAAAGGCTAGTGCATGCTTTTTTCAGACTGATGTTCTAAAAGCAATTACTTCACTGTGTGAAATTTGCAAATGTTTTGGAAGAAATGCCATTGTTTGGGACATGCCTTTAAAAGGTCTGGAACAGTTTGAAAAATTGTGGAGTGATAATGTTACATTAAGATAAACACAATATCTTGTTATAAATACTAAAGGGTAAAGAAAGTCACACTATTGCTTCAAATTTAAGGATTTGATTCTGGAGTGCTTGAGGAAAGATATGTACATTGTTGCCTCCTTTTATGGAATTTTCAACAATATCCTTTCACTGTAACTGAAAACTGACTATCCGACTTTTATCATTCTTGAAGGAGTTACCCCCATATGCTGTAAGAGAGCCTTGACTTTGACACTTCTATACCCGTTTTGATCTTGGCATAACTAAAGCTTCCCAGGCCTCAGTTACTGGTACCTACCTCATATAGTTTCAGCAAAATTAAGTAAAACATGGGTATCAAGTATTTAGCCAGAGACTGCTCCATAGTAAATACTCAGTAAAAATGAGTGATAATATTGTTGTTACCTTGCCTGTGAGCTAAATATCATTTGTTCCTTTTAAGATCTCATGTATCCCTAGGACAGTGAAAGTACTTAAATGATTTACTTCAATGGATCTTCTCTTCTAGCATAGTCTAGATAGGAATAATCAGAAAGTAGGTGACAATGTTAATTGAAACAGAAATGAATATCTTTCATGAGAATAGTTTACCTGATAACAATTGAAAAGTGATTGTGAGATTGTCAGAGAGCAGTTTGTAGAGTGAATTACTTTAGATGAGCAGAGGTGGTTGTTAGAGGGGAAGAGGCAGATAATTTGGACTTACATTTTAGAGAGATAGAAAGATACAGTGTGTTACTGACGTTCATTCTTTAGTTAATAATTTGACTCATGAGGGCCTTACCTAACAGTTGAAACCGAACTTGCCTCTAGTGATGAAAGACCATTTGAAAGTTCTAATATAAAAGATTATTTAGATGACATACCTGCCATTCTAGAAAGATCTTGAATAGTCCCATATAGACCTGAATAGTACTAGGAAAGTAAAATATTTTCTGGGAAATCAGATGTGTTATTTGGAGGAATGGGTTTATTAGGTCATGTAGATTTTGCATTAGACTTTGACTTTTTTTAATTTTTTTTTTTATTATGAAGTGCTTTGTAAGACCAGAAGTGAAGCCAGTGTGTTAAGAAAATTTTAAGTTATTACATTTCTAGTACTATACACATACACCCCCCCACCACCACAATCACATCATTTTTTTTGTCATCTCAGAATTATCTAAGGGAAAAATTTAAATGAGAGATAGTATGAAACCCCATGATGCCAAGATGTTCATTAAAATAGCAATTTTGCACCTTTCTTGTTGATATGATTTACCCTGTCTTCAGAAGCCTGTGCAGCTGAAGATGAGTCATTAAGAGAAACTGGCATCAGTCAAACTGCGTTTTTACAATAATGCTTTCTAAACTGGTCATCTAGCTAAAATTGGCTGAGGCTGAAAGCAGCAGTTTCTGCCATGAAAGGAAACAGTCATTAGTATTAAAATTGTTCTGGAAGTATCTTAAGTTCTCTGCCTTGACATCTTTTAGCATTTTATTAGCATATATTTTGGAAACAAGTTGTGTTCATAGGGACGATTGTAGGGACATGAGGCTGATAAAATGGAAGCAGATACAGACGGGACCTGTCTCAGAGGAGGCAGCTTTTGCCAGAAGGTTCACATACTTATTTCAGTTTGCCAGTCTGGATCTACTGCCCTGATAAAAAGTCAGCATCTTGCAGGATGGTGTGGTTGGTTTTTTATCCAAGAAATCTAAAACACCGTTCAGAATTTCTAATATGTTAGGAACATAATGATTTCAATGGAGCACTGTGAATAGGTCTGGCGTTGTTTTATAGTCCTAACCAGGTTACTTGTATATCATGCCAGATACACTCAGATGAGTACCTTTGTGAAGCTAGTACTCAGATACTTCATTTTCAGTTCTCATGAAAGAAAATTCTTGCCTGTTATAACAAAGCTGCCAGCTTGGAGGACCAGTTCCACACTGTGGGGACTGGTCAACAGGAGTGGAGGGGGCGGAGATGCTGGGGTTCATCGCGGCCCTTTGTCGAATGAACGATTGATTGCCTACCTGTCAACTGGGAGAGGAGCAAGGAAACCATGAAATGGAAAAGAAGATGCTCAGCAGTAAGCTTTGTAATAGCTGGGTTTATGACCCATGTTCTAACTAGTTTCCAAACTTGAATTTATTTCAAGGACTCACGAGAGGAAAGAGTTTGTATGTTGGAGTTTGTGGAGAGTGATAATAGGAGAGGGACAAAGAACTGGTAGTGGTGTTTTCCTCAGCATGAAGAGAAGGAAGTTACAGAGTAATAAAAGTATTTAAATATAAACTGAAGAAAACCTCTGGTTCCCGTTTTTGGTAGACGGGGAAACCCAGAGCAGAGAGTAAAGGTATAATCTGCTCTCTAGATGGAGAGAGCTGGAGACTCAAAAACAGAAAGCTGAGTTTCTGACTCTGGGCATATACTAAATGCTGCCTTTAGCACTGAGAAGACCTGCGTAAAACTCCGAATTTGGAGTGGTTTGTTCGGTTTCCAGAATCAACTGGATGCTTGTTTGGTTTCTTCGCAAAGAGACTTAATTTCCCAAAGATTTAATGTCTTTCAAGAAAGGGAACTGAAGACTTCATTGTCAGACTTTCTCCTTTCTGAGTTTTATCAAAGGCAAGCTTCCTGTAGTGACTGGGGAGAGGGAGAAGGAGACCTGGAAATGAGTGGTGGCAGAGAAGTGGTTTAGCTCAACAGTAGGTAAGTAAGAAAGAGAGAAAATTCAAAGGAATGAATAGTTCCCCAGGAAGAGAGAGATTTAGGGTTTTGGGTCAAAATCACAGCTTTCCCGTCAAAGCAGAGGAATTGAGATGGTATCTACTTGTTCCCACTCTAGAAATCAGTGTCTGGAACAATGACACATTTGAGGGAACATATAGATTACCTTCTTGTTTCTTGTCCAAAAGGAAGACTTGCTTGTGGGAATGCAGTAGCCCTGTTTTCTGGAGCCCATTCTCTTTGTTTGTCAGTGGTTCATTGGTTCATCAGAAAATTGGGGCAAATTGACTGTGAAAGATATAGGCTGTGGTTCCTTCACTTCAGTGATAATCCATTTGAATAGTTCCTTATGTATCCTCTACAATGTCCACTTTTTTTTAGCGAAGTTTTGTGAAGGTTTCCTTAGCTACTATATTTTATAGTGTTTTCGAATCAATAAATTTATGAGAATTCTGTATTTATACTTCAGATTTAGTGTTCTTGAGTAAAGTTGGGATTTTATTTCTAGTTGATTTTGTATTGTTTTGAATGCTTTACTGCTACGGAAATCACACCTTCTTTCAAAAGAATTATTTGTTCATTTATATATTCATTTGTTCTTACAGTAAATATTTGTGGAATACTTATTGTCTGCAGGCAGTTTTGTATGCTTTCCTGTCTCTGGACAAGTAGGATGTAATATTAATAAATTTGTTTTGAGCATTATTGCATTTGTTAACACAGTTGTAAGAGGAATTATTTCTGGTCACTTGGGAAACAAGGATAATACATTCTGAATTTTTTGGATAGAAGATGGATTTAAAAAGCTGAAAGTGTTCCTGGATGTATTGTAAATACAATCAGTGCATAATCGGTAATTACTATTCTTCGACCAAAAATAAATAAAAAGTATGTCTGTGGTTAGGCATGGATCCCTTACACAGCCATTAATATTGTCTGTCAGGAATTATGTAATGTTCTGTATGTTTCATGGATGAAGAGGTACATTATCCAATGTAATATAAATAAATAGTACTTTGCGGAGCATGCTGCATGCCAGACACTCTTCTAGTATATGTGCTGCTGAAGCGAGCACAGACACTCTTCTAAGTGTGTGTTTGTATTAGGTTGGTGCCAAAGTAATTGCGGTTTAAAAGGTTAAAAATAATTCCAAAAACTGCAATTATTTTTGCACCAACCATACATGTGTATGTGTGTGTATTTGATTATTAGGACAACCCTGTGTGACAAATAATATTTATGGACCAAACCAGTAATCCCTGATTTGCACATTATAGGTGAGGTAAACAGAGCCCACAAACAGTAAATATGTGTGGGCTTCACAACAAATGAACAGATTCTAAATGTCAAATGAAATGGCTGATAGTCTGCTCTTTGGATTCAGTCACTGAACCTGGAGCACTGGCAAAATGTCTTCTGTGTGCTAATTGTCTAACTTGGGATGAAGGTAACTAACCCATTTCTTTAATGATTTTCCTTTTGGAAAATTAATACACTTTATCTCTATTAAACAACCCTTCACCACGCATTAATGAAGGAATAAGAAAGAGGACAACAAAACTGAAAGAATCAGGCATGGCTAATAACATGGAAGTATCTTTAGAGTTCACTTAATGATGTGGAAACTGAGTATCAGAAAGGTTAGGCGACCTGTGAAAGGCACACAGCTGGGCCAGGTGGGGTTCTGCAATCTGAACTATTGAGATTGAGATCCCACCCTTCGCTCACTTGAGTGACCGTAGCAAAATTAATCTTTCTTCCTCTTCATGTGTGAAAAACGTAGCAATGATAAAATTTGCAGCATTAATGAGAATACTAAACAAATTAATAAACTTGAAAGTATCTATTTCAGTGCTTTATTTCATAGGGGGTGTGGGGACAGAGCCCCAGAAAGTAGTTTACAGGCTCTCGGCCGCACGTGGAAGAGTGCTGGCTCGGGTAGTAGATGGCCGTCAGCTGTGGCTGGTTGGCCGTCAGCTGTAGCCAGTTAGCCAATTAGCCACTATATAACTGCTGCGGCTATGGAGGGAGAGAAGGAGAAGAGAAGGAAAAAGAATGGGGGCCTAGCAAGAAGATGGCGGCTGGGCTGGCAAGCGCGGATGGCGGTTTGTGGACAGTGTGGATCCAGCCTCCAGTGAGAGTATAGTGCCGCCAGAGAGAATATAGTGGTATGACTCCCCTACCTATGGCTCCGTGGGTGTTCCTTTTTGGCCTCACCATATCCTGCGTTCTTGTATGGGGAGTGGGAGCAGAGACCCCGCGGGCCTCCCCGCACGACAAATGGCGCAGCGAGCAGGGTCTCCCGCATGACAGGGGGCATACACTAAATGACAATTTTCCTTTGTCTTCCCTGTGACTCTTCCTCTCCATGATTTATATCACTATCCTAGGACAGCACCCTAAGATTACCCTGCTCCTTGGGGGACCACACAGTGCCGTTGGCAAACACTCCCAACACAGCACAGCTGGTTCCTAACAGGTCTGTTGACTCCTTCCATCATCAAAATCCTGCAATCATCCCATCTCAGTTTAACTTCACCAGTCTCCTTAACAGCCATTTGAGTGGCTGTTGTGGATGTGGTTTATTTGATATCAGTGACTACGAACGCTAGTGAACAGGCAGCCTGCTAGCCAAATATTTGCCTTCTGAGTTGGCCAGTGATGCTGATTGTTCAACTTTTATAGCACATGTAGTTAGTTACACTTCAGGCAGGTGGACATTTGGAATTTCTAGCAATGTTTATGGGCTGTCGTATAATTAGCCACCTGTAGTAAATCAGCCAGTGGTGATTTGCCAGAATGAACGATAGCTAAGATTGTGCATTGCTGACTTTAATATTGTACCCTGAAAACATCCTTTTTCCTGGTTGGTATAAAACTCTTCCAATGTTAGATGATTTTATAAAAGTTAACTCTGTCGGCTCTGACTCCGATTTGATAGCAAAATAACACAGTATCTGTATTGGTCTGGTAACAGATCTCTATTAAGAATCCATACATGTACCTTTGTTACAATTTGTAATACATATTTTCAGTAAAAATCTTGATATAGCAAGAGTGGTGAATATTAGATCAGTACCAGTTCCAAGGGCAGGAAAGAAAATAAATTGTTAGACATATTGGTATTTCACCAATGATTTGTGACCATAGTGTAGAAAAAAGACAGGAAAGTGACTTAAAAGGATTCATTATCCTATTTTTAAAAAGGGAGAGGAAAGAGAAAGGTACACAGTACAGTAGATTTGAGGATTATTTTATGGTTCCTTAGGATAAAGTAACATTAATACAGCGCTGACAGTGATTACAGTAACAAAAGGGCCAGCTAAACCTCCCTCTAATGTGTCAGTACACTTTTGAACACAGTGTTAAATACATGTAGCACCATACAGAAGTGTAAGATGTAAAAAGAAAAGAAGGAATAAATAAATCTTCAATTTAAATGTTTAAAATTTCACTTTTACCTTCAGAAGGTTAACATTTCAAGAAGAGACTGCTTTTGTGTTTACAGACTTCAGTTATTTTTAGTTGCTACTAAGATGTTAGAATCGGCTTTTTATTAATTTAAAAATAAAATTGATCATTATAAATATGCGAAGTATGATAAAATATCATGAAATATTGGTGAAGAAGGTCTGTCTCTTAATTTGTTTTCTATCCCCATTGTTACCTTCATGCAGGGCTTGGTGTTTCGTAAGTGCAAGGTGAACTATTTATGTTGCTCTGAAAAATGTAATAACCAAAAAATGAAAAATATAATTTTTACCTAAAAGCAGCTGATATATGGGGACACAATATTTTTACCTTTTTAAAAAGAACAGTGAGAGTAGAGAACCGTGGCTTTCTGATGAAATAAGAATTAAAACTACTGAGTTGAGGAGGAGATAAGGAAGGGGCAATAGAGGTGTCAAGTTGGAAATGAGAGCGAGATGCTGATTCTCCTTCACCAAAGTGCCATCTCTCTGAATTGTTGACAGACCTCTCCCCATTTTTTTTTTTTTAACAGAGCAAGATATTCTGCCTCAGTGAGTTACAGGAGTTAATAAACACAAATACCTGGGGTTGTTGGTTATTAAATGTTGCCGTGTGATGTGAGTTAGTTCTTGTTTTCCAGAAGTGACCTCGACTACGCTAAGGAAATGGATGTTTTGATCAGTGATGACAAGGAGGAAGTCTTAGGGCACTTGTTATAAGAGGGATCCTAGAGGCGAGGCCTCAGGGTGGATTTGCAGTGGGTTAGGGGACAGCGTAATTGGGGGTAGGGAGAAATAAAATTGGAAGTACAGGGATAGGCTTTTCCATGTTAGTGCTTTTAAATTGTGACATTTGAAGGTTTCTGGCTCCTCGAAGAAAAGGAAGGAAACATTTTCTTGTACAACTTCACATCTTCATCCTGGAACTCAGGCTTTTTTCCCCTTGTTGTGCTTTTCATGTTACAATGTTGTGGAGGGGAAGGATTTGTTCAATTCCACACTGTTCTTTTCCTGTTAATTACACGTAATACTCTGTATTTCGCGTGATGGAATATACAAAGATTAATTGGATGAAGGATTTGTCTTTCAGAATTGTGTAGTCTAGAGAGAGAAACAAGCTAAGGTCATTAAATGTTGGTTGAGTGTCTGAATAAAAAAAAATATAGACAATCGTAGTCTATAGCAGCAAAACTTGGGCAAGACTCAATATTTAACATTTAGCTTAACAGAGGGAACGGTCAATTAATACTTATTTGATTTATCTTATTAAGTTTACTAAATGAAGTTGATCTTCAAAATCCGATTACACAATGTCCACCCTGATTCTTCTGTATGAAAGATATCAGTGAACACTGTTCCAGTTTTTTAGTGTATGAAGGAATACTTTAAAAAAATACAAATTATATTATTTAATCTTTATTCATAGAGACATTGCCAAGAACTATCATCATTCATTATTATAATAATTAACATTTTGGAGTTTGGAAAAAGTTATAGAGCAATCACCAAATCAGTGATTCTTGCTTTTTAAAAATTCAAAATGCAAGACAGTTTTTAAAAAATGGAAATAAAACTATTTTCCCCCAGTTCAAGAATGTTTATCTGTTTATTTGCTGATCACAGGTGTGAACCAGTATCCAATCGGAAATGATGAACTTATGAATTATATCTGATAATTGTTTCTTTCATTATTCACTAAGTGCTTACTTAATACGTGCTAGGTTCTGTCGCTGAGTGCAGAGATGAGGGAGACTCAGCCCTTGACCTCACAGTTTTACTGCTTCAGGCCGATGTGCAAACCAATACCTTTGGTACAAATTGCTAAATTGTAACTGGAAGAGCAAACTCTGCTGGGAGTTGGAAGAGACTGAATCATACTGAGTAGGTCAGTTTGGATTACATTATTTAGAAAGATAGAGTTATTTTTTATCTTAACTGGCATGGATGTGATACAACTCTAAAACACCTGTCACTGTAGAAATGAAGTCGAATGATTAGAAATTGGAGGTGGGAGGGGCACAGGGTGACTAGAGCGATGAAGTGGTTTTCTGTCCTTTGTAATTTTCTAGTTTATGTGCTTTGCCATATCCCCACCAAGAAATCTGGAATTGGCTTCTCTTTTTCTAAGGTGGATCATGAAAGAGAGGTCTATTTTTTCCCTCTTTTTTTTCCCCATATACACACTGGTATGATACAGCAGGGATTGCTTCATTGGAAAGCCCAGAATAGTGTGAGTGTGCGATGGTGCTTGAAGTGCTGGAGCTCTTATTTAAATCATAATGTTATCAGAACTTGCCAGTTATGGTGTTAGCTTAATCAGATAATCTGCACACATGCAATTTAAAGTCTACAGGGCACGTCTGATTTGTTCAATAAATACTCAGAACAAATGAATTGGGACATTGGCGTTTTTAATTGGCCTAAGCGATGGGGAAATTTAAGAGAAAACTCTTTTTCTAATTAGATAGGATGATACCAGGTGTTTGCGGTTCTAGGCGATATTAGTCAAGAAGGAGGAAGGGTGTACAGAAAGATGTGAAAGTGCAAGAGAGATGTCATATGATTGCTTGGGGTTCAAGTACTGACAGTTATTTTCATGTTTCTGAAAAACCCTAAAGTCACACTTAGATGCTGTTTTAGGACCCCGATATTTATGTAAATGTATGACACCAGATCTTTGAAATGCAGATATCAATATATAAGGCAGGTATGCACTGCTAATGCATATAATATAGTCCTTATCCCCTCTCTTCTTTTCTGGAAATGAAGATCAGCAAATAGTTAACTTTTTATATCTGGGTCTCATTTACATAAATGAATAAAGTTTAGATTTTTTTCCTGGTCTTTTTGTATATGATTTTATAACTCATAATTGTGCATGTGCCTTTTAGATATGGACAGACTAGAAATTGTTATTTAGAAATAGTGGACTAGATAATTAGAGACTAAAATATGTATTTCTTTAAATTTTCTTTTAGTGTCGTGTAAATAGACCCTAGAGTCAAGATTTTGTGTGAATCTTGTCTGAGTTTGAATCCTGACTCTGCCTCTTATATGCTGGGTGACTTTGGGGAAGTTAATTATCTTCTCTGTGCGTCAGTTTCCTCACCTGTAAAATGGAGAAATAATAGTGTTTCTCTTTCGGGACAGGGGAGCTTCTGGGGCATGCAACCAGTGACATCCCACATGGTCTGGCACTCAGAATGCAGCCTTGTGTTGGTGTTTAATGCTCTGTGGTCACATCTCAACATTCTCAATAAATTTTACTTTGGGTTTCCGGTTTGTACTGAGGTCAGATGGGGCCTGGAGCCTTGGCTCACAGGTGGTCCCTTCTGTGCCTGCCTCCCACTTCTCTGGAGGGGTTCTGTGCTGCCCCTTCTCCTGCTCCCTCTGCCTCCCTGTGCCTCCAGTGGGGCCAGGGCTTGGGGACCAGGGAGTCGATCAGCCAGTGGGGCATGTGCTCCGTGTCAGGGATAGGAGAGGGCCCAGGCACCTGTGGATATCTGCTTTCACCCTGCAAATATCTCATGAAAGGGACAGGCCATGGAAGAAAGGAAAAAGCTTTTATCCTGCAATTATAACAAGGGACTTGCATTTTTGTTTTGCACTGGGCCCTGCAAATTACGTAGCTGTTCCTGGATAGGGTGTTTTGAGGACTAAAGAACTAACAGATGTAAAGCAACTGGAACTATGCCTGATATACATCGGTGCGACAGAAAGGTGTGCCGTATTATCTAACATACATATGTAGCATATCGTCTGCTTGATTTACAACTGCTAATTTTATGTATTAGAATACATTTATACAATAATTTTATAAAAGGCAATTTCTTTGTACATTTTGTAATGAGTAATATTTATTGCATTCAGGTTGAAATATATGAGTTTTAAATAAAGGATAGCCTCTAATTCATCTTAAAAATGCCAGAGGTGCCAAGCATATATATATATATATGACTTGTCATCTTTTGTTATTGGTATATATTGAGTATTACAATTTTAATACAGTTTTTTCCTTTCTTAAAATGTACATACATTTTTTTTGGCCCCCTCTGTATAAGGTCTAGTATAGATTCCATTTTGCATTTTTCAGTACAGTAAGTGCAAAAAAGTAAAGGTTACGTGATGGTGCAAAAGAGACCCATTTTTGTACTACAATTGGATATTGAAGCCACAATGCTGTGAAGATTTTCCTTCATTAACACACTTTATGCTCTGTCATAGCAAATGAAAAGCACACAGCAAGAGTGTTTAAACTGTTGTTTTTATTGTTATGTATCCTCTTGTGGTATATGCAATCTATTCTTTGTATCCTTTTTTTTTTTTTTCCCCCCTCAGGACAGTAAGTCCTCATTTAACCTCATTGGTTGGTTCTTGGAAACTGCTACTTTAAGAACGATGTGTAACGAAACCAATTTTACCATAGGCTGATTGATAGAAATAAGAGTGAAATTCCTGTGGCATATTTCTGGTCACAAAAATATCACCAAACTTCTAAATAAATAAAGATGCAAAACACTTCTAATATTAAATATGGAAATAAATTTGAGCTATACCTACATTTAAGAAAGAATAATAAAAATAAGTAAGATGATTATTTTCTAATCCAGTTATTCTACTTCAGGGTCATGTATGGCCTAATCCCAGCAGCTCAGGGCGGAAGGTGGGGCCCACCCTGGACAGGTCGCCCTTCCATCATAGGGCCACCCACACCCACACTCACACTCACTCAGAGTGGGACAATGTGGGCGTGCCATTCGCCTCATGTGCACGTCTTTGGGACACGGGAGGAAACTGTGGAGTCTGTGGATGAGGAGAACGTGCAAACTCCTCATAGAATATGACCCCAGCCAGGAGTCAATACTTTTTTTTCTCATCAATGACATAAGGAAATGACGTTATTCGAGGACCTGCTGTATAATTGTTACTCTTTTTCTTATCTTGTTAAGCAAATACCTGTGGGGTACCATAGAAATGAATGTTGTTATTTAGATTTTAGTTAAATGAAAATAAAACCCTGATATATCTTAGATAAGTTGTTCTCCTTGAAGGTATTTGATGTATGTATTTCACATGTTGGGACAGTTCCAGGAAGAAGGCTTCGCTTGGCTTCAACAATATTATTGTCTTTTATCTTTAAGTAAAAGCTCTGAACTTGACTAGCTACGCGCCGAGCAGATGGTGGAATGGTGCCAAGTTGACATTGACCATCTGCTTCTCACAGATACAATTTTGTATGCTAAAAAGTAATATAGCAGGGATCTTGTGTTTAGTGGTTGTCAGTTATAGATGCTATATCATTTGGGATAATCATATTTTAACTTCATTAAGTAAACCTAAGCTAAAAAACATTTCTTGATCAATCTCAGTGTGTGGTTTTGTCTATTATTTGCATGTGTGAAAGCTTTTTGTTTCCGATCAGAGCTTGGTGTAGGACCAGGAATCTTAGAAAAGTATATTTGACAGCTGGTTGAGTTTGACCACATACCTTGACAGATTAAAGCGTGTCTTTGCCTTAAAGTATATTTTTCTCCCCAGGCTTAATTTAAGCTGGTATAGAAGGAAAGATGGGTTTTGGTGAAACAACACTTAATTCTTACACATAATGTATAATAGAACAGTAGAAGTTTCTGAACAGATTTATGTCAGCATTAATTAGGAACAAACCCAGGCCATCCTCTTATGGGAAAAGTGGGGGTGGTGAGGGAGAACTTAGAAGTCACTCTTGGACAAAGTAACTCAATCAGGGTTGGGTTCCCAGTCCCTCAGAGGGGTGCCCCTCTCTGACAGGTTTCTCAGAGTCCTTTTCTCTCTGTGTGGGGGGCACATGCCTTACCAAGAGGCAAACTCATGGAGCCAGATGCAGGTAACAGCCTTGGGCCTCCACTGTCTCACTTCCCCCAGATGGTAAATGTGGGCTTGATGGTTTAGTAAGGCTCAGGATAGAGCAAACTGTCAAATAAGATAGATATATCTTTTAAGAATTACTTCAAGGGAGGGGAAAAGTGACATAAGGAATTGAGCCTCTGGGCCAGGCTGCAAATGTATGAAGGATAAGTTAATAATAATAGTAATTTGCTTTGTACTTTCAGCTATCCATTACAAACAGAGTTATACATGGACCTGTATGGGACCAATATATAGTCCTCAGAGGGTCTGGAACTCTAAAGTTACATGCAGCAGTTTTCAGTATAGATGTAGTTAAAAACCATTACCGTGGAGTTAAAAATTTGAGTAGAGGGATTTTCATCAGACCCCATTTTCATCAGTTTTATAGTTGTGTGTTTAAGTTTTCATTGTTGAGTAATCACCAACTGAGAAAAAAATCACATATAAATCAGAAGAAAGGTAAGAAATAATTATATTTGAATTGAGTGGATGTTTATATTTCTTTAGTAATTCTCTACTCTATTTACAACCCTACCAAACTCTCTGTTTAGTAATATGACAGACAAACCAAGAAATAATTCTTGTTTGCCTTATTCTTTGAGGCTAAGGTGGAGAACTAAGAACAGATTAAAATGGCAGTGTACTGGTAATACGCAGACCAGTATGGTAATTTTGGCTAGAGACATGGACTTTGGAGTTTAGGTATGGATTCTGCTGTATATTACTGAGTGTCATTGTACATGTAGGCAGTTTCCTTATGTGGAATTTGGGGATACTAATGTTTACTTCTCAGAATTGGTTTTGTCTTAAAACTATAGTTTCAGGAATGAGAAATGCGGACTGTGCACCTTTTCAGCAAGATGCGACCTTTCCTGAAAGGAGCACGTTTCTAGCATGAGAATCTGGTTCTGAGTTCTGGTTCTGAAGGGACACCTGTTTAATTCTTTGATTAACGAGATAGAGTATGGCTTATTACTATCCTGTGACTCTCATTACCACCACAGACACCATCTTGGTATTTACATGTATGCTTGCTCATAGGTGGAGGTTGACATCCTACTTTGCTTTTTTTGCTTTGGATAATGGCAAACATTTCTTCCAGCTGGCGAAAATTGATATGCTATTTTTGAACCTTTTGGGAAAGGAAAGAAAGAGGGTGTTAGAATGTACTTTCCTTGTAGTGGCAGTTGTTACTGTGCACCTTTGATTCATCTGGGACTTTCACACTGCTTTTAATCTCTACAGCATTTTTGTTTTCTATTATTCAGAAGAGCTTTACAGAATTCCCTGTGCTCAGCAATTATAGGACATGTAATAAACAAATGGTATGTGATTCTAGAGGACAGAAAGTTAGTGTACCATATTCCAAAGGAATAGTCATTGTTGGATCCAACTTAATTTTGGTCCTGTATTACTTATGTGGATGTTTCCATTGACTTTTAACAACTAGATAATACTGTGTATCAGTCATATTTTCACACACTAGAAAAAAATCTCTGGAATTGAGTTTTGTGATTAGCAAAACATGCGTAAGAATATCTAAGACCCTTCATCTATTGGTATCATATAGAAGGAAAAAAACTTATCTTTGGGAGAACATAGAGAGAAATAAAAAAATAAAAAAAAAAATGCATATAACGTGTATTCTTTTGCTGCAGTAAATGAAACTTTAAAGGACTTTCTGTCATTTTATTGTCTCACCATTCTACATTTGTCTCCATATAAACATAATTTTATGAGATAATTTGAGAAGTAAGAAAATCATTGGTACTAGTTCTCCCTCATAAGTTAATGTATAATAAAAAAGTTAAAGATAAAAAATATGGCAATTTTCTTTGGATTCAATGGAAGTACAGTTTCTCTTATAACATTGAAAGTATTCTTCTCTTACAGGCTGTAAAGATACTTTATTTGAAAGAAAGAACAACCTTATTTTTTGTTTTAATCATTGTATTAAACTGATTCTTCAGGAAAAAAAGGCCATCTGGCGATCGCAGTTTGACAATATCTTCAGTATGTAGCAATTGGAATCCAGATTGGCATCTTTAGTGCCTTTGGGAAAAAAGGACAGATAATACTTTGAAATACAAAACAGCAATCCAACACATATCTTGTTAAATCAACAACATTCATTGAGTTGATCCTATGTCTTATCAGTCAGTGACAGTGGTGATGACAAACCCGGTCCCCAGAACACGTGGGTGTATAGTGGAATTTGATAGATGTTTACTATTTACGAAAAGCAATAATAATTACATACATTTAAACATTTGAGAGATAAAAATTCATATTACATTTTTTCATGTGGCAGATTATCTCTGAACAGTAGTTTCCTTTTAATTCAGTAATTGCCATTTCTTCAGTACTAATTATGTTTTGCGTGCCTTAAATGCATTATCTCTAATTCTACCTAGAATAATGCAAGGAAGCAATTCTAATGTAGAAATTGAATGCGCACCCAGTTCTGGCTCTGAAACTCAAGTTCTTTTCACATGGTACTGCCTTCTTATGGCTTCTCCTGCAGGCTAAACTGTAAAGTAACATAGGTTGTTACTTTGTAATTTATACTACACATTATTTTGTGGAACAAGTGGAAGATCAAGGTGAGGGTTACAGGAGAAGGCTGCAAATTCAAGGTTGAATTAATTGGTTTCGGAGTAGTTACCCTTTTCACTTTTGCCTCATTAGCATCACAGTTTAACCAAATGTATTAATATTTATAAATCACAAGCCTAAGCAGGATTTAACTGTATAGAAACGAGGAGGTGGAGATGGACAGAGACAGAACATGAGGAATGGGGTTGGGAAAGAGTTGGGTATTGTAACGTACTTGCAGAGACTGGGCTGTCGAAATCCCAGGTGAAGGAAAGTGACAGGAAGCTGGTGACCATGAGTTCTCAAGGATGGAGGAGGGAACTGAAAGCCAGAGAAGTGTTTGGAACTGATACATGGCAGTAGCATTTCCTAAATGGTACCATTAGAGCACGTTTTGGGGCAAGGAAGAGTCCTTTTGTCAAAAAAAGTATGGGATATGGTAGATTAAAGAATGGTACACCGGTTTCTGCACCTCAAAATTAAAGAGATTTTAATACATTAATGTACACGATGAAATTCCATGAGGGGTATATAGCAATCAGAATATCTCAAACCTAGTTGGCTACGGGTGCCTTTTTATTTTTCCTGTGACAGGTATACTTGTGAAATATCATAGTAGGACATAGATGCAACTGATTGATACAGGTTTTAGAGGACATACTGAATAATGTTTGGGGAAGATAAGTCTTCTAGAGATCAACTGGGTAAATAGAGGAGTAGAGGAAGGAAGCTCTTGAAATGCTTTAGGAGAGGGTTGAGGATGACCGGGTCTAGGGTGGTGGTAGTGACCTTGGAGGAGAGGTAAATTCAAGACCTTTTTAAAACAAACAAACAACAAACAAACCTACAGAAGGTGACAGTGAATAGAGTTAAAGTGATGGTAAAAGTGTATTGTATATAGTGTTTTAGTGACATTCTTGTCTGTATTACTAATAAAAAGGTGAAAAACCAGAAACCCGTCCTAGGTGTTCTGTTCAAGGAGATTGCAGGTATGCTGGCACCACTGAGGTGAGGCTGAGCTGGAAGTAAAGGTGGTGCCGTGTGGGAGAAGGTGTGAGTGAAGCATGAGGCAGGCAAGTGCAGCTGGATAGTGAGACCAGGAAGAATGTGGAGCCCAGCATTGGAAAATGGCCTGTGCCGTCTCTGTGTGTGATCAGATTGCATCTCCTTTTATCTTTTAAAAGCCTTGATGGGAAGCCATTTAAAATGAAAAATCCATTCAAACATGTATGGAGAAACTACTCACCAATCTCATTAAATTTCACACGATCTCTTTGAAATACATGCAGGCTGACAGTTATGATAGTCCCATTTCACAGGCAGAGTCAAGTTTTCTCCCTTTTCTTTTTTGTCAGTGATGTGTGTAAAATTATGACATAGCTGGGAAATAATTTTAAATTGTTTCCTTTAAAGCCATTTCTTACAGAGCCACGCATTTAGTGTCGCTAAACTTTTCACACGTAGGTACTACGGTGCAGAATTGAGTGCTCTGACTTTGTCCCAGTTTGACTTGAAATTCCATATGAGCTGATTCCCGACTTAACTAGATCATGTATGGTACAGCTTCAAGGAACAGCTACTAAAATATTTTAAGCTCCTTTAAAATACAGAAAGTGTGTGTCACGTCAAATAACTGCATCTATTCTGTGTTGTTTGCCTGCGTAGCTCTCGTGTGACCCGTGTATGTGAGCTGTTGGCTTCTCTTGTCTGCCTGGGGACAGCTACTCTTTCATGGTGCTGTTAGTCAGTCCTCATTAGTTATTTCTCAACTTCCTCTTATTCCAGGGATTTGATTAAAAATCAGCATGGTACGTGCCCTCAGTAGAATGTGCTGTCAGCACTCCGTGTGCCGAGTTCTTTGTATGCTGTTTCTGGGTGGTTCGACTTGCAGATTGAGGAGGTTAATGATACAGCCTCATTGTTCCACTCTTCTCTCATTATCATTACAAACATTCTTCAGCAACAAAAAAGTCGCAAATCCTATAGCAGTATATAGGCTCTTAACTTTTGTGCAGTGGGGAGCAGACATTGGTGGAGAATTAAGATAGGCATATTATTGGAGGTTGGTCCTGGTGTGACTTTTCTACAAAACACATTTGAAGAAGTAGACTTGTCTACAGGAAACATGTTTTAAAATAGCACACCAGCACTAAAAACCAGGCAGTCATGCACATTTTACGATGGGGATAATGTTCTGAGAATCGCGTTGTCAGGTGATTTCCTCGTGAAAACATTGTCCTAACACCAACCTAGGTGGTATCGCCCACTACACACGTAGGGTACGTGGCATAGCCTGTTGCTCCTCGGCTACACGCCTGCACAGCATGTCGCTGTACAAAACAACATGAGATTACATCAAGCACAAGAGAAAATGATGCAATCGAGAGGCACAGTAAACACGAGATGTATGAGGCTGCTGCCAGCTTCACACAGCATACTGTTTGACAGCAAACTCTTTATTTATAAGTAGAAAAAGTATACTGTAAAATAACAATAAAGAGTATAGTTTCATAAATGCTTAAACCAGTAACATAGTTGTTTGTTATTATCAAGTATGATGTACTGTGCATACCTGTGTGTGCTCTACTTTCCTACAACTGGCAGCACAGGCGGTGTGTTCGCACCGGCACCACCACAGACACGTGTAATGCATTGCACTGTTACCTCATGAGGGCTGTGACATCACTGGGAGTTTTTAGGCCCACTGTCCTATACGTGGTTCCTCATTGACTGAAATGTTGTTATGCGGGTGCATGACTAATATATCAGACACAGTGACTAATATATTCCTCTAATGTTTCAAATATTACCAGTATTGGGAAAATGTTGTCATCTTGCCTTCGGCATAGAGAAACCTACATGCTACTCAATAAGAGACCGTGATCCAACCATCCTGAGAGAGAATATTTTTGATCCTATATAAAAAAAAAAATACCAAAACCTTATCATGTAAATCAAAACTATTCTGTCTCCCTTTGAATTCAGTTGTATTCTTTCACGAATTAAGAGTTTTGCACTGGAAATTGTGTTAGCTATTTCTTCATCCAAGATTCAGTGAATGAGAAGAGTGGAGGTTGGAAAGACCAACCACTCAGGACCACGCAGGCGTGAGGGAAGAAGTGGGATTTGACTCCGGACGTCTCACTCTTGGCCAAGAGTTGTTACCCATACACTTCTTTTCACAGCCCAATTCTGTAACTTACTGTGCTTTTTCTCCACCGAAAGCTTATAGAGGTGGTTCAGAATAGGTAATACGTTCTGTGTCCTGAGGTGTGTGAATAAGAGCATGTGCTGTGTCCATGAAGAGGTGTGTGCATGTGTGCACACATTTGTGTGTGTATGTGCATATGTGTATGTATGGTGTAAGGGAGTGAGCTGCCTGAAACAGATGGACGGGTGGGTGTTGGGCAGTTGTAAGATGAGCAGAAGAAAAGAAAAACAGAAGTTTTCTAAGTTATAGATTGTAAAGGCTGGGATATAAGAGAAAACGGTTTTGCTTTAAATGTTTTCCAAATTTTTGAACCACTGTTGATAGAGCCACTACCATGCTCACCATCAACCTCTCTGCTCGCTTTAACCCAGTAACAGTCCACTGCATGAGCTGCTGCCGTATTAGTGGGTAATAGATTACAGATTCACTGGTAGCAGGAGCTCTAGTTCAAGGACCCAGAAACTCAGATTTCTTGATTTAATGCTGATAATAACCCATGCAGATAGCCTGGAAGTCACAGAAATCCTTGATGGGAGAAATGGGTGGAGACTCAGTTCCACTATATTTTATTAAACTCACATATTTTTGTACTGAACAATCTCAAGCAATATGGAGTTAACTTCATTTCTGTTCTCTGGCATGTCTCTCCCCAGAAGCTGACCCTTTCTCTTTCTCTTCAGAACTTTTTATTCAACTAGTAGCCTATCAGTTTTCACTTGGAGGTATGTGGTTTTTAAAAAATGTAATTTCCAAGCTGTCTCACATATATATGTTTTGTGTGTTAATTAGCTTTAAAAATAATTAAGGTTATGTCTTTAATTGCTAGCCTATCCCCATTCAGTACCTAACATAATGCTTGTAGCAGTCAGCAGTAAATAGTTAAGGAACCAATGACTGGAAACATTCACATAATCTAGGGGTCTCTATAATGATTTTTATTTTGTTTAAGAATTCCACATGTTTAAGCATTTTCATATTTAAACAAAACTAAAGATAGACAATTGTGAACATATCTGCAGTATGGAGAAGGAAGATTTTGAAGGCAGAGAGAAGAGTGAAACAAGGAGTCCATATAATAGATACAGTGACGTTGAGTTAGCTCCAGAATATAAAAGAATTATGACTGTGTAGCACAATTAATGACGTTCCCAAATTGATTTTGTCTGAAAATCAGACACTTACCAATTTGCCACTGGTTAATGAATTCATTGTAGTTTAAAAGCGTGGTTACTAGAGCCATACTTTTTAAGGCTTGAATTGAGTCTTCCACTTACAGACTCAGTAATTTTTGATAAATTACTTAGCCCTGTATTGTGAGTTAGGCAATCTTCTTCATCTGTAAGTAAAGATTTATAGATGAAGTAGATTCTGATATTAGAGTCTGCCTCAGGGAGGTGTTGTCAGGTTAATATTTGTAAAGTCTTTAGAAGAGGGCCTGGTAAATAGTAAGCAATATCCAATATCTGAACTGGATTAATATTGGCAATTATTATAGATTACTAGAACATTCCAGAATATAATGTTAATATAATGTGACGTGTTGGTGTCATTTGGTGATCTGGTCTTAGGTTTTAAAAATTATTTTTAAATGGTCATTCTTTCAATCAACAAATATTGTTGAGCGCTTGTTTTGTGGTAGAGACAGTAGCACTGATACTGCATCTAATATCGCTATTACCTTTTATCTGTATCGTGCTCTAACATTTACAGAACCCTTCCACATATTATCTTTATGTGGCTTTCCTGTCAAAACTATGAGGTAGCTAAGAAGAATGATATTGATAATGTATTGATGAAGTAACTTTTCATAGGGATGCAGAGATTTGCCTAATTACAGGAATTAAAGCTTGGGTCATTTCTCTTTTCACTCTGCCCACCATCACTTTGTAGGAAGAACCTCACTTACATGCCCACGGGGCTTACTGTTGCCTCTGAAGGTTTAAATGTGGGTCACTTGGACTTAGGACATTAGTTTGTATTCTTGGGTTGGACCACAGAAATTCCAGCCATAGTTTTTGTTTTTGTAACTTTTAGAAAGATCTTCTGAATATTACAAAATTTTAAGTAAATTGAAAATAGTTGACTTATTCTCAAACATTTTAATATTTTTTATGTTTATTTGTATACACTTGTGTCTTTGGCTTATCTAAATCCTGCTTTTCTTTTTAATTTTTTATCCTATTTGCATATCTGCACTTCCAGCACTCCAGATTTAAATTCAGAGACCAACCTGATTATTTTTCCTTCAACACAGAAAGAAATCTGGATAAGGACGAGGAAAAAAAGTCAAGCTGCCCCTCAGACATGTAGTGGGCCTCCTTGATGTCTGTTGAATTGATTACTCTAGCAGCTCACCCAGTAGAATAAAAAGCGTAAGGCACTCAACATTTAGTTATAAATTTATTCATTGCAAAGAGCCACATTCCATTAATTTTATGTAATTTAGTAATTCCCGGAAGCTGCTGCTAAAGTATGTGGTCCCTTTTGGTTTTGTGTAGTGATGTTCTCTGGAGAGAGAACTCTATTGTGTACAGAATCTTTAAAAGGCCAGAAGATTTTCATAGCATTCACCATGTTAACTGTTGCTTTATCCTGCTCATACTCTCACTCTTAAAAACGCTTTCTTTCCTCTACTGTTATTTCTGAACACAAGTATGTGTAGAACTTAGAGTAAAATGATGCACAAACCAATTATGTTCCAGTAGCTTCCCAAAAAAGCGGTTGGCTGTGTAGTTCCCTTTTATCCTAACCCTCCTTAACCTATTCTAGAAGATTATGTTCACTTAAGTTCTAGCTAATGTCAGTGTACAGTGAAATGTGCTTGAACCCACCACCACCAGGGAGCTCCATTTTAACTCTTATTGTGTCTGAAGAGTGAGCTTTTGGACTGGTTTGGCATGCAGATACAATCCCTGTTGTAATTGGTTACCTAAAGGAGTAGTGACTTGGATGAGTCAGGTTTGCCAGTGTTGGAATATCAACATCTCCTGAGTGCCAATTCTGTGTGTACAAGGCCCATGGACCGCCTTCATATGTCTTCCCGTTTTTGTCTTAATGGAGAAGAGTTGGGAAAGCAAGGATGAATCATTAAAATGATTACCATTTTTCTTAGTTATTCATGAATTAATATTTAACAATGATTCTCATGTTTACCATCTACTTGATTTTCTCCATTGCTTCTTCTTGCTTCCAAATTGTGATAATTAGATATCCTAATGCTCTCCAGATCTTCTCCCATATCTGAGTAGAATTGTTTTCTCCAGAAATTGCTTTTCTTCTGTTTGTGAAGAGAATTTTAAATTCCTTTTTTTTTTTTTTTTTCTTGGTGTGTTTGTTTGTTTTAAATTGGACTATTGAGATTTTTGACATTACTGAGAAAGAGAAAGGGAGTAATCGAGTGTGATATCAATAATGCTTTAAGGAATAATATTAAATAAAATGTTTAAATTTTGTTGGAAAGTAGAATTCAGTGAGACCACTACTTTTTAAGAAAATGATTTAGTTCTATGCTTCTGCCAAGAGAAAGATGTTTGTATTTGCATATAATAGGGTGCAAAGGAGGGCAGGACAATCTAAGTTGCATATGTAGCCTCTTGCTGTTACTGGCATTAATAAACTTTTGTTTCAGGTTCTGCTTATGGAATTCAGTAACTCTTCACAATCTGTTTCCTGACTTTCAGTAAACTTTCTTTGAATAATAGTGTTTGTAGGTAGAGGAAGTTAATTTAATTGTGGGCAATAGATGTGTATGTTTCAGTGATACTAGGGAATACTGGCAGACCAGAGGGTGGTTACGTTAGAGTTTTGATCCTAAAAATAATTATGAGTCATCAAAGTGCCAGTAAAGCAATAATTGTAAGGCATTCAAAACATCTTAGGTCAGAGAGAGACTTAAGTCTCAGAAGGCTAGTTGAGGGATAGGTGATAGGAGGATATACTTGAGAACATAATTCTAGTTGTTGGTGAACAGAGTAGATTCTCTTTTTATATCCATTAAAATTGAAGAGCTTCCCACCAAAACAATTAAGATTGCAGCTTGTGGTCTGAGATAAATATTGATTTTTGAAGTAGAAAAACTATACTTTTTGAATCCCAGCTCTTTAAACTATGCACTTTAAGACTGTAAATAGCCCCAGGAGGACTTCAGTTTTTTATATGGAAGAAAATAAGCTTGAATGTATTTCCCGCACCACCATTTTTAGTATTTCTCCTTATTTTTTTATCTTAAAGCTAAAACTTTCCTTTTTTTATGTATTCAGTTTTCATCACCTTATGTAATAAAATTAGAATACTGAAGAAATGTAAGCTACTTTTTCAATTTAAAAATATATTAACTTGTCTTAAAAAACTGAGCTTTTTATTGCTTGAATTAAATCACTTTTGCCTTTGAGTAAACATTAGGCCTATTCTTATGAAAAAATTAGTTAGGTGTGGAAGTTTGAAAGAAATGAACAGGTTCAAGACATTTATTTTAACCATATATCATTTTCTCCATGAAAATAAAAATAATTTTTTTTGAAATTCCTATAGAACTAATGTCATCTGCCTTTTAATTGGTTTGTGGTCTCAAATTGGAGGACAAGATACTAAATCAGATAGTAATTCTTTTTGTTTCACAACCTAACATTAAATTAAATAAATAGTGAACTGAAATGGTAGGACTATATTTGTAAAGTTTATTGACATCTTTATTACTAGTTTAACTGTTGGCTATGCCTTAAGAATGTGTTTTTCTTTTGAAAGGTATGTATGGGTCTAGTGGCAGAATCATTCATTCATTCTACATGTATTTGTTGGGCGGTGTCTTAGGACAAGTTGCTGGGAAACAGTCGGAGATTTATGCGCAGGAGGAGAATTGGTGAGCACCTCTGTGAGACTGGAGGGAGTGAGGACGGAAAGAAGAAGCTGAAGTGTGAGGCAGTTACAACAGAGGGGTGAATCCATGAGCTCTGCAGCTGGGATGGCCCTCCAGAGTGGTTCTGAGCTTCGGGCAAGGAGGCTGGGCGTTGGCTGTACTGCATTCATGCAGCCTTGAGTGGTGCAGTTATGAGAAGTCAGCAGCCAGTGCGCATGGAAGCTGGGAGGAGGGGAGCCACCATTCTGGAAAGGAGTCCTGGCTGGAGCATCTGGCAGTGCCCCATCGCACCCACTGGAGTTGCCCACTAAGATTCTGACCTCCATCTAGGCACTGGAGGTACTGTGTTGAGCAAGAGCAGACATGCTCTGTTCTTTTAAGGAGTTGATGTCTAATCAGCGACAGTGTTTTTTTTAAAAACGACACAAACAAAAACTTGTGGTTGTTAGATGCTAATACATATATTAGGTTGGTGCAAAAGTAATTGCAGTTTAAAAGGTTAAAAATAATTGCAAAAACCACAATTACTTTTGCACCCACCTAGTGTTATGAAAGCATATATTGAGAAGCTGAGAACCTGTTATTGAAATTATAAATAAAATACCTTTTTTATTTTAAGGAGGGCACAGCTCACAGTGGCCCACGCGGGGATCGAACCGCAACCTTGGTGTTATCAGCACCATGCTCTAACCCGCTGAGCTAACCGGCCACCCCATAAATAAAATACTTTTAAAATATATATTGATGGTGATCTAGCTAATCCTTATGCAAGCTCATTACTAGTTTGCCTTCTCTAATACAAGTTCTTCCTATGTTACATTTTTCATGCTGTTTTATGTGGACATTGTTTAACTACTCAATGACTGAATCTTCAGGTTATTACTCACACCCTCCACTCCCCACAATGCTGGAGAACGGTAATTCACATGGTTCAGCTGACACTGTGAAAACGTTATATTTACCCACTTTATTGATTAGATTTCATTAATTGGGAAGTCACAATTGCAGTTGTGGTATTTTCTACTGGACTTGAGTTTTCCAGGATAAATTATATTTTTCAACTCATAGAGAAAGGATAGCCAATAAAGGAAGACTTCTGAAGCTGCCTTTAAATAATAATTTAATTAAAAGAATGGTAACTATTGCTTTTGATTATAATGATGCAGTTGCCAAGTGCTTTATATGGATGATTTTATTTAATTCTTACTCGCCTAGTGTTCTAAGGAGGTTTACACAGATTATGTGATATAATCTTCATAATATCTCTAAGAAATGAATTCTATTATTATCCCTACTTTACAGGTAAGGACACTAAAACTAGTCTTCAAAAAACGGGTAAGCAGGAGAGCCAAGATATAAAAAATGCGCCATCTGAATCTAGAGCTTTTCTTAGGGATATATTGATTATATTTATTTGAAATAATGTGTTGTTAGTAGAAAAATCAGGGATGGTTAAAAAGGTATTCAGAAATTCAGAGGAAAAGAAACAACTTTGAAATGTGCTCCCTTGCCTTATACAGATGGTGAAATTTAATAAATGTACAGACGGTGAAATTGAATAAATGTATCAAGGCAGGGGTTTGGCCACCATCAGTTCCCATCCTTGCTCCCCAGTCTCATTCCCCACATGGCAAGGAGAGATCTTCTGTGGCATCTTATTGGTTCCCTGCTAAAACCTTTTAATGGTTTCCTGTTACACGTTAATATACATTCTTTGGTGCTTACTCCTTCAGCCAGAGATGGTGTCCCCACCCTAACCCCCTTCATCTTTGCTCAAGTAACAAGGTTTCTTTCAGTTCTTCTAAGTGCTAAGCTCTTTCCCACTTGAGGCTTTTGCACTTGCTATTTTCTATGCCTAGAATGTGTTTCCTTCTGCTTTTCACATCACTGAGTTTTTGTCATCCTTCAGATCTCGACCGAAATGCCACTTCCTCATCACAGCCTGTCCTGACCATACTATTTAAAGTTGGTTTCCCCTTTTTACTCTTTATCTTTGTACCCCATTTCCTTCATAACACTTGCCATAATTTGTGATTATATTAGTTATTCCTTTGGTTATTTGACTACAATACTATAAACTCCGTGAGTTCAGGGCTGGTGTCTGTCTTGTTCCCTTTGTGTTTTCAGAGCCCAGCCCAGTGTCTGGCAGAGTTCATATGTATTGTTTGAATGAATCATCAGCTGTGATAATATAATGGTCTTCCTAGTTGAGCCATGGTGAATTTGACTTTTTCACTCGCTGTCCATTTTTTAGATGCTTTAGAAGTAGAATATAGATTTAAATTTAAATATGGGAAAAATTGTCATTTTTAATCTGAAAGTCATGTGGGTCCTGTACAGTGAGTGCAAAGGGTGTATTCTTGTTGAGTTAGTATTCATTTTAGTTAAAAGTTTATGTGTTACCTTCTGTAACAACAATGGGGAAAACATCTTTCTAAATATGAGATACAACAATTTTAGACAAGGTGGCTGTCACATGATTATCATACTGTGTTGTTTTGAGATAAATACTAGTATATAAGAAATTGCTTCCCAAAACAAATCTGATTCTTTCAACTCGTTCTTAAAGTTCACAAGTATTTACCATTTACGATTATTCCAACAGACAGAATTTCAAAGACCATCATATGTTCTATTAATTAAAGATGTTCACTGACCATCTATTGATGCCCAGGCACTTTTATAGGCTTTAGGGAAATGGAAGAAAATCAAAAGCAACCCCTGTCTTCGGAAAGCTGATCGTCTAGTGAGGGGATAATGTTTTCATGAGCACTCATTCTTCATTGCACGGGATTTTACATTCATGTCAGTGCTAACACTGGTGCAGACACACATTATCTCCATATTGTGTGGGTGTGTGTAGAATTCTGATATTCATGCACATAGAGGTCTGCTAACCCTTTCACACACCTGTAGTGACAGAGATTGCCAGTGACTGGTAGGGAGAATGGTCAACCTCAGTAGTGTTCTTTGAGGCCCAAATAAGGTGCATTAAAATGTCCTTGTCATTTAAATCTTTTTCTAAGGCAGTTCAGCCCCACACTCAAATTAGTCACAAGCATAGCTTGTTTTAAAAGGGTTTTGTTCTTAAATTGTATAAATTATGTATAATTTGGGTGGTTTAAATGCAGGCATATAATTTTTTTTGAAAAAAGTTTTATTTTGAAGTAATGTCTAAAACAATATCTTTTGTGCATTAATGATCTATGTTAAAAAGCCAATTATTTCTGTGTTTTATTTAACTAGTCATATGTGTGTGATTGAAAGTTTGTTGTAAAGAAAGCCTGTTTGTAGTAATTATTCGTGAATAACTCCTGAAGGCTTCACATTTCTTCCAAACAGAGTAGTCCTTTGCTTCTTTAATAACTTTGGAGTAGTATTCAGACTCTGTGATGTCAACATTAGAAAACAAACCACAGGAGAATTTTGTTTTCTGGCACAAAGATATGATTAAGTAAAAGGTAATCATACCATGCTAATATTTATCTTTGTACGTTTTTCTTTTTTCTAAGGTTTTTTATTGGGGAAGGGGAGCAGGACTTTATTGGGGAACAGTGTGTACTTCCAGGACTTTTTCCAAGTTAAGTTGTTGTCCTTTCAATCTTAGTTGTGGAGGGTGCAGCTCAGCTCCAGGTCCAGTTGCCATTATTAGTTGTAGGGGGCGCAGCCCACCACCTTCCCTTGCGGGAATCGAACCAGCAACCTTGTGGTTGAGAGGATGCGCTCCAACCAGCCGAGCCACCTGGGAGCTCAGCTGCAACTCAGCTCAAGTTTTATGTTTTGTACGTTTTTCACTTTGAACATGTAAATTTTTCACTGCCTTAACTCGTGTTAAAATGGACAGGCTTTCCTATTCCTTTTAACAGTTTGCCAAGAATTCAGTACCACTTTGCAATATAAAAAATGAAATTGTATTAATAGGTGCTTTATGTAACCTAAATCATTTAATAAAAATGACCTGAAAGTTCTTCTGTTAAGACTTAACAAAATTTTCATTTGGGTTAAATAACTGATAATGTAGTTCATTTTATTTGTTTTTCTTGACTTTTATTAAACTCCCACATAAAAGCCAGTTAACTTGGTAATAGAAAGTGAAAAGTAAACTTGTAGGCTGAATTCCCCTTACAGACTGGGTTTTCAAAAGCCTTTTAGGGTTTATTTACATTTTCCTTAAAATACGCAAACAAAATAAGTATTATTCTGAACTGTTTTAAAAAATCAAAATGTTAAACAGCGTACATTATCTCTTTAAAATGTTTATGATTTACTTTTAGTTCACTGCTTTATAAAGAGATACTGAAGATCTAAGTTTTAGTTGGCTATGTCAAGTGGGGAGACCAGTTGGTCCCAGTGTACGGGGACTGTTCTGGTTTTAGAAATGAAACATGGGCGTTGGGAAAACGTCCTCCTCAGTTCATGCAAACCAGGTTGGTTTGCTCTACTAATGTCAAGTTTTACATCCTTGCCTTGTACGCTTCCATTCATGTGTCTAGGTAGCCGTTTTTCGTATGTACAGATGTTAAAATTCTTTCTAATGTAAGTTTTCAGAGGTTCATTTATACTTTAGGTATAGTGTCTACTTATTAGGAAGGTGTTCTTTTCCTTGAAAGTACTCGTAGAATAAAAAAACAAACCAAAACCACATTTTTGTAGTTCACATTAAGTTTAGATAATTTATCTTGGGAGAGGGCAGCCTAGTAAGTAAAAATGATGAATGAATGAATGAATGAATAAGAAAATCAGAGATAATGAGGCAGTAGTGAACTGAAAAATGTCATTGTGGTATTTCATGTTGGTGACATTGCATGGAAGCAGGATGTCAGTTTACATGGGAATCCTTTAAATGAATATGAAAGGAACAGCCTGATTTTATTTCATTGGTAGATTTAGTTACTTAAATAGTATTTTAATAAACATCAGTAAATGTGTATAGTATTCTTATTTATCACTGAGGATTTCTTTTCTGTTGTTGGAATACTAGAATATATACTATTAAAAATGGAATAACATCAGTTACTAAAGTTGGTATTTTCAGAATAAATAAACAAATAGTATTATTTTTTTTTAAATTTAAGGTCATGAAACTAATTTAAAACTCAAGAGTGTTAGGCAGGAGGTTTTATATGACAATTGGGAAGCAGAGACGTAGTCCTTTTTGTATGAAGCTGATCCACGGTACGACCAGTCTGCAATTGGAAGGAAAGCATGTCATATTCATCTCCTAACTATTTGGTTTATATGTAGTCAGATATACTATATTGAGACCTAAAAATGACTCATGTAAGAAGGAATTAGAGATGATAAGAAGATCTAAAGGGTCTCAACTAGAGACTAAGCATTTATCACTACTGTGTATGCTCTTCGTTATTTTATTTTGGCTCTTAGTATTGTCACATTGAGTAAAATAGCCATAATGTTTTTAAGAAAAAAAATGCCAACTCTACTCAGTGGCCAAAAATTCTATCTGAAATCCTGGCGGCTGTTTGAAAAATTGTGCCATTGATCCCAGGAGGACCCAAATGGTTCAGTCAGCACAATGCATCATTCCTACTGGGAAAAATAACTCCGCATGCCTGCCCTGCTCGTGGTGAGTCAGTGGCACCGTATTCATATACTGACAGCACTTTTTTCTTTTTAGGAATTACCTTCTCTATCCTGAGCCAAAGCACATGGCAGTAAGATTAAATTAGGTATCAGTGTTCCAAAGAGCAAAGGTTGATATGTTAATTTTAAATTAGTAATTCATTCAAAAATATCGGTTTACCTTAGGTGCTGAGGTGATGACAGATGTCAGTCTGATATGGGTCTTAACTTTGAGGAGCTTTTTGCTTTTATAGAAAATATGAAATATATTGAAGTAATTTCTTTAGTGTAGATCGCTGAGTTGAGTGGCAGGTATTTAAGAGGAGGGAATGAGTACTTTTGGTTGGGAATGCTTCTTTTATTTATTTAACAGAATAGGAATTTCTAATGTAAGATTTTAATAAAGATTTAATTGTAGCTCTAATTGGTCCAGTAATCCATCAAAAATCTACTGAACACCTCAGTAAATGAGATATTTAAGAGATGACTAATACACAGTTTAGTCTTTTAATTAAGTGATGGTCCATTGGAGGGAGACAAACATGTAATGAGAATTTATAGCAATGTATGATAAGTATAACAATGCATCTGCAAAGGATATAATTTCTTGCTTATGGCATGTTTTATATGTGATATAAATAGCTGTGTGTGTGTGTGTGTGTGTGTGTGTGTGTGTGTGTGTGTGTGTGTGGTCAAAGTCTACAACACTGATTTAGTTCAAATTGGAAAATATCCACCACATTATCTGATTAATATAGCTAGTCTTCATTTGTCAAATCAGACTTCAATTTTGGTAAGAAAATCTATGATTTCCTTTTTTAATTTAAATAAACTGTGCACCCTTCCCCAAGCATCTCATTTCTGATTTCTAATACTGAGATACATGGACTGACTGATAGATAGTCTGACCTTCAGATAGGTACAGAGTCTGGCAATGAGTTAGTGGCTGGGTGAACTGATCGCTGCCTTCCACTTTTCTTGGTTTGCTCTTACAGGACCCTCCCTCCAGAAAGAGAGGTCTGAGTAGTCTCCAGTTGGTTTGTGCTCTGAAGGTTTTTAAGCCCTAGACAATGTGTCATTGTAAGATTTGCAAAGTGGAGAAGAACTTTGGTGAAAGAAAAGGGGCAGTAGTGTTGACGGGAAAGAATAAGAGTGTTCTCAAGGAAATAGTTGTAAAAAAGATATCTGGGAATTGAAGATTTGGAAATTGACTCTTATAAAATTATCCAAACTCCTGGGTACCTTGGAATGACTTTGTGTTTTGAAAATGCTTCATAAAAGACAACTTATGAAGGGTGAGTAGGATTTTCCTAGGTGGGGAGGAGACACAGTTCATAGGAAGGGGCAATTCACAGAACACATAGAAAACCTTGAAAAAAACATGCTCTATTTATGGAAAGTAGAGATTCTGTTGTGACTCCAGGAATAGAGTTATATTGTGGGAGTGGCAGAAGGTGGGACCAGAGAGCTGATTGGGTTTGGTCTGTGAAAAACTTTGTGTGCTACTAATATCCAGTTTAGATCTTATTTAGGCAGAAGGAGACAGTGGCTTTTCTGATTGGACAGTGCTCTTCCATGCAGGTAACTCATGGGGCAGAATGAAGTTTGAAAGGGAATTTGGGAGATGAGATAGGAGGAGCCAGTTGAGAGACTTCATCTGTTCTAATGAACATATTTTTTTCCCACACACATTTCTAAAATTAGGATGTGTCTTAGAGTTGATGAAAGTTCTAAATTGTTTGGCAGTATGTTTCTCTTCCTTAGAGATACATGAAATAATAAATAAAGTCAATGAAAACTGTAATTCAAAAAGAAGTGATGTTGGTCTTAAAAGTAAGATAGAATTTCAAGTGGTGATAGGCTTTCAGACCTATTTCTGGAGGGGATAATTTTGACTGATACAGTAAACTTGTTTTTTGACTTATGATAAAGAAAATGTTTCCAAAGATTATTAACATTTAAGGTTGAAGAATTGTCAAGACTTGATAAAAATCTTTTATAACTCAAGTCAGCATGATTTCACGGAAGTCGGATTATTTTTTTTAAATCAATGTTGTAGTTGAATAAAATTTTAATGGAGAGAAAAATGTATGTATCAAGACCATTTATCAAGACCAGTGTAAATGGTTTCAAATATAGATTTTTTTTACCCTCTTTGGATATCTTTGAGTATCTTTCCATCGTTTTCCCATTCCTAATGCTTTTTCATCTATCCTTCCCTAATTTTCTTTTGTTGTTTTCTCCCTTTCCTTTCTTGCCCTCTTTGCATGGAAGAGCGACTACTATGACTTTGAAAGCACCTACCGACTGTTTAGTACCCTCTTTTTCTCCTCTTCCTTTTGCTGCTCCCCTTTTTACATGCCGCATTGTGGACAACACTTGGAATGTTATATAATACCAAAGGAACAATTAATTCAACATTTGGCCCAGGGATTAAAATGGACACTGGACTAGCTTCTGACTAACTCCTGAGGGCTCAATTTATATAAACACGCTGTGTTTTTAGATTCACTTTTTTCACCTGATAGTATACTGCCAAACTCCCTGTTTATTTAGGGCAAGGTTTACTTTTGCAAATAATGCATAGATCAAAATAAGAAACAAATACAGTTCTTGAAAAGTGCCAGTTTGAGAAAAGAGGCTATCACAAAATCAGTTTCGCTCAAATGGTTATGTTTCTCATGTACTTGGTAAATGAATCTTGAAGAACAGTCAGTTTCTTTGCACAGAGGAATCTGCAGTGGCAAGACCCCTCAATAGGTAGCTGGCTTCCTAGAACTATCCTAGAAACTCAAGCTCTCCTTAATTTGGGACTGGACACTTGCAATTCCATTATCTCCCAAATGTATCATTTTTGTGTACATGTAAATAATATTTGTAAAATAATGAACACAAATCTTAATTCTGAAAATTACATATACCCTTTTAGTGTTTCATTGTGTTGCTTCTCTGTTGTTTCTTAAGTTGTCTTGAATTAGTTTTTGGTTGGTGTCTAAAACAAACAAACAAAAAACTATGTTTTGTACCATTCTGCAGTACAGATTTGGAGAGATAATTATTTATTAGACTCATTTTATCATTCTACTTTATACTTCAGCCATTTGCAAGTTCATATTACATTACTGTAGAAATGGCTTATTGTTTCAGTGCTGTTAAGGGGAGTGTAGGAGTTTATAGGCTGGGTGTTCAGTCAAAAATAAATTTCCAAGAGTCCCTCACACTTTTTTAATTGGAAAAATAAAACTAATATTTAATGATGCAATACTGACTGGAATTTTCTGTAGAGGTTACCTTTGTAGAGTTAGTATCCACTTCCAGGTCTTGTCTAATTAAATGGTTCTCTTTCACAATAGTTACTTGCCATTGCCTGTTGTTCCCTGATGATTAATAAAGGACAGTATTTTACCAGGGATAGAGTTCACGTCTATTAGTGTTGCCTGGCCCTCTTCTGGTCCCAAAGTTTAAATCTTTACTAGTTGGCTCTTTGGGAAATTCAGCAAGTGCTCCAAATTCACAAAAGCATCTTTTGAAAAACAGTCTGTTGGTGTGAAGGACTTTTTTTTTCAGATATGCCTGGATTTTGTTTTGATTTCTCATGTACCAAATGAAAGAGTCCTAACTTACAATAATTTGAAAAGATAAAATGTAAAGCTCCTTATTTCATAGTGTCTTTAATCAAGGCTTTTTATGTTATTTAAGTGTTTGGCTTTTAAGTTTCCATATCTTAGATTGAAATGGTTTTTATTTAAATTACATTACTTTGTACATATTTTTAAAGACATTGTGTACGCTGTCCATTCACAATTTTGAATTGTGATTTAATTCTCATAAGTTTCCACATACTGTGTTTCCCCCAAAATAAGACCTAGCCGGACAATTAGCTCTATTGTGTCTTTCGGAGCAAACATTAATATAAGACCTGGTCTTATTTTACTATAAGGTATAATATAATATAATATAATATAATATAATATAATATAATATAATAATATATAATACTGGGTCGTATGTTAATTTTTGCTCCAAAAGATGTATTAGAGCTGATTGTCCGGCTAGCTCTTATTTTCGGGGAAACACAGTATTAGCATTTCAATAATTTCCATTCAGAATTTGAGATTTGTATAGTTCTGTAGCAGTCTCTGGAGGTATATGCTGAAAGAATAGTCTCATGGTGATTTCAAGGAGAATTCCCTGTTTAAGTGCTAGGGATTTCATATCATGAAAAAGAAACTGTGTTCTGGCTCCCTTGAAAAACAAGTATTTTAGGTATTTGTTCTTTAGTCAGGAAAAGGTGGTTGCATTTATTTAAAATTATTTATGTTACATTTTATGTGGTATATAACTAACCTTACTTGGTCAAGAATAGCTTGAATCACTGAATAGAGAATCCCCTTGAAAGGCCTGTTGGATGATGAGAGGAATTGTGTTCACTCTTCTTGAAGCACCAGTAGTGTGATTAAAACATGAGGAAGAGAAGTTAGAATTATTTATTTACTCTTACATTTATTCACTTCGTTAATTCAACAGATACTTAGTGAGCAGTCTTCTATGTGTGAGGTACTTATCTAAATATTCACTGATATATGAAGTATTTCTTGCTTTTTCAACACTTACATTATAGAGTGAAAGACAGTTTATGAATAATTGTACCATTATGTATGATAACACTGCACAATCCTGCATATAAAACGAGAGAGGAGAGTTTACAGATTATGAGGACAAAGCAAGGGTTAGACATAAGTTAAAGATTACTGTGGGTTGTAAGTTATTCATAACCCAATCAATCTCTTGAGAAATTGATGAGCATTTATTGTCCTAAGAGGAATTAAGTATGCAGTGAGCTTACTTTCCCCCACAAGTGTATTATATTTATTATATAATATAATTTATATATATATAAATTTTTATTTTTATATTTATTATCATTTTATATATAAACATATATTATATATTTATATATTATACATATACATTATATCATTGTGTATATAATTGTTACACAAATGTTTAGAATTTATTTGTAATAAATCAGGGTCAACTATAAATGAGCATTCCAAAAATAAAATGTGACACGCATTTACCTATTATTATAATAGGTATTATTATAATAGGTATAACAGGTAAGTGCGTGTCACATTTTATTTTTGGAATGCTCATTTATAGTTGACCCTGATCTATTATAAATAAATTGTAAACGTTTGTGTATTTGATGTTATGTATGCTCTGTCCATCACATACAAAATTAATCCCCCTGAACCAGGGACAGGTTTGTGGTTATATGTGTATTTTCTTTTCTCTACTTGAGGTTATGATGTTTCAAAGATTTCTTCCTATCAGAAGATGCCACGGCTGCAGAGACGAATGATGTGATGATCCTGTTCTTCTGGGTTGCATGAGAGATAATAGTTCTGAGGGGCCCTTGTAAGTGGGGATACATTTTGAAGTCGTGTGCTTTATTATGAAAAATAGTCATACAAACATTTCACCGTCCTCCAAATACATGTGTTTCTTTTAATACAAGAGAAAAGATCTTTCCTTGTTAGATCTTTGAGTAAAACTGATGCTTAAGAAAGATGTATCAGGTTGTAATGACTTCCTGGTGCAAGAAACATGGCTGTGCATTTGGAACTTTAATTCAGTGATATTCTACACTGGTGAGTTCACTATATTAGAACTTGTTATGCTTTCGACAATTGTTGAAAGGGTCCTTATAGAGACTCATTCACCTAGCCAAATTCTTTCCCAAAGTCAAGGGTCTGCTGCCCGTGACTTTGGTCATTATGTTACAGATTTGCATTATCTCTCTCAAGGAAGCCTGGGCAATCGAAATACGTGATTGGGTTCTAGCTAAACATACCAGATGTCAGGAAGTGCTAAGTTTTAATTTTATCACTTCTTTTGAGAAATTTTGCCTAGGTGTGGATGTAGTAACAACTAGGATGGAGGAAAGAAGGAGACTGTGTGTGTGTGTGTGTGTCTGCAAGGATCCTGGATTTTCAGAAAACTTGCAACTCATGTTTTAGCACAGCTGTCTCAGCACAAGACTGTTCACCCAACTATATTAAAATCCTTCAGTGCTCAGGTGCAATATCTATAAGGTTTTTTCCCACATAGATAGAAGAGTAATATTACTGTAGTGTTAGAATCTCAAAATTTCAGGTGTTTCGACATCAATATCATGACAGTGTTGTACAGCACAGTTTGTTATCCATAAGTATTTTATATTCAAAGCAAATATGAATTTTGTATTTGTACCTCACCATTTTTTTCTTATTTCCCACACTCATACGCAGATACTCATCTTGATCTGAAAATTTGATTATCAGTGTTTCTGATGTTGATATTTGCATTTTTATTTAGTTTGACACAAAATGCTCACTCTTAAATCTACATTTATCCCAGATATTTCAGAGACAAAAGAGGAAGATCTGTGTTTTCCTATTAGCATTTTATGTATAACTTCCTTTGAGTATTTTATATATAACATACCTAAAGGAATCTTTATTTTTTGTATTGTAAATTTCCCTTATCTGTCATAAAATGCATATGTTTAATATTTCTTTTAGAAATATCCTTAAACACATAATACAATTCTAATTTGCTGTACCTGTTACTAATCAAAACATTCTAGAACCAAATGCATTCTTTGAAGTATAAAGAATTCTATATTTCAGAGACACCCAAAGGGATATTTAACAACTGGCCAACATTTTAATTGTAAATTTTAAATCATCTGTAGGCAAACAAGGTTTGCAGAAGGATTTGTGACCAAAGTGCCAGATTGCCAGCCATTTTTGAGAACTTAGTGCATTCAATGTGTTACACTCCTTATATTATTAATTTATTTATGTATTCAACAAATTTTAGTGAGTTTTTTGGTTTGTTTTTTCTCGGCACTGGAGATATAGTTGTGAACACATTCTATGAAAATACTTTTGTCCTCATGAATCTTACCTTCTAGTGGGAACAGGACAGAAAAAAATAACATCAAATAGTGCTTTTTGTAGAGAACAATAAAGCTAGAAAGGAAGATGGGGATTGCTGGGGAGTGTACAATTTACAATAGTGTGGTTAGGGAAGGTCTCACAGGGGCGTCCTGGGGGAGGTGAGGGAGCAGCCTGAGTGCTGGCTCACGTCGGGGAGTGTTCCAGCCACAGCACATTTTAATCCCTGAGGCCGCAGTGTGTTTTATGGTTCTGGGAATTTCAGAGGGTTGGGTTGGCTGGTGCCTAGTGAGTGATGGGCGAGAGTACGAAAAGAGGCGGTCAAAGAGGTGTTGCTGGGGGTGAGAAATGGGGGGAAGTCATATAATATTTTGGGAGGGCTTTGGCTTTCCCCTGTAGAAGACGAGAAACCATTGGGAGGGTTTAAGCATGCAAGAGTTCATGAAAAAGTCTTTAGAAACCCTAACAGGACTTTGTGTAGTGAAACTTCTTATGTATAATATTGACTAGTTTTTCTACCCCTCCCCGCCAAATTTCCTTATTTATTCTGAATAGTGAATTTCAGAAAATGTTACGTTTTTAATATACCTTCCTGAAATTAGCTATAGCAGACTTTTCAAAGTTCAGGTTCAGGCGATTTCAAATATGAGAGTGGTGTATTAGTGCAGGCAGAAACCAGACTGCTGATTGCTCCTCGGGGCTCTGGCCATGACATTTTGAAATGGAAACAGAGGTCATAAAGCTGAGATTGTAGAAGTAATAGCTTTTAAAGGAGATTTTCAGACTAATAAACGTTTCTTGTCCTAGTTAACAGACAAAGTCGGACATGTAGAGAAGAAGGCGTTAAGTGGTTTGACTAATATTTTCCTGGGTTGTAAGAGAAGTAGGGTAGGAGGCAATGAAGGAAAATAATGGTGACCTAAAAAAACAAAAGCAAAAACAAAATCAAGATGCTTAGGAATCCTTGAAAAATATCTGGCTGGTGAAGACATAAACTTAAAGTGACCATTTGTCCTGTTTATTTCCAGGACAGTCCCAATTGATGTCTTTGTCCCAGTGCGATTATTAATAGCACTCCTTTTATTCTCCAAAGTGCCCTGATGTAGATGATAAATAATGTGGTCACCCATCTTGTAACTCCATAATTATTTGTGCTTCATGTCTTTTATGTTATTCTAAATCATTTACTTTTTGGTATTTTCATAATTTTAGTTTGATTTGGGGCATTGGTTCATCAGTTCAGTATTTTGTTTTCTCTTTAAGAATTTTTTACCCCTATGGGAATACTTTTATAGATTGGTGTTTAAAGATATTGGAGGTTCTTCACTTTCTAGGCAATTAAGAAAAATATGCCTTTCATATTTTAGAAGGTGCTTGTATTTAAGTTTATTTAGCATTTCTGTCTGGTGAATCAGAGACTATTGTAGATTCAAAGTTACATGTAGTTCCTGGAGTATTGCTATTAAAATAATATTAAATAATTACATGTAAAATTGTGATATGTTATTGATGTATTATTTTAAAAAATTAGAGTTCTGGTTTCTGGAAGGAGATTGAAGAGAAAAATAAAGGTTTCACTTTATAGGGAATTTTCTGGAATGTGTGCTTTTAAACATGTGTCCAGAATTGCTTTACTAATACATTACCTCAATTGGAAACATCACTACACTGTAAATATTGCTATAACATTCTTGTGGACATGGCATTGTGGAGTCAGGGAAAGAGAACAAACTGAGAGTCAGGAAACTTGAATTTTAGTTTTGTTTTATCTAGTGAATTGCATTATAATTTTGCCGTTATCATTTATTCTATCCTGTCCATGCCTTAGAGCTCTCTGGCCTAAACTAAGCCATGGACTGTTGTGTGGAGCCAAGGAGCTAATATGTTTGAAAGAATTTTATAAATTATAGTTTTCTATCTAAATCTGAGATTGCATTAGATCTGCAGAAAAAAGGAAAGCCCTTTTAAGTGAGTCAGTTACATTTTTTTTTCCTGAGGAAGTTCTGAACCAGTAAGTTAATTACCTCTTTCCCCTAGGGAATGAATCAGCTAATTATAAAGAGAGAGCCAAGGTCAAATTTAAGCCAATCTTCCTATTAGTCTAAGAGACTACTTAGTTCATCTCTTCCATGGGGGTAATGCAGAAGCTAATGTGAAGGGGTTGACAAGTTTGGAAGCCTGGGCAAATAGACCTGAATAGACTTTTTAGAATGACTTTATAATTTTATTGAAAATAATGCGCTTTAATAGGCTTTCAGAGATACCCAAATATCTGTCTTTCAAATACAAATACTTTTTGGATTATGTGCCCCAATGTCTTGCACTATTGGCACATATAATTGAATTTTAACTGTGTCTTTGCAATCAATCCAGCTTGATATCCATATTTCAGTGTAGGACATATCTTTTATCAGATATACTGGAGTAAGAATACCTCTTCAAATAAGCTTAAGCGTATTCCTTTTTAATAATATCCATTCATATTTTTATTGTTTGATTAAGAGTAGATCCTCATTCTGTCCTCCCAAAATTGGCCTATCTTTGATGTAAAGGATATTTTTATGAACCACATTTTCATCAGTACAATGATTCATCCATTCCTGGGTACATGCCAATAGATAGTGATTACCTTGGAATAAAATAACAATTGGGAAAAATAATCTGATTTCCATATGTGATGTTGGGTAATGTAAAGAGTATAAGGTGTGTCCTTTCTTTAGTGCACATTTACTCACATACAGAAATGAAGGAAAAATTAAGTTAATCTTTTGTGTGGTATTATTTTAAAGGACTAGAAAAACAATGACTAAAAAGAGCAATTATGGTGTACCATTGTTATTGAATGTATTTTTAATATGTGTTTGGGGTGGAAAGATTTACAAGCTGGATATCTGATTCAATGTAGAAATGAATTCTGTCCATATATGTGTTTCTCATATATATTTTGAAATGAAGTAGCTCTTTCTTCTACACTAAAATAAAATAAAAAGTAAGAAGAGAAAGAAGGGAGGGAGGGAGGGAGGGAGGGAGGGAGGAACGAAAGAAGGAAGGAAAGGGGAGGAAAGAAGGGAGGAAAGAAAATGAACAAAAGCTCCGAATAAGTCCCAAGATTGCTTTTAGTATAGCTTATTCTAGGTTTGGTGTTTGTTTTACTGACCTGGTGGTGGTGGTGCTGGCAGTGGTTGTGAGAAGGAATGGATTTACCTTTAAATAAATGTGATGTATAAAAGTAACTACAGATTTTAACAGTAAAGATTTCAGTAGGTAAGGATTTTATAATGCTCAACAATTCATCCTTAACATTACATATCATTGGATCAAGCAGACAGGAAGTTGCATGATTGCAAGAGAGCATTAACTGAAAAGTAGATTGAAATGTGAAAATTATCAACATAGTAAAAATGTTAAGCGTCTTGTATAGTTTTCAATATAGAAATTTTAATAGTTTTTTCTATAACAGTATTCTCTCGATGTTCATTGTTAAGGAAAATAATCCAAGGATATTTAGTGTTTTGCCCAGTGTTATCCAGAAATTGCTCCTTTAAAACTGGATCTCTGTTATTTTGGGTGTAGAAGATGAATTTCAAATATTTGTGCTATCCATTATCTAGAAAGAGGGTTTCTCTGATCTGCTGTTTTTCGGCTTTACCTAATGAAGTTGTCATGAGAATCTAATCAGATAATGCATGTTGAAGCATCCAGCACTGTGCCTACCTGGTGAGCCCCGTCATGCTGGGTCCTCCTTTCATCTTTGATGATCAGTGCAAATACCTAGAGGAAGTCCTGGGGTTATGTAACAATGTGCTTGGCACAAGGGGACCCCTGTTACTTCAAAGGACACCTGAAGTAATATACACTAACACAGCAATGATTTTCCAAGGGTCTAAGAAGTTTGATAAATGTTTATGACGATTTAAAGTATTTTCAGAATTCACTTATAATCTGAGTTCCTAAGTTTAAATGCAGGTGATTTTATATCTATGAAAAAGAGTGAGAAGAATTCAATAGAGTAGATCTCTAAAGAAAAAAAGCAAATTAAGGATTAGTTGGATCTTTCCTCTTGGTTGGATATCTCCTATTTTTAAATGTGTTTTGATTGTGTTAAGAAACACCTCTAGAAGAGAGAGCATGTGTGAAGTTTAAATTATCTTGGCTACCAGGTAGTGACTAAGACACGTATTTGTTTTCAGGGGAGAGTGGATTTTGTTCCTTGAAGCAGTTTAAAAAATAACTAACTGGTGTTGTTAAATATTACTTGTATACAACAAATATGTTTGGAATTATAAGTATTATTGCATACTAGAAATGTGTCCACTCTGGTGTTACGCAGTCATTTCTAACTATGGGCACTCAGGAACCACAAATTGTACTTACATTTCTATGTGCCAGTTGTCTAGGTTGGACTTGATTTTGGAGGTGGTGTTTCCAAATGTCGGCTACTTGAAATAATCTCTGATACATTCATGTTTTTCCGTGAAATGAGCATAAAACTTGAATTCCAATTTAGAATTGTTACGGGGTTTTTGTTCATTTGCATCTGTGAAGTGGTGCTGACTAGCATGGCTTTTAATTCTCAAAATATGATTTGTCTTTGAAACAAGCTTTATAAGTGATGTGACCTAGACTATATCAGATGAGAAAATAAAAAATCTTTTACGTGATGTAAAATATTTTCCATGATGTAAAATATTGTTTTACTAAGCATATTTCTATCAATAGACTTATTTACATCTATTACACAGAGTAACTACAGAAGCAGCTGCATATTTCATATAATTCCATGTGAGTCCCTTATAAGAGGCACTATAGTGTGATTCTTTTAAAGGTCCTTGGGTAACCGGTCACCACATTTCATATATTATACAATGTACAGTTGGAATTAGTGCTTTCTACCACTTAGCAACTAGTGGAAAATATGTATATATGAAACCTTGAACCAATAGAAGCAAGTCATTTCCTAGGAGGAATTTGGAAAGCTTTCTCTTATCAAATTATAATATGAATGATTTTAGCTTAGAATTGTTTAATTCTGTGTGGCTTCTTTTTTATTTTTATTTTTATTTTTCCAAAACAATGTAATAGACGTTTCACCCCTCACAAAGTGATGGCTCCCCTCTCCCACTGTATTGCCCCTCTGACATCGTATATGGCAGTTACAATTCCATTGACTCTATTCCCTATGCTGTATCCCAATTGACATCATTTTTGATTTAAAAAAAAAAATTCCCTACTCACTGGAATTTTTGGTAAAAGACTGGTGTGGAGTGATTTGGAGTAGAATATTTGGACTTTCTCATGGTTTGCTTCAAATGGGACAATCTGTTTCAATAAAACCACAGGAGGAATTTAAGACAAAGGATCATTTGGGTTTAGCCAACATTTCATAATGCAGATCTTAAGGTAAATTATAAATTGACTAAACTTACTGAAGTGACTAGCATACATGCCGTAATTTAATATGAATGGATAGTTTAACCTTTGTGTGTGAGTGCATATGTCAGTTGATAGAGACTGTATAGAGGGCAGTTAGATAACAGATGATATCCTCATGTAAACAGGGAAATTGGAAAAGTAAAATAACTGAAGTGTTGCATTTGTTTGTATATAGTAGGTGTAAAGAATAATTAAACCAAAAAAAAGAAATTTTTTCTATAGTGCCAGTTGCACCCAGACAAGTATATTTTTCCTTGAGTATCAGGAAAGCTAGATCATTTTATTAAAATGCATCAGTTAAATAAAATTCAGTGTCAGTACTGTCTATTTAAGAGATTATATTTTAATTTTATTATTTAAAAAAGGATTGAAATAAAAGTAGAAATGTTTCTGGTAAAAGGATAATAGGGTAATTTCCCCTTTCTCATTGGACTATTTTTTTAGTAAATAAAAGAAACGAGGAAAAAGGAAACCCAAAACATGCTCTCAAGTAATTGTGAAAAACAAAGCAGTGGGTATATATATATAGTATTATTGTAAGAATGTATTCTTTGAACTTGTCTCAAAGGATTTGACAATTTAATATAAAGTTTTGGTTACTAAATAATCTGATTTCCTTTATGATAAAAATATGCATATTTGTAATCTTAAGTATATAAGTGTCAGTGAAACATGTTTTCTTCCTAAGTGTGATCATCTGTTTTATATTTAATTGGAGAAAATTTCTTCCCATTTTTTGATTATAATGATAATATGGCGTGCAAGAAACAAACCAGAGCATGCTAATCAAACCTCATGATTGTAAGTATTTAACTTCATGGAAAATGATCATTATGGATGTTCAATAACATTCATTTGGTCACATTTCATGTAAAGTTAGTTTCATTCTTAATGCTATAAAGTTGTGCATTTGTATAACTTGTTAATTAAGCAAATTTGGAAATCTTCTGATTTTTGAGTTTGAATTTTCTCACTTCATTTTGTAACTTAATGCATTTAAAAAATCAGTCTGCATTGTTATATGGAATACATTTGTTAACTGGCCTCTTCTAAGATGACAGTACCAAAAACTGTAATGTGTGTTGAATATTCATTTAATTCTAGGTGTTGACTACTTTTGAGATTGCTTTAATTTAAAGAAAATAGAGCTTCAAGGGATAAAAGTTTTATTGTTCACCATAAATGATTCAGAATAATGTAATTTAGTTTCCCCTTTGAAATAACTTATGAATGATATTTCCTTATAGGCAGGTCTACTGAAAGCTTGATGAAAGAGAGAATATGTATTTAACTTAATAATGGGATTTTTATTATCACAGTAATTATTTTTTAAGAAGAGATTAATTCTGTCTGTCTTTGCTTCCATGCTCGTTTTTAATATTATTCTTAAGATTTGGTTCGAAAGCTGTCTCTTGATAATAATATACCAGAACTTTACTTTTAACTGTACTTCTACTTATGTACAGTGTTCATAATACTGTAGAATACTTTTTAAGGGGAAAAAAGATTTTATTAATATATCAGGCCTATATTGTCCATTGTTTGGTGATCTCTTCTAAGAAGTTGGGTATAAAATATTGATGATGTCGTTAAGGAAGTCTGAGTTGGGAATGTCATAGATATACCTAATGACCATCAAGGCAATTATATTAGTTTTTATTTTTTTAATGGAAATAATGTCAGTGGTGTTCTGTATATTTTTTTAACCACTAACTTTACCTTCAGATTTTCTTTAAATATCTTACTGTGGTTTTAGGCATTTCTGTGCTTTTCTGTTAAGAATTGGGTTGTGACTGCTGTGTACATGGATATTTGTCATTAACTCAGGTGTATTCAAAATATTTTTTACTGTGGCAATTTTCCTAAGTTATCTTCTCCTTATTAGTAAGCCCACATTATTAATGACTTTTCAAATTATCCTTTAATATTATGTTTTCCAGATGTGTGATGAAACATTTAGGAAAACTTTGAGCACAAGATGATAACATAGTTGCACATCAGACTTTGGCAGTGACTATGAGAACCCCAGTCTCACCCTTCCATTATTCCCTATTCTTATACCCTGAAGCAAAGTAGGAATATTAACATTGATTGTCCAACAACTTGCTCAGTGTCTGACTTAATCTAAGAGACACTTGAAAGGGGTTTTTAAATTAATACACTTAGATGTCCAGCAGATATTCCTTGACAGGACCATGTATTTATTTGCTATAAAAAGGAGCATATGGATGGATATCAGTTAAAAACAGTGGAGGGTAAATACTGATAGAGAACATTCTTCACTGGCTGCTGACTGCTTATGTCTAATTTGAGACAAAAAAACCCAAAGCATAATAGTGTCCATTTCAGCCCACAAAACCTGTCACTTTCCCTTCACATCCATTTACTCCATTAGTTCTCTGTTTCTTTTTCCCAGAGAGCAGTTTGTTTTATAGGTGAATCTCCACTGCTGTAATAGTCTTATTATTTGTGTTCCTATCTTATCTAGATGTTGGATGAACTGTTTTTTTCCATTGTTACACATGATATTTTTCCCTTTGTTTTCTTTAAATGAATTGTTTCTAGAAAGGAATCTAAACTGTGGGTAATTATTATTCAGCCTTCCTAGTGTTTGTGAAAACAAAAGTTGACCTTATATAGTGAAGAGCTATGGGAAAACGTGGGTGTAACACAATTTTTTTTTTAAGTGAAGGGAAAAATAATTCAACAATGAAGGTGCGAGAGTATGCTTCAGTTTTTCCACATTTTAACTCTGAAAACAAGTTATTCCATAAAATAATGCAGTTTTTAAGGAATTTTTCTTAGAGTACTTAGTAACTCTCTTTTTGCCTTCTTTATCTTTTAACACTTTTTTTGGGTCATTTTTCTCCCTCTCTTTTCTCCCCTTTTCCTTCCTTTAATATTTATTTACTAAATCTTCTCCTTGATGAACTCTTCTTCAAGACAGGGGTTCATCTTTAAGCTCCTCTTAAGTGAAGAGGAGTAATTGGAACCATTGCATTAATTTTCTTGTCCAACCTCAACAAACAAATCCTTTATTAAGATGTAGACCCCTTGAGCATCCCTCAGGGTCACAGCTAGCCTGTGTCTGCTCTATGCAGGAAGTGGGAAAGGTACAGGGTTTGACCTCATTCAGTGGGGACAGAATTTTGGCCCTCAGTTTGTGACTCATCCAAACATTTTTGTATAATACCCACACCAGACAACTGAATGCACAGGCCGTCTTATGCTCATTTCTGCTTTTAAAAGTGTTCCTTTCAAAACTGTAGCCTGGGGAATGTCCCGATGCTTATTAAACAGGTGAAAGAGGTGAATACTTGAAACCTCTGCGTAGCTTGTGTTTCCAAAATGAAAAGGAATCTGGGGCCTACTGGTTTATTCCATTTTAAAAATAAGGAAACTGAGCAGTTCAAAAGTGAAGTTAAATAGCCTTTTTGTGGTGGAGTCCTGCCTGACTCTGTCAGCTAACTCGAGGACCAGTAAACGTTTCACACTGTTTCACTCACTCAGCATATAGACTAAATTAGATTTGATAGTCTAAAAATGAAATATGTTTTTGAAAGTTATTTTGAATACCAATTTTATTTAATAAATTAGGGAATGTAGCATGATACAGGGTAAAGCGTTGAAACTAGATTTACCTGGGTATGTATCCAAACTGTAACTTAAGTTTAGAGTGAACTTGCACAACATATGTAACCTTTTTTCTTAATCTGTCCAATGGGGACAATAAACCCTTATTTTTTATGGTTATGGGAAAGCCAGGTCTCAAATTCAAGTAATGAAACTCTTGACACCAGAGCAAAGTGCTCCAAGGGTTCAGTGAAATCCATATAGAATGTCTAGCCTCAGTTTATCCACTGATGTAGCTCATTTCTGCAACAAATCTTAGAAGCATTTCTAAGAGTGAGCACCATTTAATTGATTTGTGCTACAAAACAGCATCCTTTACTTACAGTTACTGAAACATTTTTATTTTCCCTGATCCTTGAAGGTATGTTATCAATACTTGGATAATACTTTAGGGAAGGGATTTTTCAGTAGCTTCACTTGCAAAATGGTTTTTGATATAATTTACCGCTGATGTATGTGGCAATTTTGTTTAATTCTAAGAAGTAGACTATTATAATCAACACAACATTTTTTTTTAATAGCAAATGAGCATTTCTAGAAAGTAGTTTGAAAGGACTCCCATGTTTTGGGAATGCAGGACTCACAATATTGTCATCAGCTGGTGAAATATAATATATAGCACCATGACTGGCAAAGGTAAAGAAAGTTCAGGATTCAAAAAAACTGTCATTGTACTCATTTGTTGTCGCCACAATTGTTGTCGCCACGAGTTCCTTGATTTGGGAGTGTCATTAATTCTGCAAATGAGACGAAACATTTTATATAATTGAAGTTCATTTGAGGACGATGTTATTTCCCTAACATGGTGCAATGGCTAAATAATATGTTTCCAAATGAGAAATCAGTAAAGTGGTGCAATGTATTGATGGTGAAATGTCTTTCCTTTGCATTCATATGTATGTAGGTCAGCCAAAAAATTCACCTCAAAAAGTACCTTCGTTCTTAGGTTCTTCTATTAGATATTCCTTGTTGGCATCAAAGTTCAAGACTTGGGGACTTGTTTCTGTTAATAAAGCCAGATACTTGTTTAATAAAAGATCCTCTAAGTTTGGTGATGATACAGCCTGTCATCTACTGAATCTGTCTTGTGTTTCTCCACTAAAGTGCTGCTCTTGTTGATCCTTGATAACATAACTTGAATGTTAAACTGATATATTTCTAAATCTTTGCTCAATGGAAAGCGTTTTTTATATACTATATAGGAGAGTACATCACACACTTGAAATAGATTAGTGATGTTTTAGAATAAATTCAATATCTCAGCAATATGAAGTTTGTTCTGGAACAAATTACACACTTGAAATAGGTTAGCGATGTTTCAGAATAAATTCAGTATATCAGCAATATGAAGTTTGTTCTGGAGCAAATTACATTAGTTTTATTAAATTATGAATTTTTAAAAAGGCTCAAATGAAAACAACTGAAGTTTCATTTTATTTAGTTAAAAGGGACATTTGGATAATGGGGAACAAGTCCTTGTTTCTGAAACACATACTGAACTTTCCTTCCGTTTCACTTTCTTTACCAAAGGGAAGAAAATATTCACATAGTAACAAATTAAAAAGAAATTACAGTTTGCTTAATAGGTAACTGGATGGTTAATAAGTAATTTAGTACAAGAAAAAAATAGAGAAAAACTTTTGATTCCTTTTCTAATTTTAGAAATGAGGAATTTGGAAGAAATCAATATAATCTGTATTAATTAAAGCATTCTGTGTTTTGGTAATAACCTTTTTAGTTACGTACCAGTATTCCTTAGAAAATGACGTATGTATTTATATTTTTATATTTTGCTTGATGTCTCTTAGATAGCTGAATAGGCTTTTTTTCCTTCAATTTTATAGTAATTTGAATTTATATTAAAAATTTTTGAGACAGTTTTCTTGAAGGCACATATTACATCCGGTAAATGTTCTATTATATGTGTACATTATTAATTATATGATTGTAAACATTAACAATGTAAATATATTGGGCAAAATGTCAATCCCTCAGTGCAAACTCAATTCAGTGAATATATACAAGACAAAAATCTAATGAAAGGACTTGAGAATTTTCTTAGCAAAGAGGTACATAGTTACACATCATTATTCCATAAGCATGAAAACATTTGATTATTGCTATTGGATTGAAAAGATTGTGTTCTAACATTTTTCTGTTATATTTTAGCTAAGGAATTATATTTGTGTGTTTATTTTTATTTAAAGTTTATTAGGTTAGTGTCACGCGGGGCGTCAGGCGGGGTCTCTGGTCCGGCTCCCCACATAAGAACGCAGGATGTGGCTAGGCCAAAAAGGAACACCCATGGAGCCATAGATAGGGGAGTCATACCACTATACTCTTGCTGGCGGCTGGGTTGGAGACGCAGGAAGCAGGAGCCACACTGTTCGCAACCCTCACTGCTCCGCTTGCAGGCTCAGCTACCATCTTCTTGCTAGCCCCCATTTTGCTGCTAGCATAGCCACAGCAGTTATATTAGTGGCCGATGGCTCACTGGTTACAGCTGATGGCCAACTAAGCACAGCTGATGGCCATCCAATCACAGTTGATGGTCATTTACTACCTGAGCCAGCACCTTTCCACGTGAGGCCCAGAGCCTGGAAACTGCACTCCTGGTGCTGTCTCCAAAGTTAGTAAAGTTACATAGGTTTCAAGTGTACAATTCTGTAATACATCATCTGTATATCACATTGTGTGTTCATCACCCAGAGTCAGTTCTCCTTCCATCACCATATATTTGACCCCATTTACCCTCATCTACCATCCCCCTCCCCCTTCCCCTTTGGTATTTTATTAGTTTAAATGAAAACGAGAAATTACTAGAAGGAAAATTGCTGTGGCTAGTTGTAGGCATGTGCCAAATTCTGCCAGTGATTTTGGATTTCTGTGCACTCAGAGCTTATCAAAGTGAGACTTTCATAACATAGTTTGGATTTTCTTTGCATTTGATCACTGGTCATTTCAGTGAGCTCACCCAGGTGATTTTGCTGGCTAGTCACATCAATAAACTAACCTAAATTGCTTCCCAGATCACGTTGGCCTGATCAGGGGAGCTGTTACCAATTATTCTGCTATAGGATGAGTCACGTTCTTTTTTTATTTTTAATTTTCAAATTTAAAAGGTTCAAATTTAATTTCGTTGTTTTTAAACAGTCTTGTTGAAATTCAATTTTAATTGTTTTCAATTTAAATGAACAAACAGCAGACCTCCAGGCCTTTTGGACTCACTTTCACTTGGTCCTAACATCCCCAGCCCAGAGGAGCCACATTCTTGAGTTTTAAATTTTGTTTATCTAATAGGTAGAAAGAGAACTTCCTCCATGGAGAAGTTCATCAATGCTGATAGTGAAAACATACCTTATGTCATGAGAGTCATCTCAGAATGAAGGCCTGTAATGATTCCTGATGTCTTTCCTGGTGAATCACAACTCAGGGAGCTACTAGAGTTTTTCTGGTTTTGCTCCTTTTAACAAGTCTCATCATTATAATACTAAGCACTTACTGAGCACTTAGTATATGTCAGGCATTGTTCTAAGTTTTTGCCTGATGTGTGTTATTGAATCTTCACAATAGCCATGTGCAATAGGTGCTATTATTATCTGCATTTTACAGATGAAGGAACGCAAGGGAGGTTAATCACCCCCAAAATTGAAACCTATTAGGTAGCAGAAAAAAGGATCTGAACCCACTTTGTGGGGGTCCAGAGCCTTGAAGCAACCACACCTGCATTACCTGAACTTCTTTAATGTAAGTCCTTAAAATAAGAAGGAGCAACGGTTTTATTTGAGGGCAAAAATCCATTGTAATTGTTTGAGTAAACACTTAAATGACTGACAGTATTTGTTGTCTCTGACTGGCGTGCTAAACGGTTAGTCTGGCCCCCAGTTCACAGATCTAGAATGCCAAACACTGGGTTTGAAAGTGAAAGGAAGGCATGGGAGATGCCTTGCGGCTATGGCAGTCCTGCTTGTCAAAAACCAAAGGTTTCTTTCCTTTGGTTGGAATTCTTTGGTTTCCTTCTCACTTAATTAGCTTCTTAAAGGGAAATAAACAATTGCCTCTGACAAACTACAATTTGTAGGCATTTTCAGATTAATGTTGTGAGCTTTAGTGGAGAGGGCATGGGATTTGGAGTCAAGACTCTAGGATTATATGTTGGCTGCGTACACTAGCTATGCTATCTTTAATGTGCAATTCAAAATCATTTGTTATTATTTTGATCTGTGAAATGATAAACATTGTGATACCTATCACACAGCATTATTATGAAGATTGAATTAAGTCATACATATTAAAATGTTTCAAAAATGTAAAGCACGTACAGATACCATTTTCATGTTTAATAATTTTTTGAAGTCGTAAAAGCTTATGTTTGTAAAATAGTTGTTTGTCCCAAATGACATTTCTGCCTGCCAGTAGAGCAGTCAAATTAACACAGCTAGAGAGGTTTTGAATTGAGGTAGAGATTTATTTACTCATTATTGATTTTAAGACACCTAATAGCATTTGGTATCTTCAAATCATATTTGACTGAAACTATTATATGGCTGTAGTAAAAAATCATTAAATAAATAATATGTGCAGTATAGACTAAGAGATGTTGATTTTTATTGCATGGTAGTCTAATGTTCAGTATGATGCATATACAAGTAGATAGACAGGTGAGTAAATAGCAAGTTTTCTATCTTTTTTTGGTTTGGAAATTGATAGCAAAATATATACTGTGTCCTTAGCTAAAACAAACTAATGTGTTTACGGTTTTGACTTAAATTTCTGGCCAATTTTGTTGGCCTCTATTGTTAAATATTTGTGTGTGTATGGACTGACTGACTCACTTTGTCAAAATAATTGATTTGGTTATTTGTTTATAGGAGGCTTTCACAAAACATAATGTCAAAGGAAGATGGAGTTTTGTGGGGAAAAAACGTTGGGAAATGAGGCATTAATTTACCTCCTAGGTAGTCATAAGACACAATAGCATATTCAAATATCTAAGAAAACGTGCCATAAATAAGCCCACTTAACCATGTATAACATAGAATTCTGGAGCTTTTTTTGTCCCCCAGAAAATATTTTTTTTATAAAACATCTATTAGCCCAGAACCGGAAATGCTGCTGTACATATAAAATCTGATGTTTTTGGAAGGACCAGTAGTCTCTGGGCTTCTGTGGGAATTACTCCTCTGAATCTTCCACTAAGGTCACATTATACTCATAGTAAGAATTTCATATATGCCCGTGATGTGAATGCAGTTCTTGATTAGACAACCATCCTGGGGCCATGTTTAATGTCACTTGGCAAGGTTAAGTTGCTTCCTGTCAGGCTGCATATATAGTACAAACATTTATGTAATCTTTGGTGTTTTCTTGAGATATAAATGGGTCAAGTGTAAATGAGAATTTTCAGGTGATGCAACAAAATGCTGGCATATGGAACAACAACAACAAAAAAATCCTGTGGGAATTTACTGAAGCAGAATAATAACAAATAACACAAAATGTACTTAACAAATTTGAGTTCATATTTCACACGAAATATTGCACTAAACACTTTTACAAGTATGATCTCATTTAATTCTTTCAACAGCCTCTTGAGAGGTATATATCACCATTTTACAGGTGAGGGAACTATGGTTTCTCAAGGATTTCTTAAGGATACATAACTGCTAAAGCCAGAATGTGAAGATAGGAGACTAGGTACTTCAGAACTCATGACAATGGCACTTTATGGTTTTTAGAGCTCAGATTGGGCTCCACGTTGCTGAAAATTGCCAATGGGAAGAAGACTAACCAGGCTTTTTAAGGAGTAAAGATGGGGGAGGCACACTTTAAACAAAATCACAGGCCAGTCTGAGAGGCGGCCAACAGTCTCTGATGGAAAACTTTTGGGCTTTGGCAAGAAACCAAGCTCGATGCTCATATGTGGAAATACTTTAGAGGCTCCTTCTGCCTTTGGACCAACCCATCAGAAACCAAATTACAACCAAGACCTTGTACCTTTTACAAGCTGAATAGTGAACCAGTTATTCCTTGTAATATTTTGGTCTCTTTCAAGCTGGGAGCAATTAAATAAGAAGACAGAAAAACCAAGTAAGGTGTTCAAGGAGCAAACTGCATTCCGGATAACTATTTCTGTATTTAGAGAATTACGTGATAAGATGTGAATTGCACATTAGTAAATCATCTGACAAATGTTTTTTGAGTGTCCATCACTCTGGGTAGGGAATAGTGAGGTCAAAAGGAAACAGCATCGTTAAGGGAATCCAGACAACTAAGTGTGTACTTCAGGTTTTGCCTTTAATTATCTTTGGATTATTGGATGAGTCACCGCTTATTTACATAGGCACTGTAGCAAGGATTAAAAACTCAACTCGAGAGCCCTGGGGGCTTGGTGTGAGCCCTACTCATTCCTATGTGAGCTTGGTAAAGTTCTTGAATTTCTTTGTGCCAGGGTTCCTGTGTGTGGAAAATGGGATAATAGTATGCATATCACATCACAAGATTTTTATGAACATTAAATGAGTGTTTAGAGTTATAAAGTGTTTAGAATGGTGTCTGGGATATAGGAAGCGCTGTGTGTCAGTGATTATTATTATTTTAATTATTATCATTACTATTCTCATTCTCTTTGAGCCTCAGCTTCTTCAACTAGAAAATTGGGGGGGGGGATTAAATGATATTTAAATACATCATTTCAGGTTTATATACATTTATTGAACTTAGCATAGAACTCATCTAATGACTTGGGTGTTTCGTGAGTACAAAAGTATGAAAATTAATACAGGCAACAAGTGCCTTGTGTTTTAAAGGCAAAGATAAGCACAAAACAAATACAAAGTAAACAAACAAACAAACAAACTTTGTGTTTTGGCATTCAGGGAACTTTTTATTAAGTATTCGTTATTCCAGGATGTAGAATTTGGATGGATAGCAGGCTTTGGGTCTTGTCAGAAGTTGTGACATTGGAATAGGGATAACTAGGAGGCCGCATGGTTAAGAAGATAAGCAAGACACTTGTTAATCCCGGCAAATACTAATGAAGTATTTACTGTGCCCATAATGTTCCAAGCACTTTACAAATATTAGTTTATTTAATCCTCTCCATTTACAGATCAGGAAACTGTAGCAGAGAAAAGTTAAAGTACTTGCCCACGATCATACAGTTAGTGAAGTTGGGATGTAAAGCCAGGCAGCCTTGCTGCTGAGTTCCTGCTTTTCCTCCCTTTGCCTTACTGACTCTGAAAGGCTTGAAGAAAGGTGTGAAATTACTTGGAATACTTAGAGTATTAAGTAGTTGGGTTATGGCCAGGCCATAGGGTTTCAGGATAAGATGGAATAAGGGGAAATAACGGGGGATTTGAAAAAATAGTCTGACCATTATCTTAATCTAAATAAGAGTGTAGTTGAGGAACTAGACTAGACTGATTATCACAGTAATGGGGAGGGGAAGCCTTGATGGGACCAGATCTTAGCCTCATTGGGTCAGAGACCCGTTTGAGACTGTTAAACTGTGGACATTCTTCCCAGAAATTTCTGCAACATACAATATTGCTGCAGAATTTCAGCAAGTTCACAAACTCTTTAATTTTTTTTTTTTTTTTGATGCTTTAGAAAGCTTGGTTTTCTTTCCTTGTAATAATGCCATATTTTCTTGAAAGTCTGTAGTTTTTCTTTACTTTGTATTTGTTTTGTGTTTTCTTTTATTAACCATATTTTTAAATATTTCTTTCTTTAGATGCCTGTCCTTTGATTATTAACTTTTACAAAATATGATTTTGATGAGTTCTTGATGACTTGATCAACTTCTTATCTCGAGTGTATGAATGCATATAAACAAACGATTGCTGTGAAATTTCCTGTAATTTTCTTTGTTGCTTAAGTATAATGGTGGTGATAGACCTTGCAGGCAGTAGATAGTCTGTACACTGATCCACATTGTTCTGTGTTTATTCATGAACAATTTGTTATTTGAATAGCTGTATCTGGGGTGGGAAAATGATTTGCATTAAAAAAAAAAAAAAAGCGAAATCAGTCCTATTTCCAAAATGCAACTGAAATGGCCTCTTGTGGAGAATCATATTCAAAATTCTGTCTTTGCTTCTAGGACAGACATTTTTCTCTCTTGGGTACTGAAACCCTTAGAGTAATTAGAGTCTAGAGGTTAGGGAGTTTAAAAGAGGTTGCTTGACTGATTATCATTTGTTTTGTTTATCATTTGGTATGAGTAATAATTGGGTCCCCCTTGGCTGGGTGAGGAGTAAGCATTGCCAGTACCTGTGGGAAATTGCTCTAGTAAAGTTACATGCTATTTAGGATTTTGTTTTTTTTAAAAAAATACAATCTAACTTGGTGAGCTGAATTCAAATTTGACTTCCTCAAGTGATGAAAATCAATAGTTTTTTGGTTCTTTTTTTCCTTTAATTTTCCTGAACTTTAATTGCATTTTGCCCTGTTGAAGTCTCCATTGCAAAAGTATAAATTATTTTTCTGTACAAATGTAAACATTCTAAAAAATCATGATGTTATTGATCCAGTTAGTTTTGAAGAACAATATTATCAGAAAAACAAAGGTTTCTTGTTTTCTCAGACTTTAGGCTTATAAAGGAAAGTTGCTTTTAGTTAGTTTGTATGTATGTAATGAATAGAATCTTTATGACATTTTTCTGTCTCCAATCCTTAATGTATATACTTTACATATCATTTCAAAAAATTTACCTGATACATAGAGTATTAGCAAATCAAAGACTATGTTGGGTTTCATTATGAATAACTTAATGGACTTTTTTGGGAATGAGGACTTTTCATGATTTGAACTTTATTCCAAAAGGAATTGACAATATATATAAACCTTTATTTATGTGCTGTGATCAAGGAAGGAGATATTTCATTGAGAAATTATCATATAAGTAGACATATCTTTTTTAAACATTAAATCATTTAAAATTCTATTTAATAAAAGTGTATCAAAATTGTATTGCACCTTTTCCTCTTTGTAACAATGTATTATTTGATAATCTGGATTGAGAGATACTTATGAAATGTAGAATGTATACTGTCATAAACACCATGGACATACTCTGTTACCCCTGGGGCTGTTGTGAAATATGGAGCTATATAAACATATGTTCATTTATGTCAGACTACCATCCTTTTCTCTTAAGTTTATTGAGAATGGCTCCATTTCTTTCCTATGGAGTAAGGGGCATAGATTTTGTGGAGAGTGTTCGCATCCCTGTTCAACTTTTTTATTATCTCTGGATGAGTGATTGCACTATGGTTGGTGAGGCTGGTGGGTACCAGAACTCTGAATAAGTGGGACGTGATCATGTATCAAAAGACTTCAAGTCCATTGTTAGAGTAATAGACACCATTTGGTGTGTGTGTGTATGAGGGAGAGAGAGAGAGAGAGAGAGAGAGAGAGAGAGAGAGATTACTTTTCACTGGACATAGCCTATATCTTACATTTGTAGTAACCTGGTGGTAGTTCTACATCTAATCATGATTATTTATTGAGTGGGAATTTAAGACAAAGAATGATTTTAAATGTTGTGGTAATAAAATATGCTGTATGTCTAGTGTGCCAGTTATGAACTCTGCAAGTGTAACTTTAAGAAAAACACAGTGCTGCCGAAATGACTCACCGTCATGCCTAAATGAATGTCTTTAATTTGGACAGTGACAAATTTATGGAACTGAAGTTTTTTGAATCTTCTGGGGAAGTAACCCAAAGTCATATATCATGGGATTATGTTGCTCTGTTTGCTATTCTGTATGTGCTTAGCATGAGTTAGATAACCTAGTTTTTAGCTATTCTTGGCTGCTGTATTTCACAATCTATTTTTCATTTTGTGTTTCCTGGTAAGATTTGGATTTGCTCTGACTGGTAGTGATAATTCCTTAAACAGGTACTAAAAGGAAGGGAAAAGAGGCCTTTCTCCTCCTGAACTGCTTCTGACACTTAGTGATACTGAGAAGGTATTAGTCTAATAAGTCTCAGATATCTTAAGTTTAGCAATTAAAAAAAAATGTATTTTTTACTGAAGCATACTTCAATAAATATATGTTAGTAGCATTCTTTTTAAAGAGATTGTTGGGATTTTTATTCCATTTGGTATCCGGTAGCATTCTTATAACCTAGAAAAATGTTCTTTCTAAAGGAAATATTTGAACTGCTTTCTGAAATTCTATGCAATATCACTTTATGAGCTTAAAAACACTAAGCACTGTTGCCCCGATACAATATGATTTTTATTTTTATTGTGTCAATTTTACATCACAAATAATACATTTTATTGATGTTCTTGTATTCACATATGGGATTAAAGACATTTAGTACTTCAAACTTTTTGTAGTGATTTTTTCCCCCTTCTCTTTTCAGTTTTCTATCTGTTGTTCACTTTTAGACCACGTCTATCTGTTTCATCTTGGGGATGGGCCACTAGCTCCCACCCCACTGTCTCACATCCATGGTTTCTTTCCTGTAATGAATACGTTAAAGAGATATCTGTTAAATGAAGGTCTCAGTTTCTGAGTTATTTTGGGTATTGACTATCGTTTTTATAATTACATGCTTTTAGATCTGAGCAAGGCCATTTTTTATTTCTGTTCTCTCTTTTTAAACTACTTCTAGCACCACAAAAATTTTACTCAAATTCTGAGTGAACAAGGAAAAAAAAGTTTATTAATTTTTTTTAACTCATTCAAAAACACATTGATTGAATTCTAGCAAATGCCAGGGAATTGGACTAGTTGCTCAGTGGAACTTGATTGTTGATCGCTCTATATGTAATAATTCTGATGAGTTTTGAGTAGTGATTGGTTCATTTAAAGAATGAGATTTGGTATTATCTGTAAATTTGCAGTTGGCATTATAATCCCAGCAATCTGTTTCCCTAGTTATTTGATAATTTTTTTTATGCACAAAATATGCTTTACATAAGAGCGGAAAATCTCTTTTAACGGTGGCTCTTTATTGAGGAAGGGCATGCAGTCTTTTGCAGCTTTACTATGAAATTAGCCATTTTCCATTTGACAGATTAAGAAACTTATGTTTGCTTTGAAATCAAAATTGATTTACAATTTAAAGATAAATGAAAATGAAGTTTGAGAGGATACAATTGTAGGTGGTATTTATTAAAGCATTCCAATTTTTAAATAGATGTGTGATTATGATTTGGGAAGTACACATTTGAGGTCCTGATGCTGAGCACATATTTGATGGATGTAATATATTTTGCAAGTTTGCTATTTTTAATACAGAGATTTCTAAATTTATATTTATTAAAGAATCTCTAATCAAATAGTTCAGCTCCAATATAGGTTAAGTCTTTGCTTATATCTCATGTCTTAGGACATTGAGGTGAGGATTTCAGAATAATAAAGTGTATCTTGGGTTAACTAAAGTTTTACAATCCCTGGATAGTCTTCATTTGTAAAGGATAATTATTGTGTTCAAAGGGACCTACTCACTTGGGAATTAAATTCAAATTGTCTTGAAGTATCTTGTTTGTGTCTTAATTTTAATCTGCTCCTGTGACATTTCTCCAGAGAAAAACAAAATATTCAAGACAATAAATAGATAGATAGATAAACAAAGGTTTAAGCTTATCCCAGTGAGTAGTATTTTATGCATTACTATAAGTTCACTACTTTAGAGATACTATAAATTTTCATTGGCTGAAAATATTGCTGTAATCACTTCATCCAATACTGAGATCAAATATAGTTGGGGTACCTATTGGTATAACTTAATATAGCTGACTATATATTTTTAATTAAAAAAACACTATAGAATAGACCCTTATAAAACAACACATTTTCAGTTATAAAAATTTTTTAAATATTTAATTTAAATATTTAAATTAAGCACTTAATATTAAAATTCTTAGTTTAATCTAAACCGTCAATGTCATATTTCAAAAGCAATAAAAATAATTTTGCTTCTATCACATACATGTATTAAAAAATTTGATTGGCATTGCCCCCATGTTAATTGCTGGGCTTGTGCATATAACTTTTTTATTTTAACAACAACAAAAAATTAAATTTTATTTAAGCTTTTTAATAATACTGAAATATTCTGACAATCTTACAACTTTTATCAAATGGTCTTTCATGTTGAATCATTATTACAAAATTCATTATGTAAGCCACTTGCAATTTTTCTAGTGATCAAATGAACTAACCAGAATATCAAAACTTCAAAGGAGTTTTGTGATAGAACTACCCGAGACTACATGTGGAAGCAGTTGTGGCCTGTTACCCATTCTTGTGTTCTGAGTCCTTAGACTGGAGAATGTATAGTAACTAGAGAATAAGAAAAGCTGTGCAAAGGGTAAGGAGTAGCTATATATCAAAAAGCATGTTTAAATGCAAATTATTTTGAAATTTAGATGATAAAAGAAGCTCTGACTGTACTGTTAAGTACTCATTTTCACTAATTATTAATTCATTGTAGTTGGAACAATAATTCTTTTAATTGGTATCTGAACTTTGTTAAAGAATTGCTTGTAACACATTTCAGATTTTGGTTAAAAAACTACTGTGTATAACATACATTCTGTAAGTCAGAGGAAAAAAGATCTCTTATTTGAACAAATGCTTTGAGTACCATAGTGCCCTTTTATTAACAGTTTTGGGATGTCACATAAAATACCGTTGTGCTATATTTGCCTGTAAACATTCAGGCCAACCAAATGAGGTAGGCGTTCAGTTTGCTAGTGAAATGATCATGTGTTTGCTAGTGAAATGAAATGTGTTTAATAATTGAATACAGTGTAAGGCTCAGGATTTGTGTGGTAGTATTCAGAGGGGTGGGTAAAGAGGACTCTGCTAAGTATGGACGAGGTCACCATAGCAGTGGGAAAAAACACACCAGTAAGTTAATAAATTGGGGTTTTATTTATAGACCTACTGTGAAGAATTCTTATAGCTTAAGTGGGACCGGATATTTCTGTTTGTAAAATTAATATTCACTTGAGATGGGCAAGCATATTTTAATTTGACAGGCATTAATATCTGTAATGAAAGCCAGAGCCTTTCAAACAAACAAGTGACAAGTATCTACAGAAGTAGCATAAATAGGACCCTAACAAATAAGTTCCTACAGTTTTTCTTGAAGACTAGCTGTGGTTTAATTTTTAAGCTCCCTCTCCCATACAATGTGGTTTGCATATATTTACATATAGACATTATGTGCATGGATAAACATGTATCCCCATACTGATAGAATTTTTTAAAAACCAGAAGAATGTAAGTCAAACCTAATTGCTCAATATTTGAACCCAAATAAAATTTAGTGAAATGTCACTAGTGCTTCCTTTTGTAGATGTCTTCAGTCTTTATTCAAAAGAGGGATCAGATTTCACATATTTTAATAACTGATGATGGAGCTACTTTTGTATGTTTTAGCTGGAATATTATATCTATAATTAGCATATTCTATTTTTTATTACTTACCTTCAAAACAGAACCTTATCTTCTGAAGTCATCTGAAAAATTAGATTATTTATTATATACTTTAGACAAAATAATTGTGCAACTGCGTCAGAGTTTCTAGGAACCCAGGCATAACCTTAAGGTAGATAAAGACCCTTTTTTTTTTTTTACCTTACTGCTTACATTCTCTCATTTTCTTTAAATTTTGTTCTTCGTCTTTGCAGTTTAACACTTTTCCAGCTATATCAAGCACAAAGTAATAATTATACCACATGGTAAGCTCTTCAGAGTCTGTTCTGCTTCTGTTTGTTCTCTATTGTTCACTTCTCCCCGACCCTTCACACTGGCTTGCATGACAGTGCATGGTGGGTGCTTAATAGGTGCTTGACGATTGACTGGTTGATTGATGTGGTTTGATTAGAATAGTAGTTTGTGACATACACAAATGTCCAGAAGGGAATAGAGGAAGTGCCAATCTATGGACGTCAGGCCAGAATGTGTTTTAAGTTGCTTCTGACATGTGATATCCGTAAGCTGTTCTCCTAACATGTGCTGACATAAGTTACTTCGACAGCCTTTGTGCAGACAGTAGCCACATGAAATATGGGACAAGAACCGGTTCATTCCTGTACGTGTTCTGATTACAGAGAGGGATGAAACGAACGTGTCTGGACTTGCAAAGACATTGCATCTGCTGTGGTTGATTGACATAGTGGAACATGTTTCGGGTGGGGGGGGAATTAAACTGTCTAGCATTTTGTATGCCCTTACTTATAGTATAGTTCAGTGAATACCAGTCTGAACTTCACGTTAGTATACCCTGGGTTTCTTTAAAAACACGCTACCCTAGACAAGTTAGATCAGAATCTGTAGAGGTTGGGCCTGGACATCATTTGCTTTTAAAAGCAATTCCAGTTTTGAGATAGTTTGAAGTTTTATAGGAACCAAAGTTAGAAGAGAAGAAAGATTAAAGGATATAATTTCCACTCACTCTGTTCTCGCTTGTTGAGAAAGATGTACCACTGTCCAACAATAATCTAATACAAGCCTTTTATGCACTTTAAAAAGTTCTAGTGGCTCTATTAAAAGCGTAAAAAGGAATAGGTGGAATTAATATTAGTAATACATTTGCTTTAGCCTAAAATACCTCAATGTTACTGTTTTCAACACTAATTAATAAAAAAATATTACTGAGATTATTTTACATTCTATTTCTCCCCTTGTATGACATGTTCTAAATCCAGTGCATATTGTAGAGTTGCAGCACGCCGCAGTTTGGAATAGCCACTTTTCAAGTGTTTAAAAACCATACGTGTCTTGTCAGTTCCTTATTGGACAGAGCAAATCTAGAGGGTAAAGTGCTGGAATACAAACCAGGAGACCTAAAGTTTAGTGTTGGTTTTGCCACTGACTAATCCTTTGACCTTGAGCAGTTCCCTTATCCTCTCTCGGGGGTTCAATTTCCTCTTTAATATGAGGGATCAAGAGTCACTCTAAATTGGGAGTTTTTATAATTTTACTTCAAAGAGCCCCAAGATTTTGTGAGCCATTTTAGCGGAGAAGACAGGCAAGCAAGCCTGCTTTAGGCTGTTTTTCTTTGGATATATATATTTGAGTTTCCAGATGTCATTTTATTTGAGGATAAAAACCCAAAAATTTGTTTTGAAGCAAAACAAAGGTTTGAAAAAATGACTAGGCTAATTGTTCTCTTAGGTGATTCTCTGATGTCAGCAGCGTTATGACAGTTACTCTAGGAACAGGTCAGGCAGCAGGTTTCCTGCTTTTCCTTCCAGTGAAGGTGTCACCATGACAATGATTCTTGGGTATTTCCTATCAAATTAGGAATCCCCTCAATAGCGGCTAAAGTGGATTTGACAAACAGAAATCTTGGATAGCTAGAGTGATAGCAGGTCACTTATGGTTACTGAGGCACCTGGTGGTTGTCTAAAACTGACCAAATTGCAAGAGGAGACCCCTGACTCTCTGAGGTGTGGTCCCATAGTCAGCCATAATTGAGGCCTAGGATCACTCTGACTATAAGCCTTCTGACTTGAAATGTGTTTTTCTATTGGTGAACGCATAATAGACAACAACTTCAATAATTGTCGTGTAGGTGACAATAATGCATACACGTGATTTTGTTCCTCAGACTAGAAAGCTTTCTCTATATCAGATAGATGAACTTTCTGTGGCAACAGCAAATAGAAAACTACCATATCCTGTTCATTGGAAATCAGTTTCTGCCACTTGTCCACAGTCAGTGACATGGGAACAAGATCCTTAAGCATGTTGTTTGCCTTTTAAAGCCTCCTGTGTTGGTTTGTCAGGAGTCAGTCAACGACCTACCTGTCCCAAATTTTTGCTCCTTTGCTGTTGTATTTGGGGTGGGGGGATTATATTGAGTAGGAATTGTGAAGTGGAGAAAGCTGAGAGTGTTTCTATTTTTAGAATGCTTCTAAGAAGTGTATTATAACACCATATTCCATGCTTGCTAGGTAGTTATCCTGAGACTATTGTGCCAAGTGAAATAAGTCAGAAAAGGCGAGAGCCATATGATTTCACTCATATGTGGGATATAAACTGAGAGGAATAAGACAGACAAATAAACAAAAACTCATAGACACAGATGATAGTTTAGTGGTTACCAGAGGGTCAGGGGGTGCGGGGGTAGATGAGGGAAAAGGCGGTCAAATATATGGTGACAGGAGATTTGACTTTAAGTGGTGAACACACGATGCAATAGATGGATGATGCATTATAGAATTGTACACTTGAAATCTATATAATTTTACTAACCAGTGTCTCCCAATAGAGTTAATAGAACAAAACAAAACACAGAAAATTGTTTTAGCCCAAATATCAGCAGTTATCTCTGAATTTTTATTAGCATACACAAACTTAATTCTTCCCATCCTGGCCTGCTCATGTATCAATGAAAGCAGCTGCTAATACTGAAAGCAAAGGAGAGAAATGGAAATCCAGTTTCATTGTAGTGTATCAAGCATAGCCACTTCTACAACAAGTTAATGAAAGAATGTTTACTAAGCCCATTGGATTCTTTAGTCTAAGTATTTTTGCTCAATATTTGACACAGATTCGCATGTAGGACTCTGGGTAAACAGGGAAAGCAAATAAATCTGACCTTTGTAAGGCTGGTATTTTTTTATGAAGCCAAAGGGTGCACAAATACACAAATATTAGTCCACTCTTATTTTTGTGCCAGAAATCTTCTCTCTGGCTGATAGCATCTATGTTCGATCTTTGGCATCACTGCTGCCCATCTTGGTTCCCTGAAGGCCTTACCATCTGTTGAACTGGTAAAGGGTTCCATCTCCTCAGTTTCCCTACCATCCAACTGGAAACAGACCGTCTGCTTGGCCTTGGCCCTCTCTTCTCGTTCCTGTTCATTTGGAACCAGCTCGAATATCTCAGAGTAGGTGGCTTTACCTTAGCCAGTCACCTTAGGATTAGCAATTACTAGAAGGTAAGAGATTGGCAGCGACAGGTGGAACATCTGTTATTGTAGTGATCTTGGCTTTGGAGAGTCTGGGAACTTGGAGAAAGTGTAATTCGTGAACATGGTTCCTCCATCCCTGCGGTGCTCTCCTTTGGCCTCTCACCTTCTTTATGTAAACATATAAATGCTTGGGCTTTTTCAGGTTTAATCCTTTGGTCTATCTTAGTTTATTTAATAAGACCAGTTAATGCATGAGTGGCAGAGACCCGCTGCTTTTATCGGCCTGACTAAATCAGCTTCTTTCCCTTCGATGCTTCTAAAATACTTGCCTGACAGATCTGCAGTCACTTAAACCATCACAGTTGTCCAATTCGTATTTTGGGAAGTCACTCAGGGGAAAAAAAAAGAAAAAAAATCACCTCTTCTTTCCCCATGTGTCCTTTTGAAGTTCTCCCTGTCCACCCTCTATCCTATATCTGGGAAATTTTGAGGAGTCGCCAAGTACGATGTTTCCTACTTTCAAACCATACATGAAGACCTGAGTAAAGAAATGTGGCCATTGAAATGTTTTCAGTTTTTCCTAACAAGCATATACCGGGGGTGAAAAAAACATCTATACACATGACTTGTATTCATATTTTGTTATCAGTAGATATTGAGTATTACAAATTTGTTTTTTTATTAAAGTTTATTGGGGTGACAATTGTTAGTAAAGTTACATAGATTTCAGGTGTACAATTCTGAAATACGTCATCTCTCTCTCTCTCTCTCTCTCTCTCTCTCTATATATATATATATATATATATATATATATATATATATAATTGTATTACAATTTTAATACAGTTTTTCCCTTTCTTAAAATGTGCAAACTTTTTTTTTTGGCACCCTCTGTATGTTGGGCAAGAAAAAGGGGGAGAAACAAAGACACAAAATGAACAAAAATCTCCAAATGCCTGTAGTCTAATGACCTTATTTCCTCTTTTTCCTTCTCTTTGTCTAATTCTTAAATTTCCTTTTTCTTGTTTCACACTATGCTTCAGCATTATACATTTTTGTCCTTTGTTTTTCATCATAATTTTTGAATTAAAAGCGGTGTTTTAAAAAACACCTCTCAATATTTGTTAGAACTTCAGTTCTCACATGTGATTTGCTCATCACTTTTTAATTATTAAGCATTGTCTTAAGTGCTTTCTGGGAAGGAGTGTAGCACAGTTGTTAACACATAGACTGACACACGCTGGAGGTTACACTCAGTGGGTCTACATATACATTTCTATGTGATTATCTTGCACAAGGTGCTTAATATTTGTTGAGTATCAAGTTTCTCTCCCACAGTAATGTTATGGGGACTAAATAAGTTTATATATAAACACGTGTACATACGACTTACTCATTTTACAGCTTTACTGTTCTGTCTGACTTTATTACCCAAGCATTGCCTAGCATAAAATAAACACTCTTTGCATGTTAGTTACTACTGTTAGTATTTACTTGAGTTATTACATCAATACTCAGATAGACAGAATTCCCACTTTACAGGTGGGTAACAGAAGCCATAGGGGGTTATTTAACTTGCCCAGGGTCATGCAAGTGGTGAGTGAGCAGAGCCAAGGCTCATGCCCAGATTCGTGTGACCGCAAAAGCCACGTGCGCATTCACTGAATCTGCCACTGCCATTTCATTTTCGCAGCATAGTTAAATAGACATGCCTGTATTGTTAGCAAATTATTAGCATCTATTAGAATAGGCTTATTTCCTGATTCTTCTTTTTCTCTTTAAGTAGTTATAATTTCTCTTGGATAACTAACTAATCAGTGCTATTAGATGGCACAAAATTTCTTGGCCTAGGTCTACCATAAATCTTGCTTCTTTGAGACACTTTTAAGAAGTAAGAGGGCCAGGTTTATTCCTCAATATCAAGTGTTCTTTTTAAGAGAGATAGCATCATAAGGAGATGTTCTTATGCATCTATTAACAGCATAATGCACATGGCAGATGGAAATTGCATGAAGCTGTTTTATGCTCCTTCCAGATATTTCTAATAGATGTGCATTGTCCAGTTGATGAACCCTCATGTGAAATAAAGAAATAGTGAGTTTCCCTATTGGGATGGGGCTTACTGGCCATTTATCAGTTTTAACCGCCATGATAGCATCTCTGCCCAAGGACCTGGGGATATCCTAGCACATTGTAGGAATGTCCTGGACAGCCTGCAGCTGAATGTGTGAAGAGGAATGTATTCACAGATATGAAGAACGACAGTAGCTACGAGAGAGCTTCTTACTGTTACTAAGAAGGCATGGGTGATATGGTATAGTGAGTGGTTGGTTCTAAATCTGAGCAGTAAGTGGAGTTTGTCATTGTATCATATTCCTAAATACCTGTGTCTCCTCACTGATGTCATACTGTCCCCTCACTCTTCAAGATGTCCCTTCAGTCCATACACACACCAATCCTGATTCCCTGTTCAATATTCGATGCGATTTTGCCTTTGTTGCTCTCGGATTCCTGCTCTCGCCTTACACAGCAAGTCCTTCCATTTACTCAGAGAAGTGACTCTAGTTGAAGGGGCAGACCTGGTCTCCAGACCTGTTCCCATTCCTCCAGTCCCAGTGGAGGCGCCTGCTTTGTAATGGGGGAGCATCTTCCACAGGTCAGTTATGGTCGGAAGTATAGGAACTATTTTCTTTTGCTGAATTTATCGTTGCCAAACAGAAACAAATGTCTCTCCTTTATTTGTTATTAACTCAACATTTCTAGATGCAAGACATAGGTACTGGACAAATAAGAACTATAAATTTCCTTGCAGCAATCACTTTACATCTGGAATCAAAGGAAGCATTTAATGCTTGATAGCCCTTCATCATTTTAATGCGGGAACCCTTTAAAATACTCAAATAGGTGATTAGTGGTAAGGGTAGATATTTGGTGGTTATTATTGAATCGTTTGTTGTTGAGTTTGGGCTCATGTAAGAATTTGACTTTTTCTCTTTCAGCTGTCCCATTTCCTCCGAGTCACCGGCTTACAGCAAAAGAAGTGTTTGATAACGATGGGAAACCTCGCGTGGATATCTTAAAGGCACATCTCATGAAGGAGGGCAGGCTGGAAGAGAGTGTTGCGTTGAGAATAATAACAGAGGGGGCTTCAATTCTTCGACAGGAAAAGAATTTGCTGGATATCGATGCACCTGTCACAGGTATGTTCTAAGGATGGAGGCTGCCCACTTGTACCCACACTTCGTTGTTTTCACATCAAATCAACAGCCCAGTTAGTCTTCAAGTAGCATATTCATCTTACTCCTTTACTATCAAATCTGTACACTAAGAACTAAAGATACTATATATAAAAATATTTTTGTTTTCACAAATTAAATATCTGCACTATTGTGATGCTCTAAAAAGTGCTGTGCAATGTAGAGATGATGAAGATATTCCAAAGTAATGCTTTAATTAAGAAGTGGCATTATTTGTCAGTAACACTCACTGGCCCGAACAACATAACGTAGTCATCTAGAAAGTTTGGGCGAAGTATACTAAGGCTTCCACAGCGGTTGAGTGAGAGACTGAGTTAAAGCAGTGGATCTCAAATTGTTCTCCCTGAATTAGGGTCATCATCATCATCATCACTGGAAACTTGTTAAAATGTAAATTATCAGGCTCCACCCCGGAACTACTGAGTCAGGTTCTCTGGGCGGAGGTGCACCGGTCAGTTTTATGCACCAGTCTAGGTGGTTCTGATGCACATTAGAGAACCACGGAACTTCAGGCATTTGGTGCCTAGAAAGTGTGTCTCTAAGTTTTTGGTGCTTTCGATGTTCCTTGTGGGCAGATACATATTTTGCATAAGTTTAACTTCTCTTAGACCATAACTATTACATCTTGTCAAAAATGTGTCTGGTACAGGGGGTCCAATATTAAACCTGCCCTTTGTGGAGTTTGTTAAACTTGCGAGTTTTCAATTTTAGAGAAGCTGAAAAACATTTATTTTCTCCTTAATTATTCTCACTCTGGCAAAGCGGAAAAACATTAGAAGCAGAATATTGTGCTTTTTAAAATAAAAGGGACATTTAAAAATATTTCATATATACTAATTGCTTTTTCTCTCTCAAATCTTCATTACTTATATTATTGACCTTCAAATATGCATTTGAATGTGACTGAGAAAGATAAGCTGTCTTGAATATCAGACTAGACCTTGTCCCTCTAATGACTCCTATTACAAAGAAATTGATATTATTTACGTTTTATTTTTGGTTGGCAATGCTATTTTTCTTTTTTGCAATTCAGAAAAACAATGAATGTGTTGGGGGCCAGGCAGCAGGAGAAATTAGCACTAGTTGTGGTCACTCAGTGTTGGACCAGTGTAAAGAAATCAAGCAGCACACATACCCTGTGTATAACTACGAAACCCTTTTCCATGTGTTAAAATGGACTCATGCATTATTATCTCCAGCTCTCTGACACTGGAAAATATAAGGGCAAAACAAATGAACATGCTTTACTTTTTTAGGTACTAACACACGAATTGTTTTAGTGTGTAAATATTAGTTTGGAATCTACCAGCCAAAAACAGTACTTTAAAATTGACTATGAATTCCAGTTATAAATTAATGGTAAACTATTAGCTTTAAATATTTTTACCATTAAGCTTGTTTTTGGTAAGAATGGATGGCATGATGTTTTATTTTGAATTTATTTTTTTCTCCATTTCACATAATAATGTGTCATTTTTAATGAAGAATTCATGTTAAGTTCACAAAAGAGCCCAGTAAGTGTTAATGGAGGTGATAATTATAACTAAAAAGGAACATGCAATGAAGATATTTAGGGCAATGTGTTTTCTGGGATGCAGTCAGCTCTTCTGTTTGATTAGGCTCTGCCCTGAAAGGAAACATAGGGGGGATTCTGAAAGAGTCAGTTTCTGGTGTTTTATCCTGGAACCTTTCTGGAATCCACAGACTAATTGCCTTCATATTCAATAGGGATCATACCTGGTACTTTCTAGTGAGATCCTAGTGGGCAATGTGGCAAATTTCAAGATATAAATATGAAGAGTTTTTGGAAATCAGGACACAATGATGTGTAACTTTTCCCTGGGGAAGAAAAAAAAAAGCTAAAGTTTTTAAGATAGTGACAGAAGTAGCTATGGAGATATCACAGACAATGTAGCACTAGAAAATAGAACCAAAGCAGGAAACACCTTTCTCTGGAGGAGTGTTTATATTTCACAATGAAGGCAGGACTCCAAGGAGCCTCTAGTACATTCTATTGCAATGATCTCTTTACCTCTTTTCTGGGAATATAGGGATATGGAACAAAAGTCGCCGAGAGGGTGGAGAAAAATGTATATTAACATTTTGATAAAAGGAGGAGGGAAAAAACCCCTTTGCGTGTAATTCATCAGAAATCTGAATTGAGCTTCATATTCCCCTCATGAATTTATGAGCAAAAGATGAACCCGGAGTACTGCCCAATAAAAGTAGGAGCATTGCTCCAAAAAATGACAATTTCTTTGTACTTCAAGATACTTCTTATAATTTATTGGTAAAATTTTATGGTATATGATTGTGTTCTGAGATTTTATTTTACCTGGACAGCTGAATCAGCAGTGTGATATTTATTTTTAAATTTAGAATATTTGTTGTTTTGGTAACTGAATCAGCAAAGTTGTATTTTATGATACATTGATAACTAGGCTATGCAATAAAAGGCAGAGTTTACATTTAAAACTCTTCAGGGTAGAGTATTGTTGATGTAGTTCAGAATTCCAGACTTAGAAAGATGGAGAACTTAAAATTCAGAGGAAGAGGAAGACCAACAAAGTAGATGAGGAGCGGGACAAGAAGGAAAATTACATAAATGAGAACGTGTGAAAAAAGATGAAGCAAGAACTTTTAAGGTAGGAGGGGAAAAGCCTGCAGCTTGACTATCTAGTGCTTTTAAAGTGATAATGGAAATTGTCTCTCACCTGCATGCGTCAGAATCCTAAAAATGGCCAGGTGAGTGGGTCTGGGTAGAAACTGGCCAGGAACCAACATTAAGTGTAGTACATAGGTAAACTTTCAAATGAAACAAATAGCAACACTTTTATAATTTTACAGGAAAGTCCCTCAGCTTTCTCTCTACTCCTCCTCCTCTTACTTTTTATTAATACAAATAGTTCATTCTCAGACATTTAGTGAGACGTTAATGTCTGTGCCATGCTTTGCTTCCATTTTAAGAAAAAAATTAGAAATGAGTGTTGTAATCATTGGAAATCTGGACATTCCTTTAATGTTTAAATGTACAAAGCTAGCCAACTCCTCTCCCCCCCTCATCGTTCAAGTGTTTATAAATTAGTGAAAGGTTTATGTTCATTTGGGATTTTTTTCCCTACAAATTCAGTATGTTTCATTTTGAGAAGACAGAAGGATCAGGAAGCTGCTTGCAGGTGTCCCTCTGGAGAAGGGGATGCAGCTCTGTGCACCTTGCCCTCCAGGAGCGTGGATTTAGATAAACCACAAAACATCTCCGTGGGCGTAGAGCTAAATATTACCTCTGGGTCCCCCGTCAAAATAAGGGCGGTAGGGGCACGTTCTGCTTTTTTCCCTGAACTAACTTGTCTGATTAGAGCAGTAGCTGTTTCAGAGATTGAATTTGAAGAATGTGTTTCTGTGTTGGAGGCATTTGTGAAGGAAAGTATTTTCCCTCTGTGACTCTTCTGAAAATTGAATTGAATTATTTTTGTTTCCTTGCAAACATACAAATGGATCATTAAAAGATGTGGCCACATAGCAGTGTGGCCACTTGCTATGGACTGAATGTATGTGTCCCCCGATATTCATATGTTGAAGCCCTAATCCTCAATGTGATGGTATTTGGTGATGGGCTCCTTGGGGGGTGATAAGGTTTAGATGAGGTCATGAGGGTGGAGCCCCCAGGATGGGACTAGTGCCCATATGAGAAGAGGAAGAGATGAGAGCATTTTGTCTCTACTTCTTGTTGTGAAGACACAACAAGAAGATGGTCATCTGCAAACTAGGAATGGGGCCCTCACCAAGCGCTGAATATGCCAGCACCTTGATCTTGGACATTCCAGCCTCCATAACTATAGAAATATTTGTGGTTTAAGCTGCCTAGTTTGTGGTTTTTGGTGAGAGCAGCTAAACTAAGACACAACTCACTTGGGGAATTCAATTTAACAAACATTTTATTGAACGTTTATCTGGTACAGGTGCTGGGGGTCACACACAGCTGAATAAGACTGGTTTCTGCTCTGCAAGGGCTCAGAATATACCAGGAAAACTCAAATCGCTATTTGCCCAAAGATATGTACAGCAAACTATTGACTAAATTAAAAGATATGACCTAGATTTAGTCAAGCTAATTAAGAAGTATCCAACTGCATATAGTTAGACAAAAGGTTTTCCTATCTTCTAAATGGCTTAGTTTTCCCTGACAGTTAGTGCCCATTGATGATTATATTCCATCTTTGAGTTAAAGAAATTGTCGGTAGCTGGGATCGCGCCTGTCCTGAATATGGATTGAGTCCTCTTTCAGAAGGTGAGGAACTGTGAATGATATGTGACATGAGACGTAGTTGTTGACTGCAGTACTCATGGTCTGTTTGGGAAGTAGGTACATAAACAGATAATTACTATATAATCTGTTAAGAACTGTAATGGAGGCATCTACAAACTAGTGTGGGAACTCAGAAAAAGGAATGCAGGGAAGCCAACCAAGTCTTGACAGATTACATGATATTTGAACTGGATTCTATGTGATAAGTAAAATTATACCAACTGAAACAGCTAAGGAAGGGTATTCTGGGCTGAGACAACAGCATACTACAGGCACTGGGGCTTTTTGTAAAGAGGCAAGGTGTGCTCGTAGAGGTCTCACAAGGGTGTGAGGGGTGGTCTAGGGGGTGACATTGAGCTTGGCCAGCAGAGTCAGGTATCGGTCTCTTGTAGGAAGCACTTAAACATTCGGATAGTATCCTGTAGGCACTGGGGAGTCAAGGGGGCTCTTCTTACAGGGGAACTACATGATCAAGCTTGTGGCTAGCATAGCATGAAGGATGAGGTGAGTGGACTGGAGTGGAGTGGGGTGTAGAGTGAGGGGGAGAGGGGTGGATTAGGAACCTTTCATACTTGTCCAGGGCAGGCATGAGGATGACTTTGTCAGGGTAGGAGGCTCGGCTTCGAGTTTGATTACAGGGCCTTTGAAAAACGAGAGTTGAAACACCTGATGGGTTTGTGCAATCCAATTTACTACATTTCTCCTTGAAGTTCTCATGTTTTCCTGTTTTCCCTTTGGCTTAGCAGAGAACATTTCCCACATTTGTAAAGCAAAGGCAGACCCGGAGCTCAGGTTTTTGAATAGAATGATTGAGAACTCATTTTCTGCTCTGTGGGCTGAGGGGATAGGCCAGCATCAGCTGGGCAAACTGCTAATCTCTCCGGTTTGTCTGTTTCCTGCAGTGGGGGATTTGTCCCTTGGGCAGCAAAGGATTCCCTCCGTGGCTGTGCCTGCCATTTAGCATGTCAGGCAGTTGCCAGGAGAACCCTCTGGCTTTGTTCCTGGATGTGAGAGTGGACCAGTGGCCAAGTCTAAGGTCACGGCATTCCTTCCCTTACAGCAGCTGACGTCAATTAGGAGAATTCCCCATGCCTTTACTCTGGGGAGAGTTCAGTGGGGATAAGAATCCGGTGTCTTTTGAGACCTAAAAGGTCAGTGTTTATTCTCCTCATACTATCGTTTGTCACTATCAAAGGAACATGGCCTCCGTTTATATGGGGATAAAATATTACTTCTGAGGCATTTTGCCCACTTGTGATTTCAGTGGCCAACTCTTCAGGGCCTGCCCTGCAGCCAGAGGCCTATTTTGGTACCCGGCCCACTGCTGGCAGTCAACACACTTCCCTCCCAGTCTGTGGCAGCAGCACATCATTTTAATGTGCTTATTCCCCTTAATTTGGGCCCTTGATTAATAATAATAATGATGATGATGATGATGATAATGATAAATGATCACTGTGTGAGAGCCAACGTCCGTTTCCTTATTGTTTACTTTGGTTTTGCAAGGTTGGCCTTAGGAAACCCATCTTACAAATAAAGAAGGGGGGTCTCAGAGAGTTTGTCAGTGTGTCTCAAACTTGAGCATGAATCGAATCACTCGGAGGACTTCATAAAACACATGTTGCTGAGTCTTCCCTCCAGAGTTTTTGATTTCTTAGGTCTGGAGTTGGGCCTGAGAATTTGAAGATCAAACAGTTTTCCCAGTGATGGTGCTGCCCTTGGTCTGGGGCTACACTGCGGAAACCACTGGGTTAAGTACCTGGTCTTAGGTGCACAGCTGGTAAGCTGACCACCTTTCCTTGAACAGGTACCCATCTACATAACTCATGCTATTACACCATATTATACTCGTATACACTGTTCTGCCTCTGTATTGGGCTTAAAAAAATAAGGCGTTTTCCTTTCATTTGACTGGAATTTTTTCTTGCTTATTATAGAAGAAAACACAGTAAGAATGCTGTTGACGGTCTCAAAAAACAGAAAGAATACATTACTTTGTTGATTATAATTCATTATGTTTTAAGTAAAAATGAATTACTATAATACAGAGGGGCAAGACAAAACAATAGTGCTTCGCGTAGTTACGGCACAGAGTTTATCCATATTGTTTTTCCCAGTGAAAAACCTTCATACCATGTTTCCCGGAAAACAAGAGCTAGCCAGACAATCAGCTCTAATGCGTAGTACCTTGTTTTTTAACAAGCTTTCTTGTTAAAAAGGAAAGCTACTGCTGGGAGAATTTGTAAAATAAAATAAGGAAGATTTGTATCAAAGCATCTTTAAGTGAAGTATGTGGTATTGAATACAGCATTACATTAAGAAGAGCTGAGCCATGGTAATTTAGCACTTGATACAATGAACAAGTCAGTAATAATCTGTTAACATCAATAAACTTATAATACCACCCAGAGGAAACAGTTGACAGTCATAATAATTGCATTATAATTACACAAACAAATATTTTGCTTTAAGATACAGAGTACCCTGCCCTTTTCAATTTGCCATAAATCAGGACTTTTCACAAATACCGTAATGAAGTTTCTAAGCACCATTGGTAAGAATACCTATAATTGTTTTCATAGGAAGGTACAAATCCCCAAGACTATTATTCTTAAAATCTGAAGCTTATCACTTGCAGTAATAATATCCTGATGGTTTTGGAGGAGATTGAAATATATTATAATCAATACTACTGTGTTTTTAAGAGAAATAATGTTTCAGATAATACTGAAATACGTCCAGATGAAGAGAGCATTCTTCTTACATACAATGACGAAAAAATGTAGATGCACTTTTCTTTGTCTACCCAGATTAAATCCATGTTTCCTATCTCATCTCATGTTTTATTTCTCATTGAGGTGTCCCTAATAATTTCAGACTCCATTGACTTTATTGTCCTGTGAGCAGTAATGTTTATGGGCTTTAATGAACATTCCCAAGTACTGGTCACAGACTGATACTGGTCTATGACAGATTTTTTTCTGGTCCAGAGTGAAATGATCTTTTTCATTTTGTGAGACTGCCTTCTTTTTGTATATGAAACTATGATGGCAGTACATGGTAATTGTTTTCTTAATAGCTCTTTGGGGGACAAATTAATGAGTTATTTTTGTTGTAAGGCTAACATTTTTTAAGTTCTTGTCTTTTGCCAGTCACTAGTATAATTACTATACTTTCTACCTCACTGTACTTTCATAGGGTTTTCATAAACCCTATGAAGGAAACACTATTAGCTCCATTTTACAAATGAGGAAACTGAAACTCAGTGAAATTGAGTATTGTATCTAAGGTTGCCCAGATAGAAAGTGCCGGAACTGGTTTTGAAGCTCAAGTGGTTCAACCACGTCTATTCCCATTTTATTTGGGGGTAGAAGTTAATTGAACAGATCCATGAAATCATTAAATCTGGGAGTAATTATATAGCGTGGCAGTTAACAATATTGGACTGATTTTTTTTTTGGGGGGGGGCTGTTTCATGCTGTCATAAAATGTTAGAATCTGAGGACATGGATCTTGTGTCATGGTTTTGTGGATTTCCCCTATTTCAAAATAAATTTAATGTGGATGCACTGCTGATTTGCCCGTAGTAAATTATGGTAATATAATGGAAATAGCTAAGATATTTAGAGAAATCTCTAAAACAGAATATGTATTTGTGTGGATGTGTATATGTCAGTGTAATCATTTAAATAACAGTTAAATATTTTTTATTTTGTTCTTTTCTCCTGAATAGCTATTTGTTGATTTCTGTCTTAAGTGGAAGATTTTGGGCGTATGAGATCCTGGATAAATAAAATATATAAACTTGTCAGAAGTAGTCTCTCACAGAAGAATCTGTGGTTCAATTGGTGGATTAATAAAGAAAGAAATAATACTAAGTTTTGAGACAGCTGCTTTGCCACTATTTAAAGTGACTATTTTGGTATATAAAATGTTTTAAAATATTAATTCAATGACTTCATACACACATTCTTGCTAATGTTACAGCCTATCTCCTCAGAGAAGGCCTTTAGGCAATTCAGTCCTGGCTTTGCTTTTGTCCTGGGGGTCAGATAGCTTGTCCTCCCACTGTTTTGTCCAACTTCTCACCATTGAGTGCACATTGCCTCAACAAGTGACGTGAGAGTCCATGGAATGTTTGAGACTTAGGTCAGCCTGTTGAGGAGGGGGAAAAAACTCAAAAAAGTCCCATGTTCTTTTTCTAATATTTAACCCTAAAAGGTATATGTGTAAGATACTATGTATGTATGTAAATCACTATCCAAGAAAAAAGTACAACCTGGTAACTGGTCTCCTTAAAGTTGCCCTCATCATAAGAAAATAATATTCTTAAGAAAATGTGTTTTGTAAAAAATATGATTTAACTGGCTATGTATGATGGTAGGAGAAAAGCAAGAACCAAAAAACCAACCCCATAGCCAGGGTATAATCAAAAATCTTTCTTATCAAACAAAATTGTATTTTAGTATTCTGAACAAGATTTCAATTCCTGCTATCATATGCTTACTCTTTGACTCTAGTTTGGTGTATAATGTGCTTTGTGATTAATTTCTGTTCGTATTTAACATTGTGGTCCATGTATCAGCCAGTTTTAAGCATAGCAGCGTTGTTTCATTCTGTTTTTTATGACACCAAGAATGTTTGTTTAATGTTTGGACACCAAGATTTGAACTTCAAGCTCATGAGAGTCATGTATGTAGGTGAAAGGAAATGTGACCTGTTTTATTCTTTCTGTAAACTTTTCTTAATTTTCTTTTCTAGAGTTATCTGCTCTGAACTGTTTTTCATCATGTTTATAATAAACAAAGGCCCGTGAAAGAGTAAAATTAGGATCAGTGGGAAGGAAAGTTATAGGTAAAAATGAAGAAAACATGAAATTATTAACAGAACATTCTTTTTCTCTTACAGCTCCATTTGTAATTTTTTTTTAAAGTAAAATCGATGTCAAGATCACCACTGTATAGTGTCTTTCTTTACAAATTATTCTCTTTTTTGTTGTTATATTTAAGACAATGTTGTTGGGTTCATTGGATTTTATGATAGTGTCAGGTTTTAATATTCAAAAAATCTATTCATAATTCATGAATTTGATTCCATTTGAAAAACGCAGTTATGTCTCTCATGATCTCTGAGTATGCTATCTGATTTAAGATGCCATCTGGTGGTCTGCATTTGATATATCTAGTTGTACTTTAAACTTCCATCAGCCTTTTATCCTTTATTGCTTCTGAAGGAGAATATTTTTGAAAGGATTTGCAAAGACATTTGTTTCCATTTCAAACAAAGGATTCTTTGTGCCTTACTTTCTGTTTTCTCAAATGTGCATGTTTGTTTTAGTCTTTATTAGCATAATCTGATTCTTTCTTTTAAAAAAATTGACTTTGAAAATCAGGCTCCAATTCTGAGCTCTCAGTTTAGTTCACAGAAATTTGTAGATATTCGGCATCCCCTTTAAAAGCCTAATTACATGCTTTTTTTAATTTAGTTTTTAAATGGTGGCATTTGATGGCTATTTAGATGTTACATGATGAGTAGGAGATTATCAGGTAATCATAAACATGAAACAGAAATTATTCATTTGAAATTCTTTCCCTCACGTTTTAAGCATTAAAAACAAACTCCTTCAAAGGTAGACCCTAGCTTAATCTTAACTACTTCTTTCTTTGCCTTCTTCAAGCTATAAACTGGTAATATTTATATATATCAAAACTAGGTTAAAATTAGTATATTGTCTGCATTATTGATATAAAATATCCATTCCACTTAAGAGTCTGAATTGAAGAAGCGTTAAAAATACATGATATTTTTTGTTGTTGTTGTTTAGGCCCTTTCGAAATTATTTGTGACTGGTTTAGCTTCGTTTTTTAAGGGCTTGGTGGCAGTGAGACAATTTATAGATTCTTTTCCCACTGTGGTCTCAGATTATGCTCAAGCTTCTGGCCCAGCCCGTTTCTCTGAGGGAAAAATAGTGAATGGCATGAGAAAAAGTAAGAAAAGGAAGTGTGATTTAATCCCTGCTGTGCAGGGCACTTGAGGTATATCTCCTAATGACAGAGTGACAGTAACTTTATTTTCACCCTATGTAGTACTTCTTGTATCAGGGTTAAAAATCATGGATCTCTAGATTAGCATCCTGGATCTGCGTTTCCTAGCTGTTTACCACTGGGCAAGTTATCTTACTTCTGTAACCTCAGCCTCCTCCTGTCTGTTGCTCAGATTAAGGGAAATGCAGTATTTAGAGTAAGTGTCCGGGAAAGAGTAGTTGCTTTGCTACCCTGGCTTGAACCTTTTTCATCATGGCTGCTATGTTATGTAGCTAATACCTCAACTATCAGTTCTATCCTGTCGTTTTGGTGATTAGGACCAGAGAGAAGTTGTAACTACATGAATTCGCATAATACAGCAGATATCACTTTTCCCCTCTTATGGATGTAAGTAAATACGGAGAGTCTGTGGAGTGAAAGAGAACAGACAGGTCCTTTTGCCTGCGTTCTCCACTGCTCATCCTTTCTAAATTGCAAATGAGTTTTAATTTTAATTAAAGAAAAACAAATGTTGTTTTTGTGGACATTTTGCATGCTGTCAGTACAACACTTAGAAAGAGGAGAATGAAAAAAAAAAAAAAACACACCTGTGAAACATGAGTCATTGAGATGTCTTTTAAAGGTAGAATTAACCAAATATGGGAGGGTAGGCCTTGCTCAAGTATCCCATGTCAAGTAATAATTCTTCATTTTGATGACTGAATATCATTCTGATGCAAATACATTTTCATTTCAAATTTGGGTGATTGACTTTTTAAATAACAGTTCACAGGAACTACCAACAAAGTGTCCAGGGTTGGATTTTACATTCCTAAATAATGTGCAACTGTAGATTGTTCTCTGACATTTAAATCAGAAAAATATGACAGGGATTTCCAATGATTTTTTTTCCCTCCCACTGGCTACTCTGGGGCCAAAAATCGTTGATAAATGGAATTTGTCTGATGCATTCTACAAATAACATATATTGACACATTAGATACTTTTTAAAGTTTTTATTATTGGGCATTTACCCTGATACAGGCACTGTGCTAAGCACATACATACAATGGTGTTCAATTGTTCTTAGCATTAAGTTGCAAAACCTAAGATGGTTTAGAAAGTCTTGCGTATTCCATTCCCTATATGTCTTCAGTACTATGCAGTACCTATTTTCCTTATTATCTCCTTGTTTTCTGTGACCCATCTACACTGGTATTTTTTCAGTGCCTTAAATGTGTCATCTTCTCTTTCAATAAGAAACTTGTCACATGCTGTTCCTTCCTTCTTGAATGCCCCTTACCCTAAACACACACCCAGTATTCTTGAATAGTCAGATATCAGCTTAAATGTCCCTTCATTAGTTTTTCAGAGATTTCCCCGACTATCCCAATGTAGTACCATGTACCTTCAAAATATGTATCAAGTAATAATGTTGTTATTTGTGCGATTGTTGTATGAAGGTCTCTCTTCATCACTTTACTGTCAGTTTCATGAGAACAGACCCTTTGTCTGCTTCTGCCCACCATTTTATCCACACCATGTAACATTGGGGCCGTCTTTTGGTGGATATTCATTAATATTTGTCAAATGAAGTGATGAATGCATCATCTCAGTTTATAAAGTGTATTAATATTCCTTATGGATCACATGGCACGTGAAAAGAGAACCAGAGTCAGGCACCAGTTAAAACAGATAAAAACTGATTTTATTCCTAAACTGTTGTAATAGGGGAGAAGAGACATCAGTAGAGAACGGAGCTCAATTTGGAACCCAACAAGGAAAAATGGGGATTTATAGTCAAAGAGCAAGTGAGGGTGATCAGTGGATGGAAAGTTACTAAGAGGAGACAACAAGGGTGGGGGGATTCTTGCTGAAGACAGGCCAGGGTGGTCAGGTATTGAAGGTGATCAGATATCAAGAATGGGCAGATTCGTGCTACAATTGGACTGGACAGGCTGAAGACAGGGTGCAAAGGATGAGGCCTCGATGAAAAGAGGGCTTAGAGGAGCCTGTCTGAAGTCTGGTCAAGGAGAAAGTTTTTGTCAGCCCTTCCTCTTGTTTAAGGAGAGAAGCAGCATTCTTTTTCTCTCTAAACAATGTAAGTTCATTTTTTCATTCAGTCACTTTTTATTCATTAAAGACCAGCTGAACCATCAATTGAGACTCGTTGACGATTGCCACTTGCTGTACTATGAAACCCAGAGACATTTAGTGAGAGCGATACCTCTGAAAATGAACAGAAAGACAGAAATTAGAGGCTGAATCAATGTATATGTCCAACTTTATAGGCCTTCAGGGGTCCACCAGAAGTCCCAGAGCCCGTCATCTTTTTTGGTGGTGTCAGCACGATGGCGGCAGTGCAAAGAATTTCTTTGTTCAGCTCCCGAAGCTTCCTGCTTAGTTAGGTCACTAGGACAAAGCTGCGGCGGTTACTTCTCTCCATATCCAGGGCGATGCGATTATGGAGGACAGTGCACCGGGTTTCTCATCATTGTCAGGTCACAGATTCGAGACCAGTGGTGACACTGTCCAGGGACAAGGTGAATCGCTTCAGTAGTAACTCGGACATGACTGTGTTGTTGAGTCACAGCTCTTCAGCTATGCGGTAGATTCTTTGGGATGGTATCCAAAAGGTTGCAGACCTTTCCCAAAAAGTAAGGAGGTTGTAGATAGAATTTAGCCCCAATCTGTAGTTGTTTTTTCTAAATCACCTCCCAAAATATTGAGATTACCTATAAGAAAACCTGTGATATCCTGGACACCTTTAGTTTGTACAGTGAGAATAAGATGAACGGGAGGGAGTGGATGATTGTTTTAGAGATAGTTCAAGAAAGAATGAAAATTGTGGAGGAGGGAGTATGATGGAGGAATGAGTGACATCAGTGAGTTAGCAAGATCCAGTCCAATAGGCTTGGGTTTCACAGACAAAGTAAGAATCAGGAGCTAGCCAGGGGTTGTAGAAATAATTATCTGTTGGCTGAGGTGCAAATCCTGAGTATGCGGAATGGATTTGTCAAGATGGTTCCTGTGTGGTTGGGTTGAGTTTGAGGAATGAGAGCAGGAGGGCCAATGGGGACATTTCCATTGACAATACAGATGTCTGGGGGGCCATAGTGGCTTGTGGACTTTATGTTGAATTTGGTGATGGTTAGGTCAGTGTAATGACAAATTCTCATTTCAAGAAAGGGACTGGTGGTAAAATTAAAATTGAAACAGATATGACCCTTACGAGGATAGACTGGAATAGGTTCAGGGATTCACTAACGATGGATAATTTTCCAGTTTGGAATGACAGAGGGAGAGGAAGGGTTATGGTAAAATAAGCATTATGATTGATCAAAGAAATCTGGGAAATGTCAGACGTGCCCACAGATAAGGAAGCACAGTATCAACAGGCTGTCGGTAGAGGTCAATAGGCAACAGTGTGTCTGTATTTGTCAGATAAAATAAATTATTTTAAATAAAATTTTAAAATATAAAACAAGGTTTATTTTTGAGCAGATTTTTTATTTTCTTTTTAAGTAAAGCCTGGTGCTAAAGCTGTTAAATATTCGTCATGCTACTGGCCAATAATGAAATTCTAATATTTGTGTAGAAAGTAAAACTGAAATGGAATATGGATATGTTTAAGCTTGTGTTCTAGATTTTTTTTCCAAGTAACATCTGCATTTTGTATGTAACAGGAATGTTGTCGGGATATGATTCTGTCACCTAGTGACAAGATCATTGGCTCTAGAATCAAACAGACATAAGTTTTAATTCTGCTGTTGACAAGTTACCTAACACATCCATCCCCATTTACTCATCTGTATAAATGATTGAAATAATTTCTACCTTACACTGCTGTGAGACTAGAGAGTGTTTGAAAAGTTCCTCACACAGTATATGACATGTAGTAGGAATTCAGTAAACAAAAATTATCATTTATTTCCTTTAACATTGATGCATATACACTCATACCCCCAAACCCTTTGTACATGGATAGATAACTATGCTTATATTTAGTTAGAAAAGAAAAATTGTATTTCCTCTTATGTAGCGGCCTTCACTGGACAATGATAGTCATTGTGATAATTGAAGGGATTGTGTTAATTGTTTGCTAAATTTAACAATCATTTTTGGTAAAAAAAAAAAAAAAAAAAAATCAAATAGTTGCTGATTTATTCAGTGCTTATTTCATATTTGCCCTTTGGTGAAAATCAGAAATTACTAAAATAATTTATCATTGAAAGTTCAAAAATTCAACCCAGAGAATGTATATGAACTCGTGTCTTGTTTGGTGCGACTTCTTATCATTCCACTTTTCATCTGGCTCACATATGAGTTCCTTGAGATTTGTTTTGGTTCCAAGTAGATTAATAGTTGTTTTGTTTAGGATCTTCTTGTCATTATTGTGCTAAAATAATACCCTTTTCTGAGCCTCACAGGAAAAGGAAGATGAAAAGAATGATATTGATGAAAACTGTTGTTTGAAAGCTGATAGAATGTGTGTAGGACTGTGAATCAGGAATCCGGAGAGGTAGTGCCAGTTCTGACAACAATTTCTTCCTGTAATTCATGAGGAGATTATTCTAGATGATCTCAAAACCCTTTTCAGTTTTGATTCTGTGAATGTGTTTCTTACTCAGAGCACACAGTACCTAACTTCAAAGTGAATATCTTTATTAGATAACTTCGTTAACCTTAATCACGGTTTCCTCCTGCCACCCTTTTAAAAACATCTGTGTCAAAGTAACAGATAACCCCAACTTTTGTTATTGTGTAATTTCCCTTCCCACCATATAATGGTTTCCTGAACATTTCAGAACCACTAGTTTTATTTTTGTGAGTTCTTCAATACCCAGAATGACTTTCTGTCGTTAACAGTATAACCTGTGTTGTTATAGCTAAAGCCTCCCCATCCTTTGCCACACGTGTTTCTTTTCCTTTAAAATACAGAAGGGCTATTTTACTAAAACATGTTTCCTTCTTTAAGTATATGCTTTTTACACTCTTCTAATATAAATAATAAGTGAATGGGTTGATTTTTAATTTGAATAATTTTATTGTAGCTATAGAAAAAAAGTATGGTGCACAGGGAATGGGTTTGTGAATTTTAAGTAAAATATTCTGATCTATCAGTCCAACATAACAAGAAATATATTTTTGGTCCCTGCCTCCCCGGTTCCTGACATAGAGGTTCCTACAACCCTTGTAACTTCCTGAGTAATGGTGGGGATAAGAGTGTCTCACACAGCTTTCCTAAATCCCTTAACATTTCCGGTGTGATAGGAGCCTCTTTTGTTCTAAGGAGCCCACTCTTGGTGGGCTCCTGCAAAGCTTCAGGATGGGGGCTGGTCACCACAGAGACCACACCTCACCCCCATTCTCCAGATAGGGGAAAGGGGGTGGAGATTGAGCTAATATCTGTCATGCCTGTGTAAGCCTCCATTGAACATTCCTGAACTAGGGGGTTCAGAGAGCTTCTTCTGGATTGGTGAACACAGCCCCACGCCGGGAGGATGGGGCACCTCAACTTAAGGACACAGCAGGTCCTGTACTCAGGATCCTTCCAGACCTTGCCTTATGTGTTTCTTCATTTGGCTGTCCATCTGTATCTTTTGTAATATCCATTATAATAAACCAGTAAATGTAAGTAAATGTTTCCCCAAGTTCTGTGAGCCATTCCTGCAAATTATTCATCCTGGAGCAGGGATGAGCTATTGCGGGAACCCCCAACTTTGTAATTAAATCTGACAAAAGTGTGGGTATTCTAGGGACCACTTCCATGCAACTGGCATTTAAAGTACTCCACTAACTCAAGGGAGTTCATATCAGAATTGAATGCAATTGCAGGACACCCAATTGATGTCAGTCAGGAGGGTTGGGAAATTGGTTAGTGTGGTGGGAAAAAACTCCATACATGTGGTGTCAGAAGTGTTGTGACTAGAGAAACATTTTTTCTTTAATGAAATAGCTCCTGATATTTTATTGGATGTTGCCCGCTCTTACCGTTTTCTATTTTGTTTTGTTTTTATTGCAGAGGGGGAGATTTTTGTATAGTAGTTCTATGTTAGTAATAGTAATAATTTAATGAACACTTTCATTATTCCTCTAAGCGTTAGTGATTTGCTCATATATCTGATAACTGGCCATATCACTGCCTATTAAATTCTTGGTTTTTAAAAAGTACTTGAATTTTTTTCCCCTGTGATTATTTTCCTGGAGTGAATAGCCATATAATTTTATTATTGGAATTTTATTATTAAAACTACTCTAGCTACCATCCTCACAGATCAGGAAACTTAGGGTCATGGGTTTGGCCTGGTCTGGCAATGTCACTCACAGCTAGTTAGTGCTGAGTTAGGCCCAAAACTCTGGTCAGCTCCACTGCCCTTCTTTGTGCTGTCATCTATTTTCTTGTGAACAACCATGGAGAACAGTCATGATTTTATTTCTCCATCATGTCAATGTTATTTTTGCAATTTAATTTCTGTTGCCTTTATTAGAATTTAATGTATATTTACATACATTTGGCACATTTTAACAGGTATTCTTTGGCAATAGATTTGAATTTTCTACTCTCACGTAGCCTGTAGATCACATATTAACTCACTTTTCCTCACTAACCTTTAAATAGAGTAAGCCCTTAATGTCCTTCTCATTTTGTCCTTGATCTTGAGCTTTCTTCTGCTTCTTACATCATATTTGGCAGCAGGGCAGAGGTAATGACCTGCGAGGCGTGATGTTTGTCCATTCCATGACTATCCCTATTTAACTGCTGGGAAAGTTTTTCTCATCTTCCCCCATAATTACCTTTAAATGTCTTGAGACTTGAAAAAGTAGGCTTTTATGGAGACCACATAATGCTAATGGGAGTCTACCACAGATCTCCAGTCTATTTCCTGTGGAAAGTAGAATAAAATAGAATGTTTTTGGTTTCCCTAACTTACCCCTCTGTGTGGTAGAATCAACCTTATTCATTATATTTGTGCCTAAAGAGCAAACAACAGTCTGTCCCACTCCCTGTGAGGTTTCTTCTTGGCCATCCCTCTCAATTTGAAAATAGAAGGTGTTTCGTACACTAAAGACCGTTACTTTCCAGTTTCTTCTTGCTCATCAAGTATTTAGAGCAGATTTAAGTATACACGTCTTCATATTGTTTCCAGTTGCAGAATTACAAAAAAAAATCAATGTGTGTGTATCCTAGACAGCTTTAACTCCCTTTGATCTCCTTAGACATTCCTTCTTTAGCAAACACATAGAATCATAAAATATACATATATATATATATACACATTATATATATATACACACATTTTATACATATATACATTATATATATATATGTATATATATACATACATATACACACACACACACACACACACACACACACACACGCTAAATCTGGAAGACACATTAAGGATAAAAACTCAAATAGTGAAAGGAATGGTGAACTTGTCACTATTCAGAAGGAATATAACCTTGGAGCAAGTCACTTCCACAACTATGCCTCAGTTTTCTCATTGATAAAATGAGCCAGACAGCGAGGTGCAAGAACTACCTGGTCATCACTTTTCTTTGGTTTCATTCACTTAAATTAAGTTGCGAATGTTTCCCAGGAGTCTGCGACTTTCAGCTCTAAGTGCCAATATAAGCTATCAACCTTGAACGCTTCCTTTCATTTCTCAGAAGTAAGATTTTCCTCCTTCAGGCCCCGGATGATTTCTATAGTTTCATCAACAAGGAGAGTATCACTCCACCTTCTTCGAGGAAGTCTTGATTTCCTTTCTTGAGTCTGCATTGTTTTAATCTTTGCTTCTAGGCCTCCCCATCACCTTGTCTTCCATTGTGACAGATTTCTTGGATCTTTTTCATGTCTCCCAATATTTTTCAGGACTTTAAATCTTACCTGAATCCTCTGGCCCTCCCTGCCACTCCCCTCCCCCACCCCATTTCACAAAGCACAGCCCTTCCTAGCTACCTGGTGCCCAGTCTGAATCCCAACTCTGTTCCCTTCCGGCTCTGCTCTGTGACTGTTCAGGTTTCTCACACTCTCTGTGATTCAGTGTCTGTCTCACAGAATTGTTGTGGAGATTAAGTGAATTAGTATTTGTAAAGCTCTTAAAGCGCTGTCTGGCACATGTATAGTGATTGCTGGCTATTGTGACATTACTGCAGGCTTGTTCCCTTTTCCCACCTCCCTATTCTTGGCCAGCTGAGGGTCTCCTCTTCCCCAGACTCTGTCTGCGTGTCCTATTGTGTTATTTTAGATAATGAGGTACACATAAACTGGTACCCCCAAGCTTCCCTTAAATACTTCAAATTATATATAATATCCTCATATTTAGAATCTCCTCATATTCTCTACCTTCTAAGAAACTGAGGCTCAGAAAGGGTTGTTTCATTAAAAGGACATTTAGCTAGGTAATAGCTAAACTGGAGTAGAAATCAGCTGCCTTAGTTCCTATATAAGCATGATTTCCATACTTCAGAGCACGTTTGCCCTTTGAAATTATGGTTGCTGTTATCTATAATTATTTGGAAGAGCAGGTATTTAACAGCTGGGACTTTGATTGATCTGGGTTCAAATTCTGGATCCGCCTGTTCTGTCAGGTAAACAACTCTGCACCTTATCGCATGGATAAGATGATCTTATCTGTGAAGTAGGAATGATTCTAATGGCATAGACCTAAATCAGTTCTTGTAATGCTGTCACATCAAAAATGTTATCGATTATTAGCATTGATACGGTCATTGTCCATGTTATTATATTTAGTGAGCTAATTATTAAATCAGGAATTAATCGAATAATTTACAATCACGCTTAATTTAAATTAAATTGGATGAAGAACCTCTTTGCCAAACTGTTATTTAAATCTTACGTTCACAGAGGGTTATCATCCTCAACATCTGCATCTATATGTCTGTCTCTGTCTCTACTTCTGTCTATATAAACCCTGACATCTCTGCTTTTCCTGGTGCATGGGAATAAGTATGTGATATAAATATATGACAGTTTGCTTTTTAGCTGTTAATAAAAATGTATATTGCTAAAGCTGGATATAGCTGTGGAAATCACCTACTGATTCATTTTATTGTTGCAAAAACTAGGCCCACTAAAGATCAGAGTTTTTTCCTTGGCACACTGGGTTGGCACAATCTTGTACATCCACACGCTGCCTTTTGCCTCCTGCCACAGGCTAAACAAACCCTTTGGCCCCCACACACCCAAGGATTACTCACAGCCATGTAGCTGGGCCTACAGGACATTTTTCACGCACCCCCTGCCACCACTCCTCCAAACAAATATAACAAACAAACAGCCCTGTTCCCTTAATTCCTCCAAGCTATTGTCAGTGCCCAGAATCCATCTTCAGCATCTCAGCCATGCTGCTGCCCTGGTCTCAACAGCTCCGTTCCTACACTAAGAGGCAAAGATGGCGGGAAGGAGGACCTTGAGGAGGGAAGTGGGTATGTGGAGCTCGGTGTAAATTATGGACCCTCACAGATCTGGGAATGCTGAATTTAAATGTTCAGGCAGCTATGCCTTAGCGCAAAGAAATCTCATGTGTAGCTAGGTAGTGAATTGATTTTATTAGTCTGAATGGTAATAATAAAGCAGTGCTGTAATTTCGTAAACCTTTTTTTATAGGATTGTTATAAAATGTATGAAAGTGATGCCATGGTTTTTAGAAAGAAGGAGAACTTAGAGAACTTAGGTTTAATATGTCTTATGGGAATGAGAAAGCAAATGAACTCCTGGTGCAAGTTAGAGTCTGTCCTGATTTAAACATTAAATCTGCCCCCTTTGCATTCCGTGAACTAGGTGATTTCATGGAAATAGGTCTAAAGCTCCCAAGACTTACATAGAGTGGGCCACATGACTTAGAAGGAATATGAAATGGGGAAGGGGGACAGAGAGTCCCTTTCAAGATTTTAAAGGGACGGGGAAGTGGGAATAACGTTTTAAGAACATTTAGTCTGAAGGGAACTGTGACTAACTGTGTGTTACTCACAGTGCTAGGTACTTTTATACATGTTTTCTTACTTAAGGCCTTTAACAGCACTGCAATTCAGTAATAACTTTAGTGCCCGCTGTATATCAGGCACTACTCTAAGTATTTGTACTATATTGGTGAATAAAAGGCGTGATTGGTATATACCTCTCTTTATAAATGACTTAGCTGAAACTCAGAGCTTCAAAGATGTTAAGCAGTTTCCTAAAGCCACAAATGGAAGTGGCAGAAATGGGATTTTAATACCAGTCTCTGACTGAATCCATAGTCCAAGTTTTGGGACTGTAGCATGAGTTGCTAGGCATACGCCTGCTGAGTGTTTTGCCTACAAAATATGGTTGATACGTCCTCTGGCACCCATCTCTTGGGCTTTTTGTGAGAATCAAGTGGTACTTGGATTCAGAGGGTTTTAGTTTCTCTCTTCCTGTCTCCCACTGCTCTCTATTGGTATTTTGATACATCATTAACACTTTGAGTTCAGTGTGTTTATAAGTATGACCCCTCTAGTAAAAAATGCACATCTACATTCCATAAACTGTCATTCATGCATTCATTCAGTCACTTGGTCAACAAATAGTTATTGAATGCTGCCATGCATTGGGCACTGGGCTGTGTATGGGACGGGATGCCACAGTAAATGAGAGCCATGCTCATTTTCACATGATCCTTATGTCCCAGCAGTGAAGGGTGTTACACAGATTACACAGTTGTTTATATTTGTGGTAAGTATTACAGAGAAAAAATAGAGATTCTTAAAGCAGATGACCCTGATTCATACTCCAAGGTAAAAACTGATGATTTTAAAATGACTCAGAAAGGAGAATGCACACATGGCAGAGCAGGAATGTCAAGTACTGACAACCACCCAAGGACTTTGCTCAATGTACCCGCCCTTGAATATTGATAGCCACTTGGAAAAATGTGATCAGTAAGCAAAACAAATACATATTTAAGAATACCTATACATTTTAGTTAATTCTTTTTCCAAGTGAATTTAATTTTTAATATTTTTTCAGAATACCAAAATGAGTTGTTAATTGCCCGAATAAGTTTGATTAGTCTAGAATGTGAGCTCCTGGAGGACAGGGATTTTTGTCAGTGTCTGATGTGCTGGTAAACAGTAGGTGCTCAATAAATAAGAGTTGAAAGGAGTCAAGTGAATTTTGAAAGCCTTAAGTTATTTTGGAAGGGATAAGAAGGATTAATTATAGTCTGTGTGATAATTTCTAGAGAAAGTGAATTAGACATACGCGTATATTGATTATTTTGTCATTTTTCTAAGTAAAATCCTGGTATAGACATATCAAAGAAAGGTGCAGAGACATAGAGAACAGATGTTAGATGTGAGGATGATTTGAGTATGATGGACATTTTGGCAAATACAGAAGTTTGTTCTTTTTTATTTATTTTTATTTAATTTATTTATTTATTTTTTACCACCTCTCGCCTCATCCCTGTGGTGCTCTTTCTTAGGTCTAAGATCCTTTTCAACTAGTTAAATTTGAACTAACATATAAAACGCTTATTGCTTTTGTTTTTCAATTCTGACTGATGTTCGGTATTTATTATATGCTTAACTGTGGCTTGTGAATTATCAGAAAGAATTATATCAGGAAGAATTATAGCCTTGTAGGGTCAGGGAGATTAAAGCCAAACATCTCAGGTACTTTGCAGTGTGTTCTGGCTTTGATCTCAAGGTGTGATTTTTCAGTAAGAAGCAGGATTTTTTCTTTCTTTTTCCTTTTTTTTTGGTCCACTTTTTGTGTAGCTTTATATAATTATGAGAAAAATAATGTCTTGAGGCTTTAAATAACTGAAATTTCTATGTGATTTGTTTTCAGGCACCAATTCTTTTGTGATTTCAATTGGTAATACTGAAATTTTAAACTTTGTCTGTGGGTGGGTAATTTGAAGTCGCTATGGTATCCTGTGTTATGGTTCTTAATTGAGCTGTGATGAGGATGCTGCAGATGAGAAAACGATGGAAACTAAGAACTGGATATTACGTGGAAAATTACAGAAATGAAACAAGCAACTTGATAATTTACTGTCTTGATTTAAAGGGGGTGGGGGGTGGGAGATGAGGATAAGGGGGATCAAATATATGGTGATGGAAGGAGAACTGACTCTGGGTGGTGAACACACAATGGGATTTATAGATGATGTAATACAGAATTGTACACCTGAAATCTATGTGACTTTACTAACAGTTGTCACCCCAATAAATTAAAAAAATAAAATAAATAAAATAAAATATGCCTCATGGCACTCATTGTAAAATGAATAGTCTTTTGTCTCTTAAGAATCAACAATGACTGCCCATATTTAAGAGGATAATAACCACCAGTGTGTCTTGAAAACATGACTTTTCACGGTTTCTGAATCAGCATTTCTTAGAGACGTGTGTTATAGATTGACTTAAGGTTGCATTTGCATGATCATTCCCTGCCTTCTGGAAGTTTATAATCAAATGCTGAAAATGTATTATGTTCACATGTAGCAAGGTAAAAACTGTGAAACTGACATGTAGACATTTAGTAATTGTCTCTTCCTTCAAGACATCTTTGTAGGCCTGTTTTCAGTGTATATTGATCTCAAAGTATATTTAGCATGTGTATGCCATTACTGTGATTGCTTTTCAACTTTAGGATAAAGTCAGAGGCTGTCTGATACTCCCCAGGGCTGCCACATGTGGATGGGAAGGTTTGCATACACATGTCATGACCTGGCAGCCTAGTGACCAGCGCCCTCTGCAGTGGTTAGGGCACCACCTGCACGGTCCTTTGTCATAGCTCTGGGCATGCACACCATTCATTCCTGTCTTCACTGTACCTTCTCTAGGTAGTGTGCTCAATCCATGTGGAAAGTATGAGTGATGAATTTCACCTAGCAGTTTTATTAGGATTTAGGTAAAATATTCAGTTTGCTAAATTGCCCACTTGTGATTACCATACTAGACACTCAGTTTGAACTTCAGTGAGCAGGCAAGCCTGATTGTTGACTCTTGTGTCTAGAAATAATTGCTTAGCTGCTTATCGTAGTTCCTTGTAATTAATTGCCCTTGTGGGAAAGTATCTCAATTTCCTGTTTGCGGTTGACATTAAACTCTACGAGATAGCTTTATCATTGCTTCTTTTAATGAATATTATTGATTATCCAGCAAATAAGTATAAAGGGGAGGATAGGATTATCAAGAATTAGTTCATAGGGTTTGCCATTGCTTTTTCAGGCTAAGATGGTGGATTTGGCTGATGTGTCATTGTATCTGTATAAGCAGAATGTAGCAAATACAAAAGACCTGGTGCACATAGCTAATAGAATATTAAAAGATTTTACTTGCTAGACATGTGGGTAGGATGGCAGAGCTCCTAAAAACCAATTTTTAAAGAGTAGTATCTGTGGTCTTACTAGATAGGACTCAGGATTACAGTACCTAAACTTTTTTTATTTTGGCATCAGCCAAGTTTTAGTCCTTGTCTCATTGGACTTCTTGGCGAGTTGACACTCCTCCTCCTTCCAATACTCGCTTCACTTGGTTTTTAGGATACCCCACTCTGCTGTTTTCCTTTAGCTCACAGCCTTTTTTTTTAAATTTTTTTGTTGTTATTTTAAATCCTCTTGGTGGTTCTTCCTCCTTTTAGAGTGTTCTAGGGTTTAGTCCTTAGACTGCTTCTTTCCTTTATTTACACACACTCCCTTTGGACATCTCGTCCATTCTCTTGCTTTCAAAACCATCTTCAGTCGGATGCTTCCTAAATATATCTGTACCTCTAGCCCAGTCCTTTCCTCTAACTCCAGTCTCATATTTCTAACTGCATGTTTATCTCCGTTTGTCTGTATAAGGGACATCTCAAATCTAAACATGTCTAAAACCACACTCCTTACCTTCCTTCATAAATCTTCCTGTTGTCCTTTCTCTTGGTACACAACAACTATATTCTTGACATCTCTCTTTGGTTCACATCCTGTGAAAAATCTGCGTGACAATTTTTATGGTGCTGTCTTTAAAGTATGCCCAGAATTTGATCGTGCCTTACCTCTCCCCTTCTGCTCTGGCCTGTACTACTTGGCCTCTTGTTGCCGTGGCCTATATCTAAGTTCGCCAGCTTCTCCTTTGCCCCACATTCTAAACCCAACAGTCAGTGTGATCCTGGTAAACCTTGAATAGGATTACACTACTCTTCTGCTCAGTCTTTCAAGTAGCTTCCCTTCTCACTGCAGCAGCCACAGGAGGAGTGTTTGCCTTCATCCGTAAGACCTCACAGTTTCTAACCCCATCTTCCCCCATTCTGCCTATATTTTTCTTTAATTACATCTCCCGTTCCTTTCACCCTCATTTATGCACTTCAGCCTCCTTTCTGTTCCTCACATATGCTCTGCACTGGCTGGAGAGCTCTTCACCCGTATATCCCCACAGTCCTCAGCTCCTTGGTGTCTTTGCTCATAGGTCACCTTCTCAGCGAGGCCTTCCCTGACCACTCAGTAGAAAATGGTGGCTCCTGTTCCCCGCACCCTCACCACAGCATGCACTCCTATTTTATTTCCTCCATTGCACTTAGCATCCAACGGCACACTGTGTAGCTCAGTTTTTTTTCATCTGTTTATTATCTGTCTTTCTCATTAGAACAGAAGCTCACGGAAAGCAAGGATGTTTATTTTTCCCATTGCTCTATTCCCATTGTCTAGAACAGTATCTGGAATATATTTGGCACTTGGTAAATACTTGTTCACTCAATTAATGACTTACATATTTTCTAAGCCCGTTTTGGATGCTTTATACCCTAGCTGTCTAGCTGAACGAAATTGTCTGTCTGGTAACCATGTGGCTGGGATTTACCTCCCCAAACATGCTGCTGTATGTGCATCTAGAAGCAATTTGATCTTAAGTTTCCTTAACCAAGAGCTTCTGCAGTGATGGCAGGAATTGTCTCTGCTATCCAGGAAAGACTGTGGCTCCTCGGGCTCTCATAATGTTAGCCATCCATAGAGCCTAACAACTTATTCCTCCTACATATGTTTTCGTATTTGTCCCACTTTCTTCAATTAATGATATTCTAAATAACATACTCAGTTGAAAGCATGGAAGTTTGTAGTATAACTTTAGGTAAATCGTTTCTCACCGAATTTTCTCCTGAATTCAGGTTAAAATATTCAATCACAGGTATAATTAAAAAGGAACACCAGGAAAGAGTGAGAGACTGGTCACATGCTATTATTTGTTTTTAAAATTGTCTTCTTCTTCTCCAGTGCTCTAGTTCTTGTTAATATCACCAGTTGCAAGGCAAATAAGTCAGTGTCTTGGCTTGGACACAGGTAGCAGGCTCGCAAATGTACTTAATGTACCCTAAGGAAGCAGAAAAATGTCCATAGGGGTCAATAAATGTGTTCATGTTATTAATGTTGCTTAGGAATCCTTAGAGGTACGACATTTTTTATCCATCTTTTAAACGATGGGGTAGGTACTTTTGGATGATTGGCTTAATAGAAGGGAACAAATGTATGTGCAAATGCAAACTAACAGAAATATTCTCTAAAGATGTCAACTGCGCATTGTGGACTCATGGGGGCAGGGCGTGACGCATGGCGAGCCGCACAGAGTACCACTTGCAAGTATAATTTAGGCAATGAGAAACTGAATTTAGGATTTTCCTCTTCTTTTTTTTTTTTTACTTTTCTTTTTTCTTTTCTTTTTGCTCTTCTTTGGAAGAAGAAGAGTGTTCAGGAAAAAAAATATCCTTAGGAAGCAAGGGAATTGCTAAAATAAATAAACATGGAATGTCTGTATTGAGACTGAATTTTGTATGGTGAAAATCTTTGTTGGGTTTGGGGCATGGTACACTGTACTGTTCTAGCAGGGCAATTGTGTGTTACTTTGGCATGAAAATTGGTCATGAGACACCATTGGATTATGTACTTCAGAAAAGCTAACAAAGGAAAATGTACTCAACTGAGTTTAGTGAAACTCAACTGAGTTTGGGCGAGACTATGTTGATGTTTGGTTGCATGTAGTAGAAGGGTTTCTTTGTCTCAGATTTCTTCCTTCTTTTGTATAAATGATTGTTGTATGTGTCTCATCCTAAAATAGTTTTAAGTCAGAATATGTATGCAGACTCAAGTTCATCTTTTTAAAATCTGCTAAAAATGAATATGTACTCCAGCTTCTACCCAGTTGTATTCTTATCACCCCCTATATTTTGAAATTTTACTTAACTAATTTAGCAACTCTGTAGTCTTCTACCATTGCTTGGTCCATCATTTTTTCATCCATCCACTTTTCTCTTAATTAACTAGGTGAGACAAGTCTTATTTACCATAGGAATCATTTTTTTGTGTTGTTATTTAAAAATAGGAATATATATATATATATATATATATATATATATATATATATTATATTATATTATATATACATATTATACACACACACACACATATATATATATATATATATATATATATATATATATATATATATATATATAATATACTACATATTGCCTGGGTGTCACTAATAAAAAAGCTATGCCAGTTTGAGTATATATAACTTGATAAATTACTCTTATTTTTAATGTAAAAATGCCCACTGTCTCATAACTGATTGCTATGTGCTTGTGTATGGCCAGTCATCTTAAGAGTAGGTACATTTTATTGATGTACACATATATGTTTTGTAATATTTGGACAACTTAGTCGGTATAGGTATTGAAGAAAGCAACTTCTTATTTTGGGGTAAAATAGTGGGAAAAGGGGTTTAATAGCAAATTTTAAATAGTTAAAATTGGATAAAAGAATAAGGAACTGCATAAAGCACATTTAAAGGTTGATATTGGGTTCCTATTTCTGTGGCTATCTGAAAGATTGTACAGATAAGAAATTGATATAGCAAGTATTTTACTATTTGTATAGAAGATAATTTTTTATTCTGTATTATCAAATAGCATTTAATGTTGTTGAGTCCAAAATCTGAAATGTTTGGGAGAAAAATGTTGCCCTTATGCAAAGAGAAATGTGGAATAAGGAACAGAATATGACACAAACCACACACAAAGTTCCTTACTGTCATATCAGTAGGGGACAAACACAAACATAAATAATAAATGCAAAAATATAAATACATCAATTATATCAGATATTAGAAGGTGTTAAGCACCACAGAAATAGAAAAAGTAGAGTAGAGTACGGGGAGGCCAGGGTGAGAGCAGGTGGCCTTGATAAGTAGGGTGGTCAGAGTAGGCCTCAATGAGAAGTTGGGATTTAAACAGGCTTGAAATAGATGAGGAGGTAGCCCAGAGACCCATGGAAGAAGGGCTCTTCCTAGGGTGAACAGCTAGAGCATGGCTCTAAGGCAGAAATATGCCTGGAGGGTTCAAGGAGCAACAAAGAGGCAGGTATGGCTGACATAGAGTGAGCAAGCTGGAGAGTAGTCGACCTGTCCACCAAATCTTTTAATACTATCCTTAGAAATGTGTCACCCTAAAAACATCCTGAGTTTCTTTTATTTAACTTGTTTGTTTTGGTAGGATGGAAACTTGAGATGTATTAACCCTGAATTTAAATTAAATTATGTAATCGTGGCATGTAAAAAGAACAGCATTTTTATCAATATTTTCTTCCAGTTGTGTCAAAATGAGTTTCACTGGACATGACTTTCATTGGAGAAATTGGTGGCCTGGATGTGGAATTATAAATACCAAAGTTCTGTCATCTACCAGCTTTACCTGAGATCAGGGGAGGAATCTATTTATTTATGATAAATAGCTATCAGCTGAGCCTTTGGTCTTAAACCTAGTGTAGTGCCTGAAGAACTAGGCTGAGCCAAATGGAAAACTCTCCTCTGGTCCTCTGAAGTAGACTTAAAAACAATGGAAGATCTGCTTTACCTATTTCTACTCCTAAATTCAACCAGAATCTTTAAACCGTAGAGGGAAGCCAGAAAAACGAAGAGGATGGTGAACAAAATGTGTATATCCCAGTGCCTGTAGCTATGCTTCCATAACCCAGCCCAAGTCTTTCACAAGTGCAAGGAGGTATTAGAAAGGGGGAGAGGCAGAATAAGAATGAGAATGAACACAATCGTCCAGAAGGTGATGTAAGCCCTGTAGAAAGTGTGGGAATAAGAAAGGACAAGAGAATAATGACCTGTCCTCTTTAAAGCCTCCACCAAACAATTGTGGAGACCACACATAGGTATGCTAAATGCTTTTCTGGGGTCTCTTTGAAAACCCCATAACCTCCACGTGTGAACTAATAAACATCCTGAAATTTGATGGATCCAAATAGCTACTTTTTTTTTTTGGAAGAAAGGGTTCAGGGCAGAAAATGGAAATGCCAGCTATTTCACAGTGAATAGGAATTTAAAACAATTAAATACTCACAAAATTGTTGAAAAGAGTAGAGTATCAGAGATTTTTGTTGTTGTTGTCATTTTTCATTGCACTGCAAACTGTAAACAAAGGTCCAGGAAATTACTGCTGCCATCCACAAATGAAGAAAAACACTGACAAAATTATAACTGCTCCACAGCAATTAGTGACCTAAACGGGTCACTAGCAGTGGAAGTTGGAGTTGTCCCTCACTGAAAAAAATTTATCAAAGCCCACAGACAGTAGCCATGTCAGGTGCTGGGGTAAGAAGGACTTTTACCTACCTTCACTTTTAACATCACATGAGTACCAATCATTGGCTGAATCTAAGTGTTATCCAGAAACCTAATGCAAAGTATCCTGGGAAATGTAGTTCTTGAGCTTCTATCCCTGGTAGTACAGGGGAGAATTCAGGAGTGGTAGGTTAATGAGTGTGGACTGACTAATAAAGAGTTTGTCAAAGGCATGCCAATTTTCTAAAGGAAGAAGTGAAAGCTAAATGGAAATTCTCAAAGGGAGAGGATGAGTCAAATTTACTAGTGAGAAATTTTGACCCTAGGGACAAGATATTATAAACTGTATACATAATTGTGTGCAAGCATATGTCCTTGGGAATGCCACTCATCTGAGTGGATGACTGACTAAGCAAGTACTTTTCAAGGATCAAGGAGGGGGTACCATTTATTGTCTATAAATTGTCAGAAAAGGAGAATATTTAGCTAATGTACATAGATATATCTATATCTATCTATCTATCTATATTTTTTTTTTTTAAAGAAATGTGTACTGTAAAGGTAGTCTTTTCCTACAGAATCCATGTATAGCCAAGTCATTTACAAACCTGCCTGTGAAAAAATATCAGTTTGCCTGCTTCAGAGCAACTCCTATTGGTATGCTGGTGAAGACACTGCCTTCTCTTTTCTTTTGGGAGCAAATGAGTTTTCTCTTACATACCAACTCCATCTGTTCCTTTTTCTGGAGTCTTCGGAAATTTGCAACTGTAGTTGAATTTATTCAGAATCCTTTACCAAGTATTGAAGGATCTACACAGTTTTCACCTTTATGCGTTAAAAGATTTTAGAATTGTGTAACCAGATTGTCAACTGAGCATTGTTTCTCAATCTCTATATTTAAATGATTCTTGGGACTGCCAGTCTTCTAGAGCTAATGAATTCTTTCGCCTTTGGCAGCAGAAAGCTTACTGCCAGCCCCTTCCCATCTGATAAATGTTCCCATAGCAACACTAAGGCAATCTGTTTAGTTTCGTTAAATGCCAAAATTATAGCCTGAGAAAATGCATAATGTATTATACCATATACCACCTAGTGAAAGGAATCATGGGTGATTGAATTCATTGTGATTTTTGGATGGGGTGGAGGGAGTTTGTTCAAATAATCTATAAAGATATTACTATTTCTTTTAGTAAGGGAGAAAAAGAAACCTTTGAAATCTGAGCTGTTATTTTGAACTTCAACAAAGATTTGGATTTACTCTTGATGTTAGTAAATCTAAATTTCCCGAGCTTGTTTTCTTTCTATTCCTAAAACCTGTCCTCTTATTATCTATGTGGATGCTTTCACTCAACACGTGTTCTAAAGAACACCCTCATTTTTCTGATTTTAAAAATGTTTTTAAGGAATAGATACACTCTCGGTATACAAGAAGAAATGTCTACAGATTTATGAAAATCAAAAGTGCACCACTATCTTTTCCTGCAGTAAAGTGTTTGCTGCTTGAGATGGTTGATGTGCCTGTTAAGCAAACCAAATAAGGTCTGGCTTCACAGAAATGAACAAGATGCGGGGAGAGGTCAGTCTTTTGCAAGATGTATTTTGCTTCCAAGGGATCCACCACAATTATCCTATAGTGAGCATTTTTTTTTCATTTAACATGATTGACTCCCACATAATTTATTTATACATAAATTTGGGGATATTATTTTTTGACTGGGTAGATGAATATTAAAGCTTGAAGAGACTAAAGAAGTCATGTTGGCTATTCCCCTGTTTCTTGAGATAAAGAATTTGGGATAAGATTATATCTTAAATACTACAATATTCAGTTGGTGGTATGCCTTAGTAGAGCTGAGGGGCGGGGGTGGACTTTAAAAAACAAAATCATGGGGAAGAAAGAATAAGTGATTTGCCTAAAGTGAGCCAACGCTTATTTGTAAGGAGAAGTATTTACTATTAATGGTCTTTGCCAATGGATTTTCCATGGAGAAATAAATACAAGCAAGTATGTCAGAATTTTGTTAACTACTTCATCATTGCAGTTAGTGTACAGATTTATGCTTACCACACCATTACATACATGGCATATAGCAGTTCAAACTACAATGTGGAATGTAGCAGACATGTACCAACCATACTTTTATATTCTACTATTTTACTTTTTCCTTTGGTACTTTCCAAAGGTAGTTGTCGCCTTGTCCTATTTTGATTATTTTGATGATGTATATACATAAATATTTTTTCTATTAGGCCTTTTTCACACAAAAAACAATGCAGCATATTTTATAGATAGCTCCAATTTTTGTAACTCTACGAATAATACTGCCCCTAGCAGTGACCCCATTTCTGTGTACAGATGCTTTTGATGTATATATTTCAGGTATCTGGAGCAATGCAGAAAAAGGCACTCCTGGTTGATACCTATTTTAGAATTAGCCCTACATCCATAAATGTATATTTTTGAAAGATTTCTTTCTGGAATCATGCAGTCCTATAATAAGACTAAATTTTGTTCTGTGAATTTTAAAAGTAGTGACACTGTACATATAGGATAGGGATTATTTTAAGACTAGGGGTATTGTGAGGTTTTTCTGAATCTATTTTACTTAATAAAAACACAGCTGTCCATTTACACAATAACCGACCATTAATAAACAAAGCTGTTTTTCTGTTGACATTAGAAAGAAGGCTAGTCCTGTTCACTGAATTAATTTCTGATAAAAAAAACTATCATAAGACTAAACCTGTCTCTTGAATGGAAGTGTCGGCTTACTGTAAAATCCTTGTTCTCTTCCCCTGAGATAGTGTAAATCCAGATGAAATCGGGCCAGCCATTGTTCTTATCCTGGGGTGAGAGGGGTGAGTCAGTGAGCGAGTGGAGGCTGAGGAGGAAGAGAGGGAGGAAACCACCAAATACCTATTTAGTTCAGCGTGGTGTGTGGGAAGAGCATGGATTTCTGAATTAAAATGCCTATTTTCTTGCTCCAACTTTCCCCTTCCTTGGGAGCTCTTGGTGGGCCCTGAGGCCAGACTGCCAAGATTGGTTCCTATCTTGGCTGAGTGACTGGCCAGCCTTCAGAATTTGGACCAGTTACCTAAAACTCTCTGAGCCTCAGTTTCCTATATGCATAATGGAGAATCTAATAGGACATTCCTTAGGGAATTGTGAGGATTAAATGAGCCAAACCCCAGAGTTAACTAAAACAGCTATTACTATCAGGGTTTAAATTTCTTAACCATGCTGGGCTTTAGTTTTCCTCATTCATAAAATGGAGTATCATGATAGTGTGGGGATTACATAAAAATGGATGATATTGGTTAAAAGTTCTCATCAAATATTACTGAGATGTGAATTGATTTTTAGCTAATTAAAATGCTTTAACTTTTATTCTTGATTGCATCAAACATTTGAATGAGAAAACTTTCACTGCAGTTTATTCATAGGGCATGCAGGTTTGGGGATTTGGCTATTGAATGTTACAGTTGACTGGATTTTTCAGGCATTATTTATCGAGCACTTGCTGTGGGAAATCACAGTAGAGGCCGCAAGTGAGTTCACTGAGGCCCAGAAAACTTTGATCCATCACGTGACTCCAAGTTTTAACTAACTCTCATTATTTCTCAGACATCTTATTGTGATACGGTACATAGGACCAAAGCTCCAGATACTGAAACTGAAGAGTGACCCTTAATGCACAGTTGCTTTCAAAATCCATTTTTTATTTGAACCACGGAAAAAAAAAAAAAGGAAAAGAAACCTGTAAGAATGAAAACAATCCCTTTCCTTTTAAGTACTGCTTTTAAAACCATTCGCATTGCACACTGCTGCAGCTTTTCTCCTCTCACCAGGCTGCGTTGGTGATCCTTCTGAAATAACTATTTGCACATAACACGTTCTCTGTTCACTGCTGATCTTCCCCTGAGCTGCGGCTGCTTCCCGTGGGGAATACAGATGAGGTTGGTGATCCAGGAGGAGCAGCCAGGGGACACTGAGATAGTAACTCTTTGTCATTGTGAATAATTCCCTGAGTTTGAAATCTCAGCAATTAAACAGGTTTCCCTTGGTGGTTTTTTTTTTTGTTTTTGTTTTCACCTTCTTGGTATATATCTAGCTTTAATAATTTCACAAAATATTTGTCACCCTGAAGCTTTTCCTGCAAAACAAAGACAAAAAATAAACACAGCTATTTCACCATTGGCCTTTCTCCATTATGATGTAGTGATTCAACATGACATTGTTATTTAAATGAACACAAGTTTAAGAGCTTGTTGCTGTTAGGTACTGATGGAAAATAGAACTACCTGGAAACTAGTGAAAACTGGGAATTTTTGCAGCTCTCCGGGAACTGTTTGGGATTCACAAAGTGTTTTTGAAAATAAGAGGCAGAACTATACTATTTTGATTTGAAAAAAAAAAAAAAAATCAAGAAATTAGGGTGCCCCAAATCTACAGCAGTAAAGGAGCAGAAGAAAGTGTTGAATAAACTCCATGTCCTCCAGGATCGGTTTCAAAGAACCATAACATCATCTAAGTCACTTCTTGTCTTCCAGACAGGAGTTCACTTTATTCCACCTCTGAGATCTTTATTCAGTGCACACAGATGACTGTCACATTTTCCGAGGTGCTAGGTTCCTTCTCGGTTTCTGATTTCTCCTCAAGGCACTAACATGCTCCCTTTCACCTAAGCGTGAAACTTTAGAGCCCCTCTTAATTTCTCCTTTTCCCTCACCCCCCCCCCCCCCCATCGCTGGCTCCTTGGCCCTGCCTGAGGTCCTGCCGTTTCTTTCTGATGTCTTTTTGTATCCGTTTTCTCCTTAACTACCATATTTGGGTTGCTTTTTTATTCCTGAGCAATACCTAGAATGTGGCAAGTACAACAGCGCCTGCACATTGCTGAGGGATGAATGTGTAGAACTTTGACAGTTCAATCACCCGTCTCATTACTATATAATTCACTATTTCTACTCCTGTAGTTGTGATTTACTTGGAGGCACTTTGTATAAAGAAACATATTTCATCCCTTAAGTGAGAATGAATGAGTACAGGACCCTGGTGTAGGAGAAGAAAACACAAAACCTCACTGAGAAGCAGAAGCACGGTGCTAGCTCACAACTTGCTTTCACAAATCGACCTCATAACTCTGATTTTGCCCTAGAAAAATTAGAAATGAGAACATTTGGAGATTGCTTGGGAAACCTTGGGATTGTAAATGTTAAATCTGTGATTGCTAAGGGGCTATGGTATTTCCTGCCTCTTTTGCCTGTAGTTTCTCTTTCTCTTCTAATGTGTGTTTTTTTTTTAATCTGCTAGATTAATTTTGCTAAAATATCATTTTGCATTCCTTATGTGTTTCAAAACCTGCAGTGACTCACCATTAGTTTTAGAAATCAATTCAAAGGCCTTAATGAAGCTGGTTTTAGGCCTTCCACAATTTGGCCTGGGACACACCTATCTTTTATTCTCCTTCATAAACCTTTCAAGTTTAGTCAAATTGATTTGTTTTTGTCCCTGTAGTATATATTTTCCTACCTCTGTCCTTCTCTGAATTTTCTTTAGAATAGGTTTCAAATCTGATTCTCGTTCTTTAATGTCTGCGGTGTCTGTTTCAGGCCCTGTGGGCCTGGCCAAGGAACCTGGGTGGTTGTAAAGACCACGCCGGTTGAAATGTGGGGAGAATTCCATGACATAAGCGAATGTCGTTACTTCAGTTATTGATGATTATTGATACAAAATGTTAATTGTATTAGGACTGAGGGACTGACCACACACTGAAAAGGACCACTCAAGAATTCCATAATTGAAACCATTCCATAATTGTTTATGTTTGGTGATCCTTCCTCCTTTAGTAAAGCAGGCTTCATATGTGTATTTTCATATGAAAATCCATAGTTGGATCATAGAGCAGGTACTAGAATCAGATTGTCTGGGTGTGAAACCTCACTCTGACTCCCAGCTGTTTAATCATGGGCATAGTTTCCATGTCTCCAAATGGGTCTGATGATAGTACCTACCCTCCTGAGGGTGATTGTGAGGGTAAGACCAGTGTCCAGCGCATAGTAAGAGTTTAATAAATATTGGCTACTGCCATTTGTATTAGTAGTAGTATTAGTATCACTATACCTATTTTCTGATGAATTTGGTATTTTTGCTTTCAGCATTTACTTCTCCACATTTAATGTATTATATATGTATGTGTATATGTATATTATATGTATACGATATGTATATCTTATACATATATAATAAAGATATTTCCTGCTTTGAGAATGAAATCTTTTTCAAGTTAAAATAAAAATCCATCTAGTATACCCTTAAGCAATAGCGAGGCATTTAGAGCACTGAAGTAGTTCTGTGCTTCCCAAAGTGGGAACTTACAACAAAGGAATCATTTAAGCTTAACAATTCCTTATATTAGCCATGTAATTATCCCTTCTTTTAGAAGCCTGGGGCCAAATGGATGTGTTCCCAGGAGAAAGAAACTCTCTCCTAGCTGAGCAGAGATTTGAGTATAAAGGCTATCCACTCACTGATCTGCTGCGCAGTCCCTGATGTTGGAATGCCTGCCTCTCCCATGAAAAAGAAGAACAGGTGAGGCAGCAAAAGCAGAAAGGGCCTTTTCTCTTTTTTGAAGCCAATCTGAGGCCTATGATGCAGAAAGAAATGCCTACCCGAGTTCTTCAAGGGAAAAGGACCCAAGGATGGTGCACTGCATGTGAGAATCTGCTCGTCAGTCATTCATACTTTTATCTAGTCTTTTATTCATTCAACTCATCAGCCATTTACTGAGCATATACCTGGTGCCAAGCACTATGCTAGGTATTGGACATTCAGAGGGAAAAGAGTGAGATTTAGTTCTCTGCCTTGAGGTTATAGAGCTTTTTGTTTGTGCATGTGTCTTTTAACATAGCAAGTCAAATGAAATCTTAAAATATTTCTTCTGGGAATCACCACTTTCTGAAGCAGGTTTACATTTGTTAAAATCAGTGCCCAATGGAACAAATGTAATGCATATTTAAAATTCCTAAAATGGAAGTACTCAAGCAGTTGGGAAATTTTATTGAGAAGAAGAAACCCAGTTAGAGTGGGAGTCATGATGTTTGGGTACCTCTGGGGTGGGCCCTACCAAGCAATTTCTAAAACCCAGTCACGCTGTGTATCTCTGTGATAAAATATTGGTATTCAAATGTTACTACTAGGCCACATGAATTTTGCATGTGTAGAAAATACTTCCATTGCCCCGTAGCATAGCTTTAGGAAATCTGTCCCACTCTTTACTCAGCCTGGGAAAATAACCATTTCCAATTTCCTGGGCATTATAAGCCACATGCCACTTTGATTGTTAGGACTAACTTAAGTTGTGATCAGCTTTGTTAAGTGTTGTAGCCAGAATTGTGTTCCTGGGGATTTTACTTTGGGTTTGCAATTTTTCTGTTGTGTTTTCATTGGTAGAGCATCTAAGTTTGTACAGAACAGCAAACGCTATTTCAACATTTTAAACGTTCTCTTATTCACTAGTAGGACCATTTACAATTTTTAAAGCACTCTGACCCTGAAATAATTTGAAGAGGAGGAAGGAACTGTTTCTTCTTCAAAACTTAGAGGCAGGCAGGCAGCATTCGTGAAATTTATCCAAGTAAACATGGTACTCCATAAAAAATTGTGTTCATTCCTTTGTTGGGTAGAAACTTTCTTCCTGTGAATTGCAAATTTTATTTTTCTCTTAAATGTGGCCATGGACTTTATTGAACAATTTCTATCAAAGAGCAGGAGACAAGGCCATGCATTGCTCATACTGGTCTAGTATTAAAAAATGACTGTGCTGGTAACTTGGAGACATTGCAGAAAGTGTGCCTAAGTACACAGCGGCTGTCTTCTTCATTATGGTTCTGGGAGGATGATTCTCCTGGGGCTTGGCTTTGTTGACTTTAATTTAAGCCCACCAGGAGGAGGTCACCCTTAAGGTAAAACATTCCTTTTTGTTAGCTAGATGAGATGGAGGTGCTAGCTGGTTCTTCCACATCCAGGAGAATACAGAATTGAGGTGCTAATAGGATCCTTTCTTTGGTTTTCTAATTGGAAGCCCTAATTAAGCTCTGACAAGATCTCTCTCTGTTGATGTTTTGACACTCTCTCTGTTGACCTGACTCTTTGTTCAGAGACCTTTTAGCAGCTAAACAAACACATCTGGGGTGATGACTAGAATTGTATATTACATGTGCCCAAGGTACAATTCCATTTTGCCACTAACTATGATACCTTCAGAGTCATTGCTTTATGTGTGCTGTTGAAATGTGTGTGGTTTTTTGTTTTTTTTTAAAGAAAGAAACGTAGTATTTTTATTTCTTGCTCATAGTTGAACTTAATGAGGGATGCCCCTTTGTTTGGTACAATATCATGCTTTGTTTAGGTTCCATATTGAGAAGCCTGAATTCTTCCTTTCACATAATGCCTGCCTTACTCAGACCCACGCACAAAAAGTTCTGCATACACATGTCAGTCCCGTGCTCCTGCACAAAACCCTTCAGTAGCTTCTCTTTGCCCTTTGGACAGAATCCAAACTCCTTATAACTCCGAATGCCCAGAGGGCTGCTTACTTCTCCAACCTCCTCTGAGCCCTTTCCCCTTACTCTCCATTCCCTAGCCTTACTAGACACTTTATAGTTCATGGAATTTAAGCTCCCCTGTAAGCTCCCCAGATAAGTCTGATTCACCCTTTGGGTCTCAGCTTAAGTGTCATTCCTGCAGAAAATCTTTCCTTATTCACAGAAGCATATGATCTTCTGCCTTCATACGCTTCCTTTTGCTAAGATTAGTGCACCTAAATTTATTTTTAATCAAGCATTCAGTGGCCTATTGTCTGTGTTTGCTTCTAGACTTTTGTTGATTTCTTGCAAGGAAAGGACTGTATCCATCTTTCATTGTCTCTCTTCCCCAGTGTCTAATATGGTACCTGCCCGATGGTCGGTTATTTTAAATATTTCCTGATTGCTTTGTAATGAGAAAAAAATTATACAGGTATTTACTACATGTTGAAGAAACCTGTTTCTAGTAGAAATTAACTTGAGTCACACTTATGCCTTTTGTTGTCTGTCACATAATCTGGATTAACAATTGCCTACTTTCTCACTTTAAATTATAAATAGTATTTATAACAGTCTAATAGTATTGTAATAGTCTGTGATTTATAAAGTAAATATCTCCAGTAATCACCTACTACAATCTAATGTGGTCAGTTAGACAGTTTGAACTAATAATTTTTAAAGATAGCTCATGAAAAGAAAAATCATTTTTCAAGCACCCAATGTCTTATGTTACTTTTAAACAATTGTGCTGGTAATTCTCAGTAGTTCTTAGAAAGCCCCATAATGACCTCTGCTAGTATACTATCTCATCCTAGATCAAAGTACCTTATGCATTTTTCAAGTATTTAATTGCATTTTATATGTGTTTAATCATTGATCTGTCCAGTCAGTGCTTATTGAGTGGAACAATGATAAGTGAATAAATCCATTAATTAAAAAATTTAATACTAGGTTTGTAAGTTAATGAGCTTTTAAAAAGAAATATAAATACTGTCTCTGCCTTCTAGAAATATTTAGAAAATATTTTTAAGGTTTGAATTTTCAGCAATTCGGGTATACTCCATTCTTCTAGTTATGCTGAAACCATGAGGTTTTGCTACATTTTATTTCTTGAATACTAGAATATTTGAATATATGTAGAAAAATGTCAAACTTTGGCTTACCTAAAGTTTGGGAACAATCTGTATTTCCTCTTCCTTGCTATAGAAAAATGAGGGTAAACATTTCTGTGTAGAAACGAATCTATTGAACTCAAAGTAAAACTTACACAAATGAATATTTGGTCAGAACTGTATTGTTCAACCCTTATATTCAAATCCACGGTCGTGATGCATGGGCCAGCAGTGAAGTGGCACTCTGTGAAGAGCTACTGACGTTAATAGTAATGTCTAATGTCTAACGTTAAAAATGAAGTCATACTATTTTAAATCTTATGAATTTAGTTTTGTGGCATTGTAGTTGTAGTTAGTTATAATTATATTTATTTTGATTGTAGGCCTCCTTTTTTTTTTTTGTAAACAAAATTTTGTTGACTACACATGGTATATGGCATAGCAGGCTAGCCCTGGAAGATACACAAATGAAAAAGCCATAGTAACTCTTCCTAAGGACTGGGATTCTAGGGAACCTAACTAATGTTTCCCCCGAATAATATGTTTCGTACCATGATAGGCTCCAAAAATTAAATGAAGAAGAACGTATTATGAGAATGCCACGGAGGAAGTGATTAATATGAATTTGTAGACCGAGAGAATGCTCCATATAGAAGATGGTAGTTGAAGGTTGAATACCATTTCAATAGACAGATTGTGGGAGACAAGGTTCCAGGTAGAACGGAATGGTAGAACAGAACCTCTGGAGCAAACAAACTACTATATGCTTTGTATTCAGGGAATGGGACCATCCAGAGGGACTGGACAGGGTATGTTTGGAAATGGGTCTTGGAGGTGGTAATAGCAAGCCTGATTATGTCCAGTGGAGGAGAACTTTGAATAGGTTGGACTTTGTTAGCTCCTAGGGACCTACCTCTAAAGATCTTTTAACTGAAAGAGACTCCAGTAATCATTGAAAATAACCACCCAAAATTTCTTCCCTTCCTGGCACTAAGTAGGATTACACATTTGCATCCCACCTTCCCTGTTATTTCTGGTTTGATGGGATCATGTAGCTACTTCTGAAAATGGTGTTGGGCATAGAATTGATGGAGCATTCAGTAACCTATAAAAGGCTTTTTCCAGCTCTCTCTCTTTCATTTGATATATTTGAGAGAGTGGTTGCCCCATATGAGTATAGAACCCCCGTGCTGACCAGGGATTGATGTATAGTTTGAGCAAAATATATAAACCTTTGTTGTTTGAAGCTGTATACAGAGGTTTGAGAGTGGTTTATTATCGCGTGCTGCCCTGACAGATACAGGGATGATGTCAAATCCTTGCTTTAGAATGAGGATCCTGGTAGCAGTCAGTAGGATTCATGAAAATAAGAGAAATCGGGAGTTGAGCTCACTTTTAAGAGGCTAGGCTGGTGGATTAGTCCTGACAAAATATAATGGTCAGGCAATGGCAGTGAGTATGGTGAAGAAAGAATCATCAAAGTACCTTAACAAATTAGATAGGGGGCAAGCATAAGAGGAGAGCTGAAGTTTATTTCCAGCAGAAATTCTTATCATTTAACTTCTGAAACTTCCCCCACTCATACATTTATTTTGTTTTTGTGTTTTTCTCTTTAAACAAACTCCTATTTTTTTCCAGAGTTTTGATGGAATTAAATTGATTTATTGTCTTTATTTATCTACATGCACTCACAATTTGTGATAACTATGTAGACTTTCTTCCTTACTGCTTTATTAATTATTCTACAGCTGTATCACTTAGTAATATTTTAACTTCAGTAAAAAACACTTCTGTTCCAGTGAGTTAATGGGAAAAAGTGATAGCTCTCAACTACTCTGTAAATCTACAGCATTATACTGTAATAGTGATGATAATAGTTACATAATGAGCTGTATTCTTAAAGCAATTTAGTACGCGTTCTCTTAGTAACTAAATGAGGCAAGCAGGGTAGGAGTTAGCTTCATTAAGTGAATGAGAAACATGAAACTTAGAGGTATTAAGTTAATAAAGAGTAAAACCCGTCTTAAAGCTATGTCTTCTGTCTCCATGTTGACCTCTCTTCACATTACATGATGCTGGCTCGACCTCCCAAGACTTGGGAGCACAGAGAAGGCTCAGGATTATTCTGGGTACAAATACAGAATTTCTACCTACGAGTATCTCCAGACAGGCCGAAGGAAAAACTCATTAACCTCTAGAATAGGCTGCCAAGTATAATATTTTGACCTGTTTTTAATAAGTATGGGCCTATTGTGATTCTTCTTACTTCCTGTAAAGCTCTGATAGTCCTTCGAGTGTTTGTATAGTGCGGTTACAGTGAAAGTATGTGCACTGTCGTTCTACCCCCAATATTAATACGGGTAGGACAGGCTAGAGGTCAAGAATATGGACTCTGGAATCAGATGGACTGCTTTCAAACCCTGGCTCCCACCATGAGTAGCAGTGATTTTGGTACCATTACACTATTTCTCCTAATCTTAGCCTCTAAAATAGAGTAAGAGTTATATGTGGGTAATAAGGTTATTGTGAAATTTAAATGTGGTAATCTACATAAAGATCTTCCTACAGGGTTTTGCACATTGTGAACTCAATAACCTAGCTATTATTAGATAATGATCTAACGGGATGGCTGAAATAAGCTGATATTGCCATCGTCAGTCCCTTAAGTTCTAAATTATAATTTCACAACTATGCCTGATAATTTGTTAGTGTTTGATAAATGAGAAATTAAAATATTAGGATTCAGTTTGCTTTGCTCAGTTCTTAACTACTGGCTAAAGAAAACCATGTCAGCTAAAGTACAGAGAAACATATAATTGTGTAGATTTTCAATGCCTAATACTTAGTGTGAAAACCACATGTAAAGGCAAAAGAAACAAACATTGCTTTTGGTTTGGTTCTGATGCTGAACTTATAACTTCTAGCAAAAATCTTTCATTTTGGTTAATGTTTGACATTCTCTTTTCCCTGGAGTGGAATTAACACACCATTTCAACTGCTCATCTTTTAGTTATATAAGCTAGAGAATGAAACCAATTATTTTTCTTATTTTCTGATTAATATATGTTTGGTTGGTTTATACTCTGGGTACATTAGTAATGTATCAAAAAGCAATATTTTCTAAAACAGGTGAATAACGTAAGAAAGTATCTGAAGCCAAAGTTACTTTGTTCAGCCAGCATGCTATATAGCTTTTCTAGTTACTAGCATCGCCATAAGGGTAAAGAAGTTGCTGCAAGGGTAAAGAAACATAGTGCCTCACACATACTAAGTGCTCAGCAAAAGTTACAGTCATCTCGATTTCAATTTTATCTGTTTTGGCCTTAAAAGTTTTTTTTAGAATTTAACATTTTATTTTGGGTGTGCTCATGATTTCTGAGATAGAAAATTGCAGTGTTTTCTATTAGCAATATTTTCAAAAGTATCAATTTTTGAAAATCAATGTTTTTCATCACGTTTTAAAGACATTTAATAAATTAATAAGTAGCTGAACTAGGGCAACTGAGTTAAATGTTTAGAAATAATTCTACATGAATAAAATCACATTGAGAAACAATCAAATGTTACGGAATGAATGCTGGCATCCCCACCAGAATTCATATATTGAAAACCTAACACCCAATGTGATGGTATTTGGAATTTGGTAGGTACTTAGGGGTAGATTAGGTCATGAGAGTGTGGCCCTTGTGATGGATTAGTGACCTTATAACAAGAGGAAGAGAGAGGTACAGAATTTCATCTTGGACTTCCAGCCTGCAAAGCTGTGAAAAACAAATCTCTGTTTTTTAAGCCACTCAGACTATGATATTGTCTTACGACAACACAAGCAGACTAAAACAAATTGTAAATGGGAATATTTACCTTGATATAGTTGTTAAAAAACTATGCTTTTAATTTAAGTTGTCAGATCATTCATAAATCACATTCACTTTTCCTAGAACTTGTTTTTATTTCACATCTAGCTCAAAGGGAACTTTTTTACCCAGTTGCATTTTTTAAATTTTATAAGACCCAAATTTTTTTTATGTCATGATGAGATTTAGGTCTGTATTTTAGTAATAATTATGCTTTTGGTGTATCCTAAGGAAAAAGGTTCTTTTTGTTTATATTATAGATGAGAGCGTTGCGATAAACATTTTAAGAAGGAATTGATATTGCCTGCACTATGCCCAAAATCCAGTGAAATTACACGATTGTGTCTATTTCAGGCAAAAACATGGATCTTATTAGAAGACACCACGTTACTTAATAGATTGCATTTTGGAAATGTTCATCTGTCCTCACAATGACTAGAGACCAATGACTACTTGGAACGATAACTCAGTTAATTTTCATCTTGCAGTTTTTAAAAATGATAAATACTAGCTACTTTATGGCACAGCTTGTTAGTAGCCACAGAAGAAAAGGAGCATGATATATGTATATGTGATTTGAATCTCTCTCTCTCTCTCTCTCTCTCTCTCTCTCTCTCTCTCTCTCTCTCTCTCTCTCTCTGTGTGTGTGTAGGGTGTGGATGAAGCATGGCAGAGTACTGAGGGGAAAAAGTGGCAATTGTAACAAATGAATTGAGTATATTACATTCTTAAAAGAATAGCTCTTGGAAAGAATTCAGATTGGTCCAATTTCAAGTAGCAAAGGTAATAATATCTGTGAATTACCTGTATGCCAACATTCCTGTATTATATTTCAATGGACTCAGCTTTTTCTCCTCAGTGTAATAGGAACTCTGTGTCTTTTTTTAGTTAGTGGCCTTTGATATTCTCAGATAAAAGGCATCCTTCTGAATTCTTTGATCATACACTACAGTAAGCCAGGAAACTCTCACTCATGGCATCTTTGAAAAATGCCCGTATTCTTCAAATTCATTTTAAATTATTTAATAATAGAGTGACTTTTTTACAGAGTGTAAAAGAAATTAAGCCACAATTTAATTGCGTGCTCTAAAGCAGAATCGAGGAAATAGGAAATTATTGGCCAGGAAAAAAAGAAAAAAAACAACAACCCTGAACTCTAAATCCAGCACATTATCAATTTTCAACTATTCACTACCTTTATTAACAGTAGAGTCCAGTGGGAATGGCCTAGGCTTAGGGAAAAATTGGGTTCAAACTGCATCTCTACCACTTTGTAGCTATGTGCCCTGCACCAATTATTTAACCTGTTTCCTGTGTTAGTCTCGTAATCTGAAAAAAAAGGGGCCTAACAGTAGTACCTGTCTCTGAGGGATGTTGTACAAATTAAGTGAGATAGTATATGTAAAGCAGAAAGTAAATACATAATAAAATGAGGTTCTTTCCCTGGTTTTGATACAATTCCTGAATTTCCTAACTATATTCTGAATCACGTTGCTTAGTTCTTCTTTTGTAAACAGAGGCTAACACTGACTTTTGGGACTGTCGTGACAATTATGAATGCCACGAATGACCTAGTGTGTTGCCTGACGTGCGATAAGTGGTTGCTCTACTGTAGAGCTTATATGCGATCTCAACTACTTTTTGAGGTGTTTTTGGATAAATCAGAGAAAGTCAATTTCATTACCTTAAAAGAGTGGCAGAGACTAAAACACAGGAAATACATGCGCATATATGTATGTATGTGTATACACACACGAGACTGTTACAGCTTTAAATGTGAATGGAGAAAAACTTCTTAAATTTGAACTCTCCTATATTTAGATTCCTGATACTTACTTCTGGTCTGGGCTGAAGTTTGCTTTGAACATGCCTGTCAATAAAGGATTTATCAGACTAAATTAAATGTGAAAGGTAATTCAAAGGGACATAATTAGCATTTAATATACTTTTTTAAATGAATTTAAGGTCATAGTTTTTAAACAAAATGCTTTTCTATATATTCATTAAAGCCAGGACCTTCACATATTTTTAATAGTTTGCAGCGATTTGTATACTTCAGAGAAGTAGCATGTTATTTCTTTTTAAATAGTCTATAATTTTTTCTACTTATTTATATGGATGTTCCTATAGTTTAGACAAATGATAAATGTTTTCCAGTAATATTTATGGTTAAATATTAAGTAAGAGAAATGCTTAGCTAATTCAGAAATTTAAATTCCTTAAGTAAGATTTTTTTCTCAAACACCATATATATACAGCAGTGTTTTTCAAAATGTGTGTCACAGTCCATGAGACATGAAAGCAATTTACTATCATTAATCCAGTATTTTTTAATATAATGATGCAAATGACTAAAATAAAGAAAATATCAGTCTCTCATACAAAATAAGAAGTATCCATAAACCTTTTGTTTATTTGTACATATGTATATTTGTAATGATCTATGATGTAAAATATATTTCTAACCTTCGTTTGTGATCAGATAATTTTAGAAAACACCACCTACTGCATAGGACCTTGCACAGAAGTCCTTTTGTTTAGAGAGATAGCGCATAGGAAATACCATGAAAGAGGTTTCCTCAAGCATAAATAATCAAACTCAGAATATCTAGAAGTCAGTTAAAGTGTACTAAGTAGGATAGTCATTCTTCTATTTCGTTCAGAAATATTTATTGAGCAATTACATTTCTAGGAACTACAAGCACAGAATTGATAAAAACAGGCAGACCTCGTTTTATTGTGCTTCGCTTTTCTGAGCTTCACAGATGTTGCGTTTTTTACAAATTGAAGGCAAGACCTTCCACCGGTGGAAAGATTGTGACTCGCTTTATTGCGATCCTCTATTGTGGTGGTGCAGAACCGAACTCACCGAATCTCCAAAGTGTGCCTGTGTATAGCCTCTGCCCTTAATAATATCACGGTCTACTAGAGGAGACAGATACTGAAATAAATGTGTGTGACAGGATAGACAGTGATGCCACCATCCAAGATAGGATATATGTACAGGGACAGATTTGTGTGAGAAGACAATGGACTCACATTAGACAGGCGGACTGTGAGCATCTTATGTGACACCAGGCAAAATTACCAGTTACCTGCTGTGTACACATTTGTCTAGACTTCAGCTGAGAGATCTGGATTAGAGGTGCTACTCTGGAGCTATCATTATGTAGGCAATGGTCAAGTCATGAAAATGGATGCGTTTACTAAGGGAAAGCTAGTGGAGGGGCAGTAACAAACCTGGGGATGATGCCTGCATTTAAGGAACAATCAAAGGGAGAGAAACAACAGAGAAGATTGAGATACTGTGGGTAGAAAATAAGCGTAAAACTACTTACTTTTGTGTGTCCCTCCTCCCCTCAAATTCATATGTTGAAATCCAGTCCCCAGTGTGATGGTATTAGGAGGCATGGCCTTTGTGAGGTGCTTAGGACAGAGCGTGAAGCCCTTGTGAATGGGATTAGTACTCTTATAAAAGAGACATCACAGAGCTCTCCCGCCCCTTCTGCCATGTGAGGACACAGCGAGAAGACAGCTGTCTCTATGGAACAGGAAATGAACCCTCACCAAACACCAAATCTGCCAGTGAGCTTGGATTTGCCAGCCTCCAGGACTGTGAGAAATAGAACTCTGTTGTTTATAAGCCAGCCAGTCTTTTGTATTCTGTTACAGCAGGCCAAATGGACTAAGCCAAAAACCAAAAAGGATAGAGTTAATACAAGTTGAAGAGAAAAGGACTCAAGAATGGCTGCTGGGTTTGACAGTTAGGAAGTCACTGTCCACAGAAATGAAATAGAGTGGCTGGGGACAAAGCCAGTCCCGTTCCAGTCACCTGAGAGTCATTAGGGATGGAGGAAGGGAAGGCACTCAGGGTAGATCCTCTTTCAGGTAGCTCGACTGAGGAGAAATGTCCTGTGGCAGCATGGCAGGATGACAGGGACAGGAAAGCCTGTTGGACCATGGAAGAGACACAGGTGTTTGTAAGGGAAAGAAACCAGTAGAAAAGGAGAGGTCAGAAATACAAGAGCAGAGTAGATTATTAATGATGGAGCATGAACCTTGAGAAATTAGGCATGGAAACGCTGATGTACTAATTAGCTTTCTGTAGAAGTAAAGGCCTTTTGAGACCAGAGGGGGAAGAGGAATGGATGGGTGAAGAAGAGCAGGGCAGTGTAGGGAATAGAGTCAGAAAACGAAAGAATGTAGTTCCCAGCTTACTTTCCGTCTTGTGAAGTAGAAATTAAGTTATGTGTTAAGAGTGAAGACTTAAAGGAGGTCCAGAAACCTGGAGATGGTATAGAAACTTCCTGAAGGGAATGTGGGAAAGTGAGGTGACCAGCAGGAAGGTAAAAAGTAGAGTAAGTATAGTACTGGGGCCAAGGCATATGGCCATGGATTTCTTGCACAGCCCAGCTCTGGGTAATGCCACACCTCCCCAGCTGTGAATTGTGGGCACCCTGATTGTTAAGTATTAACAAGGTATTTCCCCAGCTGCCTTTCTGTACAGAAGTGAATTCTACAAGGTGATTTATAAGATTATTTCCAGTGTAACTTCCCTTACTGGAATGCGTTATGAAAGTTCTTCTTAAAGGTGTCTACTTAGTTTTTAAAAAGTTTGGGAGGAGAGTATTATGAGTCTTAACGAATGTTATGAATGTAGAGGTTCTATGAAGTGTGGTCCTGTGATGGGTACTGAGTGAGTGACAGGTATTATTATCATTATTGTTATTATTCATTCTGAACGTATCACTGCCTCAAGTTTTCAGATGATATCACTGCTCTCCTCTCACTTCTAATTCAATAATCAGTTCCTCCATGTAGGTCAGAGTCAAGTGAATACTAATATGTTGAGTTAAGCATATATTTACTGAGCGACATGTGATACAGTCATGAAAAAAACAAAGTCTCTGTTCTCAGAAAGCTGTATTCTAGTGGAAGAGAAAAGCAAACTTATAGGTAAGTTTTAAAAACACATAACATATGAGGTAGTGACAAGTGCTATTAATATAAAGGTTAACTATTTCCTCAAGCTTTCTGCATGAATTTAGTATTATTGGATACTTTGCTTCTCAGCCAATAGTTAAAAAGGTATTTAGGTAAATGAAGCCTCCTATTTCTAGTATATTTTGCTTCTTTGCACATTTCTGATTAGTGCCTTGAATATACTATGTTTTCTTTACCCGACCAGGTAATTTATAGTGAATCTCAATAACTTCTGTTTTTTTTTAACCTTGGTTCCCCCCCCCCCAGTGCTCTGAAATGATTGACATTTGGTGCTTTTTAATATAATCTTCCATTGTCATGCTATGTTTAGTACCATTGTACCACAACTAGGTGAAATTTATGAGATTATAGTCACTACTTTGTGTTACAACTGGAAATTCAGCCTTTGTTTCACCCATCTTCTTCATTCATTCAGTCAGTCAGTCAGTCAAGAAATATTTTCAGCGAGTCATGGAGCAATATATTGGGATACAGCAGTGAGAAAGAAAACAGTCTGTTTTCAGGAAGCTGTGTTAAATCCTCTAGTGAAGGAGGCAAACAACCTGATAAGTTTGAAAAATACATACCATACGAGGTTGTAACAAGTGCTCTGAAGAAGACTAGAGAAGGCAAAGGAATGGAACGTGTCTGGTAGGGAATGGAAGACAGGAGAGCAGGGAAGGTCTCTCTGAGAAGATAACGCGTCAGCAGGGTACTGAAAAAGCCAGAGGACAGAAGAGCACTGAGCACTAGTTTAGGGAAGAATTCTCCAGGCAAAGGAGTAGCAAGTGCAAAGTCCCTGAGGTGGGAGTTTGACCTTGGGAAGGCGAGGCCAGTGTGGCTGAAGCAGTTTGTGCCTAGGAGAAAGGGAAGCGGAGGTTACAAAGGGAGCTGGGGGACCAGAATATTTCAGGCCTTTTCCTCAGCCCAAATAGGATGCCCCGGGAGGAGCAGAGATGTAAAATGTTGGTCAAAATGTTGGACATCGTGAGAGATTACTTCTTTCCCAATTATGATGTAGCCACTTTTCTGAATCATGAGCAAATAATCAAAATTACTGAGTCTTCCATGAAAAATGTACTACTAGGGAATGGGGCCTCATAGTAGTTTAAGCTCAGATCCCTATGTCTACCTATTTTTATTCATGTGAATAGAATGCTAGAAGCATAATTTTGTGTCTGTTCAATCTAATCATGTGTTTAAAAGAAATGTGTATCTGTGGATAGAGAGAGTGCCAAACAGGTCACAGCAGTACGGTGTTCTTTGTCTGTAAAAAACAGTATTTATGTCCTGGTCACAGATACATTTGACTTTTACTAAAAGAGACTTTAAAAAAGGGCAAACTTGAAGTTTTTTTTTCTTCTTAAGTAATAGCATGTTAGAGCACATTTTTTCCATGTTATTCTGAATCACATAGTTAATGCATCGTATCCAGGAAAGATAACACTGAAAAAGGGAAGAAGAGGGAATAGGAAAGTATCTTTGGTGTCTAATAGGGCATGATTAATGTTGTAAGTACCATTGAGGAGAGCTGTTACAGTCTGCCACCAAGTACCTGTTACTTGTCATTAATGTGACAGAGAAGCTACATGGGGCATATAGTTTGTCTGCTGAGAGCTACAACTTGAAAGGGTAGTATTTTGCAAATGAGAATATTATTAAGTCATTAGTGCTGAATTCTGCACTCAGAACTCAGCATGGATATGTACTAAAATAAAGTTAATTTGTAAAGTAAATTGCAAAGAGATATATATCATGAGTTCCACTTTACCAAAGACGAACAAGCATGTTTAGACGTAATCTCCTTCAGCAAACTGAGATAGAATGAGACTTAGATAAATATCAATTGCCTGTTAAAAAAACTGCTGTGTAAGTAAATGAATAAATTGCTCGGAATGGGGAATTCTTACTTTAATCATTCACTTCCAGCCAGAAATCTATGTAAGCCAAACGTAAAAATACTATACAAAATTCATTGGAAAAGCAATGCAGAAGACATAATTTGGACAAAATCCTAAAATTATAGAGTAATGTCATTTTGCCAGAAGGCTTAAAAATACCATAAGAGAAAATGAAATTTTAACAACTTGATGGAAGTAAGTGTATTGTCCTATTTATGTTGGCATATTTTTTTTCCAAGTAGTAGGAATTGTTGGAACAGTTTTAAACCCAAAGTCAGTAGAAAACAATGAAGTTACTCAAAGTCTTTATTTTATTTGTTCAGTAGTTAGAGGACAAAAACAAACAAAATACCTGCTCTGGGTGGAGGATCCATTCCATGTTGTAAAACCCCAAGGCAGGACTCTCTTCAGGTTCACTCTTTGATAGTTTATACCTACAGCACTGGTCACACACTGGCCATATTCTTCGTAGGGACCAAGCAGAATACTAGTGAGTTTCTACAATGGGCAAATGCAAGACAGACTGTTGGCTACCATAGAAGACACAAAAAAGGCTATCTTTGTCCTCTAATTGCCTTATCAAATTACTGTGCAAGGAATCATAAGTGTCCTGGGCCTGACCTCTCACTAACCAGCCCAATTACCTTTAACAGGTCATGTAAATCTAAGACTGACTTTTCACTTTTATAAAACACTTAGACCGTTTATTGTGAAAGCTTTCTTAAAATGTTTTTCATGTCAGATTTTTCAGATTATTTTATATCATTTTCATGTCAATCATCATTTCATTTCAGTTCCATAACATTTTATAATATGAAATTATTAGCCATATATGATTACATATGTAACCTTATGCATATATAACTTTATAATTATGTATAAAGTTGCATATGTAACCTTATATGTAACTATATATAAATGCATATGTATGTATTACAAGCACAGAATGAGTAGTAGAAAGAGCAAGCCTGATAAGATTTCAGAGAAGTGAGAATGCAGAGTATAATGCTTTGTTAGGTGCCATTTATATACAGTTACTATATGTCATGTAGTATGCATGGTAATGATATATAATATCACACATGAACCAATGAGTATTACCCTCGTTTTAGGGATGAGAACTTTGAAGTCCATTAAGGTTTAGTTGCTTGTCCACAAATTACGCATTTAATGGCAGTAAAGCCAAGATTCGAATCACCAAACACCACTTCTCAAAGAGACGAACTGGAGACAAGGCTAGAAAGATGGAATAAAAAAAGATTGGCCTGAGAGGAAAAGATGCAGTGGTGCCGTGATTGAAAATTTGGAATTTGTCATTTATTCGAAATACAATTGCTGATATTAATGACCTGTTTTTCTATAACACAGAATAATAGAGACAAAGTCCTTGCTGGTTTGAGGTTTTTATTTGTTTTGTGGGAGGTTTTTAATTTTTTTCTTTGAGGACTGACAGCTGTGAGTTATAATGGACTTCTCAAATTTATACATGCCCACTCTCAGCCCACGGAGAGTAGTAAATTGCTCTCATTCTCATGACACATTTAGATCAGAAGAAGAAGGAGGGGGTGCAGCATTGCATTGACTAATTAAAACTAATGTGGATCATGAACCTCCAAAAAGAATTAAGATCAGCAACGATGAAAAGAAAAAAGAGCACACACAGGCAGGTACCTAAACCAGAGGCAGTGGTGACTCAGCTCCTCCGGGGGCTTCAGCCTGCCCCTGAGCTGGGAGAACCCAACCTTTGGTTTGGTTGGGTGAGGAAGGCGGAAGGTGGCACTGGGGTGGTCCTCAGAGAGCCGTGGAAGTGACATAACTCCCAAAGACATACCTGAGAGAGTGGGGACGTGCTTATGTGTCTTCTTACACTAGGCTGGGCATGGTCCCTGGGAATTGCAAACCAATCCTCAGCCACAGCGATCACCAGCTTTGTGATTCTTTATTTCATGTGTTATTTTAGTTGCATTTCAAGCCATGATCTGTCATATCTCTCGTCCCTCCCGCGATCTTACTTTTTAATTGCTTTGGGATGTACGAATCAGAGGTTCAGAAAGTAATTTAGCAGACTTCTGCTCTAGGCAATACCAAAAATCCCCTCTGTAATATTCCTGCCAACCCTTACTCCATTAAGCAAATATTTATTATAGAGTCCTTCTTTTATGTAAATACAGGGGTATGTATCAAGACAGACACTTCCTTACAGTTGAGGAAAACTAGAATGCAGTAATCAAGCAGTTGCGCATTTCACCAATTCTAAAATGTGCTCTTTGCATACTCTAACTTCCCTGGTTTGCCTGGGCCTCACGATCACAGGACAAACAATAGCCATGATACAGTTGTCATTATCTACACATTCACAGACTTGGTCACAGTTCTTATTGTTGTCGCTTTGAGTTATGTGCCTTGTTGGAACTACTTGAGTTGAGTTTAATTGCTGTTTACAATGTCTTTAAAATATTATTTGGCATTGAAATTAAATGTTGTTATGTAAAAAGGCCCAGAAACAGGACAGTGAAGTACATACACATTTAATATTGGAGAAGAAAATATTTACTTTTGGAGGGCTGTCTACTATTTTCTATTTTCATGCAAAGCAAAAGCCATGTGCTTTTCAGGTCCTGAGGAATAACGATTACCATAATCTGATGAAACCCATCGTATTTTCTTACCAGCATACAAGCAGAGGATTGCCTAATACACCAAACAAGAAAATCCAGCAACAAAATCCTGGTTATAATACCGGAGCACTCCATTAAAAACAGTGCATCACGAACACTTTTGATAGCATACATAATGATATTTGGTGAAAAAACGTCAGTGACTGATGTGAAAAAGGATTCTGATGAGTCAAACGCAGGGAAAGCAGATTTAGGAATATATCAAGCAATATTTCTCTTACGACGTATAAAGATTTTTAAGTGATAGAAAAACATTTCATTACTTAATTGTTTAATTAAGTGATACCTAAAATGCAGGTATATCTTATCATCTATGGTGTCTTTTTGTGTGTGTGTGGCTAAACAAAAACACACTTCTTTTTTTATTGGATAAATTTGACATGTAACATTGTGTTAGTTTAAGGTATACAATGTGTTACTTTGATACATTTATATATTGTAATATGATTGCCAATGTAGTGTATCACATTACATAATTATACTATTGTTTATATTCATTATACTGTACGTTAGATCTCTCTGGCTTATTTACTGCTCATTACAAGTTTGTACCCTTAAGCACCATCACTCTTATCCCCCCACCCCACCCACCCTATCCTCTGGTAACCACCATTGTGCTATCTGGTTTTTACAAGTTTAACTTTTTCTATTCCACATGTAAATGATATCATACAGTACTTGTTTTTGTCTATATTACTGTTGATCTCTCCATTTATGTCCGTCAATATTTGTTTTATATATTTAGGTGCTCCTGTGTTGGGTGCATAAATATTTACAAGGGTTATGTTCTCTTGTTGGATTGATCACTTTATCATTACGAAATGTCCTTGTTTGCTTCATTGTAACCTTTGTTTGAAAGTCTGTTTTGTCTGACATAAGTATTGCGATGCCAGATTTTTTTTTCATTTCCGTTTGCATGAAATATTTTCTTCCATCCCTTGCCCTTCAGTCTGGTTTAGTCTTCTGATCTGAAGTGGGTCTCCTGTAGGCAGCATATATGTGGGTTTTATTTTCTTTCATTCAGCTACGCATGTCTTTTGATTGGAGCATTTAATCTTTTTACATATAAAGTGATTATTGATAGATATGTAGTTATTGCCATTTTATTATTCATTCATATGTTTTTGTTTTTTTCTTCTGAAAGAAGTCCCTTTAACACTTCTTGTAATACTGGTTTGGTGGTGATGAACTCCTTTAGCTTTTTCTGGTCTTTGATAATTGGTGGTGTCTTAAGGTCATTGAAATATGGTAGCGGCAATCACAATGCAATATGCTTTTTAATCCTCAAAAAGCCCTACAAGGTGAGATATTATTTCAGTTTTACAGGTTAGAACATTGACGTGACTAGCTCAATGTCTTAGAAAACTAGTAGTGGTTAAGAAACTGATACTTGGTTAATGTGGCTGCCATTTATTTGAACCAGAGTTCAAGCTGTTTACCCAAATATGTTGCTTTAAGTGAAGAGAATCATTAATCCAAAAGAAGAAAATTAAGGGAGGACACAGGGATATGATGAAACAATAATAGCAACTTGGTGTTTCACATTTAGCTTGGATATTTCTAGTGTGGGTGAGCCCTTTACACCATACCACCTTGCCATTTCGTTCTGAATGGTTTTCTTGCAAGAAAGGAATCATATATATATATATATATATATATATATATATATATATATATATATATATTTACACACACACACACACACACACACACACACACACACACGCACGCACAAACATATATGACAAATAGGCTTACTTTTAACTTTCATTCATTTTCCTTTATTCTGCCCTCAAAAACACACAAACAAACACACACAAAATCCCAGGAAATAAGCCTGATGTCTCATCCACAAAAGCCTCTCAAATACTCGAGAACAGTTACCATGTCACCGTGTATTTTGGACTAGACATTCTGGACTAGGGAACCCCTGTTTTTTCTCATGCAGTGTGTTTCCAAGGCCCCAAATAACGTTTATCATATTCCCTTAGGGTATTCTGTTTTGTTGGTATCTGTTTAAAAATACAGAGTTCAAAGTGAACTGTTGCATTAGGACTTCCAGCACAGACATGACACATGTTGAGTACGTAGTCATCTAAACCATTCAGGACCTTTTCAAGAGAGTGGTTATGAACCCAGCCCTTTTTCATCCCCATTTTTTCAAAAAAGATTGTTAGGTCATCTCTCAGGGCACACAGCCTACCTGTTAATGGGAGAGGGCTGACTAGAGACATCTGCATGTAAAGGACAGTTCACCGTAAGACTCAGGGGCTTGCGGTTGTAGGAGGACGTGTGTACACGGCAGAGATGAGGTGTAGCAGACCGTCCTGAGTCGCACAGGTCGCACAGTGGGACTGCCTGCACATGAACTTCACCTCTGCTGCTTATCAGCTTGGTGAAGGTACTTAACCTTTCTCAGTTCTGTCTGGAAAATGATGGTAAATAATAGTCATACCTCTTAGGCTTTTTGAGGATGAATTGAACGTAAGCAAGTCAAATGCTTAGAAACACTGCTTGACTTACTTCAAGAGCTCAAAGTGTTTTCGTGTGTGAGCATGCACGCACGAGTAGAACTCACATAATTGAATAATAAATCTAGTAGATTCATTTCCTAGGGCTGCCATACAAAGTCCCACTCACTGGGTTGCTTCAAACTGCAGATATTTATTGTCTCACAGTTCTGGAAGCTAGAAATCTGAGGTCAGGGTGTTGGCAGGGCCATGTTCCCTCTGAAACCTCTAGGGAAGGATCCTTCTCTGCCTCTTCCCGCTTCTGGGAGCCCCAGGCCTTCCTTGGCTTGTGGCAACATGAGTCCCATTTCTGCCTCTGTCTTTACATGGCCTCTGTATCTCTGTGTCCATAGTTTATGTTCTTATAAGGACACAGTCGTACTGGATGAGGGCCCACCCTAAGGGAGTATGACCTCATGTTAACCTGATTATATCTGCAAAGACTTTATTTCCAAATAAAGTTACATTCATAGGTACCAAGGCTTAGGACTTGAGCATGTATTTTGGAGGATGCAATTCAACTCAATATCTAGTATCAGACAAATTCAAAACAGAGGAACGGATGTCCCAGAAGCAAGGAGAGTTCAGCAACGGAGGGTAGTGAGAGATCAAAGAACAGGTAATATTTTCAATAGGCATTAGGGGTTTCTGTCAAAATGTAATACAGCCCAAACCAAACTTCTGGGCTAAGATAAAGGAAACTAAGATTCCAGTCCCCTGTAGGGGCAAATTTGGGCCCACATCCTAAAGGACGTGCAGTACTGAACAGGATGTACATCTTACCGAGATGGAAGCTGTAAACCCAAGTGGGCCCTCAGGACCCTGTTCACTTTTGGAAGTGCCTTTCCTCAAACGTGGAATAAACAATATCTTGACAACTGAGGTGTTAATATAGTCTTAACAGCCTCGTAAGCGCAGCATTATAGATTTAGATTGCCTGGCCAGTTTCCAACACACACAGTTAGATTTCACTTATGTAAGATGCGTTTGAATTCTCCCAGGGATGAAAATGTGTTTGCTTTATGATTGAAACACTTAACTAAGAATTTGCTCTGTATAGCCATTAGACATTGTCTGCTCTTGAGAGTTTTACTGCTGCATAAGCATGAGACTGTTAGGTTTGTAAGTTTTTTAAGATACTGTGAATAAAAGGTACATCATAAATAGAGGTTTGTGACAATCATCTATGTGTCTATACCATCAATATTTCCAGAGTAACCAGTCTTGATTTCCCAAGTTGAGGATTTTGACTGAGAGTAAGAAGCAATATGACTGAAATGTTAAGAAACTCATCTCTTTTGTATTTCAGTCAGAAAGTCTTGTAAATACCATGTTAATGACAACTGTGGAAAGAGAAATATGGAAAGTGTGCTTAACGTAGAGTTCCCTAATCCTTACAGGAATTTGAATCAATGTAAGATTAGATCATCCCCTCAGTGGGTTTTTATATAGTTGTTTCGTTTCCAGTTTTCCATGCCTTTCTAACACTTGATCTTTGTATGAAAACGGCTGCCATCTTCAGAGATATGAGTCATGGTACTTAAAATGTTTTCACCATATTTTAGACATCATAGGATGCAGTAGGAGAAGAGCAGAGTCTTGGCATGCTCAATTTTTGCATTCTAAGACCTGACCTTTCACAGTGGTTCATTACATGTATTAATTTAGCTCATGCACTAGGCTAGCAGACTCCACAGTGTCTAATTTCATTTTGGCTTTTTTCTTTTTGTAAGTATTATGTGTATGTTTGCCTATATATGTATATGTGTGTGTGTGTGTGTGTGTGTGTGTGTGTGTGTGTGTGTGTCCGTCCGTGGGCACACACAATTCTGTGGACACAGTGATTGATTCTGGAGTGAGCAGGGGACAATTCACAGTTGTTCCATGGCTGTTTCGCTGGAATTGGTGGGTCCACCTCTGGTTTCAGCATGCTGGCAGAATGTGATGTGGCGGACACTCAGAGTCAGTCTAACTACTACAGCAGGAGAAATTAAGACCAGTGTGTAGAGAGAAGCGGATTTGAGAGTGAAAGTGAGGAAGCGTCATTGAAGCCCAGATCCATTTATGCCTGAAGCCCATGTTTGTATTTTACTGCATTGTATGGGGGGTACTATGCGTAGTGATATTTGTGAATTACGGATGTTCAAAGGTCTTGGGAACAGATCCTTCTTGTGGCTTAAGGATGTGTAGCATCTTATGCCCTCCCACTGATGTGCAGACAAGCATTTAGACTTCACGGCTGTCTTTGAGGCTTTGATGAATTCTGTTTCTCTGTGTTTTAAGACACATTGAAACTCCTGCTTCATTTTAAATACATTATATTTACAAACCGTGGAAAAAGCATTGTGTGCATCAATTAATAATTCAGAACCTGTGAATGTTTAGCTACTTTAAAATAATGAATATCAGTTAAGGGACTTCATAACTGATGGAAATTTAAAAACGTAATAAAAAATGTGCTGCTACTCAACACCAAAATAGTAATTTCAATATAATTTATTCATATGTAATTTCTATTTTAAATATTTCTGCAGTTATTTTTTTTTCTGATTCAGTCGTATTGTTTGAAAAGAGGTGAATGAGAAACCAGTGTCACTTTTCTTACACTTTGCATCTACAGATGTAAAATTGAGACCATCAGCTATCCATTAGCTAGGATTAAATAAAAGAAGGCAAAATACTAATAGAATATATACAAAACTGTTTATCCAGACTGATGCTCAAAATGGTATTTTAACGTTGAAAATATTATTGTGGTCAATTATTGAGGGAAACAGCTCCGATGCAGCACAGCTAAAGAGAGCTGTGGTATCACAGACATAGGGAACTCACCTTGAGTTACTAACCCGGCCACTTACGACATAATCAGATTTAATATTCACAACGACTGTGCTTGGGAGCTGTTGCTGCCCTTATTCTACACATGAGGAACGTGAGGCTTGCAGAGGTAGAGTGACTTACCAGAGGTGAGGTAGAATCTTTCCTCTTGCCCAGATCCCTTTAATGACTCCTTGTTGGATGAAGTTCAAACTTCCTAACTTGGATGACCAAACCCTTATTATCTGCTGTGTTAATTTGTACAGGTTTATCTCTTCATGTCTGACCTAGACTCCCAAGTTTACAGGTCTTTAAGTTGCTAAAATTTGTCACAAGTTTTGTCTTCAGTTGTGAGCAGTATTCCCTGTTCCCGACCCCACCATTCAGTGACTGCCTCCTTCATTCTTCAGGTTTCAGTGTAAGCACCACGTCCTCCAGGAAAGTTCACCAAGGCCACCATGCCCATTGTATTGTTCATTCATTCATCAAAGGTTTATTGAGGATCCCCTTTGTCCCAGGCACTGTCCTAGGTACTAGGAATGTGACAATGAACAAAGAAGAAAAAAACCTCTGTCTTTATAGCTGGTACTCTAGTATTATTATTTAGTTCAGTGTCCCTCATTCAATGCTTACTTCAGTGAGGATTGAGTATGTCTGAGTTGTTCTGTTACATTCTCAGGATCTAACACAATAGGATATTGCAGGAATGTAACAGGCATTTAATATTTATTGAATTGGAGCACAAGTGAATAACTTCATTTACTATTTAATTTCCAATGTTGTGTCGAAGTATAAGAATGTTCTGTTGGCCCCTTTATCTCTTCACACTGCCACTATCAAAATACAAGACTTCATTGTCTTATGACTATTATTGTAGTGAATCTTTAATTGGAAGTAACCTTGCTTTCAGATTTTCTACATCATTGGATTCTCCATAGAGCTGTCAGATTTATCTTCTTTCATTACTTGGATTGTTCTCTTCCTTAAAACTTCTCATGCTGAATTCCAAGTCCCCTTCATAATCTAATGTCACCTTTCTGCTCTAATTTACCTTCTGTTCTTTCACATATACTTTCTAATCAGTCCTTTTTTTTTTTTTTTTTTTGCAATCCACTTATTCTGGTTCATTTGCACTTTTCTACCCACAGATCCCTTCTTCTTATTTTCAGCTTACTACAAATTTTACCAACATTGCAAGTCACTTCCCTTTAGTAAGTCTTCTTTGACAATGTCAGCTAACCTTTATTTCCATAATTTCTGATTTCTCATAAGACTGCTGGCTGTATCAGTAGTATTCCTAAACAAATTTTAAGCATCAGAATCTACCCCCCACTTTTACCACCACAGCACACACACAGAGACATGCATGCGCACGCACACACACACACACAGAAAGAGAGAAATAAACTGTATATGGAACTCCAAGATAAAAAAATAATAATAATAAGAGCAGAGCTTATTGTAATAATGACTCCTAATGCTCTTCATGTACCATTTGCAGAACACATTTGAAGCCAATGTGTGACCTCAGTCACACTGGTCTTTGCTTAGTCTTACTGTTAGCAAGAGAAGGTCAAAAGTGGTAAGGATGACTTAACACTGCTGAGAGGAAAATTACTTATTCATGAAATAGAGGAAAGGATCATACTTGCCGTGGCAAACATTTCAAGCCCCGTGCTTTTGGCTTCTTACCACTTCCTAGGAAACATCTGTAGGAAACAGAGAATAGAGTCTGATTTTATTCCTTTCTCTAGTTCTGAGACATTTGAAATGTTAGAGAGCCTCTAGGCTAGGTCTCTCTGAAACTGTTCTAGCCATCACATGTCACATGTCCAGAGGTCATGGAGTGAAGTCCATGGTCCAAGGCTAGTGTCTTCTTATTGATAAAAGGTCAAATCAGCAGCAGTTAAGTAGTTGGAAACCCCATTTGGTCCCTATTTGTATGTGTAAGTCTTATATCCCAAGTATACCTTATGTATCTTGAGAGAATTGTATTTGTAGTCCTTTACTATAAAATTATGTATTCTTTAATTATTTCATAATACTATAAGCTTGTCTTCCCACCTATTTGAAATAATGACTTTTGTAATTCTCCATAGCACCTATCACATAGGAAGTACTTAATATTAGGTTGGTGCAAAAGTAATTGCAGTTTAAAAGGTTAAAAATCATTGCAAAAAACGCAATTACTTTTGCACCAGCCTAATAACTGCATGCTAATTAAGACTGAGTAAATTTTCCTAGTTTATGAAATTGTTGTATAAGATTTTTCACAATTTGTCCACTCTGCCATGTGAACTCTCCATATAAAGTAACAATTCATCATCATAAGACAAATCAAGTGTTCTTGTGTAAAATGTAGTTCAAATTGTGACATGACTAATAACAAAGAGATTTCATATTTAAAAAGATAGCCTTATTATGTATTAAGAACACTTAAAAATCATTGTTTAAAATACATTAAACAAGGAATATAGGAGATGGAAAAGTTCTGGAAATATAATAAAGTAAATCTGTAAGGAAATATAACTTAAAATTATGTGATTTTATAAAACAAACTTTTCCTTAGTAAAAAAAAAATCAGGTTAACTCACCAAACACATTATGAACATGTTTTTATTTTTTTTTTTACATTTTTGTCAAAGGAAAGGAAAAAAATTGATTGACAACCTTGATTGGTCTTTTTAGCAATTCAAATACATATCAAACATTCAACCTTTTTAATTGATGAAAATTAAACTAAATTTGAAATTATGATTACTAATGAATCATAAGTTATGATGACTTCGCAGCTATTTTCTGTTTTCCAAACACCTGCATTAATTTGCCATGATCACTCAGTTTATATGCCATATGTAATAATGTTAGACAAACATGATTTTTGCATAATTTAATTAGATATTTGTCAAATGCTGAAAAAACAAGAAACATAAGATATGTTCATGTTCAAATTAGAGACAAGCATATATGTAAATGTACAGCATATACAAAGATTTTATGGATGCTATGATTTGAGTTAATTTAGGTAACTGTGACCCCTGTTTTTTTCATAGAGATAAATAAAACTAATGCTTTGTATCACTGTGAAATATAATTTCCATAAAAGAAATCTTCAGTTGAAGGAATATGAGGTCTAAATTCAGATTTGAGATAACCTGTCACAACTTTTCAAAGTTTTAAACTGATACCTCCTTCAGATAAACAGAACAATCTCATACCCTTTCTTAATATAGTTTGAAATTTCAAAATAAAAACATCATTACTAAAAGTAAATGCAAAGTACGTATAATTTGACATTTATTTTGCGAAAAATTGTATATTCTCCTGTCTCTGTTAAGAAATTTGGCAGATTAGGTAAGCAGGCAATGGAATGATTTACCCATAGAAAATGTTTACGGGAGCCCTAAGTTTTAAACTCATTTTTCTTGACCATAAACCAGTGCTCAGAAGTTTCAGAATGGAGAGGGAAATACTCTGATGTCAGGAAGCCAATACATTTTAGCACCATTTTGTGAAAGTACGCATATGTCTTCTCATGTAAAGATGCTGTAAAGTTCTTGAGACCACATTTCAGGCCTTCCATTTTCTTCATTGTACCAGTATAAGAGAACACAAGTAAAAGTAATCAGTCTTTGATGTTGTTTACACATCCTTTTAATATAGCATATTTAGTAAATATTTCATGTTTCAATGTTTTATTCATTTTTTTTTCAGATACTAGCCGAATAAATAAATCTGAAATATCTGCTTAATAAAAGATAGATAAGGAAATGCTCTATTAAAGAAAACTAGGCAGACTTAAGAAATAAGCTTAATTGCTTTGTTAGAAATATTTTCCAGAAAATACTTTTTCTTAACTAATTTTCAAATGAATATGTTCTAACATGTCTGAGTTGTTCATATACTTTTAATAATTGCTGAATTAAAACTTCCATTTCCAAATATGCCTCATATAACAAAATAAGTTTGTATATTTTTACTGAGGAAATGGTAGCATTCATTTAATCCTTCTTTTTATTAAGTCATTTAAGGTTTTTTTGTTTGTTTGGTTTTTGGGATAGCACTTATTAGCTTTGTTCACTTATTAGTCGGCATGAATAGAGCTGACTACTTGAAAGTAGTGATAGCATAAAACCCCTTCTAATATACCCACTGCCTGTAATTGCCAAATTAATGATGACTATGTGGACTTTGGAATTAAATACCATTAATTTACTTTCCTTGAATTTTAAAAATATTGAAAACAAAATATTTTAAATTGTTAAAATTTGAGGAGTAAGTATCATCACAAGATAAGATGACTCACCTTTTTCCTATTTAGCAGATTTTTCTTAACTGAATTTTCCAAAAATCTAATAAGCGTTGATGTTTAAAAAAATCCATTTGCTGAAATACCTTGTATTTCTTCGATTTACTATGTCACTTTCTGCTTTTAAAATGTTACTACCCTTACACAGCCATGGAACAGAATGGTCTTATAAATGAGCTTTGCTACAAGAGAATATGAGGCTCTCTGGAAACTCGTCACGGTGCTGCTCCCACTGAAAGATCGGGAACATCACTAAAGCCATTTGGAGATATTTCCACTCTTAGAAAATGGAACTTGGGGAGCATGAGACCTAGTCTATTTGATTTCAGCTATAACAGCTTTCAACATATGCTAGCATGTATTTGGATAAAAAGTTGACAAAAAAAGAGCAACTTTTTGTATGTTTTATTTATGGCTACCTTGGTTATAGCTACTTAAATCACCTATCTAAATCTGGCAAAACATTCAAGATATTTCTTAGGTAGACAACCTCTGGAGTAGCTGCCATGTCTACGATTTCATGTTGTGTCAATACATTCCATGTGCCACACAGCATGTTAAGCTTTTTTTCCTCTTATGTCATTTAATTAAACCTATGTTAAAAAGGTCTATTATGAAGCCCCTTACAGATGAGGCATCTGAGGTCTCCTATAAAGATTAAGTATCTTGTCTTACTTACGCAAGTGGCAATTTACAAAGTAGGATGGTCAAAGCCTAAAGAAATGTCATAAAAAGAATAGAGTGTGCCTATATAAAGGAGGACACTGGGGAAAGCAAATTGGAAAAGTCCATGGGTTCTATAGATAATAAAGCTGATTCAGGGAGAATGAATAAGAAAGTGATTAACGAACAAGCCATAGCTTATTGACTAAGGTCAATCAGGAGGAATACACATACAGCCAAAATACTAACAAATAGCAATTATGAAACCGAGAGGTGTAGCTTCATACTCGGCATTCTTAACCATTACACTATACTGCCTCTCCCCAAGGAAAAAATAACATCCAGGAAAAAAAGAGTACTGTGGCCACAGCTCCCAAACAGTTAAAACAAAACAAAACAAAAAAACTCAAAAATTTAGGTTTGAAAGGCCCAGGACGTGAACATTAAGGATGGATCTGTAACTCCCAGATCTGATTACAGTAATGAGAGTCCATCTTTCAGGATTCTGGAGGGAGTGTTCATGGGAATCTGAAACCCGGGATTAGTATTTCAAAAAGTGAAGAGAATAATTATTCATTTATAAATAAATATATACAAGTACTTAAGTTATCAATTTTTATTTTTTTTTTTTACATTTGGCTGAAATTATATCAAATCATAGTGTTCATCCAATACTCTTGATTGGTGATGACAATTGGGGGTGTAGTGAACTACATAATGTAAACAAATCCACATATCAAGTAACCTAGTTTCCAGGACTGACCAAACTTGGACACATGAACAGAGTGATGACAAATTCAATTAAATACCACTATAAGTATCATATATACTTACTTATTACTTATCACAGCCATGATGATGACTTAAATAGTTCCGTAATGTTACTACGAATCCTTAATAATTAGGCACTTTCTTAAAATCTTGATTGTTGCTGAAATGGAAAAATCATGATAACAGATGGAAAAAAATGCATTCTTGTTCAATACATTAAGTTCTTCCAGTAAACAAAATCTTGTAAAGCATTCATCCCATGAAGGGGGAAAAAAAAAAAATTGAAAACTAATCTCAATGGTGAGAATACTCACCTTTAGATTAAAAAAAAAGATAAACACAAGTTTCAATAATTTATTTCTCTATTGATTGGAACGTACTGTGGACACACCGTGGTGCTGTGTATGTTTGGTCCTATACAATCGGTTTTAAAATGCAGACTATTCTAGTTTTTTTTCCATCCGGTTTTAGTTATTAATTGAGATCTAAGGGCTTCATGAAGGACTTAGTACTACTGGATTGTTGTGCTTTTTATTACCTATTGTAATCTACAATATATTCTGCTCTTGTTTTTTCAGTTGTCCTGTTAACATTTCTCATTAACACCGGCTAACAGTTTACGTCTTCATGAAACAGCATTATAAATATAAATAAATGTTTGAAATTATTGCGATTAATCTATACTGATGCCATTATTGTTTTGTATTTAATTTCATAGTTTCTTTTTTCTTTTAAAATGCTTGAAATTTTGGTGTTTAGGAAACTTTTATTTGATTTAGAGAGTTTTTGTTACTGTTTGATGCTAGCAAACAACAGTACCCTGGTTAAAAAAATCTATATTTTGTTTTTAACAAAGTACCTCATAATGTTTAACATTTGAAAAATAATATTCAGCATGGGGAAATATTATTTTGAAGTGTACCTCTTTCATGAATTAAACCCCTCTTATTTTTTGTTGGTTAGTTTATTTTACAATTGAAGATTTCTAAGGGTAAGTGAATGCTGTAATAAAACTTACTTTTATCTCAGTAATTGCCTAATTTCAGAAGTTTACACATTCTGCTAATAAACTACATATATTTGGGCTGGCTATTTTGTACTTGAATTTATCATCCACTAAAGATTACATAAGCCTCGATTATCAAGAGTGGGAAACAGATACCGGGTATGTACTTGTGTACCCACTGTGTATAACCTCTAAACACAAGATCTTTCTCTGCAAAATTTCAGATTTTGGGAAAGAAAACAGCGTTGTAGCAGATAGGGCATTCAAAATCCAAACCAATAAATTGAATAGATTAATCCTCTCATGCTGAGAATTAGACTTAATGATAGTGCCTTAACATTAGAAATTTTATTTTCTTGGGAAAATGTGGCTATTATGGAAAAATATTGGTTTGAATTAAATAAAGCTGAAAGTAGAATGGAACTTTAATGGTGAAAATTGCTCGGCGATTCAGTAATGTCTTTTCTAAAAGAAAAATTACAATCTATTAGTTTAGTATAAACTGGAAAAACTGGTAGAAGAAGTTATTCTATTTCATGCAAGTCTTCCAAGATGATAAAAGCCAGTCTTTTGGAGGAACTAAAAGGTCTTTATAGAAAAATAAATAGTGAGTCAAAAATTAAAAGCACTTGACTTCTAAATCATAGTACCAATGCAACTTTGAAATGTTGGTCCATTAAAAATCTATTTTTCATCTGCAATTTATTGTTTGATAGTTTTTTGTTTGTTTTTTAACAACTTACTCCTTTATTCCCAGGCATCCTGATTTGTATAAACTTTAACCTGGAATTCTATGATATTATGACATTTTTGCTTAGCGTTAGCAAGAAATTGAACCAATGATGTTCTTTGATGTATTTCCTTTTTATAGCCAAATAAACAAGACCAAGTGTGTAAGTCTGAGCATTAATTAAACGTTATTTTAAGTGTTTTATATGAAAGTATATATTTTATATTACATTTTAAAATATGTTTACTACTCAGTAGGATGGCAGTTTTATCAGAGTTTTTTAAAAGCTATCAGTTGCATAGCAATCATACTGGGACTTCATCCTAGTATGTTCAATACTGCCTACTGTTTACATTTTCTAATGTAATTTCATTGTCAGTGTGAATGTAGAAACAATGGAATTCTTTCAAAAAAATAATTTATAATGGATATACTTATTTGCAGATTCACTAAATTCATTTAGACATGCATACCTAATTACACATATGATATATCCATGGTTGTTGTTTTGAACACCTATCCCTTCTCATTGGAGAGTTACAAGCATTTCTCTAGTCAGGAGATATAAGGGAAAGTTTGTTCCTGGTTGTAGTTATCTTTCCAACTTCCTCCTTCCTCGGCCTGAGATTATTTTCTGAAGGGCCTGTTTGTCCTCAATGCGCTGGCCATTATCTTCTCTCCTTAGCAATGTGCTGGTTTTAGGGACTCTCAGACTTGCTCTGTGACTGTTTCATTGTCCAGCTTACTCAGCTCCCTACAAAGAGCCCGTTGTTAACTGCCCCAGCTGTTTATTGCCATTTCTCTTTAGCACTACTTTCCTTTAATCTACTGCGAGTAAAGTCTTCAATTTGTTTAATGACTCCCTAACTGCTGTACTGACCACTAATCTCCAAATAATTCCTCCTTTGTGGTGGGTGGCTTCACACACACACACACAAACACACACGCATATGCACATTCATTCATGTTTATATATACTTGAACCCCCTATGCCTGTGATTTCAAAGCTCAATAACTAGGTCACCAGCAATGACATTAGAAATAAAGACAATTCCCTTCCCTAAGAAATACAAATTTCTTTCTGTATGTTACTTTCTGTTTTCTACTTCAAAATTCTGTACTCCCCTTCAGACGACTTGGATCAAAAGTTGTTGGCACCATTCATGTGTGAGAATCGTTTCCAATACTGTTTTATTTTATGTGGGCTAGACTCATCAAAGGAAGAAAGTGATATTAAAAGGCAATTACTCAAAAGTAATTGTTTGCTTAGGTATCACTTAGCAGTTGATTATTTTGGCACAATTTGTGTGTCTCCTGCTAATAGAAGAGAGAAATGTAAGAAGTGTGTAAGCATCGCAGGACGTTAGTCACTCTTGCACCATTAGTTGTCCTGAGGATGTTAGAGTAGCCATATTCAAAACCAATTTAGTCACCTCATTTAGGGAAATAACCCAGACGGAGATAATGACATTGCCACTGTCTCACCAAATGGATTCAACAGCTCAGTGTACCCGGTAGTTCTTACTTCTCCAGTATAAAAACAACCATCATGTTGTGGCACATTATGTTGCCAATGGGTAAGGGTAGCAGTGATCCAGAAAAGAGAAAACAAAACCCTGTGTTTTATTTTATTATTTTTGGTGTGCTCATTTCATTAAATGCCATAATTCTACACATTTCTGATGGAAATATGTACAGTTCTGTTAATAATCTATTGAAGACATAATTTTTTTAGCACGTTCAGTCACATGGATTGCTCTTCAGAGAGATTAGAAGTGCTGTTAGACTTGAATGATGGTCTTGTATTGTGGTTATGTATTGATGATTATGTGTTGGTCCTGTATTGTGTACGGGAAGCCATTGTCAGGACAGAATATGGAGAGGTCGAATGGTTTCTTATAGGCAAAGGTATCAGACAAGGGTGTATTTTAACTCCCTATTTTTTTAAATTTGTATGTAGAACATTATCGTATGAGAAACTGGGCTAGACTCATGAGAGGGGGGAATGAAAATTGGTTGAAGAAATATCAATAACTTAAGATATGCAGATGACACCACCTTAGTGGCAGAAAGTAGCAATTTGAAATGACTTCTGATGGAACTGAAAGAAGAAAGTGCCAAAGTAGGACTGTATTTGAACATGAAGATGTCAAAAATCATGGCTACAGAAGAAATACACATTTTTAACACATTTAATTTGAAATTGTTAATTATTTTAATATATTTATTTATTTAATATATTGTTAATATATTTAGCTTACTTTGGTTTAGTCATCAATCCAAATGGAGATTGCAACCAAGAAATCAAGAGAAGGCTGAGACTTGGAAGCACAGCAATGAGTGAATTAGGAAGATCATCAAGAGCAAAGCTATGTCATTAGAGACTAAGGCTAAGATCATCCAAATCCTGTTATTCCCAGTTACTACCGTGTTTCCCTGAAAATAAGACGCAGTTGGACCATTAGTTCTAATGTGTCTTTTTGGAGCAAAAATTAATATAAGACCCGGTATGCTATATCATATCATATATCATATCATATAAGACGCAGTCTTATATTAAAATAAGACCGGGTCTTACATTAATTTGTGCCCCAGAAGACACATTAGAGCTGATGGTCTAGCTACGTCTTATTTTTGGGGAAACACGGTATGTACGGATGAGAAAGTTGGACAGTAAAGATGGCTGATAAGGAAAAAAAAACCTGATGCATAGGAAATACGGTATTGGAGGAGAGCTCTACAGATACCCAGGACTGCCAGGAAGGTGAAGAGGTGGGTCCTAGAGCAAATTAAGCTTGAAACATCTCTGGAGGCAAAAATGGCAAAACTGAAACTGCACTACTTTGGACACATCATGAGAAGGCAGGGTTCTTTGGAAAAGACAGTCATGCTGGGAAAAGTGGAAGGCAGCAGGAAAAGAGGAAGACCAAATATTAGGTGGATTGACTCCACAAAAGAAGCCATAGGCCTGCATCTCCAGGAGCTGAGCAGGGCTGTTGGACACTGTGGACATCGCTCATTCATAGGGTCACCAGGAATCGAAGTTCACTAAACATCATGTAACAACAACAAGGAGTACCTTTATTACCTGTATTGTGCTTCTATGCTTTTGGGCGCTTTTTCAACATTGTGGTTCTGTCATTGCTGGCCCCTATTTGGGTACCCTGCCCACCAGCAGTGTTCCATTGGGAATGTAAAGCAAATAACGGGAAACTAGAGGAATGCAGGAAGCAAAAGTGTATGTTGGTGAAGAAAGAGCTTGCCTGAAGGCATAATAGAACTTGTCAAAGCATGGTTGTTCTAGAAGTGCTGTTAAAACCAAGTGACAGTGCAGATGAAATGACCTAATCTCGGGGAATTGATGACTGTGACAGCCAAGCAGATAGCTTACCTTATTAGCTGGCATTTGTTGTACTGTACTTCTCTTTGGACACCAGTGTCTTAGGTTCTCAACAGGATGGAGGGTGGGGGCCATGACATTGCATAACGGTAGCTTCCACTCTCCATCCTCTTGGGTACCTCGGTTTGATTCCTGAACTTTGATATCAAAATAGTGCATGTTCCCAGATACCAGGACATTGGCATAACTCTGTTACCTTAAAGGTGAAATGCAACAGGCCTGAGCAATAGCTACCCTCAGAGGCCCCAAAAGAAATTTGATCTTTGTTACCATTTTTGTTAGGTTCATCCCTCTCTCCTATATCTCATCAAAGAATTACTTCAGTATTATCCTTTCACATAATAGGAAATCCTGTCTCATGGCAACCTGGAGTAAGCACTGAAAGTAGTTGCCTTTCAAATATATATATATATATCTCCCCCAGGTATAATTTATGTGAGGGGAGCCATGCAGACTGAGTGTGCCAAGACAGAAACTCAAAAGTATAGATAAGAATTATCTAAGAGCTTGTTATAAACCTGTATCTCTGAAGATTTTGATTCAGGGCAGAGAAGTCTATAGTTTCAAAACCTCCCCAGGTGTTTCTGATGTAGTACCAGGTGAGGAAATCACCATACAATGTGTGGGTACCCCACATCCTACTCCAGTCTTGAACATTGTTTTGAAAAGTGTTACTTAAAGACTTAAAACAAGCACCATCTCAGACATGTTGAAAGCCTTTGGCTTCCACCAAAGCAAACCACAGACCTGTCATCCATCTCTGCCCATCCCAAGGGCACCTCAAAATCTCTGACATCTTAGTTCATGGATTTCTAAATTAAGCACGGCACAGGCCTACTGGGAGAATCCTGGGGCAGCACATGTTTCATATGTACCTACTGGGTGGTAGGCACAGTTCTTGACACTGGTGAACGAGACTGATATGTTACCCAACCTCTTAGAGGTTATACTCCAGTGGGGAGAATCAAAGGAGGAATACACATGCCAATAAATCAAGATAATTCCTGTGAAGAAAGTAAAACAAGGTAATCGGACAAAGAATGATTTCAGAGAGGGGTAGCTCCTTTATTTAAGGTGGTCAAGAAAGACCTCCTTGCCCATGTGCCATGTAGCTGAGACCTAATGGATGAAAAGGAGTCAGCCTGTGAAAATCCAAGGGAGAAAGAAACTTGACTTTTTTGAGACAGAGAAAACTGGCTTCTAGGGAACAAGATGGGTGAATGGGATGGTAACTAGCTAAAATGGCTTTATCTTAAACTGATCTGTGAAATCCTTTGGTCTCCTAATAAAAATCTCTCCATTCTTCAGATATATTTTATTTGAGTTACTGTTTTCTTTTGTTAGGCTTTGAATTTTGTTATAATTACATGTGGAAGTTGTTTTCCTTTGCTGAATGTTATCATAAGTGGTCCTTACTGTGTAAAAGCATGATTTGAATTGTGGGCGTTCTAAGGTAAAGTGAGGGATAATGGGGCCTTCATATAAGTAACTGGATTTCAAGGTATTTGTTTTCCATGCTGAGTTTATAGCAATTGCTCTGCTGTTTTATATCATCAAGTAAGATCCAATAATTGCACTGATCTAGTATATCATTGAGATTATCTCTTTTCACGTAGTTATTATAGGCCAGAAAGAAGAGCTCACTTTTCGGTTTTTATAAAATTGCATATATGATAATCTACTTCTGTCCTCCAACAAAAGAAAAGATATCCTTAATGTTTGCATTGCCTAGAGCCCATTTATTTGTAAAATTTTGTAATTCTGGCTGCCAGATTATGCTATAGTTGTATGTCAGTTGCTAAAATCACTTGACTTCTAACCCATAGTCCACAACCTGAATTAATGTCTTAGTATTTATGTCATTGACATAGAGAAATAAAAAAATAATTGTCCTTGAATTTTTAGCCATGGCCAGGAATTAAAATAGAGGGATCAAAAAGAGAAAAATGGATAGGAAGGATGAGAAAGGTAAAGAAGATGCTCCAGGATGCCTTTCCCTCCTTCCTCCAACCCCAAGCACTAAAATCCCATTTTCTCGGGCACCTTGATATATTAGATACAACTATTTTGAAATGGCACTTTGATATAACATTTATCAAGTTCATATTAGGTTATAGGACCTCTTCTATACCCATTACAATAGTAACATATTTCTCACAATAGCCCAGTAAGGTAAGACACTATTCACTGACACATTCATACTATGATCTCTTAGTGTTCAAGAAACAGCCAGTGATGTTCATGATTTAATTGCAGAATCATTATAAAATATTCAATATCTTTACATATATAAAACATAAAATATTAAAAACATAATGTGGTTTACAGCAAAAGATTTAACTTAGGCAAATCTGAATTTAAACCCTGGATCATCCATGTTTAACAGTGACCTTGCCTAGCCACATAACGCTCTTAGCTACATAACCTCTCTTAGCTCTTTTACTTGTATGACGGGTGTCTGTGTGTTTGAGCTTTGAAAAATAGTAAGTGAAATAGCAAGTAGTGAATAAGTGGTTTTTTAAGAGACTACATAGCTCTTTCAAGAATTTTGGTTTGAAAGAGAAGATGAGAAAATTAAATATGAATTCCTGGTGATTTTTTGTACTTTTTTTTTTTAATGTCATGATTTATTTTTTTAGTATTTAACATCTGATATTAGAGTGCATCTTATAAAAAATGGTCTTTTAGAGTTTAAATTTAATTGTTTCTTAGTGTATATAATATAGTGATATGTTTTTTAAATATAATTATGTGTTTTATAGTTGATGGCATTTTAGATTCAATTGACTAGTTTTTATGATACATATCAACAGTTTTTTTTCTTCAGGAAGCAGTAACATTTAGTAATAATACAGTCAGACTTCAGTTGTATATAGATTATGTCAAATTCCTGAACCTTTATTGTCCTCACCTCTTATCTGCAAAAGGAAACGTCTATCCCACAACATTGTTAAATTAGAAAATGTGTATACATTTCTTAGCACCATGTCTGATGTGGAATTGTTAAATACACAACAGTAATAGCCGTTATTGTTATTATTATCTTTATTTTTCCAGTCAATCTGTGAATTAGTAGACCTGGATACTAGAGCCAGGGTTGCCACTAATTAACTTTGGAATCTCTGTCTCATTTTCCTGTTTTGCAAAAGAATTTTTTGGCTAAGATGACCTCAAAATTCTTTCTGGCTTTAAAATTGTATAATTTTATTATCTAGTTCAGAGTCTGAACATAATGTGACCATAAAATAAATTTCTTTGTTTCTTTCAGTTTGTGGGGACATTCATGGACAATTCTTTGACTTGATGAAGCTCTTTGAAGTGGGGGGATCTCCTGCCAACACTCGCTACCTCTTCTTAGGGGACTATGTTGACAGAGGATACTTCAGTATTGAAGTAAGTCATATCGTTTCTTTTTAGCTGCTCAGTAATGGATCAACAGTATCTTAGTAAAATAAAAGTTGTAAACATTATTGCCTTAAGGAAATCCCTAGTCTATAACCATGAACTTTAATACACTTAATCTGGGGATATTACATATCCCATTATCAGTTGATTTACATATCCTTTTTAATGTGTAGAGATGTTAAGGAAATGGCTCATGATGCAAACATTTACATTAGGTAATTCCATTTCCTTTTCAGAACTAATCAAAGTTGATTTAATAAGCAGGAATGTGTTTGCATGGTTATATCTTATAATTATGAGACAATAAGTTATCTTTGTAAATCGATAGTGAAGTGCAAGTGTGTTCCTTTGTTCGTGTGTGTACGTGTGAGTGTGCTTACAAGTGCTGTGTTTTGTCTTTTTTGACACCTGTCATCTAACTAGGGTAATTTGTCAAACTCGTTAATTAAAACAAAACAGATAACCTGTGAGTAAAGGTTCTTCCTTAGCCTCCCATCTGCATCTGCTTCAAGTAAGTAGAAATTACAATCAAAATAAAGGCAAGGATCTTGTTTTATTAACATGTTTGTTCTTCCTGGTGCTTGACATGGTGTCATACATAGAAAGAGCTCATTCAAATTTATTTTAAAAAATGGTTGAAATAAGGATAAGTTGTAAAGAAACAGAGCTCATGCTATAGTAGCTGAGATTATAAGTGTTCTTGGAAGAAAAGCATTAAAAAGAACAGCAATTTTTCTTAATTAAAGATAATTCAGATTTACATTAAGTCTCACACCAACATCACATATTTATAATAGTTGTATAAAACAGATTCTAGGTTTTTAAATTTTCATCATAATATTTTATTTACTGTAGGAATATTTAATGTTGGAAAACATGTCACTCCCTTAAACAGCTTTTGTTTTTAAAACTAGCGTACTAACTTTGTTTTTTTGGTTATTCAATTCACCTTGATTTACTGACTATATGTATATATATATAATTTTATATACATATATAATATTATATATATAATATTTCCACCAATATATTAATCCTTTTTTCATTTAAGGATCACACGTTTATTCATGATGATAAGGGAAAGGGAGGTGGTATTGGTAAATAAATTCAAAAGGAAAAAGCACATTTTTGGAATTTCTTCCATTTGGCAGACACGTATTATCAAGTATATAAAATATATATCCACTATGATCAGGACTGTAGAGAATTTGAAGAAATATATATATATATATATCTGTCATGCGGGAGATCCTGCTCACAGCGCCATTTGTCGTGCTGGGCGGCCTGCGGGGTCTCTGCTCCCGCTCCCCATACAAGAACGCAGGACATGGTGAGGCCAAAAAGGAACACCCACGGAGCCATAGGTAGGGGAGTCATACCACTATACTCTCACTGGAGGCTGGATCCACACTGTCCGCAAACCGCCATCCACGCTTGCCAGCCCAGCCGCCATCTTCTTGCTAGCCCCCATTCTTTCTCCTCTCTCTCCCTTCTCCCTTCTCCTCTGTTTGCGTAGCCACAGCAGTTATATTAGTGGCCAATGGCTCACTGGTTACAGCTGACGGCCAACTAGCCACAGCTGATGGCCGTGCAATCACAGTTGATGGCCATTTACTACCTGAGCCAGCACCTGTCTATGTGAGGCCGAGAGCCTGGAAACTACTTTCTGGGGCTCTGCCCCCACAATATCCTTGCTGTCTAGAAAACTAAACCTAGGTAGGAAGATATAACTATAAATAAAAGCTATATAGAATCAGTAGCCTAGAATAGGTGGTCATCCAGGATTAACTTATTATTTGAACTGATTATTAAAATCTTGTGATAAAGTAGGTACAGAAAATAATTGCCATTGGAGTGTAGAAAAGTGAGAGACTATTGAGAGCACACACATAGCTGGGGAAGACTAAGTCAAAGCACAAGTAAGATTTAGCTTGGAGGGAAACCAAGTGAGAAAAGTACAGAGAAAGAAACTAGTAAACCTCATAAACCTCATTCATGGGCTAACTTGACCAACTTGTCAGGGAAGTGTGATTAGGTACATTTAAGACCTTTGTATCACATTAGGGCTCATACCTGCCAAGAATAAGAAAAGAAAAAACAAACAAACAAACCTGTGTAATGGTGTTTCGAATCAGATAGAAATTTATTTCTCTCTCCAGTAAAAGCCTACAGATGGGCAGACCAGGCTGGTGTGACAAACATGGTGCCAGGGCCCAGGCTCTTCCTGCCTTGTTGCTCTGATGTGTGTGGCCTCATTCCCAAGGCAACCCTATGACCCCAAAGGGCTACACCAGCTTCAGACATCATGTTCCTACATTACATTCAGCTAGAAGGAAAATGGAAAGAGAAGGCTTGTCCTCTCATTTAAGGATGTTTCCCAGAAGTGGCACAGTCACTTCAACTTGCATCCCATGGACCTGATTTGTTCATATGGCCGTAGGTGATTCAATGTGTAGCCAAATGTAAGAAAGACTGCAATAGGCAGAAAACAGCAGGGGATGTAAAGAGCTTCTGCTACGTCCCTTAACTTAGGGTTATATGGAGTCTAAGTAAGTATTTTAAAAAACTATTTTAGTAACTCTAAAATTCATCTTATTTATTTAACATTTATATGCTCCTATGAAAGGTTCTGAGGATAAATGAAATAGGTATTCTACTTTCCTTGAAATTTACCTTCTAAAGCAACGGATGCCCAAGACTACCCTGTTGGGAGTGATTATTTTTATCAGCCAAATGATGGAATGTTATGTGGGAAATTTTTTTAATATCATAATATTTGTGATTTTCACCTTAATTTGTCAACGTTGTTTTTTACCTAATTAAAGACCTAATTTAAAGAATTAAACTGTTTCTTATTAATTTTGTAAGAAAGATAAAGCATTAAATCATGTGTTGCTTGAGTAACAATGGCACAGTTGGACTTCTTTATCTCATCAATTCCATTTTTTTAATATTTCTTAATCTTATTGGTCTTTATTTACCTTTTATTTATTTACTTGAAGAGTTCAGTCTTCTGAATGTCTGGCCTCAATCCATCTGTGATTGCCTAAACGCTCCCTAATTAGAACTGTTTAGAACTCTCTTTAAAGTAAAGAAGTTGAGAAGCAGTAATCACTAATTTGTTCTCCAGCAGGTTTTCCTTAGTATACAATTAATCTAGGTGTTTGAACTATGAAAGTTGTGATATTCCGTGTAATACGCACCTTTTAAAATTCAAGCAAAGGATCAAAGAATGAAAGCAAATGTTGGTGACATATCAAATGTAGGTATCATAGGACATTTGAAAGTTCTGAGATGTATATATCAGAGTCCCCATCATCAAAAAGAGCTCTTTAATTAAGCTCCAAGAGTCTGAGAGTACAGCTCCAGGGATTTGCCACATGAATACAGAAATGACGAAAAATATGATGGCCTCATATGTAAAAATGATCCATTTTAATTAAACTGTGACCTTTGAGGGACTTTGGGATGGCTCAGTGATATTGTCATACTTAATACAGAACAGATATTTATGTAAAATATACTTACTGAGAATACTTTGTGGCTTTTTATTATGGATTAAGGACGCTGCCATTGTTTGCATGCTGTAAACGCTATTGTTTGCAAGGTATAAATGATCTCATTTTTTCCTCACTGCTCTGCAAGGAACATATAAATGTCTTTCTTTTATGTGTTCGGAAACCTAGGCTCAGAGAGAGTCACATACAAAGTAAATGGCAGTGCTGGGATTCAAAGTTTGTGCTTTTTGCACTACACCCCATGCCTCGGCAGTGTCTTCAGTAAAAGAACCACAAAAAATGCACACATCAGGAATGCAGAAATGGATACACACTCTCACAGTCGCTCATGCGTATGCAAACATGCACACACAGCCCTCTCCCCACCCATAATATTCTGAAGGTCACAGCATTCACTATAAAATATTCTCTGAGTAAACTGCTGTTGGTTTAAGAAAAATCCTAAAATAAGAGCTCAGTTGTCCAACATATATTACCCTGTTTCCCTGAAAATAAGGCCTAGCCGGACCATCAGCTCTAATGAGTCTTTTGGAGCAAAAGTTAATATAAGAGCTGGTATGTTATGTGTTGTGTTATGTTATGTTATGTTACGTTACATTACGTTATGTTACGTTACATTATACTGGGTCTTATATTAAGTTTTGCTCCAAAAGACACATTAGAGCGAGTGTCTGGCTAGGTCTTATTTTCAGGGAAAATGGTATCAGAACAGGCTTCAAAGTTTCTTGATTCATCTCAAGATTTCAGGGCACCACTGCAGGTATTCTCCTTTGGCTCTTCTCTGGGCAAAGAAGAGCACTTCAGTTTAATTTTTACCAAATCAGCTTTGAAGAGTGGGTTCAGATTATATTCAATCTGTGTTGGGTAGTATTTACAGGCACTCGGTAATGTTACTGTGGGCAGTGCATAGAGCTCATTTTGTATACTAGCTCCCTGCCTCTCTCCTGTCTTCTCTTTTTGCCAAGATTAGAAACCATTCCCCACAAAGTTAGCCCAAATGAAACAAGCAGGCTTTTGAGTAGTGATGAAAGGAGTAATTTTGTTTGGGGTAATAATTTGTCACACACCAAATACCATCCTCTTTCTGGTGATTGCATTATAGTACCTGATCTCTTTGATCAAGCATATGTGTATATATAGGTCCATGTGTGAGTGTATTTGTCTGAGAACACAGGGAAAAACAGAATTGCAAACAGGCACACACAGCTGTTTCCTTCTATTCACTTCCTCAGGCTCCCTTTCTGCCTGGTATTGCCTGGAGCTGAGCAGCAAGCTCGCCCCCCTGCTGTACTTACATCCAGAACTCAGCCCAGGCCTCAAACACGTTTAAGCACGAAGAGTTGTGTTTATTAGCTGTGAACTCATAGACTAGAATGAACCACAGCACATCAAGCAATGTTCCATGCTTCTGCCTGAGAATAACAAGCAAACGGTGCAGCGAGTGGTGTTGGGTGACAGAGCAATGCCACAGACGCCAGGAAGAAAGTGTATGGCTGTCTCCTTTACAGTGCAGGGCTATTTCATGCTGCCTCTGCGTGCCTGTCAGAACAGGCAGACGATGTCTTAGAGGAGCTACATTTGACATTTCAGGAGTTTGGATCTTTTCCCAATCAGTGCACGTCCTTCATGTAATTGTCTTATGATTGAGAGAGCATTTTTGATTGGAAATGTGTCACAGCATGGAGAGTTATTTTAGACAGCTTATTGATACATGTTTGAAACTGTGTTTTCTCTTTTACTTGCTTGCTTCCTCTTTTACCTTCTTTACTCCCTTATGCAAGGTTTCAAGAGTACTCATTAAAAGTCATGAATTACAAAGTAATTTGTTGCACTACTATTATCAACAAACCAATTAAACTGATAAAGAAAATGATATCCTTAGTGTTGCTTCATAGGGGAAAACAGACAAATTAAATAGGAGAAAACTATGTTTATGATGAAAATTCATGAAAAGGTAGAGGGTGCTCCATCTTTCATTTGAACTAACTAATTTTAAATTGTTAATAGTTCAGTGATTTAGAGTAAGACTGGAAAGACAGTCAAGGTCCAGTTGAAAGTGATTAGTGCAACTAATTTACATCTCACCATGCACCATGCAAAAAGGCCAGCATAACTTGCCTCGGTTTCCACCTTAACCATTTAATTAAGTGAAAACTTTACTCAAATTAGCCGTCTGATACCACGTAGATGAAAATAAACAATTATTTAGCTGATTTTTATTTCATTGCTTAGTGATTGTGATAATTCTTTTACAAGAGACTTTCCTTTTTAAAAATAATACCAGGTTATGATTTTGTTTAAGAGCTTCAGCTCTCCAAAACGTTAGAACTTAAATGGCAAAACAGTTGCCAGCAAAACAGTGTTGTGCTTGGCAGCTTCTCCCACCAGATGTTGAGGGTGAAGGCTGGCAGGGCTCCATCTCCAATCCACCCTTGCCCTTTCATTTACCATGCCACTTCTTCCATATTGGCTGCATTTGTGGTTTTATTCAATGTTTGGGAAGATATTTTATTCTTGCCACAGGGGAGAAGGAAATAAATGTGAAAACAGGACTCTTATTTTTAGGGTATTTTGAGCCAAGAATTTGGAAATTGAGTTCTGTATTCTTTCTGTCTCTCTTTCTTTCTCTCTCTCTGTCTCTCTGTCTCTCTGTCTCTCTCTCTCTCCCTCTCTCCCACCTCCCTCCCTCCCCTCCTTCTTCCCTCCCTCCCTCCCTCCCTCCCTTTCTTTCTTCCTCCTCCTCACCATCCTCCTCCTCCTCTTCTCTCTCTTACTTTCTCCCCTCACTTTTCTTTCTCTCTTCCCCCCTCCCCTCTCTCCTTCTGTCTTTTCTTTCTTCTTCCTCTCCTCCCCTCCCTCCCTTCTTTCTGTGTTCCTATCTTCCTTCTCATTTACAGGAAAGGAGCTGATATTTTTTAAACTGCTACTATATACTAGGTGCTCTACATCCATTAAATAATAAGGGACATTAAATGTGTACTAACTCATTTAAAAGGTAAAAATAAGTGTGATAAGAACATCATAGAATATTTCTGTTTCACTCTGTGAGATTTCAGTTATGAAAGAGCTACAGTGATAAAGCCATGTACTAATGTCAAAACAGGATCTGTAACAGATGGTAAAAAAGAAAATATGGGTCCTGTAATGTGATCTCTCTAGTAATATTTGAGTAGGGTTAAAAAAATGCATTTTAGATTTTAGTTGGAGAAATAAAAGATTTGCTTTAAAATAAATTGTTACTGACAAAACTTATCTGAAGACTTTAGAACTGTGGTTATATTTCCAAAAGAATATTGACTGGGAGAGGGCACAAAGTAGCCTTCTTGTGTGCAGAAATGTAACTAGATTTGGGTAGTTGTTTCATGGGAGTACATGTACATAAACATTCATTGACCCGGTACATTGAAAATATGTGCACTTCATGGTATATATTATACTCTTAGTAAAAACAAAAAAACAAAGAAAACCTTCGTAAAATGTAGCTACTGTTCACCCAAATGTATTCTTCCCCCAATATATAAATAGAATGCATTAAATAGCAATTTCAGCAAGCAAATGCAATTTTTAAAGACTTCATATGTTCATTCCTATTTGAAATTAGTGTTAACAGCCAATTTGGAAGTGTGTATATATGTTTATATGTAAGTGTATATGTGTGTGTATGTGAATTTTCATATTCAGGTACATCTTATAAATTTTAAATTGAAAATATTTCTCTTATTTATATTAATAATGGTTTATAAATATCGTCTATGAAATGTGAGACGAGTTTGAGTAATATAAACTCTTTTTATGAAAACATGTAAGTGCATTGATAAAATCTGATACATAGTTATCAGTCTCATTGAGCCATCTTCCTACCCACTAAGATAACATGGAACTTTGATACAAACAGCTCATGATGCTTTGAGAATTATTTGGATGAGCCACTTGATCAACTTTTCAGAAATAATAATATCATTTGTCTTATGAACTTTAGCTAATAACTGTAATCAGAAAATGGTAATTAGAAAATTAATTAAAGCAACATATATCTGTATACACACACACACACACACACACACACATAATTTGATGTCAGCCCTTTATTTCTGCTTACTTCACAGTTACATAGTTGGAGACAATATCTTACTTGAAAAACACAATAATACATACCTTTTTCTGTTAATTAGTATTTTCTCCAAAACATGGGCTGTATATTCACACATAGTAATGTCCACCCATTTAATAAATTGTCACATGAGCTGACAGACATGATTATTCCTCACAGGTAGAACAACAAATGAATTTCCAGTAGCTTTTTCCTACGGACATTGTCCATCACATTTACTATATGTTGGAAAGCTCTTTATTAAAATGTAAATATTGCGTGCTTTTGGTTTCAGATTTTAGCATCCACAATCAGACTTTTCTCAATATTTTTGTGGTTCTGTATCTTCTTAGCTTCACTTTTACAACATAAACTTAATGAAGAGAGAAAAGCATACTTGTTTTCAAAGGGTGGTTTTCTGTTCCCTGTAGGTTCTTAATGAATGCCAGTTGAGGATAATGAAATTGATGTTAGTACTTGAGTATCCCGTTATCTTAATGCACATTTCAGGAAGACTGTGTTCAACATAGGTTTCCTCTAAACCTGGTGAATTCATGGTTGGCCCTCATTTTCACACCAACTGCAATATCCAAGTAACTAATTTGGGAGTTTTAAGGTACATGAAATGTTTCCCGTAGCTATTAGCAGCATGTGTATTGAGATTCCCTGGCTTCAGTTTCATTATATTTATATATAAAACAAACCAAAAAAATATACCAATGGCACTGAAATAAAAGACAAAGTAATGGGGGAGAAGGCTAGTGAAACAGAGAACATAATGGGAAATACTGACAGAATCCAAATCAACCTGAGCTTGTCAGGATTTGCTTCCACATGTTATCTTTCCTTTCTTTTCCAATTCTTCCATTTCTGTTACCTGATTTAAAAAAAAAAAAAAAAAAAATGCTTTATAGAGAGGTGTCTTTATTTTATTTATTAATTGCTAATCACATAATTGCCATGCTTTTACATCAGCATATTTTCATTTTTAGTGTATTTTCAAGGCTTCTTCCAATAAACTATTTGCAGCCCATGGTTTTCTTGTGGTGTATAGATGCTTAGTGTATATTTTAGGTATATATGAACTTTGGCTTTGTACCAAAGTAATGTTTCTGTTTGATTTTCAATTCCTCCTTATTAAGGCCTAGCCTTTTGGGGACTTTTGGTCATAGTAGCACATTTGGTTCATGTCTTTCTAATACGTCAGCAATGGGATGCTTAAGTATAATGGAAAAATATTTATTTGTATATTCTTATTTTTTTCTCAGTGTGTGCTGTATTTGTGGGCCTTGAAAATTCTTTACCCCAAAACACTGTTTTTACTCCGTGGAAATCATGAATGTAGACATCTAACAGAGTATTTCACATTTAAACAAGAATGTAAGTATATTTCAAGTCTCTTCCTTTAACACCATAAGTCCTAAATAATCATACATTTTAATCCATACTAAGAGCACATTACAACATGATCCATTGCTTCAAAGTCAAAAACTTAGGAAAAAATCACACTATTTTATGTCATTCCATATTTATTTCTAAGCATGAATAAAAAGAATTCAGAATCTTTTAAAATTAGAAATTCTCTATAAAATGATCTAAAAATTTGAATGAATATTTGATGTCATTTGTCCAAAGAAACCGTGATTAAATTACCTTTTAAAAATAGCCAGACCATTGTTGTTTGGGATAATAACCCTACCCTTTAATTTCAGATGTCTCAGGAAAAGTAAATGGAGGGCAGATTTAACCTTGTGCCTCTCCTGTTGGACCCAGTAAATTTACTAGGTTCTAGTGGCTTTTACAAAATTAAAGATGATTTCTTCCTTTTGACATAGTAGGAGTGAGGAGTACTTCATATACATTTGACTTCCATCCTCTCTTAATTTTCCTCATTATCCAGCAAAACTTAAAATTCCATTTGTCATTCAGTCCTATATTCAATGAAGCATAGACTTCTCTCAAAATGTTATCTGTAAGTCAGTAAGAGAAAAGCAGTGTGCAGTGATACCAAAACAACTTTAGAGAATGTCTTGCCCTCTGCTTTTCTACAAGATCATTCAGGTAGGTAAATCAGCCAGCCTTGTCGCCATCCTTTCTGTTGGTCTCCTAGTTGTTTGTGTATATAGTTTTTTAGATATATCTGCAGATAAATAATGAGGATGTGTACAAAAGTTCTCTCCTGTGCTATATAAAAAGTTGCTAAAAACAGGAAAATATGAACAACAACAACAAAAAAACAATAGATAGAAAGGTTAATATATAACTTTTTTTAAAAGTCTTATTCATGTTTTGGAACTTTGCCGTGTGTTGTTAGATGCTAATAATATGATTCTGGCAACAAAACGTTTGAAAACAAACAAACAAAAAATACTGTTTCAATGAAATGATCCTAGCTATGAAATCATGATAATAATTTTTTTAAATGATGTTTTAAAAGGTAAAATAAAGTATTCAGAACGTGTCTATGATGCCTGTATGGACGCCTTTGACTGCCTGCCCCTGGCTGCCCTGATGAACCAGCAGTTTCTGTGTGTACACGGTGGTCTGTCTCCAGAGATCAACACTTTAGATGATATCAGAAAAGTAAGTTCTGTTATTTTCCAAGTCTAATCATTCTGTGTGCTTTAGTAATAAATAGAAGACATTAATTTCCCTGCCTTTATCACTAACTTTATCCTTTTGAATTCAAACGATTTAAAGTGGTTGTGATTACCTTTTATGTATTCATTTTTTATTTATTTATTTTTTTTTACCTAGAAAGAAAGATATATTTATACTTGGAAGAGTTTTCTTCTTAAAAACTTCATCTTACCATATGACATGTGTCATTGGAAATGTAAACTATTTGATTGCTAAAGAAAATATGCCTTTTCATTTCCCTTTGGTTTGTTTCAAACAGAACCCATTGTTCTGTATTCATGATATATTTATTATAGTTAGAAAATGTTGCTTTGCTCTTGGGGAAATATCACAACTTGACCTTTAAAATGTGTCCACATTATTATTTTTTAAAATCTATTTATTACAGCTTAAAACTTTAAAGTAACAACCTAATAAAGGCAATGAGGATATTCTATTGATTGTATTGAGTGGCTAGGTGAAAAACAGTCTATTTTTTTGAGAAGTATTTTTCTACTTAATTTAACATTGGCTATTACTGTTGTTTTTGCCAACAAACCGATGAGTAAGATAGAATGTGGAAATACAGTTTTTCATGAGAAAATGTAATAATATGGGATAGTTTCATGTAGTGGAAGAAGCCATCTTTTATCTTTTTGGTTATGCTTAATATTCTTCTAAAAGTTGATTGTTTTTTAAAGAAATGCTAAATTTAGAGAAGTAAAACATTCAAATTCTACCTCAATACTCTGTTATTAAGGTTCAAGTCTTCAAGTGTAGAACTAATATTGTGTTTACTTTCTATTAGAAAGCACATGCATGATTTTTATTTTTAAATTCAAAGTACATTAAGTAAACCTTTGTTTCCTGCTCTGTGTGTCAGTGTCCTCTTTTTTAAAACACCTTTACACATCTGCTTCTGGAGTTCTGCGGAGCACAGAGCATTCATATTTGCTCTATGTTGAAAGTACCGTAGAGACAGGACGCTGAAATGTAGTCCTGTGCAGTTCAAGTATAGAGTGGTCCACTTTCTGCTTAAATGTAACTAATTTATTCTTCTACAATCTGATGGATTCTTGAGATAACTAAACTTCTCATCAATTAAGCAGTTTTTAAAAGTATCACCCACTGTCCCCAAGGACTGGCATGTTTCGGATATTATGTTCAATTTTCGCATATGTCATTAAGCTCTAGACTTAGCCATAAAATGGTTTTTAGGTTTGCATTTGACCATATGTCAATAAGAGTTTCCACCACATTTACTTTATTTAATGAACTTTTAGTTTACTTATTCTTATTGTAGATGGTATTAATTTTAGAATGCGCTTTGCAAGTTTTCCAGAATAAATTCTGTATTCTGCTTGCCTTACCAAACCTTAAGCTGGGGATTCATATTAATCTTCCCTCCTCTGTTGTTCTACCCATAATAATAAGTTCTTACTTCTCAGAAAGAAATTCACTATTTTTATGCACAAGTATTATTTTTCCTCACTGAATTATTCCAAAACTGTAAATTATTTAAATCTCTTAAACAAGTCTAAGCTTGCACTGAATATTTTATGGATAACATAATGGCTGAAATATAGTCTTGTCTTACTGAAGTTTTTCATTGGGTGTTGAAAATGTGAAATATTGCTTCATTCTTTTTAGATATTAGTAAAAAAAATGGTGTATAGCAAAACCATGATTTACATCACCTTATGTCGTAGGAAAAAGGGAGGATTTGATTGGCTGTCTTATATATTCATCTGTCCAACTGCCCCTATGGGGTTTTTTAAAATATTAAAGTATTGACTATGAAGAATATCAGTTCTTAATGGGTTTTCATAGCTGTTTTATACTTTCCTTTTCAAGAGACTATATCTGCTAACTTCAAAAATCTTTTAATTGCAGTTAAGTCAGAATAAACTAAAGGAAAGAGACAGTGTTATAAAATTGTTGGTGAAATGTCATTTATATTGCTCATACCTTCCAAATGCACCTTTAAAAATTGAAATATGTCTTTGCTAAACGTTTATAGCTGGAAAATAGATTTCATATGAGGCCTTCAGGTAAAACTATAAAGCTTAGAACTGTGAGCTAAAGAATGACCATCTAAATTCGGGTTTATTTTACTGCTTATCATTACTCTTGGTTTGTAACCAGTAAGGTAAACTATGATAGGCTTATACTTTACTTAGAAACCAAGGTAGCCCCTAATGAGTGAATATACAAAATATCATATAGCAAGTCCTACTCTTAAAATGAAAGTCATCTGTTCTCAAAATCCAATTGTTAACTATAAACACCATAAATTGTTCTCATCCAGATTTCTGTATCACAGTTTAATGGAAGCAGTAGTAGATATTTCCCCAAATATAAAATAAAAGCTCCTCCTCAAGAAATGAAACACAGAGTCACATTAACCTGTAATGACTAAAACACTCAGGTGGAGAAAATAAGTTAGGGGAAACAGAGGAAAATGAAAAGGAAAACCGGAGAAAGGAGAAAAGGGGTAGAGAGTAAGAATTAAAGAGGCAAGAGGGACGTAAAGGGTTAGATGAAAGCAGATAATAACTGAGCTCATCAGAAGGAGGAAGGAAGGAGAATTGGAGGAAGAGCGGAATGGGGAGGAAGGAGGGCAGAAGGGGAGCAGACAGGAAGAGAGAGAGGGAGAGGGCAGTTCACCTTGCGTTGTGGTTGGGGAGAGGAAGTGGGTATTGCAGAATGCTGGTTTCTTCTATTTGCTGAATTCCAAGTTTCCAAAGATTAGTATTTTGCTCTCTGTCTTCTTTTTTTCTTAGTTAGACCGATTCAAAGAACCACCTGCTTATGGACCTATGTGCGACATCCTGTGGTCAGACCCGCTGGAGGACTTTGGCAATGAGAAGACTCAGGAACATTTCACTCACAACACAGTCAGGGGATGTTCGTACTTCTACAGGTGAGGATGGAGCATGTGCCTTCCGGAGCACATGGTTCCTAAGTGTTGTAATATATCTGTCGATGTGTTTGATTTATTTATGATGTTTGTATAATTTCTCTAGGAAACAAGTATAAATAAAAGGTTCACTTTAAAAGCCTGGTTCAAATGGGTAATTAGCACTTCCCAAATGAAAATATAAATAAATAGATTAAAACTATATCTATATAAATAAATATATAGATATAATATCTGTGACGACTAGAAAAGGCCTAAGAGTTATGTGGTATCAGGGTGACGAAACAGCTGAAGAAGAAGATAGTAGGATTTAGTAGAAAATTTGTATTATTTCAAGAATTGTAGGAAAAAATCCAATGCTAGCCTTAATTTTTTTTGGTTAATTATTATACATAGTAACTTTACTTTTTTTATTTACCAGTTTTCATAACTTAGATCAGAAAAACAATTTAAGTCGGTTAATTAATCGGTTAATATATTCAAGTTATCCTTAAATTTTCTTAAGTTCATCAGAGTTCCTGGAAAATTAAAATCAGCAGCAACTTACTATATAGGTACCACAATAAATTTATGTTTAGCCCATTGCCAAGCCATGTTGAAAAAAATTTATAGCAATTTTTGTATTTGCCAGTGTGTGGGGATTTGCCCATTCCATAACATTTCAGAGCATTTCAGAAAGAAATCGACAACACAGTTGGGTTTTTGCATGTCCTCACAATTTTTCTGATATCTCAAGTCAGTTTTAGCCTACTGTAGTCGATTACCCTCAGTTTCCTTTATCATCAGACATACAGTTGATGTGAAAGGGGAGAAAAAGTCATGGAGAAGCTGAGATCAATTTTAAATTGTAGAATACATCGTCTTACCTTATGTTGACTGAAGTTTATGCTCAATTCCAGCCCTGGCAGCTAAACAAATGGCAAGTCTGGAAGAACTCTGTATAACATAATCAGCCACATACCTCCTGTCTCTGGAGTAAGCAGATATCATCCTTCTGCATAACATTGATCGGTTTATTCAATGGTGGAACATTTTGTTCCATACACTCAGTTTTCCTTGTGGGGGAAAAAAAAATAGTTGCCTTGTAGTCATTCATCTGTTGATGTGATTGGGAAATGGAAGTTGCTGAACAGAAAGTCTTCTACACTGTAGAGCATCATTCAAAGAAGAGTTTTTGTTACAAATACATAGGTTTATTCCAAGCTTACTTATCAGAAAGTTTACAATTAATGTCTTTGTTTTGGAAATTTGAGTACCAAGTCCAATGAGTCTATTTCGGCTGAAATGAAGAAGCATGGTACAGTGTTTCCGAGAAGACTCAGGTTTCTTTTCATTAATTAATTTGGGAGTAATCTTTCATTAAAGATGTTCAAACCTTCGGTGAAAAGTTAAGTATTGTTGAAATCTATCAAAGTCAAGTGTTCAAATCTGGTGTTTTTTTCAAGGCTGGTGTTAAATCCTAATTACACCATGAGTGTTTAAATTACCTATTTGATACTACATAGGTGTGCTTCAGTAATATAACATCAAACAAAATCCAAGCCTCTTGATTTTGATACTGAGCAATATTGCATTAATCTTTCTTTAATACATAGTGTAAAACTCTTCAATTAGTTTCCTGTTCAAATAAATCATTATCTAAGTATTTTAAAGCCTTGTACTAAACTTATGTAAGTTATGGTATTTTTGTTTTGTGACTATAGACACAAATGTATTTACATCATAGATAAAGGCCATCAAGTAGATAATTAGAGGATTATGCTGTGTTTTCACATTTTGTTCTCAACAAAATGATTATTTAACTCCTCTCATTAGAGGTTATTAATAGATAATGATGTTTAGCCATAACAAATGCTGAATATCTAAATCCACAACCTATAGACTAATGGCAAAGCAGTCTGGATATGTGTTATCTAAGGAAGAGAAAAATGACTTTTATTGTCCTAGAGCTTTTTGATCTTTTTGTTTTTAGTGCCATCTTGAGGGTGACAGGGCATCCTTTTGTGGTTGTGGTTTATAAAGGTGACCTGGAGGGGCACAAGGGAACAAGAAAATTGCTTGAGAAACTCGGTGACAATTACCTGTTGGAGTTATTGTCACTTATTTTGATCCACAATTCGCAGTTATAGTTTACGTGTTTATATTGTATTTGCATATTTGCTATGGCACCCTATTCGTGATCTGACATATTCTCTGGCCATGGTTTAAATAAAATGAAGTTATACAGAAAAATGCATCAGTAAGAATTTATTAATGTTTTTCATGAGTTATAGAAAATAGGCAATGTGACAAGAAAGAATCCCTGAGAACATTATTTTTGCCAAGTGCTACCATTATATCTTTATAACCTTAGGCCAGAATTTGCATACGCAAATGCCTATAATTTTGAGGCAGGTAATTGAGATACTTGAAACAGGCCAAGTGTTAGATTGTAAAGATTAATGAGAATTTTGACAAATTGGAAGTAAAATTTTCATTTTCATGTAGTCCAAACAAAACTGTTGGCTGGATTAGGTGCTGGGGTTGTCAGTTTGTATGTCTGCTTTGGATGAATCATGCAAGTTTTGTGTTCTAGGCTTAGCTTGCTTCAAAAGGAGTTAACTCAGACATCTGAAGTTCCTGTAAGCTCTGAGATTTGAAGAACATCTTAACAGTCATTTTAAAAGTGTTTTTGAAGTTGCAAATTGAAGCTCATTCAAATAACTACTGGTCTCTTCATCACAGATGAGCAGCCTTTCTTCTGTTCACAGGCTGCCAGCTCTCTTCTGCTGCTGACACTCTCATCAGCCCCTTCTACCTTGAAATCCTCTGATTCCTCCTTTTTCACATACCCTGATTCTCCTCCAACTTCTGCTTTTGACATCGGTTTCTTCACATTTTCCCAGGAACTTCAGTTACTCCCTTAGCTTCACTGGAGACTGTTAACCTCTGTGGTTTGATGATCAGATTTATGTCTAGCCTTTTCATTTCTTTATCTTTCCTGAGATTGAATTCTCTATTTCTAGTTGTCTGCTGGAATTTATCTAAGATGCCCCATGGTCATCTTCTCCTAAACCCACCTTGCCTAAAAAAAGCTTAACACTTTCCCACTTGTTTTATCCCTGCTAGAGAGTCTTCCTGGTTTTTCTATTAAGAATTCATTCTTCCAGTCACGTAGACTACCAAATATCTTCCCTTTTTCTCCTTCCATTGAAATGACCACCAATCAGTCATTACGTCTTATAGACCCTTTCCTTGTAATATCACCAGTGTCTAGACCATCCTGCCTTTCTTCCCTCCCACTCTAAGTTCAAGATCTTCATTTTTAGTCTGTTGAAATCACACCTGATTGAACAACATCATTCTCACCACCCCCCCCCAATTCATACTGTCCCATTCATGGGTATCCTTTTGAGAATTCATTCACTCATTCAGTTATAACAAACATTAGCTAAGCACATGCTACATATATATGCCTTTTGTGAGGTTTGTAGATAACTCAGAGTCCCCACCTTCAAGGGAATAATAGTCTAGTGGCAGAGACCAATAAACAGAACTTGACAAATAAAATGCAAGGTGTGTAGTGTTGTGATAAATGTGGAGGTTATCACACACACACACACACACACACACACACACACAGCTGGAGGACCTAATCCAAACAAGGATGGATTGGAGTTGACGGAATTCCTCATGGTAGAAGTGTTCTTGGATTTTAAAGGGCGTACAACATACCCAACCTGAGTCATTGTGAAAACCTCTTGGAGTCAGGGAAATGGTGTTCAAGAAAACACGAGGGGAGGTAACACTGGGAATTCTAGAAAGATGACCACCTGAATGGTCTCACTTTACTTCTAACCCCAGATTACATTTAGCAGTTTCAGTATAAACTGAAGCTGAACATTCATATAACTAAGCTATTCTCCTATTTCTCCATCCACTAGAAATGTGTACATAGGTGTACCAAAAGGCATATACAAGATCGTTCATGGTAGCTGTATTCATAATAGGCAAGAAAGGGAAACAACCCAAATGTCCATCTAGTAGAATGAAGAATAAATTATAGTACATTTTACAACTAAATGCAGCAAATGAGAATGATTTAACCAAAACTGCACATAACAGCATGGATGAATGGCACAAGTGTAATGACGAGTGGAAGAAACCAGATACAGAGAGCATATGCTGGGTGAGTCCATTGAAATAAGAATTCAGCGTTAGAGAAGCTAGTGTATAATGTCAAAAGCCAGGATGGCAGCTACCCTTAGTGAGGAGCTATGAAGAGTTGCTGGGGTTCAGGTAACATTATGTGTCTTGATCTGAGTGCTAGTTACAAGGGTGTTTACTTTGTGAAAGGTTATCAATTTGTAATCCTCAGATCTGTGCAGTTTTTTGTATTGATGTTACACTTAAGTAAAAAGTTTGCCTTAAGTAAAAATTGGTTACTGCTCTTGAGGCAGCTGGCACCCCATGCAAGTGAAGACTTAGCTCTGGTGAAGTTCTGGCAGGAAGAGTTGGAGCCCTTCCAGACTTGATCCCTAGTGGGTAAAATGAAATTAGGTGGAGAACCCTGGGGCAAAGAACAAAACACAGCAAGTCCTAGGAAAAGATAGTCCTGACAGTATCTGGGCCAAGCCAGGACACCCCAGGGCGAAGTACCCATTGCCAGGCCCCGGAAAGAGAGGAGGAGAGGAACAGCTGGGCAGAGCCCTCTGTGCTGTGGGGCTGCCAGAGGGGAGGGTGGGGCTTCCTCCTGGTCCCTTCCTGTCTGCCTCTGCTTTGCCGAAGCTGATGAGGGAAAGAAACCCTTTGCATCCCTCACCTTGCGGAGGCCACTCTGGCAGTTGTGTGTGAACTCCAGTAAACTGGCAGATGGCTGCTAAACATTTAGGATGTGAAGTCAAAATAATATTCTCCTCTTAAGGCATGTACTAGTGCCAAAGAGCAGATATATAAACATAACTTACACTACAACATAGCAGGTGATATATTGGATCTATGTGTTATGGGAACATGGTGGATCCAGCAATTTTGTATACTTTAGAGTCAGGTAGGTTTGAAGGGAAGGTTGCACAAGTGATAATTTAGTTAAGTCTTGGCAGAAGAGTAGGACTTTCCAGGAGGAAAAAATACTGAGCGAAAGTATATATAGGGGCATAAAATAATAAAAAGCATTTTAACACGTTGCGTACAGCGGGGTTTAAATCCCTCGTGAAGATTCTTGTGATCCGTATGCAACGTGTTAATAATGCCTGGTGCTGTAATGAGCCGGAAATCTGGGAGAGTGAAATGAAAGTCTAAAATATAGTTTAATATCGCAAGAAACAAAGATAAGAGAATTAACAGAATGAGTCCAATGATAGATATTTTTTCTAGTGCCAAGCCAGTTTTTCTACCATTTCTCACATTTTCGTCTTTTCTATCTTCTTCACCTTTGTTCATGCTCAGTCTACTTCCTGTCTGCCTCCCTCTCTTGGTGGCATTCTAACCCCTTCCTATCTAATAACCCCATACATCATTGCCTTTAGTATCCAACACAAGTCACAACTAATAAATGTAACAGCTACTATTAGAAGCTGGGGTCACTGGCTCACCATTCTTGATGCATTCTTTCTTCCACACCATGGTGATAGGGAGACAACGAAGATTTGTGAAATGTCCACTACTGTGAGTCAGACACTGGACTAGGACATTTACATATAGTGCTAACTCATTTAATCTTTATCTCAACTCTATGAAATAAATAATACTGTCTGCATTTTTACAAATGAGGTAATTTATTTGTATGAGATAAGCAAAGAAGTTAAATAATTTTCCAAAGTTTACACAGGAAATTGGAATAAGGACCCAGATCTAGGGATCCTCACTACTCCATGGAAATTTTCAGCTACCTTTCTACTCAGAGAAGATGCATTCTCTAGGGCTTATGTTCCAAGAGAAAACAGCATTTTCAGAGAAGGTGATACACCTTCCCCAAACACAGCAATGTGTGCTGGTAGCGTGTTTCCCCCAAAATAAGACCTAGCCAGACCATCAGCTGTAATGCATCTTTTGAAGCAAAAATTAATATAAGACCCGGTCTTATAATAAAATAAGACCGGGTCTTATATAACATAATAAGACCCAGTCTTACATTAATTTTTGCTCCAAAAGACACATTAGAGGTGATGGTCTGGCTAGGTCTTATTTTCAGGGAAACACGATAAATGAGTATTACAAAGCTGAAAGCATCACTGGCCTTCACCAATCCTTGCAGCAAGTCTGGTTTAAGACATGCTCAGGCCACTCGGTTAAACAAAAGCATTCCAGGGTTACCCTCTACAGATAGCTTGTGCCTGACAAGGGTGTCCATGAAGGGGTGTGAGCAGGGCTGAGACCCAGCCGGTGCTCTGCTTAGGCCATGGCCCCGACTTGGACTGATTAGCCTGGAGGAAGAGGGGTTCTCTCTCCTTGGTGGGCACAGAACACAAAAGTTTCACCTTATTAATGCAAAGAGGAGGAGGAAAAGAAAAGATCTGATATGAGATAGATGTGTTTCAAAAATTTTCCTCAGACCCATGTGCTTTCTTGCTTTTTGTCTCAAGAAAACTTGTACCATTTTATCTTAAATGTATTTTATTCTTAAGTAGTTTCTTAAATTACAGAAATATGCTTTACCTTCCTACCTAGATTGTAAATACCCTCAAGACAGAAACCGCACCTTACACTTAACATACCACCCATCATTGTGCATAATACAATCTTCTAACAAATGGAACAAATTCACCAGTGACCCTTAGATAAATTATTGATGAATAAATGATTTTCAGCTCTCTCTATGGTGGTTAAGGTGTTGTGAACTCTGCTTTTTCTACCATTCTACATATATCTTAGTTTAAATGCTTTTCAACTTGAACACTTTTTGGTTTATCATTTCTATTAAAAAAGCGTAAAAATATTATAAGGATTTTTTCCCCTTAATGTTATTAAAACCTTTACTGTATCCTAGGCAGGTAGTTTACCAATAATGGGAATCTAGTTGATACTCAAGTATTTTCTAAATTTATTTAGAAAAATGTTTGTAATTCTTAGGAAGTTTGAGTATTTGCTTGTGTATGCTTTTAAATTTCTAAATATTTTCTTCCAACTGTTTCCTTCAAGAAATAATGCAAGTGTATGCCACTTTATGCTGTTAACAGAATGCTGTTAGGTTAATTTTATTTTCTTCAGATTTCCATTAAAAATCAGAGATACATTTCTGTGGAGGAAAACTTAGTTTAAATACATAAAGTATCAAACTTAGCATGAAGAAAATATATTAAAATTATGTTTTCATAATATTAACCTAAGTTCTTCCAAAAGGAAAAAAAATAAAATAAAAGCAGCCAAGCTATTTCCCCACGGGCAAAAAGGTTACAAACCTAGGCAAACAATCTGTCTTACAGTGTAAAAGCAAGGCAATAAATTGTCTTTTTAAAGAAGCATTGTGAGGGCACAAGAAATATAAGTAAATGGCTTAAAGTAGGGACAGTATATTTAGAATATTCTAGAACGCACATACACGTGTGCATATACATGCAAATGTGTGCACATGCTCAAAGACTATTTTTTATTTCACATCCCAGTTTTGTCAAAGAACTGAATCCTTTTTACAATCAGTATTTCTATAAGGCTATGCCATCTTTATGGTATTTTTTTTTCCTATTGATCAACTATTTCTTACAAAATCTGTAGAAAAAAAATTATGTTCAACTTCTCTTTTATAATAAGTTATTTGAGTGACATATGCTATTAAGTATTACCGCAAAGTGCTATTTTTATAATTGCTGAATTGTTTCCTATAGTATATATATATATATACATATATACATGTTTGTGGATATCTGCAGTTTATTTATGTGAAAACAAGTGTGGGTTTCTACCCTTTGAAGTATCTACAATTGATTCATTTTTATGACATACTTTATCTCATTAAAATTTTTTAGAGCAGAGACGAAGTGATTGCAAAGGGTTTTTCAAGCTTAGTGTGTAATTTGAATTTCATTTTTAATGAAGTTCTCATCTTTGGTTTTGAGACTTTCTTAATAGACAGTACATGTTTCCCCGAAAATTAAGACCTAGCTGGACGGACAGTCAGCTCTAATGTGTCTTTTGGAGCAAAAATTAATATAAGACCTGGTCTTATTTTGCTATAATATAAGACCGGGTCTTATATAATATAATGTAATATAATATAAGACTAGGTCTTATATTAGTTTTTGCTCCAAAAGACACATTAGAGCTGATTGTCCTGGTAGGTCTTATTTTCGGGAAAACGGGATCATCTTGATTGAATTTTTATTAAATCAAGATAAAGAATAAGTCTTAAGGTAAGGTTCTGCTGATCATATTTAAAGTACACATTTTAAAACCTTGTGAATTCCATAATTCTGTTTAGATTTTGGGTGATACAATCAGTTAATGTACATATAAGTAAGTTGTTAACTTGATTTCGCAGAAGACTTGCTCTCTCCCACTCCCTAGCCTAAGCCAGTCCTCTCTGTGGCACCCACAGGCTCTCACACACATCCAAATGCAAATCATGCTGTATTTGAGAAAATTGGGGCTTATAATTTAAATTCCATTCTCATGTTATCTTTATGCTTCTGTTCACCTTGTGTTTAAATGTAGCCTTGATAATATTGATTTTTCTCTATAAATGGACATTTTTCTAGTGTTGTTATATAATGGCCTGTGTTGTTTTTCCAATTCATACACCTCCAGCCCTTTCTGATTATGTAAACAGTACAGCTGTGGGTGCTTTTTCTGCCACAGGGGAAAACCTGTCCTTCGAGAGCCAAGAGGCTTATTTCATGAATGATGTATGTTTGATTATGCTGGATTCAGTCACATAGGTCTGGATGGTACAGGTAAATGTGCTACCTTTGATGATTTCATAACAGATGCTTTTCTTTTTGTCTTTGGCAGTTACCCGGCTGTTTGTGAATTTTTACAGCACAATAACTTGTTATCGATACTCCGAGCCCATGAAGCCCAAGATGCAGGGTGAGCAGCTCTGGGGGTTTATGAGAACCATGTATTGTCCCCCTTTGTCACAAATCCCTCACTCTGTTCAGACTGTGGAGGGTCCTGGGGGATGAGTAGCTGCACACGTGTTGTAAAGTCCCCTTTAAAGCTCTTCCATTTTTAGCTTGAACAGGTACAGTTTTCAGCTGGCTTTTGTAAACACTGTGAGGATAGTTCCTCTTCTTTCAATTCCTGCTCTTACCACTGCCCCAGAAGAGTATAAATTACCAGCTACTTTTCAGTCTTGGTTAGCAATGTGAAAGAAAATTACACATGAATATTGAACAGATATTGTATGTGGCACTGTTGTTTCAAGAAGACCATTCCTGATCCCTGTAGAGTTTTAAAGGACAAAAACAGAGACATTTAAGTGATGGGGGAAATCCTATATTCTAACTAATAAATGCATAACATGATTTGGTAATATCTGGTAAATTTTAAAAACGCGGAGCAATTTTAAGGCTTTAGAAAACTAAGAAATATCATATATTCACTTTGATGGTGAATTAAATCTGCTTTAGGGAGAAATAGGTATAATTAATGTCAAGATTGGAAGTCCAGTACCCTTCCCAGTAGGCTCCACTGAAAAGCATTGTTTCCCTTCAAATCTTAAAATCGTTCCTTCATATTCTGAATTTTCTAAAAAGAAGGTGTCGTGCGGGGTAACAGGCGGAGACTCTGCTCCCGCTTCCCACATAAGAACGCAGGACATGGTGAGGCCAAAAAGGAACACCCACGGAGCCATAGATACAGGAGTCATGCCACTATAGTCTCGCTGGCAGCTAGGTTGGAGACGCAGGAAGCAGGAGCCGCACAATTCGCAACCCTCACTGTGCTGCTTGCAGGCTCAGCCACCATCTTCTTGCTAGCCCCCATTTGCTGCTAGCGTAGCCACAGCAGTTATATTAGTGGCCAATGGCTCACTGGTTACAGCTGACGGCCAACTAGCCATAGCTAATGGCCATCCAATCACAGTTGATGGCCATTTACTACCTGAGCCAGCACCTTTCTACGTGAGGCCAAGAGCCTAGAAACCGCTCCCTGGGGCTCCGTCCCCACAGAAGGAACAGGGTTTTTTTGGGTTTTTTGGAATAACCTGCGTGCTGAAATTGGAAATACAGATGCCAGCTCTGAAATAAGCCTATTTCTGTGATGATCCTGAATCAAGGCACATCCTAAGTTTCTTTCAAAAATTAGCTTTTTATCAAGCAATCTATCGACAGGTTTGAACTGATCCCATATTTTGTGCTCAGTGCAGTTGTCGCTGATGTTTGAAGGAACCTATGGATATACTGAACCAATCAGGTCCTCAAATAATAATTATTATTACTTGTCAGGGGCAATGGTGTCATCATGCATTGTTGACTGACTGTCCCTAATGAACATTTTAGGTAGATTTATCTTAATCACACTTCAGACCTGAAATGACCTGCCTGTTTGAAAATCTGTTAAGTGCATCAATTAATATCAACAAGATTGGTTAAACTGAGCAGTTGATTGATTCATTAGGGGAAATTGAAGTTATGTCATCCAGGTTGTTTTTATTTGTCGGCATAGCCAGTGATGATTTATAAAGCCAGGGTACTAGGTTAAGAGAGTTACGAGCTTTCACAATCTGATTTTTTTTCCCCCAAAGTTCAGTCCCATAAGCAGAATAAATACTTCCAGAACATTTCAAAATATTTTAAGAGGTAGTTTCTTCTGAGATAAGTAGTATCAAATATTTATAAAATTATAACTTTTAAGGTGGGTATTTACCTGAAGGTACTACCTGAGATACCTTTAGAACCCAGGTGAACTAATCATGCCAGAAGTAACCGACACGGGTTACCCAAGGAATGATAGAATTTTGTTTTATGAGTATGCTTTGTAGGATTGTTTCTAAACTGATAGTTCTGAAATCTATTACATAGAAGTGATGAGATACTTTTTCACCTTGGTTGAAAAGAGCCAGAGGTGCCTGTATTTTTTTAAATTTTTTTAAAGATTAGAGTTCCATTTTTGTTCCATTTAGTAGATGAAAAGTAACTGGATTGTTGGTTATTACAAGATCTTGCAGATGTTCTGTTTCATTACTGACTGATTAAATATCACCCTGCTGAGACAATGATCTTTGGCCTACAGCCATCACAAAACATTGGTAACAAATAAAATTCTAAAGCAGAAAAAATTTCAAGTCCTCAAACCCATAGATTGAACCAAACTTTCTTTGAAAAGCAAATCACTGACATAGTCTAGGCAAAATGGCTATACAGAACTGTAACAGAATATTGTAAATAAATAAAATAATCAGCCTGGTTATTAGTGGGAAAGATTTATATATTGCTCTGCTTATTTAGTCTTTTTATGTCAAAAATATTGGTCAACTTCTGAAAAACATGGTAGGTACAGGTGTCTACCTGTGCAAAAAGTAGCCTCTGTCATCTCTGTTGAACACATGGAAATTAATTGATTTTTCCCCAAAATCCACCCTCCCCTATGTCAGCTAAACTTAAAAATAACCTATTTGGAAATTGAACGTATGTTTGTGTGTTTTCATTGTCACCTCTGAAATGAACTGATGTCTGTGTATAACAGACTTTAGGAGAAAATTTTGTTTAATATTAAGTAATTGAGTTCTCTTTGAATGGTAAAACTGAACTTTAATTTTCTGTTTCTAAATCGATAATTTGACATCATGTTTTTCTCCTACTAGCCTTGTTTTTAACTTGTGTTTATTATTTTTAGGTATCGCATGTACAGGAAAAGCCAAACAACAGGCTTCCCTTCTCTCATTACAATTTTTTCAGCACCAAATTACTTAGATGTATACAATAACAAAGGTAAGTGATTTTAAATCCCTCTTGCACTCTTGTATAGTATGTATAATAATTCTTAAGCTGTTTGTATTTGGTTTGGTTTAATTAAGCATTTTTTAACCATTCTTTTTCCCTTTACTTTTTCATTTATTGTTTGATCCAAATTTTGTATCTCCAGAGTTAAAGATTCAACTAGTCAGAGGTGGGGCCCAGGTGCTGCTTTTTTTTTTTTTTTTTAACTGTTCTCCAGGGTTGACAGCTGCTGCTCTGTAGATATAGGCTTTAAAAGAAATTATAATTGGCAGTAATCCAAAATCATGCTCCTTAAGAAGGATGTGGATTTATATAAGAATAGTGTGATTGTGCATTTAAAACTATCAAGAGAAGTAAGCATAAAGAAGCTATAGCTTAAAATTCAAATTCAAATTCCATCTGTTGAGAACCTATGATGAGTCAGATCTCATGCTAGGAAAGTACATATTCATTTATTTGTAAAAAATTGTATTAAACTTCGAAGTAAATATCACCAGTCCTCAACCCACTTTTAATATGCAAAGTGAGTCTCTGGTTAATTGCCTTGCGCAAGGTCACTCAGTTAGGTAGTGGTGACCTGGGGTCCGACCCACATCTGGTTGGGCATTCTGCATCTCCTGTCTGAAACGCTACACCTGTGTGCCTGAAAGAGCCCAGGAAACAAGAAGATATTCTTTACTGACTATAGGGAAGAGAGGAGGAAGAGACAAGGGACACCTTATCTTTTATCATCAAAGTAATCACCTTATTTGAAATGATGAGAAGTGTTATAGGTGTGGCAGAATGGGTGATAAAATGTCTGAGTGTCACTTTCTGAGATTCAGAGAATTGGAGACAGAAAAAGCATGCGAAAAATATATGTGAGGTGAGATACAGCCAGGAGAGGCAGGAAAAGACTAATATCAGAACCAGTCTGAACGCCTGGATTTGGGAACGATTCCTATGCCTAAGTGAGTTGTGATGGGTGCTTCCTATCATAGGCTGGTGTCCAGATGCCTGAGGCGGGATGTGGCCTTCTTGATTCTCAAGCACCTGTTCTGTGTCCCTCTGTCCTTATGAATAGGTTGTTGCCTTTGTTTCAGTCTTGTATTCCAGGTTCCCTGTGAAAAGGAAGCCTTCCGCTTTTGTCTGTGCCCTGATTTCCAGTTTAGTTAGCATTTCCCACCTCCTTCTGCCCAGGGCTGGACCCTGACCCCTGTACCTTCTGGATCTATCAGGGATCCTGCTCCAGTGGGCAAACCACATGTAATTGCAGCACCGTCACACATCTCTTCCTGATCCTTGCCTCTGCCCAGTCCTATCTGCTCTATGACAGAGAATACATGACTCTCATCCTCCTCCCCTGTAGCCCATAGAGCGATACCTGCTGCATGGAGTTAGCTGCAGCCACACAATATCGTATTGCCATATCACCATATTACCATATTGACTGTGGTGGGCTCTCCTCTGTGCCCATGGAGCATGGTTATCAGTAAGCATAGTGCAGTTTATTTCACAACCATGGATGCCGGAGGACAAGGGACCGTTGTTCCCCTTTCCTAGTTGCCTACTTCCTGAAAAAAATGAGAGAGAGAGAGAGAGAGAGAAACGCTGCCTTTAGTACGCTGTGATAAGATGCAGGCAAAGTAAAAAAAAAAACACCACCAAAAAAAAAAAAAATCGTTCTCTGCATGCCAAGTGCTTATAAACCAGTTGACTAGGACATTTGAGTGATTGAAAACAAATAAGACACAATGTGATTAAGTAGAAACTAAGAGAGTCAACCACTATGTACATTCAACAAGGGGTAATTTTCTGTAATGTTCTGAGAAGGCCTTGTTGAAGGTAAAATATAATCTGGACATTAAAGAATGGTTAACATTTGTTTAGAAAGAAGAAAAAAGAAAGTCAAGACCAGTGTTTTTGATGGTTTTCTTTTTTACTTTTAAGCAGCAAGCACTTTTTATTCCCCAGGCAAAATCTCAGTCTTGAAGCCTTTTGTAAAAAAAAAAAAAAAAAAAAAAAAACTAGTAGAGCTAATTCCCTTTGATTGGGTAAGGGTTTCTCACCTGGTACCTGACAGTTTCCCTGTGGTACTTCCAAGTAATGCAAGAACTCAGAAGGTCACCTTGCATATCCCCCCATGATCCTATTATTTACCAAAAGTATATAAAATGTGAACACTAAGGTTTTTATAGTTTTATGGCATTAATTTTTTTTTATTAAGCTTAGTGAAGGCAGTGCCCAAACAAGTAATTTTCTTGACCTACGCTGATTACTAAGTAGCACGTATCAACAAGTTTTGTAACAATTAAAAAGTTCAAACAATTTTTAAAAAAGAAGAAACTTGGGATTTTACTCCAAAAAACAGACTTAGAGCTTTTCCATTCATCATCATGCAAGGTAATGCAGTTTTGCTTGAGACCAATAGCTGTTCCTCCCATTCTTCTTTGTCTGTGGTTCTGATTTAACAAGCTGCAAACTGAAGAAGAATAGACATCAGTGCACTGCTATCTTTGAGGTTCTGTAGTTCTTTCATTCACTGTGTTCTCTGGCCTTTGGGGTAGATCACAATCTCACAGGAAAGGGATAGGAGCATTTCATTTTGGGAACCTTTTCATAAAGAAAAAAGTTCTCCTGAGGGAAAAAGATAAATTGATAGGAAGAAGAAAGATCCAGTCTTCAGTTTGAGCATAATTTCAAAAGGCTTTTGTGTCAAGTTGCTGAAGCACTTTAAAGCTGCTATGCTAACACTGTGTACATTATACGGGAGAGGGAGTCACTGGTGAAGTGGGGATTGGTGTATTTGAATAGAATAAAAGTTAACAAGAATTTTAAAATGCAGTGCAACCAAACTAGGTTGCAAGCACCTCCAAAACACAGTCCATGAAAAGCTGGTAGTGAAGAGTCTCTGAGTTAATCATTTGATTCTTAGAAACAGCTGACCTTAAAAGGAATTATAGCGTAATAGTTTCAGTGTATGGTTTGATTTTTAAGGCTTCTATTAAGGCAGCAGTAATAGCTCTCTGACAAAATGAGAGAATGAGAAAAAATAGATGTGTTCTGCCATCTTAAAACCAGTAAGAGTTGTGTGTGATCAGCTTCATGTTTAAATGTCCAGTCGTTCTGATTCGCAGCTCATACTCGTCTGCAACTAAAAGCAGTATTCAGAAAGTTATGACTGCAAGTCCCCATCCCATGGTGCAGCCTACTTTAGTTCCCTCAGTTCTCATCCTTTCCAGTCTGCACTAACACATCGGTCTTCTCACCCATCCCCCTTTCTTGTTTCCTCACTCTGATAACTCCTGCTTACTCCTGCAAGATGCCAGGACAAAAGATGTAAACTTGAATCACAGCGCTGCCATTCAGCAACTAAGTCATCTAAATTTATTGGCACGTAGTGACACCTCTGTAAAATGAGAAAAACATTCTGTTTGTGAATAATAGATGAAATTGTTTTGGGAAAAAAAAGTGCTATGCAGTATTAAGACATTATCATCATTGACTATTTCATGGGGCTATTATTGTGTCACGTGTCAGTGTGGGGCTTCACAGAAGCTCGTAGCAACACCCCCTCCTCCTCCTCCGCCTTGTCGTTATAATCCCACTTTATGGGTCAGACCACCTTTACGACCTCTGTCCGCTGCTCTCTGGGTGAGCCCTTTCCTTTTGCCAGTTGCGCTGCTCATTGCCCCAGATGACGTTTCACTTTCCCTTTGTCCACATCTTTGTCTACACAATTATTTCCATCTCGTATACTTGTCTCACTCTACTCTGCCCATCTAAGTGTCCTAGACCCACTCCAGCCTGTGTTGCCATGAAGACTTCGGTTGGCAGTTCTTCTCTGAATGCCTCCAATGCCAATGGTTTGCCCTTGTACTTAGCATTTACTTCTTTTTTTCTGGTTAGCTTTTCCTTGATTTAACATTCCTATAACTTCCTAATCAGATTATTATAAGTTTGAAGCAGGGGCTTTTTGATACATGCTGGCAAGCCAAGTAACTGTCATTCCTTATACCTAGTAGGCAGGGATTGATGGAAGCATTTTCCTTCTGGGAATTAATAGCAAGACAGTGGCCAATAGTACCCTATCAGTATTGACCCACCAAGTTTTATCTCTCTTTAAGTTACTGCCATCACCAGTGCAGGTGCCCTTTCCACATTGGAGTTAAACATTTGCAGAGCACTTTTTACATTTGAATTGCTTTTCTCCTGTGACTCTGTAACCCTAAGGAAAAAGCAATTTCATAGTTGCCCAAATACACCAAACACAAGGCAAATGTAGTAATGAAACATTGCTTCTCCTCCTCCTCCTCTTCTTCTTTGTCTTTTTCGTTTGCCCCCTGTAGAAGTGACCTCAACCTCATCCACTCACCAATAAAACAAACCTTTATTGAGGACTTACTATGTACCAGTCACCCTGAGAGGCGCTGGGGATATGAAATAAACAAGACAGATATGGTCTTTGCCCTAGTGGGGTTTATAATTGGGTAGTAGGATAGACATTAAATAAATAATCCCACCAATAATTATTTAAATATATTTGGAAAATACTATTTAAAAAAGAGTGGAATGAAATAAAGAGTGGAAGTTGGTCTGTGAGAACTAAAAAGGCTTAACTAAGGAAGTAACATGTAAGAGTCAACCTTACAATCTTAGAGTAAAATCTCAGTATCCAGAATACAATGGCAGATGTGAACTCTGCTTTAAACAATTCAGTTTTGGCTGAAAACGATAATGAACCTCTGGAAAAATGTGTTTTAAACCTTATTGTGAGCAGTTAAATCTTTTATCTTTCAGTGATATACCTGTGATTCAAAAAAATCTAAAGTAAATTACAGTTTCCATGTGGTACCAGTTCTCTGAAGTTTAGAGGAATTGTCATATATGCGGGCGATGGTTGGGTGGGTGGAAACATGTTATAGATGTAGAGAAATATACATACCAGGGGTATATAACTCAGTTCCAGGAAAGGTTACTCACAGTAAAATTAAATAATTAAGAAGAATTTATTAAATGAAATGTATTTTGGATTTCAGAGGAAAATCTAAATGGAAACCAAATTAGTTTAGCAATCAAGACCAGAGATTAAAATGACAACCAGGAAAAAAAATGATTCAATATTAAAATAGATTAAGGAAGATAAAGGTGGAAAATCAGGTTTCAATGATGGACAAGAAAGGCATCATTTGCTAAAATTCTGAGCCAGGATCTGAGATGCAAACATTTACCCATTCTGATAGGGAAAATGTACTTTGATGTTTTAGACTTTTAAACTAGGCAACATGATAGAATTACTTACAAAAAGCATTTTAATCTTGCCAAAACTTGACATTTTCAACATCCTCAGATATTTTCCGATCAAAAAGTAGTCAGGGGCTTCAGGAAGATACCATTTATAAACAGAAAGATATTATAATTTATGGCTCGATAGGAAGATTGGGTTGCTAATATAGTGAACTAAGATAAAAATCTTATTGGTTGCCATGATATGAACATATAGGAGCAGATGCAGTGTATCTGAAGCCGGTTTGCCTTGGACCCCTGGCTTCTAGCAGGAGCACTAGGCCAGTGCTGCCATCACCACAGTGTGGCATTGCCAGGCCTGAGAATCTCATTCCATACTGTACCACAGGTCTCTCCCACTAGGAGCTTGTTACACTGTTCAGGAATAGCATTCACAAACTTAGAGATATCTGGCACACACCTGGTTCAGGAGCCAAATGTGGAACCACCTAGATCATATCTTTATCCTGGTGGAGAGGGAGCTGGGGGTTCTTTGGAAGGGAGTAGAATCAGTGCCCGGGCAATCTGGAGTAGCGCTCTCTGCCTCTTTCTCTATAGCGTGTGAAAAAGCTTCCCACCCTGCAATGGTGCCCATGTGTTACAGCAAGGGGCCATTTTTATACAGTCTTAGGCCTGTTTTAAGCATGGGCACAACTTTTGGCATTCACATAAACATTTTTAAAACATTTGTACTATCTTTACAGCCATAGGCATAAATATGATCACTAGTTGCTTTACAAATTGGATAAAAATAATCCAGATACTGTGTCCAATGGAAATGATTTTCCCAACCCTTACTTTTTTCCTACCATCATCTCAAATCTAAAGATTCTCTGAGCAACCGTTTTCCCAGATCAGTTATTTTGACATAGAAAATGTAAATGCATATCACCACAGCATTTTGTTATTTGATATTTGCTAATAAATTGTAGGCCAAGTAGTATTTTTTTGTTATTAGTATAAAATAATTAAGTAAGATGCCACCAAAAAAAACAAAATGTTATTTCTTCATTTACTTAATAAATATTTTTATCCTTTAGCCTGATGAATAGTGGTAGAATTATACACACTAGGAAGATAATTTCTTCATAATGATTATTCAACCTACTGAGAAATGCTTTAGAACATAAGAACTTATGAAGGAGCAAAGCATAAACCATGAACAAAACTCTTAGTCTTTACTCTTTTTATTATCAGTATGAGGTGGTAGAAAAGAAATTTATGTAGACATTAAAGACTGAAGAGAATTTGAGATTAAGAAGTTCTGATTGGTTTTCAGAGAAATCACCTCTCTGAGATATCTGGATAAAATTGACTGCAGAGAGGTGTCAGCAGAGTGTTCTCTTTCACTGCCTTTTACAGACAGGACTCTTACTATGTGACATTAATCTGTGATTTTAATTTCCTATACCATTATCATTATCATTGTCTTCTTGAGTGATATAATTTGGTACATTTTCTTTCAAGTCCTAGATTGGTAATAGTGTTTATTTAGTAAGTGTAAATATTTTCCTTCAGTTGAGGTAGCGTGCTATACAAATGCTATTTGTTTTGTTCCTATAAGTAAGGCAAATAATAACAATAATAATAGCTAACTTTATTGAGCACCTCCGATTGCCAGACACTGCTCTCCATTGTGTGTAAATGTATTTAGTCTTTCAGCAACTCAATGAATTACATTATAATCTTGATTTCACTGATGAAAACGGGGGCCCAGGGAGGTTACATGCTTTCCCCAAGGTTCCTACAAACTAGTCGCGGAATAGCACTGAGATTAAAAGAGCAGACTGACTCCAGAGACCACAGGCTAACCTCCATCTGTGCCCTCAGCTTCAACTTTGTTACCTGGAACCTTTCAGTTGGCACTGATCCCCATTCAGTTCACGGTTTCAGTGTATTTAGGTGACTAACTATTATGCTTCAGTAAGAAAAGAAAAGCATTTGAAATGAAGTGTCATTTGTCATCACTTTAAAATTACATGAGCATTTACATCCAAGTATGTGCATTGTTAAAAGAATAGACTATTATTTATACTGTTCTAAACTAAATAATTTATCCCATTAAAAAGTATCCCCTGAAATACTTATATTTTTTGGCTTTTGTTTGTTCTGTTCCACTGTGAAAGTGTCATTGTTTGAGGCCATTTTCTAAATAGATTAGTTTTAGTCCAGCTGTCAGCTTGCTTACATTTTAAACATTTAATTGATGCGATAGATGCTAAAATGGAAAATAGAAAATCTATCAAGCTTTGATATTTAAGAAGTACTCTCATTGTATATTTTAATTGAATTAATCTACACATAATCGATGTATCTTGGTTTAACAAATGATCTTCTCGATTTCTTAATCATCATCCCTATATGATTGTCAATTATAACTGTTAAGTAATTGTGGAATCTCAACAAAGGAAGTAATAATGCAGTGGGTGAGACGATCCTTGCTTTTCACGAAGCTTTGTCCATAGAATGACAGGATTCCAGGACTCAAAGTTATATAAGACCTTCAGTGGTGATGGAGCCAGGATCTGGTGCAATGTGGAGTCCTCCCCATAGATCCATTGTCAGTGCTGTTCTGCTGCCAGTGGGACAGGATCAGTTCCGGGTTGCATCTGGAGGTGTTCCATTTTTTAACAGATGGTTTAGGAGATTCTTACACTGGATCTATGTCTCTATAAAACATTTAACAAGGGGGAAAAAACAGGGATGATGGAGATTATATATGTATAAAGACATGAATCCATGGGTTGTTACTTGCTATTCATTATCTAGAAATTCTAGATCTGCAAGAGACTATTGGACTTGACCCTGACAATGTCAAAAAGTCTGCAGTAACATTACTTCTATGGAAAATAATGTAGATATCAAGTGATATCAAGTGTATGGGCTTAACATTAACTCAGTGCCAAAGCTATTTTGAAGATAGTAACCTAGAACCATTGTATCCTACAGTAATTACTGTACCAAGCAGAAAGTTGAAGGTGAAAAGAGTGTTCTATGGTTTAAGTTTTCGAGGTCCCTCCCACCAGGGTGCAGTTTGGAGCTGGTAATTATCAACTGCAATGAATGAGAACAAGGCATGGGCCCAGTGCTTGCTGTGTTCATGTCATCTCCTCCAAGTAGCTTAAAGCTTCAGCTAAACCTCTCTTCTATTTAGTCTAGGGTCACTTAGGCCTTATTATAGCATTATAATAAGGAATAGCACTTATAGGGATATACCTGCTAAAACTGGTAAGGAATTCATAACTGATCTTTCCTGTTGACTTGGCAAAAATCATTTCATGTAAGAAATTTAAATTCTCTATGTGAAATTGTAACGTTAGAAGTGATTCACAGTGTTTTACTGGACTTGAGTAAATTCCAAGGATCAATTTTTGGCCCAAGTTCTTTGGATCCTAGTATTTAGATGTGACACATTCGGTGGGAATTATAAAATGGTAAACTATTAAAAATAGATAGCCCTCCCCTCCCTGAGAAATTTGAAACTGAGTTATGATGCTTTACATTTTTCAAGTGTTAAATATTTTATCTGATTGTATGTATAATTGTGTATATCAATCTCATATTACTTTATTTGGTCTTCATGTTTTGAAAATGACAGGACAAGTATTATTCCTACTTTATAAGTTTGGAAGGTAAAGCTAAAGAAGTAGAAATATTTGCCCATGTTCACGGTTACTATGTGACAGAACCAATATTATTTGGTTCTCATCTATTTTAGAGATTTTTATAACGTTAAGACAGTTAGCCTCTGAAGTGACATATTACCCTTTTCCTAAGTTCCTTTGTGCTCCCTTCAGCCTTAGTCTCTGTGCTGTCAGGTCTGCTCTAAATTATGATTATTAATGTGGGGCCAAGATACATGTCACAGTCCCCCTCCAGGCCTCTGATACAATTGTTAGATGACACTAGGTTATGTGGAATAGAAGAGTTCCTTGATGGGAGACCTTGTTCTTTTTTTCTCTCTCTGTTTCTCAGACAAGGTCTCAGGAGGTGGTCTCGAGTGATTCCTGAAGTGCAGCCATTTATATTATTTATATTGCACTGGAGATAAACATCTTTCAAGTACTTCAGAGAAGAGAGCCCTGTTAGGGCTCCAGTTGAGTTTTGTAATCCCAGTGACAGTCAGAGGCAGGTGGCAGGGGCGGAGGATGTGGGAGGTGGAAGATGAAATGTTAACTGTGAATTTCGTGACTGCAGATATTTGGGACTGTTTTGGTTTAATTTTTTTGCATGTATCTTTGTGATTTTATATATATATATATATATATATATATATATATATATATATATATATATATATATATATATTATACAAAACATGAAAATTCATGACAATGTTAGGTTATTCGAAAAGTATTTTTGCTTGAATATTTTATGTTGCTTAAGAAAAAAATACATATTGGTGTATTTGCATTTTTAAGTTAATTATTTTTAAATCTATAGAAAAATAAGAACAAAAGTTCTGCTAATAGCCTATCGAATTTTCGAGAACATTAATCAGTCATTCCATTAACGATGAGGTCTTTGTTCTAGAAGTTCGTTAACATCACTCAGATCAAGAAGAAGTCATAAATTATCTAGACAAATCCATGTAGTTAGGTGAGGTAATTGAGACCTAGACACATTTAGTGGCCTTGGGTCTCGTGAGTAATTAATGACAGAATCTACCTAGCATCTGGGCTCTTGGCCTTCCAGTTCAGTGCTCTTTTTAAAAAAGACTAAGTGTAGAAGGAGAATCTGTGTCCAAAATTTAGTAGGCATTGAGTGATTTATGCAATTAGGATGAGAAGATCATGAGATGCTAGAAAGATCAGGGACTTTAGATTCAGGCCAAAACTGAGGTTTGCTGCTTCTCAAGTGTGACCTTGGGCAAATAACCTCTCTGTTTGCTTATTTTCAAAGCATAAATGGTAAGAACCACTTTTGAGGGATACTGTAAAGATTTATGATTGTGTTGGTAAAGAACCAAATACAGTGCCTTGTATATAGCTGATGCTTAGTCAACATAGCTGCTGTTAAAATTTATTATTTGTGCTGTTAATAAAAAAAAAAAAAAAAGTCTGAAAACAGTATCTGCTTTGTTAGTAGGCACTCGGATAAATTGTGTTGAGCAGTGTCAAATGAGTAAATGCTTTATCTCACCAGCTACAAAACAAGTGTTTTATCTACAGGACAAGACTTACCCTCACTTGTGAATTTGTTTCCTATTTCATTTTTCTCAATTATGTATTTTGGCAAAAGTTAAAATGTCTTTAATTACGAATACCATATTAAAAGTCAAATTAGTATGACAGCTAGGACTAGAATTCATAGATTTCTAATTTATGAAAGACAGAAGGGAATGGTAAAAGGCAATGAATTTGGTGTCAGTAAAAGCTGAGTTTAAATATGAGTGAGACCTTTCAGTTACTTGTTGGATGATCTTGAGCAAGTCACTTCATTTCTCCACCTCAATTCCTTAGCCGGTAATATAAAGGCAGTCACACATGCTTCTCAGATTTGTAGTCAGGATTAAATTACATATTTTATAAAGCCTCTTTCATTCCTCCAGGGCCCAGTTAGTTGTAACACTTATTTTTTTTCCTCCTGCTTTACCAACGTAATGTTTATACAAGTGAAGGAAACTTAGAGGCTAAATTACTATTCAAAAACATGACTTAGAGCCTTAAAACATTCCTTTGAAGATGTGAGGATACAGTCCTGCTGTGAAAATGCAGTATTCCAAAACAGTAAAGACCTTTTACTACGGAGCCTGTACTCAGGTAGCACATAGCAAAGGTGGGAAATACTTTACCTTCCCCATTTGGTAGGTCAGAAACATTGGTATGATAATTTGCCATGATTTATTTTATTTTATTTTACGTATTTTAATACTACATGAATGTATCCTTAGCCCAAATGACAAATGGCATAAATGATAGGATAATGGAAAGAAGAATGCGTTTCCAGAAATATATGCAGGATTCAGAATTCCACTGGAACCAGAGAGTAACTCCCTTCATATCACTGCTGATCGCACTAGCTGCAGTTCTTGGCCCCAGCATGTCTGTAATTCTGTTCCCTATAATTCCCCATAGGTCCGGCAGAAACATGATTCAAAGCAAAGACCTTACTGTTCTCAAGTATGATTTTAGTTGTTCTCAAGTATGATTCTAGTTAACTGCAAGCTGCTGAAAGCATCAACATATTATTGGGCTGTGATATGATATATGTAGTATCCAAATCACAGAAAACTATCTGTCCTCCCCATACTTTGCACTGATCAAACCCACCAGGATTGCATTAGTTCTGGACCCACTTTAACAGTGGCGTTTCCAGTGTGGCATGCATCCAGAACAGGGATGAGGAGGATGAGGAAAAGGCTCGAGAAGCCACCTCATATGCGAAAGGGTCAAAGACATTAGAAAGCATTTAGATCATAGGGGAAATATCAGGATGTTTCCTTAGCTTCTGAGCATCTATGCTGAGAAGGTCGTATGTGGAGCACAAAGAAATAGAAAGCCTGTTGTGTGGTACTTGCCCTTTAAGAAAGAGAGAGAAGTTGTGTGTAAACATATATACATATAATAACTGACTAAAATTGAATAATAAAAAATAGAAGTATAAGTCAAGGACTTTTGGAATTCAGAGGAAGGTTACATTCATCAGAAGAAATCAGAAAAGATTTCACAAAGGGGGTAGTGTTTGGACTGGATGCCAAAGGATGGTAAGGGATTAGAGTCAGTGATTTCTGAGAAAATATTCCCAGTGGAAGAGCAAATATAGAGTTGTAAAAGCAATGTTATATTAAAGATACCATTAAGTACGAAACTAAGTGATATTAATACAGACATTAATGTAAAAGCTTAAACCTAGTTAACTTTAAGTAACTTCAAAAATATAATTTTAAGGACTGCCTTTGTTTTATTATCTATAATCACATGCTACAACACATCCTTATATAAAAGTCAGTCTAAAATTATTAAAGTAATGAAATAACTAATTTTTCTATGTTTTAGACCCCTAAACAAAAACCCGTTTGACATCATCTAGGATCTGTTCAGTAATCTACACTAATAAAATTCTGGTTATGCCATGATAAGATAATAAAAATGAAATCTTGCCAAAGTTCAGGATGGTATGATATGCGAGTATTGTCGTTCTCAATATTTTGAAAACTGGCATTTAGAAATATACATATATATATATATATATATATATATATATATATATACACACACACACACACACACACACACACACACACACACACACACACACACACACACACACACATATATATATATATATATATATATATATATATATATATATATACTTGTTCTGTATTTTTCCTGAAGGCAGAACTAGGATCATAGATCAGGGAGTGGTAAAAAAGTTTAAATTCAACCTGACAATTTCCCACAGCTTAAAATTGCTTATTCATAGACTAGATGACCCCATTAAAACAGGTAGCATTTCCTTCATTGAAGGTACTCACAGAGACCTGACAGTCCTGTGTCAGGATTGCTAGAGAATGAATTTCTAAATCCAGTTAGAGGTGAGACTCTTAGAATCTCTGCAACCATGACAGTCTTTGTGAGCATGTTTCTAACTTAGAGACACCCACAAAGCAGAGAGAAACAGGCAGATTCATCTTCCTGAGTCATGTGAGGTGCCTCCTTTTCAGAAGTCAAGAGTGGAGTCAGATACCAGCATATTATTTTATGGGAATTCAATCCAAACTTTTTACATTGTTAAATCAAGAATGCAATCTAATTTAAACTATTTTGTACAACTATTGTTGTTGGGAGTTCTTGGGAAAAGTGTACTTTAAAAAAATAGAAATAAATTATCTTCAAATATTTGAGATTATTAAATTATGTCAAACTAACTTAGCTATGCCACTTTCATTAATGTCATCAGATATTAAATAAGACTAGAATATTCTTGACTTCAAAAGGAGCTTGATTCCATTCCTTACAGACATTTGGTTAACTATAAATTATAATGCCATTTCATAGTTAGTATTTGTAAGTTGTATGGTTCCATATTACACCAACTGAACGTTAAGCCTTGAAGTCCTGTAAACAGTCATGACCCAGTAAGCTATTTGCATTCATGGTTTGGAACTTAGTTCAAATTGTTGAATTTTCTTGATCAACTAAAGCCATGTGGAGAAGCCAAAATGTGCCTGTGAATCCAACATCCTTCTTCTTGTTTTTTCAGCTGCGGTATTGAAGTATGAGAATAACGTGATGAATATCAGGCAATTCAACTGTTCTCCTCATCCATACTGGCTTCCAAATTTCATGGATGTTTTCACTTGGTCTCTGCCATTTGTTGGGGAAAAAGGTGTGTTGTGGGCTCCTGAGATGTTCTTAATAAAATGGTATAGGAAGGAGATGTGGGCTATTTTATCATGCAACACTCAGAAAGAGAAATAACTTGAGCCTAACCAATAAAGCTGCACCGCCAGAAAAGTGATTTGAAAGTGAGTCGGTGAGGATCCTATTAATAGAATACAATGAATGTGTGAAGAGGCTGCCAAAGAAATGAGGATTCATACAATCTCATTAGAATAATACAACTCAAAAATACCAGAAATGTAGTTTTCACTGGCTTCAAGCTATGACTATTTATTTTTTCTTACCCCTTTGTATTATAATTTAAAAGTACCATTTTGTTTTACAAACTGCCTGTCAAATTACAAGGTTATGGTAGCAATGATTTCCTCACATTTCTGATGTTAAGGATAATCGGTAGTGATTAATGGCTACTATATTTTAAAGGACTACATTGTACAACAAAAAATAGCTCTTTAAAAATACAGTGGCCATTGGTGTGTTACAAGGTGAGACAAATTTACATTGAAAAGATGTATATTAACTTGCCCCAGTTTTCCAGAAGAATTTGTCTCCCTCTTTCCCTCCATCTCCCCTCCCTCCCTTTCTTCCTTCTCCCTTTGTTTTGTTTTTATATTTTGACCTAAGCTTCAGCAGAAATTTTGAGGAAAGGCCTACAGCCACTGAGCTTGAGCTTTTGGTTCAGGAGGCCTAATAGCGATAGAGTGGCTCTTTCCTCATGCGTCATCTCACGTATCACCTGGGAAGGCGAATGGGCATTGTAATAAAGATGAGTTTGCACACAGTTTGGAAAACTGGTGTCCTATGAGGGGACTTTAGAGAAATACATGTTTCTGAAATCTTTGTTTATTTGTTGTATAGACTTATTTTGTATAGACTTATTTGTATACCAAAATAAGTCTGAAGTAAATTTTAATAGTCTTTGGTAAATATTCCCAGTACTATTCCATGTCACCATTTTCTTGCATTGATTATATCACGACACATGTTAGGTCATCTACTTTCTTCTCTGGAAACAGAAGCAATGTGAATCCTGACAACTACGGGCACAATGTGAACACCTTTAGTAATGTTGTTTCCATGAATTACTCAGATTTTGAACATCTATGACTTAAAAAAAATTAATATATTTGTATACATAATTCCCTTTTGATAAGTAAACTGAAGCTCTGGATTAATGTTGGCTCCACTGCAGTTTTACTCTTTATCCTGTATCTTCAATTCTAGAAGAACATTGATTTTAAAACGTAACTCTTGAAAAAATAGTGGACAAGCTTCTTTTCACAGTCAGGATAGAACCCAACCTAACTTCTCAAAATGTTAAATGTAAATAGAGTGCACTTTAGTGTAAAAGTGATGTAATACTAATTATCTGTATGTAACACTTTTATATAATCCTATTATAATCTATATACTCAACCAAATTTCTTATTAAATTTACATAAACTATTTTTAAAGCCTTTTTGAAATTAAAATGTAACACCATTTATATAAAAACATTCAGTTTTTAAATTAGTATCCTCAGAGTGACTTCAAACATATTAGTTAATCAATCAACAAATTTTATTAAATACAAAACCACATGGCTACCACTGTATTAGGTTCTCCGGGGAATTAAAAAAAAAATAAAAAGAGACATCCAGTATGTAGTTAGTCCCTGCTGAACAGAAGTGTGTAATCTGGCAGCATCATTGTACAAATGTATTAAAACTCAAAAGGAACCATTTCACCTTCAAGATATTCACATCCATATCTTTGATTTGTTCATTGTCTATTGACCTATAACTCGTAAACGTTACCATTAGATTTCATAGGCACCAGCTAATAATTTTGTCAACATAAAGTCTACAAAGAATTCCAAAACCTGTTATCTTTTATGATCTGGATTTTATAGATGCTACTTTGCAGGAGATTCTATGTACAAACTAGGTAAGAAGTGTTATCACTAAGCTTGCTCGTTAACAATTCCAGAGTAATAATTAAGGTTACAACAGAAAATATGAACTCCTTTTTCTGTTTTTCCTTTTTAGTGACTGAGATGCTGGTAAATGTCCTCAACATCTGCTCAGATGATGAACTAGGGTCGGAAGAAGATGGATTTGATGGTAAGGAGCTTGAGCATTTATGCTTATGCTATCACTATGGTGTCTCATAGATAACCCTAAGGATACATTTCTAAGATTTGGATTATATTTAAGTTATAACATACTATTGAGAATGAAAGATATTGTAATTGCTATTTGCTTTGAAGAAATATACAAGACAAAAACCATGAGAATTTTCCTGTTGCCCAGAAAACATTGTTGAAGTAGGGAACTATTTTAATAACCATCTTTCAGTACCTGACAGTTGCTAAGTGACTTCTTTTTGGTGCCTTGATAAAAAATGTCATCATTTTCTAGCAGATATTACCGTTCACTGAGTAACTTTTGAAAGTGTCTTTGGTGAGATTGTTCCAGTTAATTATTCAAATGTTGATGTCTATGATAAAAGAAAATATTTACACATTGATATATTGATATTTATGTCAGTCCCAATAGTTCTTTTCATATCTGTAATAGTAATGAATAAGCTGTGAGATTTTTTATTATTATTTTAAGATAACTATTTGGTATTCAGTTACCCTCAAAGAGTGCATTTTCTCTATAAGAACAGATTTATGAGCTTAAATATTGTGAGGAAAAAATTACTCTGGGTCTTACAAAAGTACCCCCAAATCAAAGAAAACTAGGAAAAAATGTAGTTAGAGGAGGGAAATGCAAGAACATACTCTACTTCCATAATATTCGTAAGTACCTGCTCTGTGTAGGACTCTCAGGATTCCAGCATGCTTTAAAGACCTATGGTTTGATGAAGTTGCCGTTTGGTTAGAGAGACTGATGTATAAACAGGTAACATCAATAAAATAAGACAAATTATAAAACACAGGGTGAAGGAGGCATGGGAAACTAGACATTGTGGCAAATGTAAATTGATAACGTTCTTACCTTTAAGCTGCACTTAGGTAAAATGAAAAGAGAATGTGGCCCTTTTGAAAGTTAGTATCTGAATAGCATGATTTAAGATTACATCTATAAATGCAAAATACCTAATGCTGCAAGCAAAAGTGAAGTACCCATACACTTATATAAATAGAATTCTTAGACTTAAGTAAATTTAAACTTCACAATTATTCCTACCGTCTTGTTTTTCTCCCTTCTGTACCGTCTCTTGTCTTCATTACTTGTCTCCATATGCTATTTTTTAGTCATGAATCACATTGGTAGGGCATGTACAATAGAAGGAAGAAGAGGGGGTAAAAATTATTTATATACATGCATATACATACATATGTATATACTTACTAGATAGATATATATATATATATCTATATATATATAGATATATATATTTACTAGATTAGAATTAGCTAAAGAATAGTTTTAAGAACTTAAGTAAATATATTAACACATTTTGAAATATTCAGAAGATTAATGGCTATATTATTCTTTATTAAGAATCTAGATGTTTCATGTGTTATAACCACAGTTTGCTACTGTTAACTTTTCCAAGGATAGTGATATTTAAAAGACAATATTTTCATAACGGCAGAGACTTATTTCCTAAAAGAAGAATACTGACTGGTGGAAACTAAATCTTAAAAGTCAACATTTTTCAATAGATGCCTTTTACTAGATGCCCTTTATTCCTCAAAAGAAAGATTAATTAGCATTAATACAATGATACTCTTCAGTTAATAAATCTCCATTGTATTCATGGTCATTGGCCAATAAACAAAGACAATATAATACAAATATAACATTGTACAGAATGACTAGACCTATATAGATAGGTTTATAATTATACATTAATCCATTTGCTCAGCAAATATATATTGAGCACCTATTACGTGTCAGGTACTGGAGCCAAAAATGCCTGCACATTTCAACAACACAGGTGTTTGCTGCACAGTTAAACATTACCAAGACTCAGTGTTTACTTCCCTGAGAGTGAGTTCTCTCTACCGACCCTCCCAGTCACTTACATGAAAGGATATATTTTGAGACTTTACTCTGCTTTAAAATAATTACTTGCAATCAATGTACTCTGCTCATCGGCAGTTACTTTCAAGCCTATTAATGCATTTATCATGACACAAAAACTATGGATTTCTTCAAAGGTGCTCAAAGAACAACTTATAAAGCTTCCCAGAACTCTCTGACTCTCTTCGGGACTACAATTTATTGAAGTTTCTTTTGTTTTCTCCTTCCTTCCTTCCTTCCTTCCTTCCTTCCTTCCTTCCTTCCTTCCTTCCTTCCTTCCTTCCTTTTGTGTGTGTGTGTGTGTGTGTGTGTGTGTGTGTGTAATACCATGTTCTTTTCAATCTTAGAAATAAGTTTCCCATCCTCCCAACCGACCCTCCTGCATGCAGCCTGCAGAGTCTGTGTCTCCGGGGGTTGGCCCTCTGCTCTGCCTATCAGTCTCCCAGGCTTATTGACTACAGAGGTGAAAGTAGGAATCAGAAGATATCAAAGGACTTAATTAAAGCTCTTCCTTAAATTGCTACTTATTCTAAGGGGGAGGGTCATCTCTTCATGAGTCTTTATCAGGCCCTTCTCAATATTTTTCTCCATATCCCATGTCAACTGAAAAGCCAAAGGTAATAATGGTGACATTATAATCCAAGACTATCTTTTTATCGTATCGAGTTGACTTCTTAGTGTCTATAAAATCTATAGAAAATAGGGATTCTTCTCATTTCCCTGAGGAATAAAAGGTATGGGATTAATTTTGCTTCTTCAGTTTCTGTCAGCTCCCTTTCACCATTTAATGATGATGACCATAGCTAACATTTATGTTAGGCATCATTCTAAGTTATTTGTATGTATTAACGCTTTACTAATTTTACCTTTATCACCAACAAAAATCTATAAAGTCTATAATTATTAACTGTCATTCATTTTAAATATATATAAATATATACATTTACTAGGTGATTTATATTATTTCTAATCCTCAAATCGACCTGTTGATATCGGTACTGGGATTATCCCCATTTAACATACGTAACAATTGAGACAAGGTGAGGTGACATCAAAGCCTGAGGTCACACAGCTAGTGAAGCAATAGAGCCTGGATGCAAACTAATGTCTTCCTGGTTCTCAGACTCTTGAACTTACTACAGTGCTTGAAATCTTTTCTTTGAAATAGCATGATCTTTTTTTATTTTTTAACAAAACAACATTGATAACTAAATATACTTTAGTTTGTTCTGTTAAGTATACTGTAAAATAAACAAATAGATTCTTTGCACTATTATTTGGCCATAAGACTCAAATAAGCTGCAAATAAAACAGTTTCATTGTCTTCCATTAACTATAGTTTATTCCAGGAAGTTACAGCTGTTTCATGAGGTTAAACATTTTGTTGTGTGTGAGCCGACAAAAAGTCCTCTGGCTCACCTAAGCTACTGCTGGGTAGAAATCACGTCATGAATATCTTCTCTTTAGCTTCTGCCATACAAAATAAAGGAATTCGATAGCCTATCTAGAAAAAAATTGCTGTTTTCAATTGGTCTGTGGTTCTTTTATATTGAAAATAAAATGCAGAACTTCTGTTATCTTGTAAAGTTTTGAAGCAGTTTAATGCCAATGAATGTCTTTTGAGGATCTAATGTGTATTGGGGTCTTTGCTTCCTGTTTCCACTTCTGATTTTGCATAATAAAATGATAGTCTGGTTTCAATTTGAGGTTGGTATTTGCCAGAACGTTTTAGAGAATGTATCTCATTTGGTAGTTGAGGCTCGTTAATGAAGAGGACTCGTTTCACATCAAGGATTAATAAGTGATCCCAGAGTGGTGGGGGGAAGAGCTGACAGAAATCAAGCGATCTGCCTCCCAAAGGTTCCTTTTACGTTCATTATTATAATGAGGAAGTCTGGAGCAGCCGTAAGCATTAGAAACCTAATGGCATTTTCATGAGTTAGAAATATTTAACTTTATTTGAAGCTTTCTTGTAAGTCCCCAAATCTTAAACTCTGAGGTCACTTTTATATATATGTACAAATTATGTGTGAAGCTATGATATGTGATAAGTCTGGCTAACAAGAATGAATGGTGGAGGTGAAACTGAAATCCTATAGACTGAGAAAGGAAAGAAAAAATTGGAATACATTTCAAGCTAAATATAGTTTCAGGCTGCACTGGAAAGACTAATACTAAATTAGAATTTATGTCTCTGCTTTCATCTAAAGAGCAAACCGCACGGTGGAACTCTTCTCCTTTCTCCTCATCTTTGCCTTATCCTAACGTTAACCACAGACAAGTCACTGAATATGGGAACAGAGAAGTTTTTTTGCATGCCTTTAAGAAACCATGACAATCGTGTACAAGAAAATTATCTCCCATCATCTGCTTTGAATTATCAGATAATTTTTTGTATCTCATGTCAAGGGTTCCAGAGTGTCTCCCCCACTTTTTTCTGTCTAGCTTTAAAAAGTCATACGGAACTTTTAGAAGTGCAAAGTTGAAAAGTAGTGGGACTGACGTGGCATCTTATCGGTCCTTGAGGAATAATACCTCTATAGGGGTTTGGTTATATTATTTTTCTATCAAAACTGTAATAATTTGCCATGTTGAGTTTTGAAACGAATTTCATCTTAAAAACTCCCCTCTGCTTTGTGCATCTGGCAGCATATATACTAAGAGCCATTCATTAGCTTAGAGCTCTCCTGTGGCTGTAAATTATTGTCATTTCTGAGCAACTTTTTTGAGCATTCTATATTTTAGGTTCCCAATCTGGGAAAAAAAAAAAAAAATGTATGTCCTATACTAATTGACAGTTTGGGGAGAAAATATCAAATTTTAATATTAAAAAAAAACAGAAAGAAATGTTTACATATACCAAAAAAAGAGCTCTGAGGATCACGGGGACAATATGATTCTTGTTCTGTCATCACTGGAGACTAACCTGAAGTTGTTAAGCAGGGGAGTCACATAATGAAAGCAGTATTTGAAAAAAATCAAAATACTTTTTCCAAGCTTAGAAAAATGCTTGGACAAATGAACAAAGAATGAGGGGAATATAATTTAGGAACTTAATAAAGTATTTGCAAGTTGAGGTGACTTGCAGTGATAACGTAAAGGATAAAATTTTAAAAGGAGCTATTCCAAAGAGCTATCCAAGACTTGGAGCCATGGAATCAATGGGGCAAAGGAAGCAAACAAAAGTTGCTTTGGATGGTTCAAACCTAGGTGCCTCAGAGGATGAGAACATTTATGGAAAAATTCATCCGTTTCAGGAGAAAGATGAGTTCTGTTACAGACATGAGTTTGAGTGAAAGTGACACACATAACTCTGGAAATATCCAAGCAGGATTTGGATGGAAATGGAGTCCTGGAAATTGGGAACAAAGTCTGGGCTTGTGACAGAGGCTTGGAATTAAAAGCCACAATTGAATCTATTAAAAAAGAAATAGGCCTCCAAAGTTGCTGATGTGGAAGGAAAATCAGAAAATTGAGGACTGATCCTTAAAATTAATCCTTCTTGATGAGCATGGAGAAGAAAGATAAGCCAGTAATGTTGAAAGAAGGAGTAGTGAAGGAGAGAGAGCATAAGAACTAGGATCGTGTTAGCAGTTCAGGCAGCAGTTGTTTAAAAATATATGCACTGAATGCAGAAAAATTACTGTGCCATATATGTCTGGCCAGAAAATAAAATATTAGGACGTAACTTTGGTTGTCAGATATCAGATTATTTAGAGGAGGCAAAGAGCAAATTTTATTTTATTTTTATAATAGCTAGAAAAGAAAATTGAAATTGTTGGAAAAGGGCCAAAGAAATAAAATGTATTAGAGTATCTCAATCTAAATAGCATGTTACATTTCTGTTTTATTTTATATGTTATATTTTTGTTTTTATGTAAAATACTCGTGGAATGTCTTTTTCTGTGACTTTAGTGGCAGACAAACTTGTGGTCGCTGCCTTCATTGAGCTGAGAGTCTATTGCAACAAGAGTCTATTGCAACATATTTACCAATTGTAAATATGCTAAGTAGTCTTACAGAGGATTTAGAGAGTTGGGAGAAGGAGCATGAAATATTTGATAACTAAAGAGGGAGACAGAGAGGACATCTTTCTTATCCTCTTCTACTTCTGACATGGGAAAGAAAAACACTTCGTGTATTATACTGCTTTAGGAATTATGGCCCTGTGAGAAATCCATATCATTTTTCTAGGAAATTATATGCAAAGATGGGTATCAGTGTACCAGTTTTAAGTTAAGAGTATCTTTTTCTAATAACTGAGTTTGTGTGATGTGATTGGAGAAAGGAAAAGGAAGATATTTATAAAAGAAAGGTTAGTCCATATTTTGTAAGAGGCTGTGTACTTTCTTAGGCTTTTGTTAATTATCTTCCTGTTTATTGTTGATTTTATTCAATTAATATTTTAGTTCATAATTTAGAAGGTAAATTATTTTTGTCACTATAAATGTATCCTTTGTATTCTGTACTCTTTATAGTACAGGTAACTGCTTTTTTCATCATGGTTATACCATAAAAAGGAAAAGTTATATCCAGTATATCATTAAAACTGAAACATATCCAAAAAATGCATGGGCATTTACTAGGTAGTGGGGAATACATTCCCATCTTATTTATAGCTATTGATGTTTTAGAGCCTTGACTATCAAACAAGAAGTTGCATCATTAGCCACCATATTATAATCAGTATCATCGAGTCTGGCTTATCATATTTGATTACAATAATTAAAATCCTTTTAAGTTTCTAATTAAAATGACACAGTAAAACAGACATTAAAAGTATTGATTTTGTTTTTGGTTTTTTTCTTCATATTATACTACCATGATTTTGCACTAATGTATTTCTTTATTACCTGGCATAGTTTTCACATTGGATAAAAATGCAGACTTTGCAGAACATACTAAACATTAAAAAACAGCTGTATCCCTGTTATAGCTAACTGGTTGGATAATGGAATAAGGTTCGCCATTGGCTAGAATATTATGCTCTCAGTAAAACAGTACTCGAAAAAAATACGTTAGCTTTTACACTGTGTTTCCTGAGACACATGTATTATACACATATAATATTTTCACATAGTTTTAAAAATCATTGATATTTATAGCACTTGAGCCTTCCTTCAGTTAATGGTGACATTGGTCAACTTACATTAAACATTAGCTATTGCATATCTAAGCATACACTTCAATTAAATGTATTTATGGAATTTATTTGAGAAGGAAATCCATGTTGCATAATAAGAAGTAAAATAAGCATGCCCTCTATAAACCTTAATGTATTTTTTATTTGAAAGGCATTGAAGCAGAGAGTTCTCTTTCTTTAATGAACGCAAAGATTTTGTGGATATGTGTGTCTCTGTATTTTAGTAAAATATCATTTATCACCAAAAAGGTTGAGGTAACTGGCATGTGAAAGACGCATTCTTCACAGAGGGAACTATAGTGGGTAACGTCAGCTTGCTGAAAATTGATGCCATAAGAAAATTAGATACATTTTTCATATGCTTCTGGTGGAGCTTTCATGATTCTTTTTATACTAAAGCATTTTATAGGTCCAAGTTCTCAATCTGAAGATTTACTGTTATGAGAATAATTAATAACTGATTGAACACCTGCAGACAGATTTGTTATTATGAGTTCAGAGTTTGTAAAGCATTCTCTTTTGAGCAATTGAGCTCTGATGACAGGTTTAAAGGCTATATGAAAAAGCTTAATAAATGCTCAGAAAACCTAGAATTTAAAAATGTTTTTTATAGATAGTCTGTATTCACTCTTCTAAACATGTTTTATTATTTTGTCTTTATTCTTAATTCATGAGAAGCTATAAAACTTTTCTCCCAGTTTTTCTCAGAACTCTATAGAAATAGAAAACTTGATTCTGTTTGGTCAGCGCATCTTTTGAGATGGTCCTTTTTTTTTTTTTTCTTGACGCAAAATCAGCCACATCCTGACCGCTAGCATTCACCCCTAGTGAATTTGCCATCATCAGGGGTCCAGCCTTTAACCTGATGGGCACCAAACACGAATGAGGCCCCACTTTAGGCAGCTTGATAGTAATGAAGATCACACAACCAATCTTTTAATTTACAGTGAGAAATGTAACTGTTAGAAGAACTGGAATACCCACGTCTCCCCAAGTACTGTCTTCTTAATAATAACAGCAAACATTTTTGAGTACTTACCAAAGGTCTGTGCTAAGTGCTTTAGCAGGTAACACAGTACTTGGCGTGTGTGTTTGTTGAATGTTGAGAATGAATGAACACTTTACTTATTTAACTCTTCCACCTACTTCTGAAGTAGATCCATCAACCCGTCACTGTACTGAATCCTGGCTCTGGGTCACCACTTTCTAGCTGTTGACCTTAGGCAAACAGTTTACCTTTTCTATTTTAGAATCATCCTAAGGATGATGGAGACTAACAGTACCTCCTCGTGGTGGTTATGAGGATTATGCAAAATAATGCAAATAAAGCACCTAGAACATTCCTCATTTTATATATGGGGAAGGTGAGACTTAAAGAAGCTTAGTAACTTGCCCAGGGTAGCACAGCTGCTAAATGGGGGAGCTGGCGCCCAAAGGTAAGTCTTTTACTCCAGAGGCAAGTTCTTTACCACTGTCCTGTTCTGTCTTGCACATGCTGATTTATTCATGTCTCAAAAGAAATGGATGAGCCAGGTATTGTGATCTGAAGCCTTGCAGTAGAACACTTGAAGGCCATTGGCCCCTGGACAGAGCTTCCCTAGACATTTCACATGTTTGCCTCCACGTCTCTGCTTTACTATATCTCCAGAGCTGACCAATACAGTTTTGATTGGCATATCCCTTTCTTCTGATAGGATAATAATTTGTTTAAGTGATGTTAAAGTCTCATGACCTGGGAACCATCCTGAGTCTTCAAGGTGCCTGTGCACTGATCACTGGCCAAAACGTAATGCCCATTTCCCCATTTTTCCTTCTTGGGTAAAACCTCACTGCGTCCCCCACTTAGTGACAAAACACCCAGCCCAGGTCTTCAATAGCATCAGAAGATCTTTGAGTGACTTTGTTTCAGATAAGTGCGATACATGCCAGTACCTCGGCCATAAAGGAGCTGTATTTCTTTCAATTTGCTTTTTCATTGTGCTGTTAAATGATACTCAGTTAACTTTCTATCTAAGGTATATAATACATGGGACAATCAAACATGATTTACTATACTTGTCCATTTTTTCCTTCAATTTGAGTAATTTCAGAGAAAGCATTTAAATATTCTAGTATTTAATACATTTATAAATATGAGTCCACAATTAAGTTCTAGTCGAAATGCATTTTTACAGCACTTAGCATGTATGCACAATTAGGTCCTTAATAATACCTTCTGTTACATCTTCATCTATATCCAGAGTAATTCTTGATATATTAACTATCCAGGTATTATGATTGTTACTCATTTAGACAATGACTCTACATTATTAACTTGACATTTGTTATTTCATTCCATTTTGCTTTTGTCAATTTATAAAACTGATATGCTTCTATCATGAAAAGAGGCCCATCAAAGTGGGATTTCATGTGCTATTGGTTTCTTTTTTTAGTAAAAATAACAAACTGAAGTGTCCTTTGTAAGGCATGGGCTGACTATGTGATAGTTTCTTGAAAAATCAAGGGAAGCTTCCTATCTACTTTAAAGTCTTTAATTTCCACCCAAATTATTATTATGCTTGCTAATAGTTGATTTGTGCAGCTCTATTGAAGAGTCATTGAGCATATGAAACACAGTGTCTCAGAAAACGAAAGTCCGTGGGTCAATTAGAGCTTATCAATAAAAGTAACTTTTAACTAAATAGAAAGATAATTAAATATGACAATTTTTTTTTAACAGTTGGGTGTAGTCTGTACATTTTTGAGACTTCTGTGCAAAGAATTCAGTTATATTTTATGACAAGAGAAGTGGGGGAAGAAACATAATCTGGGCTATAGTGGCCTTCCTTAAAATCCATTACACAGGAGAGACTTAAGTATATATATGTATATATCTTATGTTGCTTCCAAAATGGGATATAAGACAGAATAGCCTTATGCCAAATATTACACCATTGTAGTTTCTATTACATGCTGAGATTTTAGTGGAGCTAAAAAACATATGGAAGAAATTCAGAATATGTGGTTTGGAGTGATTTGGAATGAGTAGCCATTATATCCCAATTTTATCATTTACGGATATGTAATATAGTAGAGTTAGAATCAAAATTAGAAAGGTATTCCAAACATTTTAGGTTGTAATCCTCAAAAAAAGATTAATTTTTACAGGGATTTTAAAGTTGTGTTATCCAGAAAGTGGTTTCCTCTGCCTAGCAGAGTAACTTACGTAAGCATACGTACAGCTATTTTGTGAGGGCCAGCACCTAACAACCTTTTTGGACTAGCTTTAACCAGCACTGACCTTTGTGCCTGAATATTTGTATTACTGGGGTTCCCAAAGACATTTCAAGAAGAGTTGTAAGGGAATCCATTTGAACAGCCTCAGCTTCCTTATGTCCTCTTTCCTAAAAGTGAGCAGCCTGGGGACTCAGTTGAGCGGGAGACCTCATTGCAGCTGCTTCTTTCTCACCTCCTCCTTCTCAATTGCCCTTTTCCCATTTTAACAGAAGGCAAAGGTCTCCCTAGATATAATCACTATGAACATGACTTTGAGATGTTTACTACTAGAGTACTAAACAAAGAGATGCTGGAAAAACTCTGAGTCTGGGAAGTCTCCTTAATCAAGGCAATATAACCTCGCTTTTCTCCCCATCATTAAGGGATACCATCCAATAAAATTTTACTTCTGTGCTTTTAAAATATTTACAAACATTTATCATATTATTTGTCCTATCTAGCTCAATTACGTACAGCTAATAATTGTAATCCTAATTACAAAGGAATGTTAAACATATAGAGCCTTATTGTGTTAGGAAATTTTTAAAAATACGTTTAAATTTCTAAACATATTTTTCACAGCAAAGTACAATGAGGTGATAAAAATATTTTAAAGTAGAAATATATAATTAATTAGCATAAAATCAGGGGAATTGAAAGAAAAAACAATTTCAAAAAAACGAATGTAAAATTTCTAAATATCAATGAATGTCTTGTTCATGGATTTTTTTTTTTCTTTAAAAGGATGATGGGATGAACGTGCTATGATACTTATAGGCCATTGGTACAAAAAAACATTATAGTCATTTTAAAATAACAATATATGCAATATTCTAGTTTTTACAACTATTTAAGCTTGGAGATGGCAATAGTATTCTTTGGCGGATATTCTGCAGATGCATGAGTAAGAAATGTAAAGACAAGTTTTAATGTCAGCCTGTCAGACTGGACACCATTACTCAGTGCTTGTGATGCTGTCCCTAGATGCAGGACTCAAGTGCTTGATGGTCTAGAAAAATGTAGTGAAGCACTCGTCACACTCAGAGTCAAGGGCAAAACTAGATACAGGTCTGAATAGCTTCTGGATAGCACCACTTTGTTGGGATAGAGAAGCTCAAGATTTATTATTGTTAAAGTAGGTCAGGGAAAGAAAAGACAAAAAGATAAGGTTTAGGGATTATATAGCACAGGGTTTTGCCCCATAGTTTTATAGGGGCCAAATTGAATCATGTGTTCTCCTAAATAAGAGTCTGTATACTCATAATTTTATCATCGTCCAAGGTTTTTAGAGGCACCTGATATCACATTCCTCCTTTTCATTGTATCTCGTATATCAAAGGTGCCAATTTTGGATTAAACCCAACCAATTTTTTTCTTTAATATTGACCCAACAAAGATATTTCTTATCTCAATACCTCATGCTTTGTTCCATCAATAGCCTTTATTCAAATTCAGTAACTGCTGTGTTTAACAAAAAATAAATAAAAATAAAAAAATCTGGAGGCACATCTAATAATAGCAAAAGATTTCAGGCCAATATAATAATAGAAAACAACTTAAAAACAATAACAATTTTTAAAAGCAGGCTGCTCACATTCAAATAATAGGAAAACATTTCTATCTTAATATTTGAGTATAAATTTTTTATGTAGCTGGTCATCTTCACTTCTTATAGTTGTAAAAAGGTATTGAAATCAATTAGAATCTGTTGGATTGGGATTATAAAACAAAATTTTACCAGTCCATTTTTCTCTTGGGACTGGTTGCAGGTCTGGGGTGAATGTAACTTCACCAGAGAGCTTTTCTGCATTGCCTCCTCCAACAAGCTCTTGCAATTCCCATATATAACATGGAGAATGGAAGGGATAGAGAGACTGTTCTTCCCAAAGCTCCTATCTCTTTTCCCTCAAAACCAAGCTCTTCAAGTAGGTTTATTTTTTGGCATTTTATTACGAAATGTTTCAAACACATATGAAATGTTGAAAGAATTGTGTAGTGGATACCCATCACTTTCTACAATTAACATTTGACTATATTTGCTTTGTCACTTATCTGTCTCTCTGCCTATCCATCATTTTAACTTTTTTTTTTGTTTTCTTTTTGGGAGATGAGTGACAAAGTAAGTTCTGTTTATCTCCATTATGTTTATGCTAATGTCTAAGCTCTTATTTTCTTGTATTCCTATGCTAAAGCCTTTACAATTCAGCCCTGGGCATCTCTTGCTTCTCTTCTCACCCTACTCTCACCCTAAGGTACCCAAACTGCACTCATAGCAGACTTCTCACCCATCATCTGAACATAACGTGGATCATTGTGGCCTCCACATGTTTGAGAATTCTCTTCCTTATGTGGAGAATACCCATTCTCTGTACTCTCTGACTCTTACGTATCTCTCAAGATCCTTCAAGATCGTTCAACTATCATCATTTCGGTGAACATTTTTTTCTCATGCCTCCAGGCAATTAGCACGTCTTTCCAGTGGTGTGCTGTTAAATTTAAACAATCTGTTTAGGGGAGGAGGGGAGAATGGCCCTAGTTGGTAGCATTTGCAGATTTCCATAGTATAAATTCTTTTCCCTACAGCTGATTTCAGGCTAAGTGGTGGAGTAAAGAGATGCACTTAGTGTACTTGCACTAGCTGACAGAGCTCTAGCACACCACTGCTGCTTCCTCTCTGATGTTCGACACAGGCCAGTGTAGTCGTTCACATAATCTCCCAAAGCAGAGACCATGCTTTATTCGTATTTCTGTTGGTAGCAGTTAGTTCATGGCAGGCTATATAGGATAGGATTCACAAGAATACTTGATTGATTTGGGTAATACATTTTATCCTATATGGCACCTTCTACACATGCCTAATTGAGATAAAAATGAGCAATTTATAGTAGGAACTGTGGGCCAGATGACAGAGCCCACCTCTCTACTGTGCGGCAGGTATCCCACGAGGTAAGAATCTCTTTTCACTCCACATGTAGGCCCTCGACTGTGTGGTGCTGCTCCAGTTTCCCAGTTCCCTTCAGAGGCTGAAATCACCCTGTGGGGATGTAGCACTCAGCAGGCCATTTGGCATAGATACCTTTACAACTTCATGAGAAATCAGCAAGGTACTAAGTTAAGGTCGAGAAGGACATATGTTAAAAGCAAATCTTTAAAGATTCCCTTGATCTTCTCCCCTTTGAGAAAAAGTGTGCAGGGTTGCCTAGATTCTGGAAATAGTAATATGATTCCCCCAGGCATAAGGAATATTAGAGCTTAAAAGTTGAAAAGCAAGAGAGGCCCCAAAAAGAAGAGATAATTATTTCAATGGAAACACACAGTGAAATTTTACTTAAAATTACTACTTTTTTTTAACGTTTAAATGTTGCCTTTCAGTTTTGGACTTTCAGTTAAAAATAAGTGATTATATCTTTTCAATGAAAAATGGTTACCACAGTTTTAATGTAAAAAGTATTGTACGTGCCTTATTTAGTTATTTATTTTTAAAGATTTTTATTAAAATATAGCTAGCATAGAATATATTATTTTCAGGTGTACACAATAGCTATTCAACTTGTATATACCTGAAGAAGTCCCTCTAAGATTCCTTGTAATTCTGGTTTGGTGGTGATAAACTCCTCTATCTTATTCTTGTCTGGGAAGCTCTTTATCTGCCCTTTGATTCTAAATGTTAGCTGCTGGGCATAGTAATCTTACTTGTAGGTCCTTGTTTTTCATCACGTTGAATATTTCTTGCCAGTCCCTTCTGTGCTGCAATGTTTCTGTTGAGAAATCAGCTGACAGCCTCATGGGAGCTCCCTTGTGGGTAACTAACAGCTTTTCTCTTGCGGCTTTTAAGATTCTCTTTTTTCTTTAAGCTTTGGCGTTCTAGTTATGATGTGTCTTGGTGTGGGTCTATTTGGGTTCATCTTGTTTGGGACTCTGCGCTTCCTGGGCTTGTATATTTATTTTTTTTCCCCAGGTTAGGGAAGTGTTTTGTTATTATTTTTTCAAATAGGTTTTCAGTTCCTTGCTCTTCTTTTCTCCTTCTGGTACCCCTATGATGCAAATGTTGGTACACTTGATTTTGTCCCAGTGGCCCCTTAAACCATCCTCATTTTGAGGGTTCTTTTTATTTCTGCTGTTCTATTTGAGAGTTTTATGCTACCTTATCTTCTAAATCACTGATTCAGCCCTCTGCTTCATCTAGTCAACTGGTGATTCCCTTTAATGTATTCTTCATTTCAGTTATTGTATTCTTTATTTCTGAGTGGTTCTTTTTTATGTCTTCTATCTCCATTTTTATTGCTATCTCTTTGTTGAAGTTCTCCCTGAGTTCATTGAGCATCCTTATAGCCAGTGTTTTGAACTCAGCGCCTGGTAAATTGCTTGTCTCCATTTTGTTTAGTTCTTTTTCTGGAGCTTTATTCTGTTCTTTTATTTGGAACATGTTTCTTTGTCTCCCCATTTTGGCTGCTTCCCTGTGTTTGTTTCCATGTATTAGGTAAGGCTGCTATGTCTCCCGGTCTTAGTAGAGTGGCCTTATGTAGTAGGTATGCTGTGGGGGTCAGTCTCCCTGGTCACCTGAGCCAGATAGTCCAGGTACATTCCTTGTTTGGGTTGTGTGTGCCCTCCTGTTGTAGTGGAGTCTTGGTTGCTATTTGCACATCAATGGGAGAAATGGATACATCGGCTGCCTGGTTGTGAGGACTGGCCATGACTACAGTGGTGGAGCTGTGGTGCTGGGGCTGACCCTCCAAAGCAGGATTTGCTTTGGCAGGGTTCTGGTACCTGCCCAGAATGCCCTATCGGTGTGTCATGTCTGTAGATAGCTGCGTGATCCTCTGGATGCGTCTGAAGCTGGCCACTGGGTATGCCAGCCCCAGCACCTCCTGGGAAGGGCCCCACCACAGACCAAAGTTAGCCGCAGCTTGTGCCCTATCAGGAGCCACCTGGCATGAGCCACAAAGCATTCCATAGATGTCCAATGCCCATGCTAGGTTTGGAGGTGCCTTGAGAGGCCAAGCCATGAACTGAGCCTAGCTGTTGCTAGTGCCAGGCTTAGGGATGCTCAGCCAGAGGTGTGGGACCTGATGAAGGCAGGTGCTGCTTGTTTTGGTTTTGTGTACCTTTGAAAAATTCTGGGAAAGTCTGCAGCATGAGCCAAGGCAGGATGTTTGTATGGAAAAGCCACTGAAAGTGATTTGGGTGGGCCTGAAAGTTGGGTTGAGCTGGGTCTTAGGGAAACAGTTAGCCAGGTTGATGGAGACTCAGATATGGTGGCCGCCTGTGTCTGCATAAGGAGGGAGGTCTCAACAAAGAAAAAATGGCTTCCACCAACTCCTCTGTCTGGGAGAAAGCTGCCCTTCTATCCCTCATCCTGAAGCCAGAAACTCAGTTCTTCCCCCTGTGTGTCCTGGCACCTTTTGATCTGCTGCCCCAGCGCTGGAGCTCAGAGCAAGTGAATCCATCAGCGAGTAAATCCAGATGCAGGCCCTTTAAGAGGAGTGGCTGGGACTGCAGCTGCCCTCATCTCACTGAGCTACAATCTCTGCTGCTTTTCACAGCCAGAATTTATGGGGACTTCTCTCCCCGGCACTGGAACCCCAGGCTGGGGAGCCTGGTGTGGGGCTGGGACCCCTCACTTTTCCGGAGGGGACCTCCACAGCTGAGCTATCCCTCCTGATTTTTAATGGTCACACCAGGTGTGGGAGCAGCCTTTTCTTTATCTCCACCCTTTGTGCCAGTCTTGAGGTGGCTTCTTTTTTATGTTCTTAGGTATAGGACTTCTATTCAGCTAGACTTCAGATGATTCTCAATGATGGTTGTTCTGTAGTTTAGTTGTAATTTTGATATGGTCCTCAGAAGAGGTAAGCACAGCATTTACCTACCCTGCCACTTTGACCAGATCTTCTGCCTTCATTATTTAATATCTTGAATTTTAATCTGAGCTACTGTGATACATTTCCACAACTTAAACAGAGCCAGTACCAAGAGTGTTGAATATGACATTATATTTGCATACTGCAGCTAGTAAAATTCTGAAAAACATACATTTTCCCTTGATCTTTCTATTGATTTATGGACTGTGAGGACTTGCAATGGAACATAAGTATTCAAAAAAGAGTTTTAATGATCTTTGGAAAACAACAAAACCAAAAAGAGCAAATATGAAATATACAAGAACCTTTATATTTGAACTTAACTCTATCCTGCTGTTGTTCAGCTCCTTTAAGTTCAATTACATAGTAATTCAGACATTTTATTTGAATATTTTAAATTTTTGTCAGGTTATAAGTGTGTAGTATTAGTTTAATTTCGATTTTGATTATTTGGAAAATATTGAAGGTACTTACCAGGATAAAACTTTGAGACATTAGTTTTTAATGTCTCTTCCTACAGTTTATGATTATGTTATTTGACTTTTTGAGTGAGTATATTCCAATTTTATAAAAATAGTAGTAAAACCTCTTACTTACATGGAATATTGAGAAATTTTAAGAGACAGCATTTCCTCATTAAGAACAGTACTATAATATGCAGTGAATCACCATTGTTGGGAGTACAGCTATGAATACATGAAGTAGAATATCTGTTATACACACTCCAGTAAGTCATTTGGTCTGAAAAAAGTAAGATATGATAAACTAGCTCTGACTATCAAAATGTCCATTTTACATTTAAAATTTAATCATTATTTGAGCATTTTCTGAACATCAGCTAATACTGAGCTTGGAAGGACAGCTCTACATAATTTATTTCTTTCCCCTTCCAACATAGTGTCTTGCCTTTTTTTGTTCTGGTTGTGGTTTTTACAAGTCCTTTATTGAAAGTTTTCACGGAGATTATCCTTTTTATGTATTTTTCATTGTATTTTATATTTCCCCCTTCTCATTTCTCTTAAATATATACAATTTATTTCTAGACATTTAACTACTCCTTCTTCCTATTTTTTTTGTTGAACTTCTAAATATAGTCAGGATTTTTGGAGCTCTCCTACACTTTCCATTCTTTGTGTCTATTAGATGGATTTTACAATCTGACCATACTGTTTGCTATAGAGGGTCAGAATCTTTTCCCTCACTTAGCACATCATGACTTGAGTGGAGTGGGTCGGTCACACTGGGGAATATTAAACATAGAATACTAATAACACAATGTTAGACTAAAAGCAACATTTAACTGAATAACTGGAAATATATATATATATATATATATATATAGGAAAACCACTATAAGGAGACTAATTTCCGTTCCAGTTTTATTTTCCCCCTAACAAATGTCTTTTAGTAATCTCTCATCATAAATTATCTAAAATCCAAGCACAGAAATGTCAAACTTTTAGATGGTCTCAGGACAGGATTTATTGTATAAAGAATCTTAATTACAAAACATAGATAATATTTCTAAAACCTCAGAATAAAGTTTGAGGCAAGGATCCTAGACCCACCCCCATTTTCCCCTCCAGTGTTCCAGCCAGTAGAGTATAATTCTAGGAACCAATAGTGAATAAAAATCCTTGGTTCCACTTGGTCATCAGAAAGACTGGATTGGAGAATGGCTTTCTCCCGTATAGATTTAAACATAACTCTACTCATTTGCAGGCAGAATAGCGGGCAATGATAATAATAAGTCCTGCTGATCAGATGTGTTGGGAGATAACTGCCGTGGTGTGATTGCCACAAGAGAGAAAGAAATGGGCAAAATATGGGTTGTTTGAGGGCATTCCTGTCACAGAGAAGGTGAGAGGAAGCCAGCTCACTGGTGCACACCTTCTGGGGAATACCCACAGGCATGTGAAGTGGGTGTGCATTAGTATAGCCTCTGACAAATTAATGCACTCAGGAGAAGAAAGCGGCCCTTTATGTTTTGACTTCTTTGGGGTGGAGAAAAAAGCAGTGGCCTGTCCTCCAGCCATTTCAAAATGGTATGAGAGTGCTGGCGTGAGTTTTCTTTCTTGTAGAAATGTTAGGGTGGTGATTAATTGTTTAACCCAGTCAAACAATGAAAAAGATTCCAAGTCACATTCTTAGAAGCCCTCTAGGAGAAACAGGAGACTCTTTCCTTCCAAAAAGGTCAGAAAGCTTGTTATTATCATGGATTAAAAGACAAAAACTTATACCAGTTACCATCTAGAGACTACATACAGTCTTTGAACAAATTTTGTGACTTAAACTGTTTATTTGAATTAAGAACATTTCTGATATCTGAAAATAATATTTTGGTTTATTTCTATCAGTGGCAGTAGAATTAGAAAGACAATCTGCTTGTGTTAACACTTTCTACAAAATCCCATATAATGTGTAAAAACCACAATTTATTCCTGTTACCTTGGATTATAAAAATCTTACGAAGAAAGGTGTGTTTCTGTGATTCACACTTTTCCAAACATACCTTCGAAAGAAACTGTTTATAGTGACCATCACCTACATAGATTGATTTTTTTTTTAATTTGGAAAATGTAATAATAAAATATGTAACTTCCTTATATAACTACTAAACTACAAACCATGTATCACCATCTCTCACTAAATTCAATTTAGTAGTTTACTGCTTTTTCCTCTAGAACCTGCAAACCAACCAAAAGATGAAAAAGTATCAGGTGCTAAAACAAATGTTTTATGGCCATTAAATAGTATAGACAATGTTCCAGGGAGCATAGTGATTTGAGACTCCCTGGTTTGATCACTTTGAGGGAAAACTTTTGAAAAATCATTTCCTAAAGTCCTCTTCCCAGCATGGAGACGGGAAATGAGTAGAAGATCCTGGTGACTCACTTTATTTTTCCTGCCAATGCACGTTCTCTTTATATAAACAGAAGAGAAGGGAACTCAACTAGAAGAGAAGGGTAGGAACCTGCCCTGTCTGCTCAGGGATTTTTCAGTTAACTCTTTACCTACCTACCCTTGGAAATCCCAAAAGTTACTCTTTGGCATTTCTGGGACCTGTCAAGAATCACATCTAAATATTAATAGCCAGATGCATAGGTTTTCAAATTGATTTATAGGTAAATCCTCTTGGTGGGGGTGGGGGAACACTGGTTTTGCTTCCTACAGTCTATTATACATGAAAACTTGTAAACGAATTAGTTGTATATAAAGTCACTGACTAGTCAACTCTCTGTTTTACAATATAGGAGCCACAGCTGCAGCCCGGAAGGAGGTGATAAGGAACAAGATCCGAGCCATAGGCAAAATGGCCAGAGTGTTCTCGGTTCTCAGGTGGGATCATCTTTCCTCTGTTTCTGTTTTGAATTCGATTATGTGTGTCATTTAATTAATACGTTAATACTTTAATCTGATGACTTAAGTATTTTACTAGAAGACATTTGCTTTACCGTCATTTTTTTTCTTTTAAATGCAGTTGTCAGTTCCTCACTGTTTCAGTCAAAATGAAATATACTGAATTATTTCTGTAGAGAAAGCCTCCAAACTGTTTCACATTTTATCCTTCTGTTTGCTGCTGGACTTTAAAACATTTATTTCACAATAGGTTGAACATGTGAAATAGGAAAGCTATTACAACCTTTTTTTTTTTTTTTCATTCTGGCTCTGTGGTAAAAGATGAGTTTATTATGTGCATTTCATAGATTTCTGGGAAATGAACATCAACCATAAAGCTTGTTCATGTGAATCTATAGTATTCTAATAAATCACTGAGAGAAACAAAATAGTTATTCAATGTTTTAATTCCCATATAGAAGTTATGTTTTAAATAGGCCATGAATTATGTTATTATTAAGCCTGGATTTAGAAAACAGGAATTTTCTTGAAGAGAATTAACTATACTTTTCTTTACTTAAATTTAATAATTTAATCTTGGGTAATGCAAAGTAACTATATTTCTCTTCCAAAAATTAGTTTAAAATATGTATGTTTATATGTAAGGAGTATATGTAGTCAATTCATAATTACACATTAAAAAGAATAAATAGGAAAATCTTGGGAAATAGTCCATCTACATATTTCATATAATTTCATAACCTAATTTTTGCCAAATTTTTGCCTCAACTCTTGCTCATAGAGTAGCTACACTGGCTGTTTCAATTTCTCCTCTTGCTATTTCTACCCTACTCCTGGTAGAGTCACTAAAAAGTAACTAAATAACTTGATGCCACAAGCAGGGAGCCATAAGGAAAATGAAAAGTATTACCGTTCTTTCTCCAAGACACCAATCAAAGTCAATAATAGCTCTGTGGTAACCAGTCAACTCTTGAAAAGTCATGTTACAGCTGAACATAGAGCAGCGTTGCTCCCTACAGCCTAATGAATGAGGCAGCCTTTGCTCTAACTGAACTTTTAGCACTCATTCCTTCATTCAGTAATAAATAGAATAAAACTTAGGTCATCAGTTCTGTACCATGAAGGAAAAGAAAGCAATATAAAGGTATAGCAGGTGGGAGATGAGGCCCTTTTTTTCAGTATGTGGACAACAAAGAACTTTCTGATTAATGGCATTTGTACAAGTGTGGAGATGACCTTCATGGAGAGATGGCCTAAGAGTGTTCAAAGCCCAGAAAGACAAATGCAAAGATCCTTAGCTAGAAACTAGGTCAGCAGATTTGAGGACCAGCATGGATGCCTGTGTGGCTAGATGTACTGTGGGGCAAAGTACTATAGAAAGATCAAGCTCAGTTTATACCTCTGCACAAACACTTATTTATGGTGCCTCAGATTTATCAATAAATAACTCCTTTTCCTATCTGAAATCTCTATAAGGAGAAGTAAAGACAGCCCCAGAATTTCCGTGTGAAAGTACATTTAGGGATAAAGTAGAAGCCTTTCTTAATATAAAAAATTGTTTCTGTCTTTGTTAGTCTTCAAACCACATGAAGGTGGTAGGAGCAATGCTATAAATCATCAGTAGGTCTTTAACTAGAAAGTCTCTCTGGTCCCCTGCCTGTTGGTACATCAGATGTAATTATTCCCAGCTGAAAAATGGTCTATTTGAACCCAGTGGTGATCAGTGACTTTACTAAGATTGCACATGCTGATAGAAAATAAAAACAAGGTATATTTGATTGCTTTTCTATAATAAAAGTGTCTCAGAAAATTTGCAGAACAACAGGGATTCACATCCAGAGAAAAGTAAGTTAAGCTTGTAAGTTAATATTGAGCATTAACTGTGTACCATATACTGAGTTAGACAAAATGAGCACTAAATTGGAATGCCAGACATGGAAACTATTATCATTCAGTGAAATATGTGGTAGATATATGCAGGTAGGCTCTGCTGTGGAAGAGGACAGCGAGGAGCCCTTGTATTTCCTGAAAGGAACGCTCACTGAGGCAGAGGCTGACATTGCAGGAGGTTTTGAAGGATCCGCTGGATTCCACTGGGTGGAGAATTACAGTGATGGCATTCCTAGAAGCTGAGAAATCGTCAAGAACACAGTCACACAGTCCTAAGAGCAGCGTTTTATGGGGTGCTGGTTAAGTACCAGATGCCATACCCCATGGTGTATGCACTTGACAGGAATCCACACAACGAACTTGCAAGGTCAGGTTGACCTCAGTAAGGAAACTGAAACAGAGAGCCTGTCACTGGTCCAAACTCACTAATGAGCATCTGATTTGAAAGTGAACTATGTAGTCAATGAATTCCAAGTATTTAAAAGAGCTGGATAGTTCAGACATGAAGGTGAGTGAGGAATCCAGTGTAAAAGAGGCTGAAAATGTATTTGAGTCCAGATCCTTGATGGCCTTGCATACGAAAGCATTTCATTTTTTGTGCGTAGGGAATGAGGAACCGGAATGGTTTTCCTGGGATGAGAGGCACACTCTAACCCAGGGTTAGATACTCCTTGTTAATGACAGTGTGAAGATTGGATAGCAAGATGACGTATTGGTGTCCGGAAGAACAGTTAGGAAGCTATTGACATGATCCAAGCTAAACTAGGCTGTGGGAGGAAAGATACAAAGAAAGGGGCAAAATTAAGGAATTTGTGAAGCTGGCGGTTTTAAGCTACAGTGTATGAATGTGGATGGTGGCACAAAGCGGCCTTTGCAGGTAAAGTGTAGGCGTCCACCAATCACATGGACGCACGTAAGACTTCTGTTTTGAGGTGAACGTTGTGAGGAAGCAGCAGGTGCGGAAGGCGATTTCTCTGTTACGTGTGGAATCTGAGGAGCCAGCAGTAGACGAGCTTCTTTCTCTGCATTTTTGGGGGCTAACCACACAGCATCAGTATGGGCTTTGGGTGTTGGTTCTAAATTGCGGTGGCAGCATTTTCCAAAGTTTTTCTGGAGGCAGAACGTTCTGTTAGGTTGGTGCAAAAGTAATTGCGTTTTTTGCAATTATTTTTAACCTTTTAAACCGCAATTACATTTTCTTCGGGAAGGGGAACAGGACTCCACTGGGGAACAGTGTGTACTTCCAGGACCCTTCCCCAAGTCAAGTTGTTGTCCCCTCAATCTTAGCCATGGAGGGTGCCATTCAACTTCAAGTTGTTGTCCTTTCAGTCTTAGTTGTAGAGTGTGCAGCTCAGCTCCAGGTCCATCCGCCACTGCCACTTGCAGGGGGCACAGCCCACCATCCCTTGCGGGAGTCGAGGAATTGAACGGGCAACCTTGTGGTTGAGAGGATGTGCTCCAACCAACTGAGCCATCCGGGAGCTCCACGGCAGCTCAGCTCAAGGTGCCGTGTTCAATCTTAGTTGCAGGGGGCGCGGCCCACCGTCCCTTGCGGGACTCTAGGAACCGAACTGGCAACCCTGTGGTTGAGAGCCACACGTGGGAATCGAACTGGCAGCCCCCTGAGCCAGGAGCACGGAGCTCCAACCGCCCGAACTACCGGGCCAGTCCCCACAATTACTTTTATACCAACCTCATAGTCTGGCTCTCTGGATCCGTGAGCTCTCTTATACTCTTTAATACACCTCTATACTGTTAAAATTAGCCAGAATACAAGAACCCTGACCTATGCAGGAGGTGATGAGAGAGAGAGGAATAGTGTAAGAATATTCCACAATTAAGAAGATGTTAGTATTGTTATCTAAGAAACAGGAAGTATTTTATTGGGAGGACTATGGTAGGATGAATATGGCACATTTTCCTCTGCGATGCTGGTGGAACATTCATGTGGAGGCGGTTAGACATTCTGCCTTGGCGCCTCAGAGAGAGGCGAGCGTTAGAAATGCAGACATGGGAGTGAACACAAAACAGAAGCTGCATAAGCCGGAGAGAGTGAAGGGAGAAAAAGCGTCTTGCAGAGCAGTGCTTCCCAATAGAAATGTAATATGAGCCACATCTGTAATTCTTAAGTTTTCTAGGAGCCATTTTAAAAAAAAAAAAAAGGAAGAAACAGGTGAAATTAATTTTAATAATGTATTCTATTTAACACATTCAAAATTTTATTGCTTCAACATATAGTCAATATAAGACTCATTAAAGACATATTTACATACTTATTTCCGTGTTCTTTGAAATCCAGTGTGACTGTTACAGTTACAGCACATCTCAAGTTATGTTTCAATAGGTTAAGAGACACCTACAGCTGGGGGCACCCATATTAGAAAGCACAGGTCTGGACATAGAGAAAACGATCAGCCAAGGGACTGAGGAGGAGAAGCACTCGGGGTACAATCCAGGACACAGAGTCTTTCAAGAAGGAGGGCCTGGTCATCAGTGGGAAATATGGCAGAGATGTTTGTTTGAGTGAAAACTCAGCAGAGATGGTTGGAATTGAAAATGGGGAATCTGCTAGGAACCTTTGAGAGCATGGGTGTTTTGTGACTCAGAGTGGCTGTCAGAATGTAGGTGAAGTAGGTGAACGGGGACGAGAGGAACAAACTTCAAGTTATGAAATAAGTACGCCGTGAGAAAGTAATGCATAGCATAAGGAATATAGTCAATAAAATTGTAACAACTTTTTACAGATAATTACTAGATTTGTCCAGGTTATCATTTTGCAAGGTATACAAATGTTGACTTACTATGTTGTACACCTGAAACTCATATAACATTGTATGTCAGCTATACTTAAATAAAAAAATAAATAAAAAAGAACATAGGAAGAGAAGAAATATAGCTGAGTGAAAAAGGGAAAAGGGGACAAAGAAACCTGGTTTTGAATATGAGTTCAAAGAAAAAAAAGTTCACTTCATTTTTCCAAATCAATATATTGGCATTCAGAACATTTCTTTTTTATGGTTTGACAGCAGAAGCCTGAAAAGGTTGAAATACCTGCAGGAAAGTAAACAGTGATTAATTCACCATCTCAAATCTAGTATTTTAAGTAAACTCTGCAGTGAAGAATACAGAACTATAAAATATGCATTAATACTGCCATTCTCCATTCTGTTTTCTTTTGACTCACGCGTTTAGGAAATGTTTTTTCAATGTCGGCTGTGTACCAGGGGCTGTTCTGGTCTAGGCATTGTGACGCAGCAGTGAGCAAAGCAAACAGAAGCCCCTGCTCACCTGCAGCTTCTCTAGCAAGGGTGTAGTGAAGCCCCCAAAAGGAAACAAATGACCTCTATAGTTTTTCAGGGGTGATAAGTGCTTTAGTTAAAAAATAAAATAGGCAAGGGGAGACAGGGGGCATGGAGGAGCCTGTGATTTTAAATAGCGTTCTCAAGGAAGTCCTCACTGGAAGGATGAGCTGAGTTGAAGGCAGGGAGACAGTGAGCCAGGCTGATGTCCACGGAAGAGTGTGACTAAACAAGTACAGAGAGGTGGGTGTGGGGTGATGAGGGGCGGCCAGGTGTATTTGAGAAACACAAAGGTAAGTGGACGCTGGTAGGAGATGCTGGTCTGAGAGATGGGTGAGGATGGAAGTGTGTGGGTCAGGGGCTAGTGTTTTAAAGCTCTTGTCAAAGGTAAAGATTTTGCCTTTCACTCTTACTGAGAGGAGAAGCCATCGGAGACTTTTAATAGAAAAGTGACAGGAACTGCATAGGTATTAAAAGGTTCAGCCTGACTGCTACACTGAGAATAGTTATGGGGGAGGTGGGGAGGGAGAGGTGTAAGAGCATGGCAAGAATGGAGCAGAGAGACTAGTTAACCAAGCCAGGTAAGAGATGCTGGTGGTGGTAAGTGAAAGAAGTCAGTCATAAAAGGCACGGTTTGTATGATTCCCTTTATATGAAATTCAGAGAAGCAAACCTGTACAAAGTAGCTTAGTGGTTATACAGGGCTGAAAGAAATGGAGAATGACCTCTAAAGGACAAAGGGTTTCATTTTGGAGTGACAAAAATATTCTAAAAATGACTGGTGATGATTTCACAACTGGGTGAATATATTAAAACCATTGATTGAGTTGTACACTTTAAATGAGCGAATTGCATGGCATGTTAATTATATCTCCGTGAAACTGGGGTAAAAAGAGATGAGGGAGTAGTATTGTGAGAAATGTTAAGATACAGGAAACATGTCGAGGGTAGAGCCCGCAGATTTGCTGATTGAGGACATACGGCATGAGAGAGGCTAGAAGGAGTTTAAGAGGAGTCTTTTAAGCATAACTAAAAGATGGGAGTTGAAGAAAGATTATGGAAGTGTAGCAAGTTTGGGGGGAGTTTAAGAATTCTGTGTGGGTCATGTTAGATGACGTAAAAATGTGGATAGGTAGTTGCACATATTATAAACATTGGATTTATAAAAATGTAAATATTTTTTTGGTTACGTAGGATTACAGATATGAGGTTATTACTATTTCATGGTTCTTTAAGCATTATGATTAAGTGCTACGATTAATAAATATAATTGAAATAATGATGAACACAAAATTGATTGTAAAACATTCATCATAATAAAATGATTTTATATTGGTGAAGCAGTGGGGAAACAGGCTGTGAAAAAGAAAAGCTGGGGAATTTTACCAGTTGCGTTATTGGCTGGTTGTCATTATTTTGCATGTTTATCATGTAATGTCAAAATTCCTTAACAGCCCCCCAAATGTAACTTTTGGTTTCCTAATCCATAGATGGATTTTTTTTTTTTTTTTATCCTCCCATATACTCTCTGGTTTTCTCTCCCAAGTCAAATCAGCTTCATTTCTTTTTGCTGAGCCTTGGTGGGAAAGCTTGCATCTTCACTCCCCTTGGTTCATTTTGAAAATATGTGTGGTGCCACGAGGATGCCCAGCAAACACTTTGTATTGTAGTGCCTGGTTACTAAATCAGAATGACTTTCTGTGTCTTTAATACTCAGAAGAGACTGAACCATCACAGTTGCATAAAGGTAAACTGTATCCTAGTCATGTCATTCACATAACATTACATCTAGATGAATGTAAGAAAATATAGTACGTTTTAAGAAAGAAAAAAAATCCACAGAGCCAAGATGTAAATGTGAGTTGTTACATGCATTGTTTTTCTTTCCAGTCTTTTCTTTTCCTTAAAAGAAAAGAAAAGCTAATGTCCTCCCCCTACTATCATTGTGCCTTTGCAGAGAAGAGAGTGAGAGTGTGCTGACGCTGAAAGGCCTGACCCCCACCGGCATGCTCCCCAGCGGAGTGCTTTCTGGAGGGAAGCAAACGCTGCAAAGCGGTAAGCAGGCCCATTGGTGTGACTGTATGCCCAGAGCAACTCAATCAGCTGTGTTGTTAGAGCCCTGAGTTATTCATGCATCTCAGATCGGTCTTAGTCTTAAATTCTTCTAGGCTCAAAGAAGGATGGAAACCCCACATCAGCTTGACCAGTCATGTCCCACACAATAGCTCCCTCATTCACTGGAATAGTCTTTCCCCACCCTGCACTTCTTCATTTACATGTTGACCACTCCAGGCCTCTCCATAGGACAACTCATTTAGGTCACCTACATGCACAAACAGGTTTGACCACTTTGATTCAATCAGTTGCTAAAAACAGAATTTTAGTTATGTTTTACTAAATGCTCTGATTGTCTATATGATGGATAAACACACACACACCACACACACACACACACCCATAAGTCTAGATTTTAGTGGAAAATGGAAAAGGGTTCTAAAAAGGATGATTTCATTCTTTACTTGAATAGAAATTGAGAGTCCTGTATGTCTTTTCTCTGATTTATACACCCAAAACATAAGAGACTGAGTAGAACCACATTTTATTTTTGGAAAGAATGAAAACATTTCCTTTAAAAGAGAGATTTTGTATTAAAAGATGTAGCTTTCTTGGACGAGTGCTGTCCAATAGAACTTTTTGTGATGATGGAAATTTGTATGTCTGTACAGAAGCCACTGGCAGTATGTAGCTACTGAGCACTTGAAATATGGCTAGTACAATTGAAAAACTCAGTGTTTTATTTTATCTAATTTTCATTAATTTGATTTAAATACCCACATGTGGCTAGTGGCTACCTTATTAGATAATGTGCTACTATATACACTGTTTCACTTTTGTTACTTTCGTTATCTATTTTAACTAATACTATCATTAGAGTCCAGTTTTAACAATACGCTGTGGAAATGTTGCTGTTAGAGTACACTTTAACAGAAATAAAATAAAAACAAAAATACACTATAACATTTTCAAAACAATCTTAGCCTCTTGCTTATTTTCCTATATATCTTTCCCTGAATCTTTTTTGTGTTCTTTTTTTTTTTCTATCTCTGTCCCTCAATCTAGAAGATCCAGGTGTTCTTATGCTCCCCAGCATGCTCCCCAGCATGCTCCCCAGCTCCCCAGTTTATGATTACATTATTTAGACATATCTCTTTTACATAAAGCACTGTTCAAGTTCATGAATACGATACTGCTCAATGATCACATCCTAGCAGCATCACTTGAATTTTTTTTATGTTCATTTGAATTTATTCCAAAATCAGTATTTTTGAGTTTCCACAAAAGGAGAACATTTTCTAAATGAAGGTAGGAAAATACATAGTATTGTAATAAATTCCCCCATAGCTAAAAGTTATTTTAATAGCTTTTTTAAAAAACCCAGAATTTTTTCCACCAAAGTAAACATGTCATCTAAAAAATTAGCATAAATGGATCATTGATCTGCACCAAATGCACAGCTACCTAATTGACATCTGCAGAGTTTTTGATAAGCACATTTTAAGGTACTACAAGTGTATTATCAGAAACTATGGCCACATTTGCTTTAGAAGGATACATTTAATAATGGGTAGTACATATTTCTAATATATTGGTGCTGGTGTGGTTCCATATATTTTGCTTTACTTTTAAATTTAAGTTATTTAAGTTATTACAATTCTTTGTTTTGTTTCCAGATTTTCACTGGTATTTTAACGTAGGTTATTCAGTTTCCTTTTCTGTTACTTTATTTGAAATCCATAGTTTGTGTTATTCTGTGTTGAACTCGCGCACACACACACACACACACACATAACAGAAATAAGTTGGAACCTTATTAGTCCTGAGAATTTGAAAACAGTATATGTTTTAAACCACATACATTAATACAATTTCAAAATCCATGGCCTGACGCCCCTCCTTGTCAAAAAGGAGAAACCAGTTAAAGCTTTACTATTTCTTCTCCATGGTGGTAATCATCCCACTTTCTTATCATGAGGAATTTAGCAGGTACTGTAAGTAAGTTGTAGTGCACATTTGGCAGTTGCCCCAGATTTATAACCTTAAATTATAAGAAATATGCAAATTAAAGTCAAAGGGTAGGATTTTAATAATAAACATTTTGGAGTTACAGAGAAGTTTTGCATTTTTTCACTTAACTAGGGAAATAGCAACTAGCCTTAATAACATAGCAAGACTCATATACCTGTACAGTGGAAATATAAACTCTAACCTTATTATAAAAATTGCTGCTAAAGCAATGGGCTTTTAAAGTTTTGCCTCTGAAATATGCTAATGTTTCAGTACTTAAGCAGATTTTTCTTTAAAATGCTGATAGAATTATTGCTGCTATTGGCATGTTACCACTTGATTGTAACATTTCAATAGTTTTGTTCCCAAAAATGATATTCCAATAAGAAAAACTGGTTTTAAATTGGATTGCTTGGCAAAAGAAGTCCAGACTAGATCATTTTCTCTTTCTTCCTCACCCCTCTAATCATGCTCAGCATTTGTCTTTAAAGAATCACTTGCATTATCAACTCAGACACATTGATTTTATTCTTCCTCTAAATTTACGCCTTCTGCTTTTCCATAGCAGTAGGAAATCGGGCTATTTAATATTAAATAGTGTGAATTACCCCACTGACTCTATGACATTGCTTCAAGTTCTCCCATTTTGTCTGGCATTTTAAAACTGTAAATCACCAAGCATAGTCGTGGTTTTATTGAAATTTGTGTGAATCAAATGCACATTTTAGATTGACCTCGTCCCTCACCCACTCATCGATTCAATCTAAGTAAAAGAAAACTTTCCTCAATGTTTTTCTAAAGGGTTAATCATTTTGTCACTTATTTAAGTGAGCAAAAACCAAAGCAATTCACTCAGAGAGCTGTATTCATCTCATAAATTAAACTTATCATTTTGTTGTGTTTTTCATTCTTTTTGGCATTTCTATTTTGTTGTCTGTGCCAGAATCCAGCACTTACAGGAACATGAATTCTCTTAGCTCCCTTGGTCGTCACTAATTTGTTCTTAGAGTTAAAAATCCTCTGCTCATTTTTCTCATTCATTTTGCACCCCCTTTCTTCTCTTCAGCTACTGTTGAGGCTATTGAGGCTGATGAAGGTAAATTGGCCAGTCCCCTTTCTGTTGTACCTGCAACAGACAAGGGCTCTGCTGGGTGTATTCATTTTCTTTTTGCTGTAGCTTGTACAGAGTGTGTGGGTGTTGGGCTAACAGTTGTGGCTCAGTATTAACCAAAATGTTCTTGCTTTAAAGGGGAAAATGTCCTTTTATGGTTTGTTTGTTTTTTGTTTTCTTTTTTTCCTTAAAGCTATGTTTGACTTTGTATACGAAGAACCTAGGATAGTCACAGAAAACAAAAGGATTATATATCTTGACCAATGTGGGGTGGGGGTTATGGCAGCTGTTTTGACAAATAACGCATAAAACAATATTCTTTGAGCTGAACCATGTCCCTCCCTCAAATCACTTCAGTCAGCACTGAAAAGGAGAGAATAAAAATAGCTTTATGAATTCTAGTCTTCAGAAGTTTCTAGCGAGAAAAAAGATGTCCATTGGAATAGTGCTTTGTTGTAGTTCAACATAATTTATGTTTCTAAAACAATATTCCAACATGAGACAGCTGTGTAGGAGATAAACAGTTCTGCTACTCTTATCAAATTTTAACCTACTGGTATTTGTAGTACAGTGGGCACCAGCAAAGTGGCTGTGGAAGTGGCCGGTGACAAGAATAGTGACTATCGAGTAATCACTCAACTGATTGATGTTTGCTGAGTGTCTGCTTTGCGCCAGGCCCTGTGCTGGGTGCTGCAAGGGAAGTCACGACATGTCCATCACCAACTGTCCTGGCTCTGCTCAAGGAAAACAGAGTTGACCCTTTAGCAATTACTTTTTAATTGAGTGCTTTTAAAATATATAGTTACGAGAGAACTGCTTATCAACCTAATTTTTAATGTTATACATACCATACCCGCTGGAAATTTGAAAAAGAATAATTTGAAGTTCCCCTTTAAAACAAAATTCTTCAGTTGTATTTTGTTCTTGCAAGATAACTTTTTATTTTTCCCAAAATTGTATGCATATTGTCCTTTGATACGATGTAAAAAGTGCCACTTTAGACTCTTTAATTTATATATGATTTGGATATGGTAGGGGAAATGATAGCACTGTAAGAGAAAATACAACTGCTTCCTAAATAGCAGTGAGTAAACTGCTATTTATGTGGGAATTCTCTATTCCTCTTGGCAAATTCTAATCTGCAGTGTGCATTCTTGTTGATAGTTTGGCTGTTTTCTGTGGTTTCTGTGACTCTGTGTTGTGTTAAGTATACTACCAATGTAAATTGCTAATACCCATTGTCTGACCAGCAACTACAGCAGAGCACATTCTTCTGTACCAGGATAGACAAAAAATGATTAGAAATGGAGCCCCATTCCAAACATACTCATTGTCCTAACTAGATTTTGAATTTCTACACTCCCATCTTATTGGCTTTTAAAACCTAGAGATTCCACTTTTATCATTGAAATTAATAAAATCGCTTCTTAAATGATCATGATGATGAACTTTCTATATTTATTATTTATGATGAAATTGTATTCATAGTAGTTTAGAAAAAGAATAGAGTACCACTTTGTGCAATTGTCCTGTCCCTCCAAATAATTGAGTTAGTTTTCAGGGTGGGTACTCATAAGACAGCTCTATTATTTTGCAATTTATTACTAAATTAGAGAAGAATTAAGAAGCTTTGCTTTGGGCCTTGGTCTTTCCCCATTTCCCCATCTTCTTCCTCTCACAATTGACTAATCACCATGATGCTAACCTTTAAAATGCAGAGGGGGAACGAAGTATTTCTCATCGTTTAATGGATTTAGAAGCAACTGTGTTATGTCTTTTAAGAATCTCATCTGTACTAATCAAAGGCACTGCACATTTGCGTAGGAGTGGCTGGCAAAGTTTCAGCTTGAAACTGCTTTCCTTTCTTTCCCAAATAAGGTGGGGGGAGGACAAAAGGTACCATGAAATTGTCCTTGATGAGCCATGGAGATGCAGGCCAATTCAGCATCGGTGATTGGCCCTTCAAAATCTGGCCTGCACTTCACAGGAAGTAAAGCAAACTGATGTCATTGGTTCCCCATTTACATACTTTATTTTCAGCTTACTGGTTGGTGTACCCACTGAAGAAGTCATTAAGTTTCTTGCACAAATGCCTTATCTATCTCTGGAGCACAATTAAGGGTCACTGAAAAACAAAATCAAATTTCATTGCCCCCCCTTTAAGAATTCCTTGGTTTCATTGAATAGGGCCAAAGCCCATCCTATTCATTTTTGCTGAAAGACGTCAAAGGCATTTTCACCGTGTTATTCTTGAAGTATCACTAAGGTCTGCATTAATCTACCAACAAAGAGCTTTTCCTTTGATTTAGGCAGGAATGGCTACCAGATAAACATCAGTTTGGCCTGTTCGCTGCTGAAGGGCGGAAAGTTTTCTACTTAGTGATCTGATTTTGATTTTTCTGAGTTTCTCTTACCTTGTCACCCACTCCACATGCCTCCAAAGTTGAGTGGAGAAAGTGGGAGTTTATAACTTTTTTTTTTTCATGCTATCATTGATTTCTTTGCCAAGAAAGTCTTTGTAGGATTCGGAGATGGCATGGAAATGCCCCAAATTAATTCCTTTGATCTCCTTTTGGCTTCTGCTCTAAGCTCTTTACCAGAATTTTAAGTATACCTGCTTCAGTGACTGTACTGAATTTGCCATGACTAGCAGAATGGAATGGTCAAAGGAGGGCTGTGTTCCAGTCTAAGTCAGGGCGTTTGATGCAGGATTCCGGTAACGATGGGGCCAGTTGACACTGTGGTGGGTCCAGAGACCGGTACCTGGTAGCAACTTTCCTCTTTACATATCCGCTTCGGATGTTGTTCATCTAAACGTTCATGAAGACAAGAGAAATGTTTACATCTTACTCACTTGAAGAGGACATTTTGGTTGGCAAGAGACATTGGCTATTTTCAGACCTTTTGGTTATCTTCCGGTATGGTAAGGAGTCTGTTGTGTTGTGTTCGGGTCCCGTCACTTGTTCTCTAACTGAAGAATTCCCTCTCTCACTGCAAAATCTCTAACATCACTTGATGCAACAGCTGGGCCTTTTGTCTTCCTCTGGCTAACCCGATTTTTTCTTTTTTTAATGATTTTCTGTTTAGCTATCAAAGGATTTTCACCACAACATAAGATCACTAGCTTCGAGGAGGCCAAGGGCTTAGACCGAATTAACGAGAGGATGCCACCTCGCAGAGATGCCATGCCCTCTGACACCAACCGTAACTCCATCAACAAGGCTCTCGCCTCAGAGACTAACGGCACGGACAGCAATGGCAGTAATAGCAGCAATATTCAGTGACCACTTCTTGTTCACTCTTTCCTTTCTTTCCCGTTTTTTTGTTTTTGTTTTTGTTGTTGTTGTTGTTGTTGTTGTTTTTGGAGCTGCAGGGCATGGTGAGGATTGCTGCATATCAGCAGTTGGATGTTCTTGCCGCTGAAGGTAGCTTATTTGCTGTGGGGGCCAGGAATTGGATTCAGTTTACACTATCATTAAAAAAAGAGGGAGAGAGATTAAAAAAAAAAAGCTATATTTTGGTGAGGGTGGTGATTGCACACCTCTTTTGGGTATGCCTTTTAAAAAAGCTTATAGGAAAAAAATTAAAAAGAAAGCTAATGCTAGTATACACTGCAATGTTAGGGAATGAACATGTTTTCCTACTGCATTGGGAACTTCTAGATAGGTTAATGAAAGGTCTTTTATTATGTTACTGGACACGAAATCTTTGTCTAATTTCTTACTCTATTGTACGTTTACAGTTGCAGCACTAAAAATGGATGACATCAAACATTTTTAACAAAATGATGTACAAACTAAATAAGGACTATTTATTGATAATGTTTTGCTACTCTTGTCAGACAATGGCTATAAAATGAATTAGGCAGTCTTAAAAAAAAAAACAGAAAAAGATAAAAAAAAAAAAAAAAAGAATGTTGCAAATTTGTTAAAATGCCAAAAAGGACAATTTAATTTTGTACAGATTATGCTTACCTCAGGTTTCTTTAGTGTGCTTGAATGCCCTTCTTTCAATATAACACTTATTAATTTAGCAATGAATATTATTCTGTTTCTTTTCTTTAAGTTTTAAAAAACTGGAATAATTACATCTATCCTTTTTTGCTGTTTATATTTAGGGGTTTTGTTGATAAATCAAGTCTTGGTTGTGGCTTGCTGAATTAAATATTTATGAGTGGTACATTTTTAAATACAGTGAACAAGACATCATATTAAGTACAGTGATAAAGCATCTATATTCTGTAAAAAAAAAAAAATCTGCCTATGCATGTTTTTTAAGAAAAAAAAAATGGCTGTATCGGCCTGTATGGGACTGTAATGCGCTTAGTGGTCTGACATATACTGGAAATGTATGTATACTGGCGTACTTTATATTCTCTAAAATGCTTAATGCCTTTGAAATTTTGTAATCAAAAAAGCTTTGAAAAAAATCTAAAGGGGAGAGTATTCTTAAAAGTTTTTAACATAAGCTTGTCAGTGCACATATAGATGGTTAGCATGTTTTAGCAACCTTGTGAAATTTAAATAAGTTTGTAGTTACATGTGAAACTCTAAATGCATGGTAACTGTTAATGTCATAATGGGTTAGTTATTTTGTTCTGTTCTGTCATGTGCCACAGATGCGTACTTTTTTCACTTTTTTCCCTTTGTATATCAGTTACGGGTTACAACTGGTTCATTCTGAAAACAACAACAAAAGTCCATTCATATTTTTTAACAATTGTATAAGTGCCCAAGTAATTCACTACAGCCTAAAGCCTTGCCTTTGTAATTTGACTTCTGAAATGTTGGCAATCAAAGCATGCACTTGTAACAATGACAAAGAAAAAGCATTTTATATTACTACTCAATAAAATGTGCATGAACTTAAAAAACTCTCATCCTTTCACTGAGTCTGCTGAAGGGATTTCTGTGCACAACCACCATTGCTGTCTTGTAGGTGCTGGGCCCACCACCGTGCTTCACAGATTTACTCTTAACAGGCTTCTCTGAGGGCCTCGTGATCTCAGGTGTGGTGCCTACTTCTGCTGTAAGAAGCTTGGTGGCTTTGTGTCTCAAATCAGACAAGAGAAATATATTTAAAGAGCAAATGCCATCTTCTGGCTTCCTCAAGTGTGGGAGCCAGTTAAGAAACCAGAGCATTCCTTTTTATTGGCAAAACAAAATTTGTTATCAGGTTGTTTCAGTTGTATTGGATGCCCTATCTGCTAAAGCAAAAAGAACTAAGCTACTAAGTGCATTTTCATCACAGAAGAGAGTTGCATTTGTATTGATAAAAAATTTGTATACCGGCGCTTCAGCTGATATCTAATCACCCAAAGATTTAAGATACAACAAATTTTGCTTTGTTTCTAACATTGTTCATTTTCAGTGCATTTTGTTTTATGTAATAAAGTATGCCTGTTATATTAAATAAAAATATGGCAATTAGTGTTAGTATACCAAAACAAAGGTATTCTAGATATACTCTCTGACAAAGACTATCCCAAATTTATTTTAATGAATCCAAACATTTTGCCCCCTGTGGATATTTTTCCATCCAAAAAAAAAACAAAAACAAAAGATATTCAAGGAAAAAATTTAGATGCAACTTAGTAGAATGATGTGAAACAAATGGTAATTCTGGTACCAAGGTGTTTAATTTCTTTCTTATAACTGCAGAGAAAATGCCTGACAAAAAAAAAAAAAAAAAACACCTTTTTTTTTTTTTTTTTTTTGGATTCCTTTCTTTTGCAAATTGTGCTGAGGCGATTATGGCATAGAAATAAACATTTGACATTAAAATAAGCAGTTGATGTGAGTATTGCTTGGTCTTTCTGGTCAGTAGTTAGGACAGTAATACTGTATATTTTTGCATAGTAATTCAGCCTATCAAATACATCAATGTGGAAATGAAGTTATTTCTCCAAAAAAAAAGGGTAACACTGCCAGACCATCGGTTATTAGGTCTATTTCCTTCGCTTTGGGAGAACCTGTTGAATTCTGGAGTTGCATATGCCAGTGAATCTTCGGCTATGCACACACACACAAACAGCCTCCTGTCCCCTGCCTTCCTTCACCCATCCCCAAGGTGACTTACCTCTCATGGGTTTCAAACTCAGTGCTTAGTTTTCATCTAGTTTTTCGAAGATTAAGAGCTAGATTTGTCCGATCTTACCTCAGCAATTTTTCTTATCTCAAACATTCTCTACTTACAGCCTTTTAAAATATTTTCTGAAGCAAAGAAAGAAATATAGTCAAAGACTGTGTGACTAGGGAGCCAAGTGGGAGGGGGTGGAACACTTCTGTGCATGGACGTGGAGTACCCTCGGGCGGAGCGTCAAAGTGGAAACGTGGTGTCAGCCCAGAAAGAGTTATGGCGCTGCTCAAGCCCCAGGACGATCTTGACGTGAAACGTTTCTTTCCTTCCTCCCTCCACCACATCCACAGGAAATAATAACTTTTAGTACACACCCATTTTTCTGCCCCCAAACCGGGGCCACTGTGTGAAGTCGGCACCATGATTGGGACAGTGGGAACAGCCTTGTCTCATGCTTTTCCTTGACTACGTGCCCCACTCATTGGGTCCCTCCTGTCACACTCCGTTAAGAAGCAGGGACCTTCCAGCTTTCCCTGCCTGCATGCCTACACTTCTTCAAGACTGGAAACTCCTTGAATTGGATAAATCTGAGAATCCCCAAACTAAAAAGCCTTCCTTTTCCCCTAGGATGAGGCCTCTCACTTTATTCACTCCACAAACATCGATCCTCTGCTATATTCCTCTCACTATTCTAGGTTCTTTTTTTCCCCACACAAAAAATGCCTGGCAGTCTTGACAGCATATCGGTTTTCATTATGATGTTAAATGTCAGCATTCCATCAAATAGTGAGTGAGTCAGTGTCTAGCTTAACACTAAGTTGCTTTTTAATGCCATTTTTACTCTCTGCTTCATGGATGTTTTCTTTCCTATGTATTTTAAGGTAATGCTAACCAGAGAAGCCTGTGACGAGGCCCTTGCATGATAAATTCATTTTTTAAAACAAAAATACATCCATAGTAACAGGAGGCAAGAAGTAGTGAAAGAAATGTACCTATTTCTGGTGACCGCATCTTCACAACATGGACAAGTTGGAATGCCTGTTGGAGAACTGAGACCCACCAGAGGAGAGGGTCACTTTTAAGGGAAGACCAAAGAAACCGAAAAGGGGAACAGAAAGAGACCTGATAGCTACAGTATTGAGCTGCTTATTCCAAAAGACCTTGCTTAAATCAGAAGATGCCGACTTATCATAGAGTAGAAGTTGCTAATGAATGAGCAGTTTAACCAGAGCCCGTTTAACTTCAGGAGGAGGCCTCTTGGGTGCCTCCCCTTCTCTGGATGTAAGACCAAGGCCAGCTAGACTCAGGGCCACCAGAACCTTCTGAGTGACGCTGCGTGGAAGGAGTTACGCCAGACAGTGGAAGGGACCCGCTTCAAAGAATAACAAAGTGACCTTTAAATGAGTCAGTCTTTTGGGCGCATAGAGAACTTTGATTTGCAAACTGTTCCCTAGGACCCCATGTTTACAGAAAAGGCTGAGCTTTCTGCATTAACTGAAGCAGGTTTTTATCTATTTTGCACTTTGAGCTTCTATATAACTTAGCAGCTGAGAAGTCTCCATCAGTGAGATTCACACAGCTCGAAACATGGTTATAGGCTATTACATAGCTGAGAACAAAGTTGACTTAAACCCTAGTCCTGTGGCCTTGTCAAGTTATACTTTGAAATGATCTTATACCAAGTGCTGGAGATATCTAGGTGTCTTCCCAACAACTCTACATTGTCTACAGGACTAACCAACATCTTAAAGATGGCATGTAAGGCCATTCATAATCTGAATCTCACTGGTCTCATCTACCTCCACTTTCCCCCACTCGACCCCAAGCTTCAGCCAGGCCAGACATAGAACAATGCTCAGCAAACACCAGGTTTCCTTAGTCCTTTGTGTCATACGTCTTCTATGTGGAATGACCTTTCCCTTGCAGATGTCAAATTTGCCTTAAATACTCAGACAAGGTGTTTCCTCCTCTCTTAAGTCTGTAGTATCCTGTAGTAACCTCTGTTTTAGCACTTAATCCACTGTGTATAACTGTTCATTGTTTTTGCCTGGCACTTCAGTGAGAATCGTCGCTTTGTTTTCTCAGATGTAACACTGCCTGGCATAATGTTTCTTGGAAGAAGGGCAGGTAGGGAAAGAGAATGAAATGTTTTTCAGCATGGGTCTCGTGATATGGATTACCCCAGAGTCCAAGCCTTTATTGAAGAACAGCTGCAACACTTACCCCAATTCAGTATTTCCCTCTTTTCTCATGACTATCTCCTGGGGCCTAAAGGTCTGGAGTGGAACCTACATTTTAATAAGCATCCACCAAAATTCCTATGATCAGACTGGTTTGAGAAACCATGTCTTAGTTTATTTCTATAGCAGATTTAAAATTCAGTCCTATGTTTCCAATTCAACAGAATTTAACATGGACAAAAATATTTTGCTGCTTACCACTGCTGCTGCACGGAATCACATAATTTAATGTTGGTTTCCAGTTGCTTAATGAATATGAATTTAGATGAAAATACAAGAATTATTTGTATGAATCTTAACATTCACTAGTAGATAAGTTATAGGGAAGAGGCGATAGCCTTTTTGAGTTTATAAGACTTCACTTGGAAAAGAAGATTAAGGTGGTAAAATATCTGGATACTCCTAAGTGAAGAATGAATGAAAAAGCTTTGTGTCTTGGAAGAAAACGAAATGCTTTCATATTGAAAACATTGCCTCTTTCACATCACTTCTCCCACTATAACAACCTCACCCACCATCACCACAAACTTGTCATAATTTGTTCAAAAATGCTTTTTGAATATATTTTCAACAGCTTCAAGAATCTCGTAACGTACCAGAAGTTTTACCGTAAGAAAGTCATTCCTTTGGGTTCAATAGCACTTTCTCCAAAAGTCTTTTTTTAAAAGATACACATTAGAGAAGGAAACTGCAAGCCATTGTCAGTTGCTAACATCTTCGTTAGAATTAACATACCACAATTCTGACAGGGCTGATAAAGGCTAGTAAAGACTGGTGTGTTTATAGAGAAGGGAAGGCCACAGCTAGAGCCTGGAACTGCATTTTCAAGCAGGCGGGAGCTCTGGCACTCAGAGGAAACGACTCCTATCTGATCATGGGGAGCATATATTATGGAGCTCTCTGTGCCAGGCACGTGCCAGCAGACAGGAAAATACAATGGAACTCACAACACAATCTTGCCTCGCATAATATGCAATGGCAGTGAAAATAATTCATGTTTTGTGCTATACTTGCTCACTTCTCTGTAACATACTCTCTCTGACTTCCAGTCTGGAGCCAGAACTGGGCTGGAATGTATAGCTCTGCTACTGACCAGTTGTCTGTGTGACCTTGAGAAATTGGCTAAGCCTCTTTAAACTTCATTTTATCCTTAGTAAAACAAAGACAATAAGAGTAACTAATGTGTAAACATCACGGAGATTAAAAAGGACAGCACAAAGAAAGTACTTGTTACGGTGCCTGGCACAAAATAAGCACTCAATAAACCTTAGCTTTTGTTGTGGTGTTCAACAGCAGCTCCGTCACACGAGCACCTACAATAAATATTCCGTACATGAAGGGGGGTGTGTAGGGGGAGAGGGGCGGGGATGGTATGTGTATTCCGAAAATCCTCCTAGAAGAAATGGTGTGGGGTTGGAACCTTCATCGGAGGATGGGTTGGTAGGACAAGGAAGCTGGGGAGGGGACGGGAAGGCACTCCAGCCGGGGAGAAAAAGTAAGAGCACAAAGAAGACCCAGAAGAAGAGTGATGTGCGTCGCTGTGGTGAAAGCCTAACAGGTGGCCAAAGGAGAATGACAGGTGAGAGTGGAGCCAAATCAGTGATTTGTATCGGGCATCTTGGCTGCACGTAACCAAATGCATGGCTAAGTGCTCACACCGTATGGACATTCACAGCTACTGGACAAGAACCTCTGGGACCGTCTGGTCCCAGGATTAGTTTAATGGCTCAAGCTTATCAGCAAGGACCTCGGCTCTTTGCAGGTTTCTTCTCACACTATCCTTCTGTTTGCTTTTGTTCTAATGGTTGCAAAGGACGGTCACAGCGTCTCACGTCACTGTCTTACACAGCGCTGTCTGACCACTGGGAAACACCACCACAATAACCTGGAAATCAAAGCTGCATTTGCGGCCTATCGTCGTCATGTAACCAATACCTTGGCAGGGTCATAATAAATCTAAAAAGGGCAAAGCAAAGGCACAATATTTACAAGGGTTTTTGTTTTGTTTTGTTTTGTTTTGTGTTCTGTCTGAGGTGGATATTTCTATGCAGGAGCCTGATGAGGATTGGGCAAGATTTGTGACGTCATAGTTTCACATGGGTAGAAACAGCACAAAGAGGGTTACTAAGTGAATTTTGAAGAGTTAGCAGTAAATATCTGGGTTAAAATAGTACACAGTGTTTTGGTCTCTTAAGTTACCTAAGATATATATGACAATTAAAAGCAAAAATTATAAAACTACAAGATGCTGATGAAAGAAATCATAGGAGACCTAAATACATGGAGAGACGTGTTGAGTTTGTGAATTGGAAGACTTGCTACACAGCCATGCATCACTTAATGACGGGGCTACACTCAGAAATGTGTTGTTTGGCAATTTTGTCCTGTGCCAACATCACAGAGTGCACTTCCACAAACCTGGACAGTAGTCTCCTTCCTATAGGCTATTCCTAGGCTACACCTGTACAGCATGTTATCGTTTTAGGCAAGTGTAAAACAATGGTATTTGTGTCTCTAAACATATCTAAACATAGGAAAGGTACAGTAAAAATACAGTATAAAAGATAAGAAATGGTCCACCGGTATAGGCCACTTCCCAGGACTGCAAGCTGCTCTGGGTGAGTCAGTGAGTGAGCGGTGAGTGAATGTGAAGGCGGAGGACATTGCTGTACACTACTGTAGACTTATAAACACTGTCCCACAAGCCCTCCCCCTACAGGGTCAGAAAGAGAACGTCAAAGCTGTCAGTGCTGCTCCATGAACAGGGGTGTGGACTGGGTTGATTAGAAATATCAAGGAGAAACTGCCCGGGGAAGGTCTAGATCACTATAACAGTAACTGTCAAGAAGGACTGAAAGGTGGCCTGAGAATCAGTAGGAATAAGAAATCAAGATGGAGAGGGAAAGGAACACGGGATTGTCGTGGCAATGTGCTTTTGGCTATTGCATGTTGGAGCAGTGGTCCGATTAAGGAACTCTGTGGTATTTGACATGGAGAGGGTATAAAACTGAGGACTCAATATTTTGACTTTGGGAATTTGTTTTTGGTTCCATTGACCCTGTCTGGCACAAAGGGCTCTCTCTGGCATTAAATTGATGGAAGAAATAAAACTTACCTATGGTTTACATCATTGCAACCTGAAAATATTTCCAAATTACAGGGACAGGCTGGTTCCACATTACCACAAAAATTTTTTGTCAAAATGGCATTTACACTTAATGCTTGTTAAGGTGGCTCCTGTGGACCTGTGTCCTTGTGCAGTATCTTAGATCCTCAACAAAGAATTTACAGCAATGCACTCTGCAGACCATCAAGCTAGATCTGGGAGGGCTGTAGCGCCCTCTGAATATGTAGCACTAGGTAGACAGACTCCTGAAACTGGTCAGTAGCTGACTGATTGGGGTGTAATCTGTGCACTCAAAATTGAGGCGCTGTGAGTGAGAGGGAATCTATTGCCAAGTCCCACAGATACTGCTCTCATCAGAGAAAAAACAATTCCTCCTGAACCACGTATCCTTCCATTTCTTACAGGAAATTCAAGTCCATGACAATCTTACGGGGCCACTGTCATATATGTGGTCCCTCACGGATTGAAACATCTTTATGTGGCACATGACTGTACTTACTATGCCAGTTCTTTTCAAATGAATCTATACATTTATGCAATCCCAATTAAAACAACAGCAGGATTTTCATGCAGATACAGACAAGTTGATTCTAAAATCTATATGGGAAGGAGAAAGAGCTAGAATAGCCATAACAATTTTGGCAGTCAAAGTTGCAGAAGGGCTCATACTACCTAACTAAAAAATCACTCTAAATCTACTGTCATCAAAATAGTGTAGTACTGATGAAAAGATAAAAACATCAACTTATGGAACAATAAATTCCATATACAGACCCATACAAATAGTCAACTGAGAAATGTGCAAAGACGATTCAATAGAGAAAAGATAATTTTTTCAACAAATAATGCTGGGACAATAGGAGACACATTGGCAAAGAAAGAATTCAACCTCACACCTTATACAAAAGTTAACTAAAAATGGATCATAGACGTAAATTTAGAAATTTAAAACTCAAAGTATGAAATTTTTAGATAAAAGCATAGGAGAATATTTTTGAGACCTTGGGTTAGGCAAAGATTTCACATGTATGACACCAAAAGCACAAGCTATGTAACAAAATGATAAATTGAACTTCATTAAAATTACAATGTTTTGCCTTGCAAAGGACATAGTTAAGAGAATGAAAGGACAAACAATAATGTGAGAGAAAACATGTTCACATCACATCTCTACCAAAGAACTTATTACAGAATATACATAGCTCTCTCCAAATACAACAGCAACAAACAAACCAATTAAAAATGAGCAAAATATTTCAACAAATACATCAAATAAGATATATAGTTGGCAAATAAGCACATGAAAATATACTCAACATCATCAGTCACTAGGGAGCTACAAAATAAAACCACAATGAGATAGCACTATATAGCTATTCAAATGGGGGAGGGGGAGGGAGAGGGGGTGAGAGAGAGAGAGAGAGAGAGAGAGAGAGAGAGAGAGAGCAAGCAAAAGAGAACTGACAATATCAAGTGCTTGTTAGGCTGCAGAGCAACTGGAACTCTCATATATTGCTGATGGAAATCCAAAATGATACATCCACCCTGGATAATTCTTATAAGGTGAAACATTTTCAGATAAAGTTATCATATTTCCCAGCAATTCCATTCCTAGGTATTTACATTAAAGAAATGAACACTTAATGTTTACACAAAAATCTGTACACAAATGTTTATAGCAGGATCACTCGTAATTACCCCAAACTGGAAACAAACCAAATGTCCTTCAATCAGGCAAATGGATAAATAAATTGTGGTACTACAGCCAAGCCAACGCGATATTACTCAGCTATAAGAAGAAACAAACCATTTGAAATGGGCTGACATGTGTCCTCCCAAAAAAGATATGTTGAATGGGATCTTATTTGGATATAAGCCATTGCAGTTATAATTAATTACGATAAGGTCACATTAGAGTAATGTGGAAACTTAATTCAATGTGACTGGCGACCTTATGAAAAGGCAACCCTGTAAAGACAAAGAAAGGTAAAATACCATATGATGATGAAGACAGAGATTGGAGTTGTGCAACTACAAGCCAAGCAACACTAAAGATTGCTGGCAAGCCCCCAGAAGTTAGAGAGAAGCAAGGAAGGATTCCCCTAGAGATTTCAGAGGGAGCGTGGACCTGGACACCTGATTTCAGACTTCTACCCTCAAAAACTGTAAGACAATAAATTTCTTTTGTTTTCAGCCACCCAGTTTTTGGTACTTTGTTGCAGATGCTCTAGGAACCAATACACAACTGATACACACCATAGCATAATAAATCAAAATGCATTATACTAAATGGAGGAAGCATCAAGAATTGTGAAAGGTTGGAGGTCTTACTCTGCTTACAAGTTGACAATTTAGCCTGCCACAGGTTTGTAGGTGCTGACAGAAGAAAGGAGACTCCTGGATCAGAGACAAGGGACTTTATTCCAGCACAGCATCCAGCATGAGCTTCATGTTGGAATCAGTTCCCCTAGCCCCCAACCCATGGGCACAAGGCAGAGGCAGATCCAGGTTAAGAAAAATACAGTAGGTTTTTGTCACAGCTGAGGAGTTCCACTTTAGAAAACCCTCAACCTTATAAAGGACGCTCCAAGCAATCCTGTCCAACATTTGCCTTGTAGGGAGACCTAATTTTTATAATCCAGGTCAGGAAATAAATCTGCCCTCTGCCTCAGAGGGAGATGCTACTTCTATCACAGCAAACAGCTTTGAAACAATCATAGCAAAGAATCTCGAAAAGGTAATCTGGAACACAGCTGTCACAAGACATGTAGATACACAGTGGAGAATTGCCTCCCAACAGAAGGCAGTCTCAAAAGATTACATGCTGTATGATTCCATTTACAGGACATTTTGTAAAAGGTAAAGTTACTGTGATGGGTTCTCAGGGGTTAGGATTGGAGTGAGGGTTGGGTCAGGATGAGGGAATCTTTTGGTGTGATGGAACCATCCTTTGACCTAATTGTGGTGGTGCTTATATGAACCTATACGTGTATTAAAACTCAAAGCTATACATCAAAACAAAAGCTAATTTTACTATATGTAAATTATAATATTTAAATATTAACAAAAATGAAATGTTAATAAATTAAAAAATGCTTATTGCAAAAAGAGGTCACTGGATCTGAAAGAGTTACAACCAGTCCTTCTATTTGGAGTCCACTAATAGTTTCTGAAGTACGGCTTCCATTTAAGGGATCAGTGGTTAGAGGCAGCCTGGTCTGAGCCATTTACACAAGCCTAGGAAAGTTCATGTACACAGTCCACAGGAAACACATACAATAAAGTCTTTGAGAATTAGAAGACAAACATTAGCTTTTTAATGTCTGGTTCTGACATTTGCTCAATTTAAGAGGAGTGAGTCTTCAGGGGAAATCGTTCTCCAATTGTGCCAACTTTCAATTACTTTCAAGCAACCAATTACATGATCTATTTCTTAGAAGATAAAGTTTTGACCTAACATCCTTGGCTGAATGAGAACACCAGATTTTCCTTGCCAATATGAAGGTATTTTTCATTTTAGAAATAAAATGGAATACTATATTACACCTGACCTCTTTTCCCATCACAAACCAGGCCATCTGTGCTGAAACTCTTTTTCTCCCCCATTTATTTTCCAATATGCTTTTTTCTTTTTTAAAATAGATTTTATCGGGGAAGGGGAACAGGACTTTATTGGGGAACAGCGTATATTTCCAGGACTTTTATTGGGGAACAGTGTGTTTTTCCCAGGACCCATCAGCTCCAAGTCCAGTTGCCGTTGTTCAATCTTAGTTGCAGGGGGCGCAGCCCACCATCGCTTGTGGGAGTCGAACCGGCAACCCTGTTGCCCAGAGTGCACACTCTAACCAACTGAGCCACCCATCCGTCCTGAAATATGCTTTTTCTCTGTCAAGAATACTACCATTTTAAACCCTCTTAGACCTTCTCCTAAAGCAGAGCTGATGCTTTGGGAAAACTGTTTAGAAGATGGTTAATTAATTTCATAACAAATGCTTTTGACTTATTACCAACGATTTCTGCAAGGAGTAAATATTGTGTGTAAATTAAGCCACTTATGTCAATAGATACAGTAGCTAAAAAAAAATGACGAAATATTGTTGTATTTAACTTAGCACATAAGTCTAACTTCTCATCTATGACTTGTTTTACAACCACAATGATTAAAGCAATTTCCTCAGCCTTGTTGTTTCTTAAAAGAGTGAATAGAAAAAAATAATAACTATCCTACTGCACTTAGGAAGTCACCTGAAAACACTGGGTTAATTGCTCTTGATCCTAGATGTTTTCCCCAAAAAACATTTTTATTTTCCTCTAGGTTCACTGTTGAGGTCAGTTTCCTTGGGTTGCTTGCAATCCATCCTTCGCACAACTCTGCCACATCCATTGCTTATAGATCATGCAAACCCCAGACACATATTTCCTCTGTCATCTGTTTGCAGACTTAAGCTGACATAATATTTTATTCTTTTGTTATTCCATTTGTTTGGTTCTTTGTAACCTTTATATGTTCATACCTATAGTTTTTATTAAGTATAGCACAACATTTTTGACTATAACAATTTTGGGTACAATTACAATCACAAATAACTTAGAAGGCAGAATTCCTGATATGAAAAACTATGACTAGGCCTCATGTAATTAAGGGAAATGTTTTGCACTTCAGTTATCTGAAGACACTCCAAGCAATCATGGAAATGTGACTCCAGGTCTAAGGCTGCCTCCAATCTCACTGTTCTGAGGGAGAGACTGGAATGAGCAAGTTTTAGCAGTAAAGTAGAATACTTCCTTGGAAATTGAAATTAAAAGAGTAGTGAATTCCTAGCAAATTTTTAACAAAAATCTATAATCAGAAGCCACAGCTTTTTCTCTTAGATAAGTTGCGTTTAACTGAACTTTGGAGGAACAAGCCATTGCCGTTTCCAAACACAGTTAATATAGAGCATTTGCTCTGGCTCTTCAAAATTGACCATTGGCTTCACAGTTACATCCAATTTAATATAACATTTTGGCCATCACTCTCAAAGTGTTCCTACATCTTTGCTCGCCCCTACCTTTCTTTATCTTTCACCAGAGGCCTTCTTGTTGCCTTCTCATGGTTTCTTAATGTAATTCCCTCAAAGTGTCTTCCTCCAATTAGCCCAATATCTTTAAAAAGTGATTTTTAAAAATATTAGCAAAAAGAACAATCCAAGATGGTGGAGCAGATAAACACTGTGCTCCCCTCAGACCATGAACACATCAAAATTACAACTAAATTACCAACAAACAACTAGGTGAACCATCTGAAATCTAGCCGAACAGAAGTTTTATAAAAAAGGGTGTGAAAAAGAAGTCCCGTTGAAACTGGTAGGAGTGGAGACATGAAGCAGGCTGGCCCAAAACCTCTGTGTGGCTGATGAAAGTTGGGAGGGATATCTTGACCACAGATGTTCCCCACAGAGGAGCAAGGGACCCCAGCTCCAACCAGGCACCCCAGCCCAGAGTACTGCTGCCAGAAAAGGAGGCTCCACAACATCTGGCTATGAAAAACATTGGAGATTTCAACTTCTGGGTGAGATGGAAGGCTCAGAGATGGGAAAGGCTCAGAGACGGGAAACCCAGACATCCTCTTAAAGGGCCCATACAGACTCTCTTGCAAACACTCACCCTGGGGTCCAGTGGAGGGACAGTAACTCAGGGAGCATTGGAGACATATGGCGGGTAGACTGAGGTGGAAGATAGTCACCATTTTCCCTATGTAAGGTTCTTCTTCCAAGCACCCATCTTTCCTGTGTTGAGCCATTCCTCACTCTCATAGCCAAATCTGAATATGAATTGGTCTGGTGAATACCTCTTGCTCTACCCTGGTGACTCACTGAGATCTCGCCATACCCAACACAAGGTTTTAAAGACGGCTGAACCTTAGATTAGATGGCAACTGGCAGCAGGCCTCAGTGTGTCCTGGCTTTTTGTGGAGGTACTCCAGACCCAGTATGGTGGCAGCCATCCTTGGTTCATAGTGTGGCCTCTCCCACCCACCTCCAGGACCAGTACAGGCAGTGACGAACCAGAGATTGCTTTGCCCCTACTAGGTACTCTCTGGCCAATCATAGGCAGTGGCTGACCTGGGCCTGCACCAGAGCCTCTCCGAAGAGACCACAGAACCAACATACTTGGAGGTTGGCTTCAGACCACAGCAGAACACCACCCATTAGCCACACAAGCAGCACACCCAAAGGGCGGTCTCAACAGGCACCAGAGCCCACAGGGGCAAATCCCACTCTGTGTAATAAGTGCCTCTGCACAGCAGCCCATAAGTGCTGGATATGGCCAAACCCCACAGCCAAGCAGCCTGAGGCTCAGTCCCACCCACTGATGTGCCAATAGCAATCAAGGCTCAAATATAACAGGAGGGCATACACAACCAACACAAGAGACACTCCTGGAGCACCCCAAGCAGGTGACAAGGGAAAGTGTGCCAGGGCCCCACAGGTCACCTACTACATAAGGCCACCTGGCCAAGACTGGGAGACATAACAGATCTACCTAATATATAGAAACAGAGAGAGCCAAAATGTGGAAACAGAGAAGTACACCCAATGAAAGAACAGGAGAAAACTCCAGAAACAGAGCTAAACAAAATGGAGGCAAGCAAGCTACCAGACACAGAGTTCAAAACAATGGTTATAAGTATACTCAAGTAACTTAGTGAGAAATTTAACAAAGAGGTAGCAAGCATAAAAAAAGCATACAGAAGCCATAAAAAAGAACCAGTCGTAAGTGAAGAATACAATAACTAAAGTGAATAATGCACTAGAAGGAATGACCAGCAGACTACATGAAACAGAGGATCGAATCAGCTATTTAGAAGACAAGGTAGCAGAAAACACCCAATCAGAACAGCAAAAAGAAAAAAAAGAATCCAAAAAAAAATGAAGATAGTTTAAGAGAACACTTATTTGAAGAAACAATGACTGAAAACTTTCTTAACCTGAAAAAGGAAATAGACATGCAAGTCCAGGAATCACAGAGTCCCAAAGAAGATGAACCCAAACGGGCCCATACTGAGACACATTATAATTAAAATGGCAAAGGTTAAAGACAAAGAGAGAATCCTAAAAGCAGAAAACAAAAACAAAAACAAACACACACTCAAAACAAACAAACAAACAAACAAACAAACAAACAAAAAATGGCAACTACTAATTTATGAGGGAGCCCCCATTGTCAACTGATTTCTCACCAGAAACTTTGCAGGCCAGAATGGATTGGCACAAAATATTCAACATGATGAAAAGCAAGGACCTATAATGAAGATTAGTCTACCTAGAAAATCTATCACTTAGAATTGAAGGACAGATAAAGAGCTTCCCAGATAAGAAACAGCTAAAAAAATTCATCACCACCAAACCAGTATTACAAGAAATGTTAAAGGGACTTCCTTAAGAGAAAAATAAAAAAGATCAAAAATATGAATAATGGGGCAGATGGGTGGCTCAGTTGGTTAGAGCACGAGCTCTGAACGACAGGGCTGCTGGTTCGATTCCCACATGAGCCAGCGATCTGAGCCCTCCACAACTGGAATGAAGTCAATGAGCTGCTGCTTAGCTCCCGGGTGGCCAGATGGCTCAGCTGGTTGGAGCGTGGGCTCTCAATCACAAGGTTGCTCGTTGGACTCCTCGACTCCCGCAAGGGATGGTGGGCTGCACCCCCTGCAACTAACAATGGCAACTGGACCTGGAGCTGAGCTGCGCCCTCCACAACTAAGATTGAAAGGACAGCAACTTGACTTGGAAAAGTCCTGGAAGTACACACTGTTCCCCAATAAAGTCCCGTTTCCCTTCCCCAATTAAAAAAAAATATGAATAATAAAATGGAAATAACTTCATATCTATCAACAATTACTTTCAATGTAAATGGATTAAACACTCTGATAAAAAACATAGGGTGGTTAAATGGATAAGAAAACAATTGTCACCCCAATAAACTTTAATTAAAAAAACAAACAAACAAAGAAAAAATCCCTTATATATGCTGCCTCAAGAGACTCACTTCAGATTAAACGACACCTACAGACAAATAAAAGGATGGAAAAAGTTATTTCATAAAAATGTAATGGAAAAAAAAATGTGGGGTAGCAATGCTTATATCAGATAAAATGGACTTTAAAACAAAAACTATAACAAGAGACAAAAAAGGACCCAGTAATCCCATTTCTGGGGATTTATCCAAAGAAACCCAAAACACTCCTTCAAGGATGCTCATCCATATGTTCATTGCAATATTGTTTACAATGGCCAAGATGTGGAGGCAGCCTGGGTGTCCATAGATAGATGAATGGGAAAAGAAGGTGGTACATATATACAATGGAATATTGCTCAGCCAGGGAAGGGAATGGGTTTTTGCCATCTGCGGCAGCATGGCTGGATCTGGAGGGTATTATGCTGAGGGGAGTATTTCAGACAGAGAAAGACAGATGCAATGTGATTTCACTTATATGTGGAATCTAAAGAACAAATAAACAAATGAAACAGAAACATACTCATAGATGTAGAGAACATTTTTATGGTTGCCACTGGGAGGGAGGTTGAGGGAGTGGGTGAAAAATGGGAAGGGATTAAGAAGTGCAAATTGGTTGTTACACAGCAGTCATGGGGATGTAGGTATAGCACAGGGACTATAGTCAATAATATTGTAATAACTATGTATGGCATAAGATAGGTGCTAAATTTATCGGGGTGATAGATGAGAAGGTGGTTGGGGGACAGGGTGAAAAAGATGAATGGATTAAGTACGTATTAGTAGTTACAAAATGGTCATGGGGATGTAAAGTACAGGATAGGGAATATAGTCAATAATATGGTAATAACTATGTATAGTGCCAGGTGGGTACTAGACTAGTAAGGGGGATCACTTTTTAAATTATACAAACATCTAACCACCATGCTGTACACCTGAAATTAATAATAATATTGAATGTTATTATAATTGAAAAATTAAAAAGTGGCTGGAAGGTGAAGGAGAATAAGAAGTTCAAATCTCCAGGTATAAAAGAAATAAGTCATGAGGAAGTAATGTACAGGATGGGGAATATAGTCAATAATATTCTGATAACATACGAGGTCTGACAATTAAGTTTGCAAAGTCATCCTAGAAAAAGTGCTACACACCTCATTGCTGAATATCACTATGGTCACCTTCGAAGTACTCCCCTTGGGAAGCTATGCACCGACACCATAGCCTAGTCCACCCTTCAAAGCAATTTTGGAACTCTTTTTCTGGAATAGCCATCAAAACTGTCATCATATTACCCTTGATGTCCTGAATGTCATCAAAATGTCTTCCTTTCAATATTTCCTTTATCTTTGGGGAAAGAAAGAAGTCATTGGGGGCCAGATCAGGTGAGTAGGGAGGGTGTTCCAATACAGTTATTTGTTTCCTGGCTAAAATCTCCCTCACAGATGGTGCCTGTGAACTGGTGCATTGTCAAGATGCAAGAGCCATGAATTGTTGGAGAAAAGTTCACGTCATTTTCGTCTAAGTTTTTTTGCAGCATTTTCAGCACTTCCAAACAGCAAACTTGGTTAACTGTTTGTCCAGTTGGTACAAATTCACAGTGAATAATCCCTCTGATATCAAAAAAGTTTAGCAACATCGTTGCAACACATTCATGAACTTAATTGTCAAACCTCACAGTATGGTGTCAGATGGTTGCTGGACTTACGGTGATCACTTCTTTAGGTATATAAATTTTCAACAACTATGGTGTACACCAGAAACTGATATGTTGTACGTTAGCTATTTTTTTAAATAAAAATCTTAAAAAAAAAAAAAAAAAGAATACACTGGGGGCAAAAATGCATTGTCCTTGCTCTTGTGGGCATTTGGTAAATCAAGTAGAATTAAATCTAGTTGCTTTCAGTAAACCAGACGTTGAATATATGAAAGGAGTGAATGCTGTTTTAGTTTGGATTTCCCCAAAGCAGAGCAGGCAACAGACTTAGGATGCTGGTAGTTTATCCCAGGGGGCAGGAGTAAGGGAACAGAGAGGGTGCTACTGAAGGATTGCTAATGTAAGCCAGGCTGGCTTGATTCTACAAGGACCAGGGTGGGAAAGTGCAGAATGCCTCCAAGAACTGCCCCCTTGAGAGCTGAGAGATGGGTCTATACATCCACCCACTCCCACTGTTTGAGGGCTGCTCCCGGGGGGCATGAACTCTCCTAGATTCTCACTCTGTTTGCATGTGGGCTACAGGAGTTCCAGCTTTGTCTAAGAAGGAAATGAGGCAGAATGCAGAAAGACATCTGCTTGCTTGGGGACTGACACTAGGTGAGTCTATGTGCAGAGGGAAACGCCCACCGCCTCCGCATTGAAACAGGACTGCAAGGCTGAAGAGATGTAACAGAAGCCTGAGGCATCAACTCCAAGAGGCATTCTAAGGCTGCTTTTCCTGATGCTGAACAAAAGTATCATGATTGAAGTCTCCAAAAGAGAAAAAAAAAAAGAAAAAAAAAACTCAGTAGAATGTAAATCTGTTCAACTGATCTTATAAAATTGGTCAGGGGATGAAATCCAGCCTCAAAATCATTTCTCGCCATTAGTTATTTCCAGCTTGGGAAATGTGTTGGCAACATCCAAATCAAATATTTTGGTCCTTATGGCTTTCTTTTCTTTCTGTCTTAGACCCATGGTCCTATGGCCTTATGTTGTTTGAAGAAAAATTGACAGTAGGATAAAGGAAACACATAGGCGTGAGGCTACAGATAGACACAAACAGATTGATCACATAGGCTCTGCCAAAGGAACAAGCAAGACTATTTTTATCTACAAGAATTATGCTCTCATTTGTATTTGAATACTGTGTTCTAACTCATCACCAAAGCAATCTACTGCTGTTTTTTCCCTGAATAATAGTGATGGATTTACTTTCATCATTCCACACTTTACCCTGGATGTTTTTTGGCCAGTAGCAAGTATGTGTAGTCCATGCTCTGGGACTAAGTTCACAGATATTTGATATATTATTCTTTGTAAGTGCTGGTATGATTAAAATATTTCACAATAATGTTTACAACTTCACAAAATGTTAAAAATGTGTGAATTAAGGTGAAAGCTATTGTTTATTATTTTTACACCATTTCTGTAAGTCTAACATATATTTTTCAAGATGCAATTTTAGAAAACATTACGCCATACATAGCTGCATAAGAAATACATGATTGGTGAAATAGGAAAGTGTAAATACACAGGATAAAAAGTTAAATCAAGAAATATCACTGCCCCAAAGAGATAAGCAGCTTCTGTTATATAACCTTCTAAATTTTGTGTGACCCATAAAGAAGAAATCAATCAATCAATCAACAATTGAAACAGACACAGAGCTAACACAGATATTAGAATTAGGAGGCAAGACCATTAAAAGAATTACTAGACTGTATTCCAAACTAAGCAAGGTCAGTACTTGCACATCCCTGAGAATGAGTGTTTTCTTAAATTTTGTGCCCTAGATACATCTCATGCCTCACCCTAGTACTAATCCTGATTCCAGAAGTTAAAAAATTAAGTTGAGACATAGAAGATATAAAAAAAACTCAAATCAAAGCTCTAGAAATGGAAACTACAATGTGTGAGATGAAAAAAATATATTCAATGTGATTAATGGAAGATTACATACTGCAAACAAAAAAGTTAGTTATATTGAAGTGATAAAAACAGAAAGTACCCAAATAAAATAACTTTGAGAAAATGGAAATAAAATCTGTGAACTATGGGATTATTCAATTAGCTTAATATGTATATAATTCGAGTCCACAAGGGAAAGAGGGACAGTAAAAATATTTCATGAATAATGGTCAAAAAAATTCCAAATTTCATGAAAATTACAAAGCTATGAATGAAACTTAATTCCAAGCATCAAAAAATCATAAAGAAAACTAGACCAAGACACATCATAATCAAATTGCTCATAATCAACAATAAAGAGAAAATCTTAAGAGCAGCCAGAGGAAAAAAATATATTATGCATAGAAAAATGATAATAACAAATGTTTCACAGGAAACAATACAGGCAAGTAGATAGTGGGAAAATGTTTTAAACGTACTGAAATTTTAAAAAAGAAAACTGTCTCCCTACAGTTCTGTACTCAGCAAATATATCTTTCAGAAATGAAGGCAGAATAAAGACTTTCCAAACATACAAAAACTAAGACTTAATTACATGCAGTCCCACAGTTCAAAAAGTGTTAAAGGAAGTCCTTCAGGCAGAAGGAAAATACCAGATGAAAATTTCTACATAAAGAAATGAAGAGACCCAGAAATAGTAATTATCAAGAATTGTGAATGATCTGAGATTTCACCCTTTTTGCATGTAATAAGTTACCCTTCCACAGTTTCATGGGTGCTGGCAGAAGATACAAGACTGCTGGGTCAGAAACAAAGAAATTTACACATATTTCTCACAGCACAGCAAACAGCATGAGCTTCATGCTCATGACAGTTCTCCACAGCACCCAAGTCCCATGTGGTGAAACAGGTTGTCCTAGATATATGATGCACATCGGGTCCTTGTGTCACAACTAAGAAACCCTGAATTTAGTAAAATACAATTTTTTAGAATAGTCTGCAAGCAAGTCAGTTCAAACTTTGCCCAGGAGGAAGACATTATCTTTAGAATAAAAGACAGTAAAACCCAAGCCCTCTGTCCCAGAGGAAGACACTATTTCAGTCTCGTCGAAGACTGTTCATTATATCAACATTGTCATGCGGGATGTCATGTGGGGTCTCTAGTCCTGCTCCCCACATAAGAACGCAGGACATGGTGAAGCCAAAAAGGAACACCAACGGAGCCAGAGATAGGGGAGTCATACCACTATATTCTCGCTGGCCGCCGCACGAGACACACGAAGTAGGATCCACACGACCCGCAATCCGCCATCCACTTTTCTGCCTGCCAACCAACAAACCAACTAATGTAGTCATGGCCGTCATATCAGTGCTTAATTGGTTAATTGGTTACGGCTGACGGCCAACCAGTCATAGCTGATGACCATCTACTACCTGAGCCAGCACCTTTCCACGGGAGGCCGAGAGCCTGGAAGCTGCTCTCTGGGACTCCGTCCCCACAAACATCCTTGGAAAGATAGTCTAAAACAAAAGCTTTCAGTGCCTTTGCTCACAAGATATTCAGACATATGGGAAACCTGTAAAGAGTTGTCTTACAATAGTAACTAGATGAGCAAATACACAAGTTTTTTTTTTCCTAATTATTTAAATGTTTTTATAAGGTCATGGACTGTTTAAATAAAAATAATAATAATGTAGTGAGAAGTTTAAAGCATATGTAAAATGTAAGACAAAAATAGCACAAAGTTCAGGAAGGAAGAAATGAGTACATGGTAAGAGTCTTATACTATACCTTGGGTGTTTTAATGTCATTTGAATGCAGACTATGTAGGATAAAGTAACAATGCATACTATAAATCCTAAAGCAACCACTAAATGACAAAACAAAGAGTTGTAGCTAATAGGCCACAACTGTCTTGGGTTTCTTAAATTAAGGTGGAAGTAAATAAGCCCAAAATAAGTAGAATAAAGTATACAACAAACAAGAGAGTGAAAATAAATAAAATAGAAAACAGAATGACTACAGGGGAACAATTAATGAAATTAAAAAAAAAAACACTAATTTTTTGAGATTTATAAAATTTATAAACTTCTAGAAAGACGAATCAAGAAAAACAAGAGAAAAAAATTACCAATATTAGGAGTGAGGAAAGGGATATCTCTGCAGATATTAAAAGGACAAGGAAATTTTACAAACAACTATATGGCAATAAATTCTTCAACTTAGATGAAATAGAGAAATTCCTTGAAAGACACAAACTACCAAAACTCAGTTAAGAAAAAATAATCTGAACAGCCCTATACTTACCTTAAAAATTGAATTTGTAGTTAAAACTTTACCACAGAGACAACGTCAGGCTCAGATGGTGTCATACGGGAGACCCTGCTCGCTGCGCCATTTGTTGTGCGGGGAGGCCTGTGGGTTCTCTGGTCCCGCTCCCCACATAAGAATGCAGGATATGGCCAGGCCCAAAAGGAACACCCACAGAGCCATAAGTAGGGGAGTCACACCACTATATTCTCGCTGGCGGCATCCGCCTTTCTGCAATCCGCTCTTGTTAGCTCATCTTCTTGCTAGCCCCCATTCTTCTAGCAATCTCTGCTTGCCAGCCACAGCAGTTATATTAGTGGCCAATGGCTCACTGGTTACAGCTGACGGCCAACTAGCCACAGCTGATGGCCATCCAATCACAGTTGATGGCCATTTACTACCTGAGCCAGCACCTGTCTATGTGAGGCCGAGAGCCTGGAAACTACTTTTTGGGGCTCTGCCCCGACAGATGGCTTCTCTGCTGAATTCTTAATTTAACCAAATAAAGACTAAATAATACCAGTTATACACAAACACTTCCGGAACACTGAAGGGAAGGGAACAATTCACAAACAATTTTATGAGGTGAGCACTATGCTGATACCAAAACTAGACAAAGATATTACAAGAAAAGAAAGCTACAGACCAATATCCCTTGTAAACATATATGCAAAAATTCAAATCAAAATTTGGCAAATTTGAATCCAACAATATATAAAAAGAATTATACATCACGACTAGGCAGTTTTTCAAGAAATATAAAGCTGGTTCAATACTGAAAAACCCATTAATGTCATTCACTATATTAAGAGGCTACAGAAGAAATGTGAGATTATTTCAATCAACGCAAAAAAAGTATTTGGCAATTTCAGGATGCATTACCGAAAAGGAAAAAAAAAAAAAAATCTTAGCAAATTAGAAATAAAAGAGAACCTGATGAAGATCATGGGCTTATTACCTATATAGCTGACACCATGATTAATGCTGAACGATTGAGAGCTTTTGAACTAAATTCAGAAAAAAAGTCAATATATCCACTCTGGAAACTTACTCAACATTGTACTGAAAGTGCTAGCCAGTAGAATAAAGCAAGAAGAAGTTATCAAAGGTATCTAGATCAGAAATGAAGTGAAACTGTTTTTATTTGCAGATGATATCATATCTACATAGCAAATCCAATGGAATTTACAAAAAACTCCTAGATCTAATAAATGAATAATAAATGAATTTAGTAACATTTCAGAGTACAACATCAATATATAAAAATGAATTATATTTCTATATACTAGCAACAAATGATCAAATATCAAAAGTTAAAATACTATTATTTATAGTAGCATAAAAATATGAAATACTTAGGGATAAATCTGACAATGTTGTGAAAGTGTTTTATACTGAAAACTAGAAACCATTCTGAGATAAATAAAGCAACCCTAGGAAAATGAAGAGATATACTACTGTGATCATGGGTGGAAGACTCAAAGTAGGTATGTCAATTCTCCCTGAATTGCTCTATAGATTCAATGGAATCCCAATTAAAATCCCAATAGGCTTTTCTACAGAAATTAAAAAACTGATTCTAAAGTTCATATGGAAATGCAATGTCTAGGCTAGCCAAAACAACTTTGAAAAAGCACAAACTGGGCATACTAACACTACCTGATTTCAAGACTCACTATAGAGCTACAGTAATCAAGACGATGTGGTATTGGTTTAAAGACAGATATACACATCATGGAACAGAATAGAGAGTACTCAAAAAAACACACACACACAGAGGATGCCAAAAAAATGTATACACATTTTAAGCAAGGAAAAAACTGTATTAAAATTATGCTTTTAGCACCTCTTGTAATTGCAGAAGTCAAGCGTGACTTGTATTCATCTTTTGTTATCTGTATATATTGAATATTACAATTTTAATGTAGTTTTTTCCTTTCTTAAAATGTGTATACATTTTTTGGCACTGTGTGTGTGTATGTGTGTATGTGTTTTTCTCAAAGATGCAATGGCAATTTAGAAGTTAAAGACAGTGTTTTCAACAAATGATCCTAGAACAATGGATACCCACTTACAAATAAATGAACTTGATCTATACCTTATAACACAAACATACACAGACACAGACACACACACACACACACAGACACACACACACACACACACACACATGCACTCAAACTGGACTGTTGACTTAGATATATATCCAAAACTCTAAAACTTCTAGACAACGAACATAAGAGAAAGACTTTGTAATCTTGTGTTAGCCAACTCTTTCTTAGATATGATACCAAAGGCATGACACATAAAAGAACAAATTGATTAATTGGATTTCATCAAAATTAAAAACTTACAGTCTTTGTAAGACACTATTAGGCATGATGCAAACTGAAAGCAAATATTTGCAAGTCATATAACTGATGAGGGACTTATACCAAGAATATGTAAAAAAACTAAAAAATTCAATAATAAGAAAATAAAACCAAATTATATAAAATAGAGCAAAAGATTTGAATTGCCACTTTGCCAAAGACGATATAAAGATGTCAAATGTACACAGTGAAAGAAAGATGCTTAACATTATTAGCCATTAGAGAAATGCAAGCTAAAACCATGATATACCACTATACACCCACAAGAATGGCAAAAAATAAAGACTGATCATACCAGGTTATGGCTGGGATCTTGAAGAACTAAAACTCATACATTATTGGTGTGAATACAAATGGTACAATCACTTTGGGAAACACTTGGCAATTTCTTAAAAAGTCATTTTTACCATATGATTCAGCCATTTTAGTCCTAGGTATTTACCCAAAAGGCAAAAAAAGCATATGTTAACTGTAAGACTCATACATGAGCATTGATGAAGCTATATTTGTAATGGTCAAACAACTGAAACCACCCACATTTCTATCTACAGGTAGATGGATAAGCAAACTGTGGCATGTGCATAAAATGGAATACTAGTGTCTTAAGGCTGCTATAACAGAATACAAAACTATTTGTCACAGTTCTGTAGGCTACCAGGGTGCCAGCATAGTTGAGTTCTTGGGGAAGTCCCTCTTCCTGGTTTATAGAGCGCCACCTTGTTGCATCCTCACATAATGGAGAGAGAGCTAGCGCTCTTCCTCTTCTCACACAGACACTGATCCCATCACAGGGCTTCACCCTCATGACCCAATTACCTTCCAAACGCTCCGCCTCCAAATGCCATCACATTAGGTCTTCAACATAATGAATTTTTTTGGCAGGGGTGGGAGGGCTGGCAGATGAACACAAACATTCAATTGACGGCAACTAGCCATCATCAAAACAGAATAAACGATTGATGTGTGTGCTATAGCATAGATACATCTCAAAGTACAGTGGTACCTTGGTTTTCTAATGTAATCCGTTCCGGAAGACGGTTCGAGTTCTGAAACATTCGAAAAACTGAGGCACGGTTTCCCCATAGAAAGTAAGACAAAATGAATTAATCCATTCCAGACCTTTCAAATCAACCCCTAAAACTGCAAGTTTAGCATTAATTTTACTATCTAATGATACCATAGATCCATAAAAATGTACGGCGTTCATAAACTGAAATGTTTGTCAACGGAAACGTTCGAAAACCGAGGTGCCACTGTAATGACACCGAGGGAAAAAGGCCAGATGAAAGACTACATCATATGATTTAATTCCAGTCATATTTCAGGTCATGTTTGTGGACATGAAGGAGTATTGGGGATGATCATGAGAGTAAGATTTCTGAGAGGCATGAAATTTTGAGGTGATTAATATGCTCTTTATTTTAATAATGGTGATCATTTTACTGGTGTAAACATATGTTAAAACTTAGCAAATTGTGTGCTTTAAATATGGGCAGTTTATTATAAGTCAGTTAAACGTCACTAAAGCTGTTCTTTTTTAAATGGCTACAAGTACCTAATGCTAAATTTTGTCAGCACTACAGTCGAGGGCTGGCTTTTCCTCATCTTTATGTAGCACTTGCCAATTGGAGAGATGACAGTGACACCTCATTATTTTACTTTGCATTTATTCGACTGCTAGTAATACTTACTTTTGGTCAAATATTTAAAAGATTGTTAGTGTTGTTTTCAAATACAGAGGGTGCCAAAAAATGTATACACATTTTAAGAAAGGAAAATTGTATTAAAATTGTAATACTCAATATATACCAATGACAAAGGAAGAATACAAGTCACGTTTGACTTCTGCAATTACAAGAGGTGCTCAAAGTAGTTACCTTCAGCATCCAGACACTTCTGATTACCGCGAACTACTATTTGAGCAACTTTGTGTCCACTTGTATACATTTTTTGGACACCCCAGTATAGGACAGAATTTACCTAATACTAACTGGCTTTGGTTATTACATTTCTGGGCAGGATTACGCCCCCAAACCCTTGGATTCTGAATTACTTGCAATTATTTGTATAATTTGAAAAAAAGGTGAAAAGACTGACAATGAGATGGGACAATGTATAAATGCAGCAAGTTGAGCAGATTGTTTTTGAACCATTATGAAATGCATTTGTGCATTAAAAGAGACTTGCCTAACTGAAGAGAGGAAGCAAATAAAATTATCTTTGTTTTCTTGATTCTCCTCTCATCTGACTGATCCTCTGAATCTCGCTTCTATTTCATTTTTGGACAGAAGAAAATACAGTGCTCCATCCACATGCACAAAGACCTCCATTTACCTCCCCTTTGCTGCCTCATAATGGTGCTAAAATATTTTTGAAAATCACTGAAGAAATAACAATGACCTTTTTAACAAGTGCAGCTGGGCTATGGCATGGAGTCAGCTGGAAGACTTCATCTCCTCATGAATATTGCCAATCATTCCTGGCAGGAGGCATCACTGTCTGCTCAACTCCCCTGGAAAGCCTCATATAGGAGAGTTCACAGAAAAGGTGTTAGTTCTGGGAGCAGAGAAATCGTTCTATCTGTGAAATCTACTTGCAGATCTTGGGGTTTCAGGCTGGGAACGCAACAGATATGGCCCTTGAGCCCAAGAGTTTGGAAGTGTGCCATGTGAGGACAGCTATGGGCCAATTAGGGACCATAATATTGGTCAAGTACCAGAACAGGGGGCCAGGTTAGAGAAAGGTCTACTTTTGAGTTAGTCACAGTCTTGCCACCCTTGTCTTCAATTTGGTATTCTTTTTAAAATAACTTTTTATAATAGAACATTTCATATTCATACAAATGCAGGGAGGATAGCATCCTAAGGTAACTCTCACCCAGCTTAAACAGCATGTTTTATTAAACCAAAGCTTCTCAAAATTCAATGAACAGAAGAATCAACTTGAATATTATAATGAAGTTTTTTTATAGTTTTGCTCAGGCCTGCAGTTCTCCATTTTTAAGAAACTCCTAGATGATATGGATTTTGCTGGCCAGTCCATTATGCTTGGAGTTGGGGGCTCTATACCCTTACCCACCTTTACTTTCACACACTCATTATTTTGAAGTAAACTCTAAATATTATGTCATTGCATTCATAAATCCATCAATATTTCAATGTACATCTTTAAAATATAGGTTCATTTAAAATAAGTAGCCATGATACCATGACTCTACTTTAAAAATTTTAATTCATCAATAACATTAAATGTTCAGTGTGCAAATTTCCCTGATGGTCTTATAGTTGTTTAATTTTATTCCCTCACAGTTTGTTTAAATAAGGTTTGAAATAAGATCCATACATGGCCATTGACTGATGTTTCTTAAGTTTCTTGTAATCATTTTCAAAATGGAAGTTTGATTACTTTATATGCTTTGAAGTTGACCAAAGGAAAAAAACATTTTTTAGTGTGTGTGGGTGCGATACCATTATGAACACACAGATTTAATTATGTTTACAAATTTCACTCCATTGCAGTTATTATTCTTTTTGATGCTTAAAGTATTTTATCTTTGTCCAAAATAGCCCTCTTGAATTAAGTCCTGTATAGTGTTATGCTGGCAAAGAGGTGCTCAAAAAGAAGAAAACAAAGGCCATAATATGTAGTATTTGCCAATTTTTTTGGTGTAAATTCTCCCAGCATGGCTGACTTATTACGAGCTACCAATATAACAATAGGGTTAGAAAATTCTGGATATTTAATAATCAGCTCTACTGAGCCTATATACATCCTGGCTCCAGCCCACCACTGCTCCTGATCTTGTTGTAACATGGAAGGCTTTGTTGCCTTATGTGAAAAGATATTCCAAGCTTGTCCTGCACATTTCTGGCCCCGGGCCTAGAATTGGTCTTTACTCCATGCAGAAAATGAGAAAGCTGCTGGTTCACCCTATCCCCAGAGATTTGGCCTTGTTCTACATTTAGGTAATAACAGGCAAAGGGAAGAGAACCTCAGGCTCCTTCCTCATAATGCTGGTCTCTCCCACACACACTGGAGCGAAACCTCTGTGATTTCACAGGCTGAGAAGTCCTTTAGAGCCTTCTCTGCTGCCCACCATGTAAAGACTGTCAGAAAATGAGGAGGTGTTGGGCTGGGCAGAAGTTACTACTAAAAAAAAAATAAAATAAAATAAAAATTCCTCACTGTATTCAAGAGGAATAAATAGTCGAAATAGCTGTCACATAAATATCTGAAGATAGAACATCATATTCTAAACAAAGATTAATTATGAAGAAAAGTTGCTTTTTCATTCCTTTGAGGATCCATCAGCTCATTTCTTCAGAGGAATCATGGGGATTAATCTCTAAACTAATGCAGAAAGTGAAAACAAAATGTGGAAATAGTTACCACTGTAAATCTCTTAAATCAACCCAGAGTATCCTTGGTCCTATGCATACAATGCTGTACAGTGATTTCTTTGCAAATTCAGAATTTGAACAAAAGAAGAAACAAAATTGCTGTGTGCAGCTGTCTGAGCAGTCAATTCATTTTGTTTTGAAGTTATCTATCAAATTCCTAGAAGTTAATAATAGATGAAACAAATCTAAAGTTCTTTTGCATACAGGATTTATGCCTTTCTGACTCAAAATTAAGTCACCCTTAAATATCAAGGCTCATATTTAGATGGTAAAAAAGAGGTAAGAAGAGACCAGTCATTACAAAGCTTGTTCTGATTGGTTGGTGCTTGTGTGTGGTTATTCTCTTTGTTAAATATGTGGTTGTAGGAATCAAAGGAGTTGAAGTTTACCATATACAACATGTTGGGTACTTCAAGTTACAGGGCACAGGAAATAGTGTTTGTATTTTATAGTATTATTTTCCTTTCTGATAAAGTATCTTTGCATATCTCAGTCATCTTCTTAAGTTATCGTGACCCAAACTGTATACCAACAAAGAAACATGTGACTAAGTCAAATGAATTGAGCTGGCTCTGCCCATAAAGTCCTAGGAGCTTGTTTAGCTAATTAAGATCAAAAGTTCTGAGGATTGTCCGTAAGAGATGATTTTGGAGACAAGCCTGTCCTCATGCATGCAATTTCCTGTTCTAAGTCTGGATGCTTGTACTCTGTGAAGCAATGTTAGTTTCTGAGTTGTAAAGTTGCTTAAGCCCTCACGCAACTGAGAAGCAGAGTTAGTGGTTTACAAGCAGTGGAAAAATAAAGCTGGCTGAGAAATGTTTAGGGATGTTTTTAATACTTTTGGATCTTTTGCCACAATATGCTTTCAGTTATTGGATCACCAAATGTGCACCCTTCCAAAATGTGCCTTTTCTTTTCCATTGAAGGATTTGCATAAAGTATCTGTTTGACTGGACTGACTACCTGGAGAGTCTGCAGTAAAAAAAGAGCACAAAGTTACTGAACTGTATCCACACTGAGTAAGGGATTGACAAGCCCATTTGTAACACCCCAAGATTTAATGTTGATTCAAAAGCCTTTGGTGGATCAGGAAATTGAGGGATCCATTTGGGGAATCTTGGGGAAACTTGAGAATAGAGGGCTCTAACCCACTGACTCCACACTCCCCTCAAACCATGTGAACCAGTAAGCCATGGGGGTCAGCACATCCTGCCCTGGTATTGTCACACTGAGTGAGTGACCGAGTGACTACTGTCACGTGAGCACATCTCTTGGGAGCTTGTCAGTGGCACACCGGGATCCTGCATGATGTTTGAAGCAGGACGTGAGTGTCAGTCAGAACTTAGTTTTCTGATTGACAATTACAAGTTTTATGCCCTTGGACAATTTACTTAACTTTTATAAGCCTAAGTTTTCTTATCTGTAATTGGGAGTAATCATAATACCTACCTAATAGAATTGTTGGAAGCATTAGATGAGACTTCTTATGCAAGTCACTTAACAAAGTGCTGAACACATAAGAAGTACTCTGTAAGTGTTCATTAACTGTGTATTTTTAAATATATTAAGAAGAGGATTGAAATTTAAAGATGAAATTCAAAGAGGACTCACTTATCTCAGGTGCCCCATGTCTCTGTTGCTTTGAAATCAGTTTATTATGTGAGTGAACTAAATATAATTGCTGACAGCTTCTGACCTGTAGAATTGGCAGCTTTATATGGTTCAAGCTAATGAAATTGTGTCAAAGAAGTAGAGACAAAATATTAACTTGATGATTAAGAATTTTGCAAGATGTCAATTCTATGCAAAATATTTACTATGCATTCACCCCAGATCTCAATTGCTTGTATACCTTTCTTCAGATCTAGGCAATTAGTAAAAACTATGTCTGCACTAGAATATCAGTCCTTTAGAAGATAGTTCCTTGCTGTATTTGCTCCTGAAAATAGGGCCTCCTTAACATAAAAATCTCAATGCCATAAAAAGTGTAAAAATTCCCTCAGGAGAATTCTTAGGATTCCAAAAAGGACAGAGGGAAAGGAAAGGAAAAATCCTGCTCCTTACTTGCTTTTTTGTACCTCATGCTTTGCCTTTATACATCCCTGTGGTTTTCCTAAGCAGGAATGATCAGGTCATCACCTATGCTAGAAAATAAACTTTATTTTCAACCTATTGTTCAAAGCATCTTATTTTCTAAAACACTTTCCACTGGAAAGAATGGAAAAAGACTGCGTTATGTCTTCCATGCAAGCATCAGGAGGCAGAAACTTTGGAATCCACACCAAGTATCTCATTTAGAGACTTTGGGCAAGAATCACAAAGCAAACGTACTTGTGGCAAAAGCCAAAATGAAAGTCAGTTCTTTCTCCTTCCTTTGCCAATTCCAGTGGCAGGCCCTGGCCTGCAGATCTCAGGATTTTTAAATGTCTTTCCAGTAAATAATTACTTTCATGTTTGTATCCTTATTGCTAAATCTGGATCTCTTCTCACAATGCCCTTCTTGCATCGTGTCCAGGAGTCCTTTTTTTTTGTTTGGAAGAGTTCTGAGTTTCCTGTTAATGGAAACCAAGGCCCCAATTTGCACTGATCTAAATGTCTTTCCCGCCTCATACATTGTGGAACATGCCTTGCCAAAATGCATTAAAGAGCAAACTCTGCTTGAATAAAGGCCATGAAACCAAACTGTTTATGAGCCTTCGCATTCTTGATTAACTACTTCTGAATTCATTTTGAAATATTTCAGTGTGGAAGCTATCAAGAGACTGTCACCCAGTCACAAATAACAGCAGAGAGTAACAGCCCGAAGTGTTACCAAAGTCTTGAAGGACTTGTGATGCCTTATCTTCCAGATGTCTTTCTTCTCCATTCACTTTACTACATTCTAAAATTAAAGCCTGTGAGGTTTTGTAAGCAGAAGACTGTCCAGAAGTCAGAAGAAGAGCTTGAAGAACTAAATCCAAGCTCGGTATTGCTGCACGTCTGTTCTCCTTCCTCAGTAGGCACGCTGATGCAAAGACAAATGAAACACACTTCTTGCCCAGAAAGATTTTCTCATCCAGTTAGAGAGGAAAAGAGAGGCATGAAGGATTAGGATGCAGGAGTGTATAGGTTGCCATGGGGAAACTAAGGGAGATTACTGAAGGGTTGCAGGAGAAGATACTTTACCTACATCCTACGAGAAGAGCTGGGAAAAAAAAATAACAGAGATGTAAAACGACACACTTTCACCTAGGAAAAAGCACGTGTAAAAAGCATAGTAGGTGGCTAGGTGGCTGTCTTAGTCTGTGTGGGCTGCTAATAACAAAATCCCATAAATGGGTGGGTATATAAGCAACAGAATTTATTTCTCACAATTCTAGAGGCTGGGAGTCTGAGATCAGGGCACTAGCATGGTTGGGTTCTGGTGAAGCACCTCTTCCCGGCTGCAGTCTGCCAACTTCTGGCTATGTCCTCACATGGCGGAAAGAGCAAGGAAGCTCTCTAGGATCTCTGTTATAAGGGCATCTAATGTCATCCCTGAGAGTTCCACCCTTATGACCCAATCACCTCCCAAAGTCCCCACCTCCCAGTACCATCAGATTTGGGATTAAGATTTCAAATATGTGCTACTCATGTTGAGAATCACTGTTATCAATTGTCCCGTCTCTGGACTGGAGCTTGTGAGGGATGAATAGAGATAAGGCTTGTAAAGTAGACAGCATCCACTGGATTAAGCCTAGACAGAATAGCAAGGATAACAGAATCATACTAAGGATTTTGTACAGGGGAATGGCAAGATTAAATTTCTATTTTAGAATGAGAACTTAGCTAGGTGGCAGTTGAATGGATGTGATATTGTGAGTGTATGTGGGTAGATGCGGTAGGGAAGGGGATGACCCTGGCAAAGAGGAAATAGATTTCTTAGAGGGAGACTGGAGCTGGGCATCAGGAAGGAAATGAGGACAGATAATACCAAAGTGGCTGCAGGGCTCCACAACTACGTATTGTGGCCTGATAGAGCAGTGACAGGAGATGAGCATGGGAGTTATTACTTTGGAAATTTCATCCATACACCACATTTTCCAGGGCTTCAAGATAAAGGGAAGGCTTTGTCTGATTTACCTGGATAACTGCCTTCTGTGCTTTCCCTTATTTTGCTTGCAGAGAACAGTCCTTGGGGAACCGCTGCTGAGCTCAAAGCTAATCAGAGTGGTAAGCATCTTTTAATTTAAAAAAATGAGGTAATTCGGTAGGCCTTTCTTTCTTTCCTTTCTTTTTGCAGGCCAACATGCATTTCTTTGCTTGTACTACCTTTGGACCTCTCAAAAAGCTGCAGCAATTTTAAATAGGTCATTTATATGAGTTCTCTTGAGAATCTCTTACTTACTACTAACCAATGGGGTAGAGTCAGCAGTCCGGTGGTGCTAACCCCACCAACTGTGTTGGCCCAGAGGCGATTTCTCTTTTCTCACAGAAGAACTTATTTCTTCTGGTACAGTTCTTAAATAGCTAAAGAGCTCACAAGTGCCCTATCAGAATAATTGTGGCCAGAAGAGATGTAGAAATGGTTTCTGGCTAATTGGCAGGGCTAGCTCTGGCTTATGTAACAGTTACCTCTGGCAATTTGTCCCAACACCCCTTTTGGCAGAAACACTGTGGTATTTTTAATGGTAAGAGCTTGGCCAGTGTTCAGCCAACCAGCGTGTTCATTTTGCTGGCTGCAATTAGAGTTACTGTTTCTTTCACCTTGTTTCCAGCCAGACCTGGTTCTGTAAATATGTCACTGGGGATTTGGATGGAGCTGTGTTCTGCCTCAATGATTTAAATCCATTATTTCAGTTCAAAACGTCATTTTACCTTTGCACACAGAGGCTCCATGATACATCTGACCTTAATCCCAGGTGTCAGTTGGACCCGCAGAGAGAGTTAGATGTTCCAGATTTGAATGACACTTTACAATTTGGAAAGAGGACTGGCAACAGAGAAGAAAGCAGCCTGGCCGTCTGGTGTTGTGCATTCACTGGGAGCTGCCTTCTGTCCCTCACGCCACTCATCACCTGGTGGTAGTCAGCGGCCATAATGTTTCCTGACAGAGTGCGGAAAGGGGACAGGAAGTTCCGTTTGCCAGAATTCAATGTCTCCTGTTTACCTTTATCGCCCCTGCCAGGATTTGTTCTGGAGTTGCTGGTACTGACGGTGGATAAGCAACAGAGCTTCCTGAGTTACCTTCACAAGACCTAGGGGCTTTCTTTAATGTGGATTTGATCTCAAAGGGGAAAAAACGAGGTGTATCGTGTAAGCAATACACTTAAAAAAATCACAAATACCTTTCTCCCCAGAGAGGAAGTTAAGATGTCTTTTGTCTTGATTTTTCTGAGAAATTGAGACAAAAACAATAGGAAGAATTCTGAGTTACATGAAAAGAGAAATTCTGCCAGGACATCCAGGCAGGTCTGCTCTGTGTCGTCACTCCAACCACCTCCATTAAGGGCCTGGGAGGTCATTTCTAAATTCCTCTACAATAAAAATTTCTCTAAGTAATTGTCTAGGGTAATGTTTGGAGCAATAAATAAATAAATAAATAAATAAATAAATGAAATATTTATGTTACTACAGATAATTTGGGCCACATAAATAAAATAGCCTTCGTAAGTGTTAAGGATAATTTTGAATGAATATATTTAGAAGTATTTCCTATTCCAAATGATCAAAAACAGTTTATCTTCCAATTTCCAGAATGCCTCTTTTTAAAAAATGTATTCTTACTATTCTGATGATACCACTGTGATTTTTTTTTTTTTCAAATAGATAACGACAAACTATGTAAAGCCCGTTAATCTCCATTTTTAACAGGGAGGATCCAAATATTCCTCCTATGCCATAAGAAGCAATTCTGGAAATTGGGAAAAGAGAGAATAATGAAAGGACCCTGGGGCACAGCAACAGAAAGTCTATCAGCTAACTCTCCTCTATGGTTAACCTTGCCCAGACCAGATTAAAGGACTGATCGGCAGGACCACTTGAATTACTTGGCAAAGTAAATTGGTCCCAATCCTGCTGAAGTAGTCAGCACTCTCAAGCGGGAATTAAAAAAAGAAATCTAGCTGGCATCCATCTAAATGGGTGTTTATTCTGGCACACATGTGCAGGCAAAGTAAGCCGAAATTATAAAACTAAATAATTCATGAGCATGCCTAATGCTTTCTCCGGAAGCTATGATTATTTTATTATCCAAATTTTAACCCTTTAACATGTATCGCAAGAGGTGGATTAGTTAGGAAAATTTCAAAGGAAAATCGATTGGAGTATGAAAACTATAGCACCATGGAGATGTTATACTGATTTTGTTCATAACATGAGTTTTCTTTGGCCAGTAGAAAAAAATTTAATCAGTGACGGCACAAAGTTTACTGCTTGGTGAATTACCACAAAATGAAGATAGCTGTGTGCGCCTCCCAGATAAAGAAATAGAACATTTCCAGAACATCAGAATGTTGAGCTGCAGGTTCCAACCTTGCCATAAAGAAAGAGAAGGAAATAAAGTATGAACAGATTTTGAAAGAAGGAAATAAGACTCTCATTTTCCATACTGATATTATTGTATATGTAGAAAATCCAAATTATCTGAAAAGAAAGTATTAAAATCATTAAGTAAATTTAGTAAGGTCATTGAATACAAAGTCAATATACACAAATCAATAGTATTTCCATATATAGGCAGAAAACAATTAGAAAATGAAATTTTAGATAATAATTATATTTATAATAGCATAAAAAATCAAATATTTAAGATAGTCATTTTCAAGGTATGGTCCAAGGAGCCCTGGGGATTCCAGAATTCCATTCAGATGGTCCCCTTTTTATTTTCATTCTTTCATAAGTGAACAGTAAAGTTTTCCAGAGATACTTTGTGTGTGATAAAACAACAAATTGAAAGCAGAAGTATATCTGAGAATCTAGCCATTTTCTATTACACAAAGCTTTAAAGAGATTTGCAAAATTGTAAAAAAATGCCAGTTGTTTGCTCTCTCTTTTTGTCTGAACATACTATAAGTCAATAGGAGATGTGTGTTAAAAATGTCCCTGGAGTTGTGAATTTGTATATTTCTTATTTCAGTGTTGATGGATTCTTCCTTTTAATTTTAGATTTGCTTTAAATATTTTAATTTAGATTTGCTTTATCTTCCTGGTGAAGTGAACTTTCTATCCTTATGAAACATCCTTCTCTACCTTTATTACAGATTCTTCCTTAAAGTTTTCTTCTGGCATTGGTATAGTTACAACTGTTCATTCTTTGTTAGTATTTTCATGGCATATTATTTTTATCCTTTTGCTTTCAGTGTGTGTGTGTGCTAATACAGAAATATTTGTTTTATAAACAATGTATATTTTTATTTTATTTTTTGCATTCAGTTGGACAACTTTTGACTTCTAATTTGAATGCTTAATCCATAATGTAAATACTGATATATTTGTGTTTACATCTAAAATCTTCCTATTTGTTTTCTATTTTTCAACTTGTTCTATGTTCCTTTTTCTCTCATTTTTTATCTTTTTATGAACTGATTTTTTTATTATTTCATTTCCCACCTCTGTTTATTCTTTGCTACCTCAGACACTGTAACTTTCATCTTTTACTTATTAGAGTCTAATACACATTAATTTTATTCATTCTCATACAATGCGAGGATCCCACTTTCTGTGTTATTTTTATCATATATTCTAACTTTACATGTACTTTAAATTCCACAGTACATTACTATTGTATTAAGTCAGTATTTATTTCTATTTAGTCACATATTTACTCTTTCTGTTGAATTTTATTTCCTCTCGCATCTCCATGCTTCCTTCTGGGATCATTAATTCCCTTATGCTTAAATAACTCTCTATATATTTCTTTAGTGTAGATCTGCCAACAGTGATCTCACAGATTTTAGTTGGTTTGAAACGACTTTTTGTTGCCTTTGTTTTTAAAGGATATTTTGGGGGGTTTTGGAATTCAAGGTTGGCAGTTATTTTCTTTCAGCATTTTGAAGATATCATTATATTGTCCTCTGGCTTCTACAATTTCTGTAGAGAAGTCAGCTCTCAGTCCTATTGCTGTCACTATGAATTTGAATGGTCTTTGTTATATTAATATTACTAAGATTTTTTTTTTTTTTGTCTTGGCTCTAAGTAGTTTTATGTTGATTGTTCTTGATGCAGTTTTATCTGTATTTGTTAAGCTTGGGACTCAAAACTTCTTGACTCTGTGGCTTAATGTCTTTCATCACTTTTGGAAAATTTTCAGGATTATTTCTTCAAATGTTACTATCATCCTATTCTCTCATTCCTCTTCTTCTGAGATTCCAATTACAGATACGTTAGACCTTTCACCATGTTCTATATGTCTCTTATTCTCATTTGTGTGTTTGCTATCAATTTTTCTGTGTTTCATTTTGAATATTACTTTTACTGATATAACTTCCAATTTACTAATCTTTTCTTCCATTTTGTCTAATACGCTATTAAAACCAGCTATTGAAAATTTTATTGCTGCGTTTATTTTCCAGTTCTTAAATTTTTATTTGATTTTTATAGGCTGCTTTTGCTGAAAAGCTCTAACATATCAATCAAAATTATTTTAAAGTTTATGTTTGACAACACAAATGTCTTGATAACTTGCAAATCTGTTTTCCTTTTGGTTTTTGATCAATTGGTCCTATGTTCTGGCATGCATGGTAATATTTTATTGACTGCCAAATGTTGTGCATAAATAATAGGAAAGATTCTAAATGACGTTTTCTCTTCAGATACTATAATTTTGCTTTTGACAAGTAGTTTGATAAAGGACATATTATGTAATCCAGTCTGAGATTAAACTGATAAAATATGAATTTCATTCTGGGAGTTTTAATCTATTTCCAGTTCACCTTTACTTCTGTTAAATAGTCTTTCAGGAGTCCCAACAGAAAGTTTATGATGTTTATTAGTTCTGCCTCATCTTGGTTGGCCTTGAACTTTATGTCTCTCCAGTATTTATGAGAGTGCCACTCTGTTGAGATTCTCTGTCTCTTTATGTTTGGCTTCTGAGGTTCTTGGCTCCAGTCTACTTATGAATGGCAAATGCATCTAGGGGAAAGCAGTGAGAATATTTGACTCACCTCAATGTATTTCTTTTTCTCTGGACTTTGATCACCTCAGTCCTGGCTGCTTGGTAGCTCTCTCCAGTCTTCAAATGATTTTTCCTTTTTCTCTTTTTAAATCTAGCTTTACTTCCTATTTTTGGTGTGAATTTGGTTTGATGCTGGCTAATCTATATAACTGGATATAAAGTCCCTGGAGCTCATCATTTTCTCTCCCATTCCTTATATCTAGTTAATTGTCATGCTCTGAAACTTGTATATGTATACATGTATCTTTGAAATCTGCTCCTTCCTCTCCATTCTGTGTGCCACACCCTTTATTTCAGGCCCTAATCTTCTACCACCTAAATTATTATCAAGGGCCAGCTAGTAAATACCTCTGCCTCAATTTTTTTTTTTTTTATATTCACATTAAACATTACTTCCAGGGTGAGTCATAACTCCCCTAATTAAACCTATCTTAGGCTTTATAGCACCTATAAAATAAAAATCCAAGTTTTATATGAGGTGCATGGGCATTGCAGTAGATAAATGATATGCAAAAGTAAAAGTTATAAGAGTTAATTGATAGACAAAGAATAAAAAACTGAATGAGATAATTGCATAAAGCAGGATATAAAACTGTGTTCTCAGAGGTTAATTCAAGATTTCTGGTCTACCAAAGTGTCCTGTGGAAATATATAACTAATGCTGGTACTACCAATGAGTAAAGACAGTTGGGGGTAGAAAACTCTCCTTAGTCTTCTCAATTTTTTTTTTTTTTTTCAATATCATGTGTAAACCTATTCTCAACCCCTGACTCATAGGTACTATGCTGGTTCCTGGCTGACCAACTCATCAGCTGCAAATAACAGATAAAAAAGATACTATTAATCAATTCTGAGTGTTTACTATGAGATTATGTGAGTCAGATTTTTCAAGGATAGCATCCTTTAGCAGGTCCAGATTTCAGGACTATCTGTTTTCACATCTTATTTCTCCTCAATACACTCTACTCTCTGCTTTGCCAAAATACATGCCTTTCTTTTGCTTTTTTCATACATTCACATATATTGTAGCTTCTGTCTGATGAACCCTTCTCCACTTTTTCCTCTGGAAAATCTGTAATTTCCATTCATGAATCAGCTCAAGTGCTGCCTCTTCTAGGAATATGCCCTGAACCATCTTTGCCTCACATTAAAATTAGACCCTTCTCATTCTCTGTTTTCCTACTACTTTGCACATTACCTCTATTGGGGCATTTATCTCTTTGTGATTATTTATTTTTGTCTTTCTGGCAAAAATGAGAGCTTTTTAAGGGCAGCGGTTTCACATCATTTTTTTATAAACCCATGACCAACACAGTACTTAGAACATAAAAGGAACTCAACCAATATTAACTAAATGAATAAGGTTTTCAATATTATCAAATCAGATGGCTCAGCAACCAGTTAATTCCTTTATTTGGATGAGCTATCTGGCAGGGAATAGGTACTCAGTAGATTTTTGTTCAATTGATGAATCATTTAATCATTGGGAAGAAATGTACTTCATTCTGAAGGTGTAGTATTTTTATTTGTTTGTTTTTAACATAAACAGAACTTCTAAAGAATAAACTCAAGTTTGGAAGAGAGAGTTTATGGCCTCATCATTAAAGAAAATAATCTTGGAACCATTTTTCTGGAAATAAAACCTAAATTCTTCACAAAACCAAGATTAATTAAGGATAAAATCATTGAAGCATATATAATTTGAGAAAAATCAGTTAAATATAAGGCCACAAGAAAAATATGTCAACTATCCAAATGCTTAATTTATCTTAAACTTTTGACTAGTGAGCCACGAATATTATATTCTGCCAATGTTGAAAAATTAAAGGGCACCATGTCTATTCATGCTGCTCCTAAACTCTATGAAAGCTTCATACTGTGCAAGCAAGGCTCAACTGCCATGGGGCTATATATGGACACTTAATCCCTAGGGATTTAAAGGAGCAATTTCTGCTCAGTCAATGAAAAATTGTTGGCAGAACTTCTGGGACATATTTTTATGCACATAAAAATAGTTTCAGAGATATATAATTGTGGATTTTCATTACAGAATCTTCAGGTCAAATTGTATTTTACCAGAAGGTGCTATGAGAAGATTTTAAACCCATGCAAATGAAAAAGGTTGCTTTTTACTGCTAACGAAGCTTTCAGTTGCTTCTTTTCAGGAACTAAAATCAGGGCAGTTGACTGTTTTGCATCCTATTCAATCTCTGCATGTGCAAGAAAGTTGGAATATACATGTTAGATTGATTAGACCACACCCTCACTCTAAACTTGACTGTCTGTATAAAGGTAATTGCTGACTATCTATATAAAGGTAACTGCTGAGTTCACAGACTTTTCTGTTGATCCTAGAGCTGACATAACAAAGGGGAAAACTTATCAAACTTGGATTATACTAAAAAACTTTGACATCAAGATGGTTATATGTTCTGCAAATATTTATTCAGGCATTACACAATTTAAAATAGATTGTGTTTGAAAAGTCTTTTTGACCTTAGTTATTTATAATATTATTTTTATATGGATAATATTATAAACAATCACTGCGTGACCAGATCACTAGCCAGAAACTTATTGAATTGACAAAATTACTGAAAAATTACACATTTATAATGAAAGATGTACATGAAATATAATTAACACACTAGGAGTTAAACAAATTTAAAGTAGTACTAAAATTTAATTCATTTTTATTATTAAAAATAGATTCTTGAAAAAAATTTAAAAATAGCAACAGAAATACAAAGCTTTGTGGGAATTTGTTAAGAAACTTCTGGAACTGCTAAAGGAATTTATATTTTGAGAGTATCAATTTTTTCTTGTTTCCCATTTTATGTGAAAAATATCAGGGTTTTATTGTAATGGAGATCCATCTCTGCCCCATGTTATCAGCCAAGATTGGGTTGATATTTGGCTCCCTAATGGGAAAGAAATGAGATAAATTGAAAGAAGAAATAGAAAGAAAAGTAACTAGTATAGAAAATGAGTATACATTTCAGAAATTGATTAGTGAAGGGTTAGTGAAAGATCAGATATAAAGATAGGTCCAGGAGCCCAGAATGTTTTAAATCTTACCAGGAAAGGAGGCAGAATAATAGGAACTGTTCATGTGAACATCATATGCTTATAATCCAAAAAGTATAAGGCCATCTATAAAATGTGCTCTTTATTATTCTCAAAGAGATTATCTATGTTGTGGTCAACTCCTGTCTAATCATGATTTCAAATATGTTGCCTTTACCTTCTCTGCCCAGGTGCAGGATGATAACTGCCTCTATTGATGTTGCTGGTATGTTTTTTTCCTTCACTGACATTTCAAGATTTTCTATTTACTTGTTATCATAGAATATCTTTGAAACTATTTCCCCTTTCTAAGATTGTTTTTTTGAATTAAAGATGTGAAACCTTAATAGCTCTAAATAAATAGGGTGAATTAGGTTACATTCTAAAAAACAAAAAACAAAAAAACAAAAAACAAAAAAACAAAAAACAAAATCAGGGAATTGAACAGCTTTCCAGTTTTTCCAGCTGATCTTCCCAATATAGTATCAACTGATGCTGGGTGGGACATGTTCATATATGGTCATGCGGCTGAGCTAAGAGAGAGCACGAAGCATTACGAAGCAGGAGTGGAAACTACTTAATGGCTGGGACTATGGGTTTGGGTTGGGATATTGTCAAGGATTTTTTGTCCTTGAGGCACATAGTAGCACTACATCAAGGGACTTATCCCAACCATTATGCTGCTGCTTCTAAGAACCCCATTTCCCATACCCACTACCTGCTTGTCCGTGATCTTGAATCTTGACTGGAATTCATTTTCTGCTGCAGTTTTCTCGACTAGAGTGGAGAATAGATTGTGGGTGATGTGGTTCCTCCCAGACACGCTTTTTCCTACAGAAGGAGGTAAGGGAGGGTGCTGGCACAGAGATCCATTTCTCCTTGCCTGCCAGCAGCTGTGGTAGGTGGCAATCTCAATGTTCATGCCATCTTGATGGTGAAAACCTTCCAGTAGTCATACAAGTGCTGCATAAAATTATTCTATGTGTCCCACCTGGTACCTTCTTGACTCCTTTTTTTGCTTTGAACTGAATACAAGAGTATTCCACACACCCATGATCAAATATAAATATCTGCATGGAAATAGTTCAAGCCAAAAATGAAAAAAATTTGAATGACACAATTCTGTGGAATTATCTGTAATATATCCCTTTTCTCATTATAAGTAGCAGCTATTTTGATATATGTGTTATATACATGTGCATATTTTTATGCACCTTTTTTTTTCTGTGATGTTGGCAAAAACTCTCAAAACATTGCTTTGGAGTTGTTCTTTTGATTTTATTGCCAGAGCATTTGTTCAAGAGAATAAATTTGGCCATTTTCAAGCTGTGACAATATAGAATGCATGCATTTTCCTGCTATAAAATTCCTTTTTGGTATATATATGAAACTCAAAACAGATGCATCCAGAAAGTTTACACATAGAAACACAGATTACTGAAGGCAGAGAGTCAGTTCTGGCTTAGAGAAGTTATTGGTATTTTTATCCTACAAACATTTCCAATGTGTAAAATTGGTACTAGAAACTTGGATCCAATGGTTGAGTTTTGGGGAGATTCCTACAAAGAGGCATAAGAAGAGCATCTGACTACAGAGCATTTCAGCTTTAAGTCTACAATCTTAGGCATAACAATGCTTATTTTTAAATTGAACTGGAGAGAAATCAAAGGTTGTTTCTACAAGATTTTCTGAAGAGTGGTATATTGTCTTGTCTGAAATTACACAAAGCTTAAACGTTGAATTTTTCTAGCAGTTGATCAAATGAACAATATGGCAATCTAAATTGACTGCTAAAATAGAAATGAACCTTTTAAAAAATGGTTTCTGAAGTGCATAATTTATCATGCAGGCCACAGATTCTCTTTATGGTGCAGTTACAGAAATTAGACCTCGGTGTTGGCCCGTAGATTGAGGTACTGAGGTGCATGAGTTGCTTTCTTGGAGTAATTCTACAGCTGCTATAAAATTCTCATCCATTTGCCTTCTGAGAAGAGGGAAGTCTAGAAGACACGTGAAAAGGTGAGTAGGGACTGGTGTATGTTTTGGCTCTAGCAATATCAGGAAGTACTTAAGTACATGGTAGCTGTTAAAGTTAATAAAATACAACAGATCCTTGATACTTACTCCCCAAAGTTTTGTTCTTTCCTTCATTAAATAAATTGTCACATTGTGTGCCTATATCTCCAGTGGATCATAAATTTAGAACAGAACTGGTCTCACTCTTTCATTCACTAGATATTTGTTGAAAAATTACTTTGTGGTAGGCACATGTCAGTATTGCTTAAGGGGGTATTTTGTGCCTTTTCTCTTGCTCAATTAATAAGACTGAAAACACTAATTCCGTTTATTAAAAATTCACTTTTCTATTAAAATCTGGTAAGTCAAAATAACCACTTTAAAGGGCTTTAATATTTTAAATTTTACTTATCAGTTAAGATATTTAATTATTTTAACTATTTCAATTATATGACTAACAAAAAGTTACAAAGTACTTAAGAAGTTCTTTATTACAACTCTAATAATGTGGGCTTATAAATACAGTGTGTATGAAAATCACAAATGTAAATTGGCAATTAGATGTTTTAAATTGTACTCACAACTCTAATATTACTCTAAGTATATGAAATAAAATGTACAAAGATTTTTCCATAGGTTAATGCAAAATTATTAATACTATGGGTTAATTTAATTCATCATTTCTAATCTTAATTCTCAATCTTCCCAGGGTTAAAGACATTTTTACCCACTAATTAAATGATTCTCCTTTTTACATGCAATTTGTTATTCATTTCAAGCAAAATTACCTTTTCAAGGGGCAAAGAATTTGGCTATGAAATGAGATGTGTATCAGCTGACATGTAGCGTGATTTTTCTCATCATGAGAAACAAGTCAAATCCCTTCTAAATGATGAATTGGATTTGGGGATGGGCATCAATAATAAATACAAAGTTTTTGGTGTGAGCAGCTGGGCAGAGAATGGTACCATTTACAGAACTAAGAAAGATGGGAAGGAAAGCAGATTTGAGAGAGGAAACCTTGAGCTGCGTTTTTAAACTTCCTAAGTTTGAGGGGCCAGCAGCCATTGGAATGGACTTTTTAGGAGGCTAAATAGAATTCTTTGGGGAGAAGGATGTGCTGAAAATTTAGGTTTGGAAGTCAAAGGGGTATAGATGTTCCTTAAATCTATAGAACCAAAGGAAAGGGTAATTGGGACAGTAAATAAGAAGCCAGAGACTGAGCACAGAATGGGTTAAATTTTGAACTTAGGGAGAAGAGAATGAGCTAGAGAAGAAGACTGAGAAGTAACAAAGATGCAGGAAGAAAACATAAAGCCAACAGAAGAGAATGCTGCAAAGAGGAAGAATTGCAAAAAGGAAAAAAGAAATCATCATGGAGATGAAATCCATATTTAAACAATTAGAATAAAAGCAAATATAAATGGGAGAACCTGTCAGTACGATTGAGGGAATTGCACAAAATGAAAGAGAAAAATCCACAAAGATATAGCCATAATTTCAGAAAAAGGAATACATGGGATGACAAATAGGGACAGAAGATATAGAGAACTAAAGAGCTCAGCACATATGGACTAACAGCAACAAAAATGTCCAAAAATATGAATAATGAAAAACTTCCCTGCGATAAAAAACAAGTTGAATCTGCAGAAGACTGAAGAAAATGGATACAGAGCTCACAACAGAAATGTATATCTTAGTCAGATGATTGAAATTATTGACATAAGGATAATAGAAGAACTCTCATAAGGTTGTTGTGAAGATTATACAGGGGAGGCATGAAGGTTTGTGCCTAAATTACAATAAGCACTTGATAAATGCTGCTGCACCTCTTGTTTTTCCTCCTTCTCCTCTATATTTATGCATTACTATTCTTGTTATCATGATTCTTATTCTCCTCTATTCCACTATTAAATGTTGGTATTGTTCAAGACTGGGCTCCCTGTCTTCTCAGTGGATTCTCTTCCCTGAGGCAATCTATTCTATACCCATGATTTCAATTGCCCGCTGTTTATTGATGACTCCCACAGTTACATCTCTACTTGGATGTCATAAAGCACCTCCACATCCAACACATATTTCATGCTCTCTTCCCCTTCAGTGATTCCTTAGCTATGTGTCCAGAAAGCTCAATCCGCCTCCAATATTGCTGACCTACACAAATGGTACCATTGCTCCCGAGGTGCGTGGGTCAGATGCTTAGGAGTCACCCTTGACCTCCTTCTACCTCATCCAATGCCTGCATCTGCTCCTGGCTTCAACAGAATGTTCCTCATACAACAACCAAACTGATCCTTAAAAATAGAAGCCAGACTATGAGATTCTTCTGCACAAAATCTTCTAATACATTTCACTTTCACACAGAGTAATGGTTTATGGCCCTTATTTTTCTCTGGCCTCATTTCTAACATTCTCCCTACTTGCTCACTCCACAGCAGCTAGAGTGGTATTCTTTCTTTTCCTAAAATACACTAAGCAGGCTTTCACTTCGGATAACTGGCTGATTCCTGGGCTTTGAAAGCTGTCCACAGCTAACCATGTGCCTCCATCCATTAGGTCTATGCTCAGATGTTACTTATTGCCTGATTTCTTTCTGTTTGTCTTATTCTGTGATTTTCTTCTGAATACTTAACCACCAACTGACACATTTCATGTGCATTATCTATTTACTTGCTTTCTGTTCTCTCTCTTGAGCTCTCTAAACCCAGCAGTTCTTTCTTATTTTAACAATTTGCTCTTGCCATGGGGACTTTGCACATGATGTTTGCTCTACTTGAAATATTTTTTTCAACCTCTTCCCCTGTACGCACTCCCTGCCATTTTACCTAGTTAGTTCCTTCAGCTATTTTTATTTTAGCTCACGTCACTTCATTAGGAATGCTTTTCCTGATCCATAACTCTTGTAAGTATCCTTTATTTACGACTTTATAAAAACATTTCCCTTAAATTTATAGAACTAATCCATATCTGTTACTACACACATAATTGTATGTATAATTATTTGACCATTACCCCACTAGTTTTTTGCTCAACACTATGGTAATCTCTGTGCCTAAGTCATAACGACACATTCAAGAACTCAAAATATTTGGCAAATGAATAAATGAGCCTTCGGATCATTGTAATAGTCTCTCTTTTTTGTTTAATGGCTTTCCATCCCACCAACAGTTCACTTTGCAATAACTCACTATGTTCAATTTCTCTTCCTTCAGCCTCCCTTACACACAGTTTCCAAACCAACCTTCCTAAAACACACCTCAAATCACATCCCACCGATGGCCTTCCATTTCTTTGAAAATAAAATAAAAACTACCCAACTCCAAGGCCCTCCTTCCTTTCATTTTCAGTCTTACTTTCTCTGTATGGATAGTTCAAGATCAAGTGTAGATTTTATTAGTAAATAATTTGTTTCATTGTACTGGCCCCTAACATCTACTAAAAACAAACATAAATAAGGTTGCAGGGTGATATGATTTGTGTAATCTTGAGAAAGACACGCAGGATTGGAATTGTTTGTATTGGGTCGTTTCTTAAAACACATTCCTAATGAGATATGCAGCATAAATAGCACTTACTGCAGAGACTATTGAGTATCCTGGCTTTGCTGGAATGTGATTCTTTTTTAAGAACCTTTCTCCTATTTCAGTGTTTGCTTTCATTATAGCCCATGATTGAAGAGAAAATTATTTTCTTACTCTATAAATTAAACATATTTTCCTTTGTTTTGTGGTTTATTTTCTGTTTTTCTAGGTTTTAAACCTAATGGATCTCTCTTTGGCATGACCTGATATCCTGCACATATTTTGATAATGGGCTCATCCTAAGAAACAGAAAGTAAGCTGTTTTGTTGGCTGATGGAGTCAGAGTGAGGCAATGCCTCTTCTGCCGTGACACCTGATGATTAAAATTTTGAAAACAGTTTTTACTATTTTAGAGCTGTTACTTCTCTTATTTGAAACAAAATAAACATTACTGCAAAATGTTAACATACCATATGAATTTAGAGTGTGAGCATCATACTCCTTCATATTTTTGTAAAACTTTACAATGTACAATACTCTGACATGCAAAGGTTATTTTTAGATATCTTTTAAAGTATGTAGGACAGACTCAATTTTAATGTTTTATAGATACAGACCCTGAAGCCCAGGATGGTTATAGGAGGCAAAGTGGAACGCTGGTCCCGGTCTTCTAATCTGAGCGTTTTTTGCATTGCACCCCAACAACACTCAACAAAGTGTAACCTTGCTAATAGTACTTTTAATTCTGACTCATGTTGCCACTCTGAAGCTCTCTGTTATAAGCACAGGGGAAATAAAAATGTAGAAATATAGTCTGTTTGGTGTTTTTTCCCCCAAATATATGGATGTAATTTTCCATCTCATCTCCCTTTGGTTTCCAAAGTGGTCAAGTAGTTTTGCTCAAAAGCTGGGTTGTTGATCTGGCTTGCGGTCTACTCACAATATTTGTATCTACCCAGAGGATTCACAAAACTTATGACTTCACCTGAGCTGCCCCTAGCCCACATGGCACCTGTCTTCTAGGCCAGTGCAGTCTTGGGATGAACACCGTGGCGAGTGAGTGAGGTCTGAGACACAATTCAGCCCTGATTCGCTCTCTCCCAATACCTTTCTGCAGGTCACTCCCAACTCACCTCAAAATACAGGGCCTGCCTTTAAGCAACATTAAAGGGGAGAAAGGTTCACTTATTATCAGGCTATGTTGCTTTCCAAGAACTTGGTGCTATTAGATCTCAGAGGGTCTCTCAAGAGTCGACTTAATATTTTCTTCATCCTACACATCACCACACAAGTCCTGGAGCTGTCTCATCCGTGCAGTCATAGGATCTTGACATTACCCAGACTCATTTCTTGGAAACTTCATGGATGCTAAAGACATTGCTTGGAAGTTACCTGGCTAGTATAATCGTACTACTATTTTCTGGATGCCCAAGGGTGTCACCAGAAGGCAATGATCACCTCTTCTGAGCTTCACCACGTTGATTATGGAAATTCTGCTCAGGGATCCCAGCGTGGGTCTAAATGGAATTCACGCCTGATCTGGTCTGAACAACTCATTAGAAGCCTGTTTGCGTGAGGACAGAGGATCTTCTCAGGAAAAACTCATCCTGAGGGGAAAAAAGACCAAGGCAGGGGCTGGGTGACAAGAAAGAACTAGTCACCTGTATGGCAGTGGTGTCTGCATATGATTTGCTGGCTGCCGTCTGAATCTCTCTTGGACCAGCCCCTGGGAAAATGTCTGATTCCTTGGCAGAAATAGAGTAATAAGCAAAATTTAAAAAGTATTCCACTAAGAACTTTACAAATTTGAGGTGGTGTTTCAAGCCACTTAAAGATGAGGCTCTTCTGATAGAACACGCTATGGATGGGAAAAGGCATTGAGTGCACACTTGCGTTAATACCCCATCATAATGTTTCTGTAAGCGACGATTGTGTGAGCGAGCAGATGAGGACACTGTGCTTCTGTGCACAACTGCAAGCAAGCACATGCCCCCTTAAGTGCCCCACAAGTCTTTTCGGATGAAAATGGTAAGGGATTAGGAAGAGGCACCAGTGCTTCTCTGCTTAGCAAGACTCCTGCTCAATTAGTTTGAGGAAGAGATGAAGCTACCTTTGCTAGCTACAAATAATGCTCTTTCATCCTAGAAATCTGGTTTATTTCTAGTCTCATGTCCTCCATTTATGCTTCTCATACAGGCATATTAAACACAAGGCATGTGTGCTCTTCTCTCTAAACATGCAACCATAGGAAAGATGGCTGATCCATTATGAAACTGTTTCCAGAGTCTGAACCTGGCCTGAGTAGTTTCCTCAACACAGTGCTCCAAGAAGATACTAGCAACTAATTTGCATCCCCTGCTGTAATATGTTTTGGAAAAAAATTATGGTTAGCTCCTACCAGCGGTAACATAGATTTGTTTTTATTCGAAAGGACTTAACTTTTTATGTCCTTAACTTTTTATGTCATGGCTCCATTTATGCAAATAACCTGTTTAAGGTAGCTGCTATCTACAATAGAGAATCCATACAGGAATAAGAAAGAGTCTTTCCTGAGTCCAAAGCCCCCATCTAAATGTAACTGGAATTTGAAAGGTCCTAGCCCATGTTCAGATTATATTTCGCAGCACTCGAGATGCTGAAAGCATCTTTTAGTCTGTGGTTGCTAAATAAATATGATTTGCAATAATACATGTCAGCTCACCTTTGGTTTTCAGAAACAGGTTAAATAAAAGGGATTCAGTAAAATAAAATAAAAATATGTTGAGTATAGTAGAGATACAAATAAGTGATTTTTCTGCTCCAGCCTTCTTAGATTCTTCTAAGAAGAAGTTCCACTCCTGAGTCCAACACAAACTTGTGTGTGTGTCTCAGGATACAACCAGATAAAAGTAGTGGGTCCCTGCTCATTAAGGTGCATACAAACCACTCTCTCCCCAAGTGAATGACTTTAAAGAAGTGAGATTGTTCTAATAATCTCTTTAGTGTGGAACATAGTTTCTAGTGGTTCATTCAGAAAGGTTATAACCAATCCCTGGTCAAGACAGATACTAGACTAATCTATTAGTTGTTGAAAAAGAAAGGGTAGGAAATTCTGTAACTAGCAGCGGAACCATCCTTGGTTTGCATTACAATTGGGTAAAGAGAGCAGGCAGTCAGGAGGTAGATAGAAATAGCAAGTGAGGTGTTGTATTGGTTGGGCCATTTACCAGCCAGGAGAGACAATGTATGATGAGCACGGAATTTTGGTTTTAGGATGAGTGGCATATTGATCAAAGAGGAAGGGAGAGATGTTCCAAAATGGATGCATATTTTTTTAAAAATATCAAGAAGATCTTATCACCTTTTTGATACTCTGGTGGGTTGGTTCCCCTGGCAACTAGAGCCTACCTCATGATGTGCAATCAACAGCAAATTTAGATTACTTTTCAGCTGATGTACCAAGATTTTGTCACTCTTAACTCAAAATTCCACTCATCTATGTGCTGTGTTTTTAATATTCCCTCATCTGACAATATAGATGATTTCTATGTAGCCGAGATATGATATACGCAGCAGTGGTAGAGGAGAGATTGAGCAGCCTGGAGAACATTCAAGATCATAACTGAAATCAGATACCCCTGGCACTTACTAGTGGAATGACACTGGACTAATTACAAAACCTTGCTAAGCGTCAGTTTCCCCTTTAATAAAACGAGGGTGAAATAATAATAATAACAACTACTTTATAATATCGTTATGGGAATAAAACATACATTTTGCATATGTCTTGGATAAGGTTGCCAGATAAAATACAGAGCATCCACTTAAATGTGAATTTCAAATAAAAACAACTTTTTTTAGTATAAGTATGTGGTGTGAGACATTTAGGATAAGCTTGCATGAAACATTTACTTGTTGCTTATCTGCTTTTTTGTTTGTTAAATCTGACAACCCTATTCTTAGAGAGTGAGTGGGCAGAAGAGCATCAGCTGCCAGTGTGGCTGGTACAGCACAACATGGCAGACAGTGCCCAGGCCAGTAGTAGCAATGGTGTGTTGTCATTACGGGGCCTGTAAGATGTTAATGGTCTTGGAAGCAGATGTGAGAATAGGGATCTAAAGGTAAAGTGAAAGAGCAGAAAAATGGTGGCATCTGTCTGGATAGGTAAAATGCTATGTTTATGACACACTGATTACCACTCACTGGGGACTCCTAAGATTGAGAGACTGGAAAGGGAATGGAGATTCCACGATGAACTCAGGAGCCCAAGATACGAAAAAATACTGTTTATCAATTAAAAAAAAAAAATCCCCATGCAATGATATAGCTTGAGGAAACATAGGTATGTAGGGAATAGGTTTCCTCTGTGTGGCTCATAGACAAACTCTACCTGTGTAAAGAGCATGGCAAAATCAGAGTGTTGGGTGAATATTTATGACAGAAATGCAAAGCAACTCTAGCTTCCAGTTTGATTTAAAGTGGTTAATCCAGTGTTTCCTCCCCGATGAAGAGGTACGATTTAATAATTAGAGTGTAGGCTGTGATTTTCCCTGGTGCTGTCCTTATGGAAGGTGGTCAGCAACATGACTCTCTCCTGGGTAATGTTTGAATTTAATTATGTTCAGGGACTACACAGAATGCATCAATTCATTAAACTTGTTTACTTCAAGACACTAAATTGATGCACTTACTCAAAGACGGTGATTTCATATACTTATCCTAGACCTCTTACTTGCAAAAGAAAAATGTCATCTTTAAGCAGGTAATTATTAGCCCAAAGGCATAACTAGGAAACAAGGCTTTAGAAAAGAAGCACTAAAGATTCTATTAGCAACCTGTCTTGGGAGAACCAAAGGATCTGGCTAACACATTTTAAGCAGGGTGACCCACTGTGGCCCTCCATCTATATGGCTCACACTGCCAGCCCATACACTCAGTATGGCTGCCATGGCTTAGGTTTTCCAAACTCTAATTTCTACCCATCAGAGATGGGTGATCAGCCTGACAGACTTCTCACTTGGGGAGCAAAGGTTTGTTTTCCAACAATCTCAATAGAAAAAAATTGTTTCTGCATGAGGTTCTATTATTCTCTATTATTTTGCCTGTTGCTCTAGAAAAACTTCAAAGGGTACACACTGTCTAATTCCACGTTCTTATGACCACAGTCACTTTAGGGAAGCTTTTCTAAGTCCTGTTTCCTTCTCCCCCTTTTTATCCAGAAGAGCCCCTCTCGTAACTATCTGCCTTGACCCAGCAATAATTCTAGAGCATCTAAACTTAGTGCCAGCCAGGTGGGCTCCTGGCTACTCTAAATCCACTGACTTCAGACCTCTGGGGTTTCTGGAGAAAATTGGTCCAGGTCATATTTTTCTGGATACCTTAATTCCAAACTGACTTTGTACCATTCAATACTAAGATGATTTCAGTAGTTCACAGTGGCGGTAAGAAGCCTCCAACCTGTAAAATGAAAGTTTCCTGGTTGAACTAATGCTAAGGGTGGCAGGTGGCACCTGTCAAGATACACACATCTCTAGCCTAGGTTGTTCTTTATCCAACTTCTCCTTGAACTGTCTTCCTTCAAGTTGACACTTTCAAAACCCAGTCCATTGCACCCGCTGTTGAGGCTCTGCAAACAGTCAGTTCTGTCCCAAGTAAAATCTTTGCCATGAAGGAAGGGGACAGTATTTTTCTCTACTCCTACCCATCAGTGATGAATAAAACATTGGGCACAGAGTTGGGGCTTAACGCATGTGTTCCTGTTTCCTAATACCTACTTAGCCCAGAGCAGAATGGTCTTTACCTGACATTGGTGCTGCCACGCTATCCATATCTGCATTCCTACACTTTTTCTTTGCTGAGAAGCTTCAAAATTCTTCTCCCCACAGCACTCAAGACAGCCACTACCACATAGAACTTCCCGGCTAGTTGAAAGAGCTATAGAATGAGAAGAATACCCTTCCTGTGGGAAAATCAGACAAGTCCCCTCACTTCACTCTGACTCCTTATTTTTAGGTCCAATCACAGTGAAAACAACAACAATGTGTAATAACAATAACGTGAGGCACATGCCAGGCACTTCTCACACATTCTCTCTGATCCTAGCAGGCATGTAACAAGTACAGAGGGGACCATGCGGCCCACAAACACAACAACGTGGTCAAGGGACTACACCTGGGAATTGGCAGAGCTGGATTCACTCAGGAACATCTGGGTGCAAAGCTGGTGCTTTTTTTTCCTAAATGATGCTGTTGCCCTAAATTATGCAAGCTGTTTGCTTAGGAAAAATTTGCACATTAATTTGCAAAAGAGAGGCTTTATTCTTTTTTTTTCCCCTGCCCATATAGAAAACCACAGGGCTGGTATCTTTTCAATTCCCTGGCTGAATTAAGGCTTCCTGCTTTGAGTTAATACGTAAAACATTACTCTGCTTAACACATGATTTTGTTTCCTTTAGCTCTTCCCCTTTTCCCCTTTCTTGATGGAGCACCCGGCCAACTCTGTACTTTGAATCTGCTTCTAATAAAGGAGGCTGATAATGCAGTTTTCATCTGAAAGAGAAAATACAAGCAGGTTCTCTGTCACTGATTTGTCTCAAGGCACATACCAGCAAGACGTTTTGGTAGAACTGAGGCCTAGACCTTGGGCTTGTGCATTGATCGTCATTTCCTCTGATGTCCAATCCTCTTAGCAGGTTTCCAAAGCTGCGTTGTGATATTGCAGAACATCTTAGGCAAAACTATTTGTACTGTCAAAAGGAATGTGCTCCCACACATTTACTTACTGCCGAAGAAAGAAATATTACACAGGAGATTGCCTCTAAGTCTCAGTTTCTTCATTTACAGAGTAGTTTCCGAACTTTTTAAAACTAGAGGTCTCTTTTATAAAATAAAATCTGACGCAGAAAGTCCCAAATATAAAACCGATAAAAATGGAAAGGCTGTGATTGAAAAGCAGGGATGGGATGCACACGCAGAGCCTCAGCTGGGAGGGCCCTTGGCTCACCTCCATAGTAGCTTTCGGGGCACTGCATGAGAAGCCATCCAAGACACAGCATGACAACACTAGACAAGATTTTCTTGAAGCTTGTTTCCAGCTCCGGCAATCAAGGGCGTGTGGATTTCCCTCCCTACCATATGGCCCTCTCATCAGTGGCATGGAAAGGTGTTCTTTCCCCCTCCTCAGGGGAGACTATAGCTCTTCATTCCTCTCTGCCAACTTTCGCACTGCTCCTACATTCTGGAAGGCTGATAGTAGCTTCTCCCCTACTCCCACAACACTGATCCCTGAGAGTTCAGGGCGCGGGCTTGTCCCACTGCCTCCATTTCTCCACGTAACTGCTATTACTGATTTGCTCTGAGAAACTTCCTCTGAACCTCTAGCTTCCTTCTTCTCATTACATACAGAGGCCAGGACACTGCATGTCCTTAAACAATTTTCAAGAACCATTTCAGCACAATCAAGATTTGATGGTCTGGGGAAGGAAGAAAGTTCTACATACTTCCTTGTAGAGATGGAGACCTCAGCTCAAAGCAAGCCAATGATGATGACTTGAAGATCTGGTGTTGGGTTCAGACTACTACTGCCTCCTAGTGGTCCTTTAGGAGGATTGCAGTAGTGATCTTCCAAACATGGGGATGAGTGCTAATGAAAAAACATAGCTGATACAACTTAATGCAACACGGCTGCGCCCTTATTTGTTGATACTTAGAAGTAGCACCATTAGAAATGGGTTGAGTATCTTCTGAGTGAATGTGTTCTGGAATCTGCATTTGTATCTCAACTTTGCCAAATTACAAGCTGTGTAAAATAAGGAAAATAACCCCTCTGAGCATTGCCTTTTTCTGCAATGGAGACACATGTACCTTGAAAGGTTCTGTGAAAATTAAATGACATGGCATATTAAATTCCCCACCAAGTGCCTGGTGCATAGTTGGGGCTCAATTAAATGGTAGCTACAGCCTTTGGAATGGAAGGGATGCAGCTACAGACACTGGACAAACTTTATGAGTATATCCGGTAGCCAAAAGCAGATTGATAATTTCACTAGTGTTCAGTAAAGGAAATACCATGATTAATTTTCCCTCTTTTCAGGCAAATATTCACTAACACTGTGAACATTATGCCATTTTAGAACAAAGATGAGTGTGGTCCTTAAAACTAAAATAGCCAATGATGTAATTTTTCCCCAAAGTGTATCACATTTAATTCTCAGAAAATAAAAGAAAGAAATAGAGGCTTTGAAAAACACAAAAGATCACATGCTTTTAACAGTGTCATATAGTGTAGTTCAATCCATAAATTATTTTTGTTTTAGATAAATCTTCAAGTAAAAATTATTAAAAGAATATTAGGGATATTTCTTTGTTGAAAATCATGTTGTGACAACTTCTTTTCTTTTTAAAAGTTCTTCTAATTTGCTTTAAGTTGTTTTCTTAGCAATTTTATCATAAGGAGTCAGTGGGGTGTGGGAATACTATTTGAGGATACTCTTTCAAGAAAAATGATCCAAAATACTCCACAAACATGAGCCAAATTAAAAAAAAAAAAAAAGCATTTGAAAGGTAAGAAGCTAAAGTGGTAAGTTTTACAATTCATATTCCACACACTAAGAACTTACTGACAAAAGCGAGCACAAATTATTCTTTTCACATGCTGATTACCACCTGAAATTTTATCTCTAATATTGCTTCCAGGATCATAACAACTGACTGATCAGAGACACATTACTTAGAAAAGAAAATGTTAAAGAAAGAATTTACAAACATGAACTCAAATACCCCATTTCAGAAAAATATAACAGGCAAATTTTATATAAGCTCCAGGAATATTATGTGTGTGTGTCCCTTCTGTAGCTAATTTGGACTGTACTTACATACAGGGCTATGTTTAAGCAAAACCAGTTGCCATGGTGACACAGTGCCCCCTCTAAATGCAGCATGTGATATCTAATTCTGTCTGTGTGTTAACTATTCAGTTGAAAATGGGGAGGATCTTAGAAGCCACAGACAAACTGATCAAGAGTGTCTAGGCTTCTTTACCTTCACCGTACCTATGTCCTGGTCAGTCTCCTCTCCCTTTAGACCAAATATTAATTTTTCTCTACATGATTAAATGTATGACTATTTTGTTTTTTTCTGAATCTGACTGTACATCTTCAAAAATAATATAGAAATGGCAGTTATTTCTTCTGTTAGGCTGGGACAAAAGTTCAATATATTAAACAAGTAAATTCATTGTTAGAACATTTCCTTGTTAGATCTCATTAGAAATGGCATTTTCAAAATAAATCCCTAATATTAGAACTTGTTGGTCTCTCTAATTTTAGTCTTTTCCCTCCCACACCCAGTCACGAGTTTTTCATTTTAGAGTCATACTCTCTGGCGGAAGCATGGGGAAGCTGTTTTGTAGGAAAAACGGAACACAAATATATGTTGAAATGAACAGGAATGTATACATTCCAATCTTTTAAAAAAATTTTTTTTAAAACTCAATATCTGATAAGAGCTCTTTCAATATTCATAAGAACAACTGATAACCATGAGGTATTTTTTCTATGATTGTGTGGTTAGGCATTTGCTTGGATCACCTTATGGGCATTTCCAGGTGAAACTATGAAATAGGAATGAAAAGGCCAAAGAAGACCCTGATTAAAGCAGAGTCTTCGTTAACGTGTTCTAATGGGCAGGAATGTGTGGGCCATGAATTAAACACGTTGTCTCCAGCTGAACTTCCTATAAAGTTATTTATAAGAACGAAGTTTAATAGTTGAGTTTACACCGCTTCTCTTTTTTCCAAATTGTGGTAGGTTTCCTTATAAATCAGGCTTCCTAAAAGCAGGTACTGGATGAACTGAAGAACTGAAATATTATACTTTATCAGTGGTCAAAATACAAAATTATGGCCAGAAAGCCTAAGGAAGCACAGTTGCCTGTCAATTTTGTGTGATAAATTTAGTCTTCACCAATTGAACTGATTGTTTTTGGCAATGTGCTCCACTTAGCAGTGCTATTGGAAATTAAAAAAAAAAAGAAAAAAAGATTCCATCTGGTTTTCTAAGCACTCACAATTTAGTGTAGAAATAGGAATATACAGTTTTGTAGCTAGGTATAAAGTGCTAATCTTTGTGAATTTGATGTTTAAAGTGTTGGGAGTCCATTTACATAAAAGGAGCAATTTGTTCTCTAATCTGGGAGTCTTTGAATACCACAGATAATCACAGAATTTCTTATTTCGATAGGTCTCAAGCTATTTAAATTAGATCGTAATAGAAAATACAAATTTTAGTGCTGTCAATGAAGAGAGCTAATTTATAGCACGTCGGATGTGGTAAGTATGAGGTGTGTAATCTTTTTCTCTTTATGTAAGTGATCATTAAAACTTATGACATATCTATATCATTTGATTGCACAACTAAATGAACCAAGAAATGAGATAGAACTTGTACTGAAGGCTGACAAAGTCAAGTCATCTTGTCTGCTAAATCCTATGTGCTCTGTCAAACTAACCATGGGTGAAGTGAAATGTACTGGTACAGGGACCTATTAATAAGTATTACCAGTACAATAGAGATTTTTCCATTGTCTATGCCAAATAAAGTTTGCCCAATAATTTTGTCTGTGTCAGGCATCTTAGAGAACATCATCCTATTTTAATTTTCTAAATGAGCCTATCTCTCTCGGTTACCAGTCTTGTTTGCTTCTATTTGATTGTATTGTATTTTATAAAATATTTTCTTGTTTACATCTTTTTTTCATAGGATATAAACTCTTTGTAGCAGGGACCTTGATTCTCTGTTCACTGTTTTTTACCTAGCATCTGAACAATGCCTGGAATATTTTTAAGGAAATTTGTTGAATGCAACTGTGGAAATTAATGGAACCTAAGATTTGGCAGTCAACAAAACCAACTTTTAAAGGTATCATGCATTTGTCCATCTTCCATACTTTTCTTTCTCATGTCACAAATGTATTGTTTGAATCTCAACCATGAGTTACGCACTTTGTTAGGCAACAGGAAAGTTATGATAAATTAGAAACATCCTCATCCTGGTGCTTTCACAAAAATGTTACTGGACTGAACTAGGTCCAGTTACTACTCGGTAGTTGCCAGCCAAAAGACAACTCTGAGAGGATTTTATGAGAAGGAAGTACTTTATTGGGTGCCTGCAGCAAGGATACTGGGGGGACTGTGGGGGAGATGGGGCGGGAGAAGAGGGCAGAGGTCACTTCCCCAAAGGAGGGATCCCTGAACAAAGGAGCTGATCTGTCTTTGTTCAGGGAAATTATGTACAAACATCAAGGGGAACTTCGTCATCATGTATACAGATTGGGACATTCCTGCCCATGCACAGTTAGAAGACGTGCCTATACATACAGCTCATGTTCAAAAGTGGTGGAAAATTTCCACTCTTGGGAGGAGATTTTAGTATGAAAATGAGGGACTAATGAGAAAAGTTTATGAGAAGGTCGGTGGAGGGTCCTCCAGGCGGAATGTGCATCGTGTGGCTACTACTTCCTGTGTGTGTCTTGTCAGCCACCAGCGAGACGGGGTGCAGGAAGACCCCTCGTTGGGGTACTGGCGAATGTTTGCTTTTATGTCTGGACCGGCCACCATCGAGAATATAGTGGTATGATTCTCCTATCTATGGCTCTGTTGGTGTTCCTTTTAGATCTCACCATATCCTGCGTTCTAGTGCAGGGAGCGGGACCAGAGTACCTGCATGACAGTTAGTCTACGTTAAGCTACCTACAAGTATGTATGTGTGTACACACACACACACACACACACACACACACACACGAGGTATGACAATTAAATTCCTGAACTCATCCTAGAAAAAGTGCTTCATATGTCATTGCTGAATATCACTACAGTCACCTTGGAAGTACTTCCCATGGGAAGCTATGCACTGATGCCAGCGCCTAGTGCGCCCTTTAAAGCAATTTTGGAACCTTTCTAGAATGGCCATCAGAGTTGTCGTCATATTACACTTGATGTCCTGAATGTCATCAAAATGTCCTCTTTTCAATATTTCCTTTATTTTTGGTTAAAGAAAGAAGTCTCTGGGGACCAGATCAGGTGAGTATGAAGGGTTTTCTAATACAGTTATTTGTTTACTGGCTAAAACTCTCACAGACAGTGCCGTGTGAGCAGGTGCATTGTCGTGATGCAAGAGCCATGAATTGTTGGGGAAAAGTTCAGGTCGTCTAACTTTTTCTCACTGCCTTTTTAGCACTTCCAAATAGTAAACTTGGTTAACTGTTTGTCCAGTTGGTACAAATCCATAATGAGTAATCCCTCTCATACAAAAAAAGGTTAGCAACATCATTGCAAGAAATTCTTGAACTTAATTGTCAGACTGTGTGCACATATGTGTGTGTGTGTGTGTATGTATGGGGAGGGTGTGCCAAAAAATATGTATACACATTTTAAGAGATGTTAACATTTTGGTCAATGTTCCTCAAGCAGTAGTTCACCGTAATCAGAAGTGTCTGGATGCTGATGGTAACCACTTTGAGCACCTCTTGTAATTGCAGAAGTCAAACGTGACTTGTATTCATCTTTTGTTATCGATATATATTATTACAAGTTTAATAGTTTTTTCTTTTCTTAAAATGTGTATACATTTTTGGCACCCTCCGTGTGTGTGTGCGTGTGTGTATGGTTACCGGAAGATAGTGATGGAAAATTAGTGTCATGCAGGGTCTCTGGTCCCGCTCCCCACATAAGAACGCAGGACATGGTGAGGCCAAAAAGCAACACCCATAGAGCCGTAGATAGAGGAGTCATACTACTATAGTCTCGCTGGCGGCTGGGTTGGAGACACAAGAAGCAGGAGCCACACAATCCGCAATCTGCTGTGCTAACTGCAATCTGCCTCTCCGCAATCCGCAATCCACACTCTGCGCTTGCTAGCTCAGCCACCATCTTCTTGCTAGCCCCCATTTTCTGGTAGTGTAGCCACGGCAGTTATATTAGTGGCCAATGGCTTACTGGTTACAGCTGATGGCCAACTAGCCACAGCTGATGGCCATCCAATCACAGTCGATGGCCATTTACTACCTGAGTGAGCACCTTTCTGCGTGAGGGTGAGAGCCTGGAAACTGCACTGCTGGCTCTGTCCCCACAACTAGACAGAACAAATATCCTAATGCACTAAAGGAAATTAGTTCATAGGATCTTGTTGAAACTCTAGGAAAGATAAACATTAATATATATTATAAATATATATATTGTAGATATGATCTCAAAGATGACAAAATCTACTTTTCTGAGGAATTTTATAGTTAAGGATGGACTAAACTACGGTAAAAAATAGATGCTTGTATTGGCTCAAAACCAATAGGAGTTGATTTCTTGCTTGTTGTAGAATGAGGGTGATGTTCTCTGTCAGCTAGCAGTTCTCTACACAGCCCCTCAGGGAAATAGTTTCCTTCTTTTGGCTCCACCATTCTCTAGGCCAACAGTTCAGGCCAGTGGTTCTGTAGCTGTGGTCACAGGAGCAGTAGCATCAGCGTCACCTAGGACCTTATTAGAAATGAAAATTTTTAGACCCCATCCTACTCCCACTGAACTAGAAACTCCAGGGGTGGAGTCTAGGAACTCACATTTTAAAATGCTCTCCAGGTGATTGTGATGCCAGGTAAAATTTAAGAACCACTCTTCTGGCCCTGCATTCCTGTATTGTTTGCATTCAGTGGGTGGATGGGAAAAAGGAACACCTGCTTTTAAAAGCCTTGACCCAGAAATGTTACACATTAATTAGTTCCTCCACATTTTATTGTTTAGAAATCAGTAACTGAGGTTAGAAATGGCCAGAGTCTCCTCCACAGAAGCCTTAAATGCAAATTCACATACTATGTAGAAAAACGTGTTTTGTGGATGAGGTATTGCTGCTGATGGGTTGTTCTGAAACGTGACACTTAGGATTGGGTTGCAGATCTGTCGTGCTTTGTGGTGGCTCTGATACAATTAATAGACCCTAAGAAGATTTGGGGGTAGACAACACGTCTCTTGTATTTTAGTGATCTGTGGTAGGAGAGTATATGCTATTTGAATAATGTTGGGTAAAGTGGCAAGTGGGAAATATGACTCCACCATGAGGAGCAATTAACTAAAAAAAAAAAAAAAAAAAAAGAAGAAGAAGAAAAAAAGAAAAAGGGAGCAGGAAAAGAAACTTGCAGTAGCTGAATAAGGGACCACCTTAGCCTAGTTATTTCTTGGAGGGGGTGGAAGAGGACGTGGAATTAAGAACAACTTAAACTTGAGCTTGCCTCAGACTTGTCTAGAGGGCCAATCAAAATGCAGATTACCCCGCTCATGCCCAGAGTATCTGATTCGGGAAATCGGGGATGGAGCAGGAGAGTTTGCTTTCTAACAAATTCTCTGGTGATGCTGATGTTGCTGTTCAGGGACCACATTGGGAGCATCACTGTTAGTAACTGTAAAAGGAACATTTCAGAGGAAACCTGGATGGGGGCCTGGGGAGGAATGTTCTCTTGCCCTGAGGCTTTTTGACAGATGTCCCTGTGAAAAGCGGACAAGAATTTTTTTTTAGTTTTCCTGGCAAAGTAAGATGTGTGTTCCTGATCTGAAGATTGGAGAGTAGATGTTGGCTGCTCTCCAATGGAAAAAAACAATCAACAACTCTGCACCTTTAGGGAATGTTTATTAATCCTCATTATACCAGCAGTTCCTCCTATAGTGGGAATAAAGCCGTAGCTTATTTCATTAGACAATCGTTTTGTCTGTCACAAAAGGATTTTATTACCATTTCTTCCTTTCTCACCCTACCCATCAACACTTTTGAACATTTTCAAGTATACACAAAGACATACATACGTAAATGAACACACACACACGCACGCACTTCCAATCTCTTTCACCTTCAGAAAAAAGGTTTGTCTTCATGTAGCTGCTAAGATATCAATCTTCACTATGATAAAGTAAATGCATTAGGATCACGAAATTATCTTGCTTCATTTAGCTTCCTTAGTAAGTATTTTTTCCTACAGTTTAGGCTGAGTTTGTAAATTAATTGAATCCAATTGCTCTTGCTGCCTTCTGATCTCTCTTTTCATTGTTGATTCTGAATTAATATTCTGTGTTAGCTGCAGCCCAACATTTTTGCAAACTGCAAGAAGTATGTATTTTCCTTGTGTGTTATTGTTATAACCATAGTAATTATAATATACACTATCAACTCAATGTCATCATTGTCCCAGGATTTGTACTGAGCAAAGATTTTGACAAGGTCCCTGCCTAGAGATTATGTAAAAGCCACTCAAGTAGAACTGAATTAACATATGACTTAGGTTAGTGTAGCTAAACTTGAATATTGATTGATTCTTTGGATGTAAAGTGAGTTTGTGAGAAAGCAAAAGAAATTAACCCTACAAATTTCAGTATCTGTTTTTTTGAAACAACCCATGATTTCATATAAGGACTTGGTTGCCTCTGTAGAAGACAATCCTCATTTATCATATTATGTCTTGGAGTTGAAAAGTAGCGTCCATGGACTCAAATTAGCAGTAGGGGACTGGGAATGATGTCTGATGTTTTAATAACCTCTGTTTTTCGGTCTAACCACGTGACTGTGCTCCATATACTTAGCTTTAAATTCATCATTCTGTCCTTGTGTTTTAGGTAGATGAGATGTAGCTCTTTGTTTCATGTTGACAAAGATTTGAAAATTTCTCTATTTTCCTGGGGCACTTTCCCTACCATATTTAATTTTTTTTTTAAAACTGAAGTTCATTATGCATATGAATATAGTACATAAAAGTGCACTAAATGTAAATGCACGGGTTGATTTATTTTTTCAACGTCTACACCTATGTAATCACACCCAGCTGAAGACAGAGTATTCCCATATCACACAAATTTCCTCATTTTCCAGTCAATATCTTCCACAAAGTGATCACTATTTTGATTTCTAACCTCTTAAATTAGTTTTGTATGATCTTCAACTTAATCTAAATGTGTCATACAGTGTACTTTTTGTGTCTGGTTTCTTTTGCTCACCATAATGTGGATGAAAATGAGGACACATACTAAATCTGACAAGCTCAGGGGAGGCCAGCATGGCAGGCCATGCAAACTCAGAGACCGAAATTAACCCCATAGGATGGTCTGAACATAAAAATTCCTAACAAAAAGCGGGTTGTGTCCAGTAGTCACATCCTTGGCCTGCAGGTTCCTTGACAAAGGTCAATCTTGACCTGGAGTGAGCCTGTCTATTGTCTTTTTTGCATCTAACATATCCTTGAAATGTCAGTCATCCCTTTTTCTGGGTCCCTCAGGGCACAACTCCCCACACCAGAGCAGGAAACTACAGAATTCCTCATTGTTATTGTCTCTTGGTTACCATCTCTATGTGCTATTAACTATCCTGTACCCACCATTGTAAAAGAAGTATCTGTCTCTCCAATTTACTTTCATCCAGTCCCAGAGATTTCCTAGCTTTGCTTTCTCCCACCCCCTTAATCTACCAACAACGGATTTCATGTAAACCTCTTCCATTGATTCTAATGCATAAAATAAATTGCAAAACTGCCATTTTCTAGAACATTTTCTCAATCTGTTGAGATTTTGCTTCCTGGCAGTTGTCATCAGTTTGGCTCAAATAACCTCTTATAAGCTTTTTCTTAGGCTGGATGTTTTTTTCATCGACAACATCTGGGAGAGTATGTGGTTGCTTGTCTATGGTTGTGTTATGTTCTTTATTGCTGTGTAGTATTCCATTTTGTGAACACATACACAACTTATTTACTTGTTTTCGTGTGATTGGACATTTGGGTTGTTTCCCGTTTGGGCTGTTATCAATAAAGCTGCTATCAATATTTTTGTACATTTTTTGGTGGTCACGTGAACTCATTACTCTTGATTTTGAAATAGGCATATGATTAGCTCTACTTTAAAATACCAAATGATTGTATTAATTTATACTTCCACCAGCAGTGTGTCAGAGTTCCAGTTGTTCCACAGTCTCATCAACTTCTCGTATTATAAGTTTGTAAAATGTTAGCTATTCTGTGGGTATTCAATAGTATCTCTCTGTCAGCCTAGTTTTTTCATCAGTTAATGGAGCTTCTAGATCAAGTGAAAAGAATTCCTAAGGTTGTTGAGAAAAGGTCAGTTTGATCAGCTGTCAGTATTAACATTTATTTATTTTTGTTCTTTAGCTTTCAATATTTCAAAGTCATAAAAGTCATCTACATAGTTATTAATTAGCCAGTTCAGTGACAATTGGTCAGCTGTGATTTGCACAGCAAATTATTATTTTGATTAAGTGCTTGCTAGTTAACAAATACGTTGCTAAATTATTTATTTATAGTGACTCACTTAAGGTGTCAAGTTTTGTATCAGACATTACTAGCATTGTTTCTAAGCACACTGCATTTTTGGGCTGCTTTTGGTGACTTACTACTATTTAGATGTCCTCACTTTCCTGAAAACAATGAATCCACTGCCTTCAGATTCCTAAGTACTTTGAGAACAGAGCGGGGAAATAGGGAGAGGTTGGTAAAATGGTGCAAATTTCATTTATAAGATGAATAAGCTCTGAGGATCTAATGTATAACATGTGTAGACAACACTGTACTGTATAATTGAAATTTGCTTAGAGAATAGAATGTAAATGTTCTCACACACACGAAAAGGATAGATATGTGAAGTCATGGATATGTTAATTAACTAGATAGGATGAGCTTTTTCATAATGTATAAATATATCAAATCATTACGATGTATACTTTCAATATCTTACAATTTTATTCATCAGTTATACCTTAATAAAACTGAAAAAATTAAAACATTATTTAAATGTTAAAACAATATTTTAAAAAAATTTTCTCCTGAATCTTTAGCATTAAATGATCATTATATTTCAACCCCCATTCCCTCCCAAGAGAAAAAGTCAATGCAAGAAATTGGTTGCCTTTGTTTGTTATGGACACATTAATGGAGAGAGAGCTGAATGTGGAGAAGACAGAGGGCGAAAGAGAGAGGGGAGAGATGAGAGAGAAACTTCAATTTTTTTGAACAGATTATTCAAATAAAGTAATCAATCCAAATCTTCCTCCATCCACTTTCTTTCCACTCCAGATTTTTAAAAATTCTAAATCAACCAAAAGTGCAGTAATTATAAAAGTGACTAGTGTTAGAGCCAATACCCTGATTTCAGTTTTTTGCCTCTTTAATAGTACAATTGAAGTTTTCATTTTCTATGTTTTTTAGTACACTGGGGTTTGTGTGTAAACATTATATAATGCACATTTAGGGCCATTTTTTTAGGACTTAGAATGTTATTTGACAAATATATTTTGTTAAGGGTTTATTACTGTTATATTTTTCCTTCCATGACGTACTGTGGGGCATTTTTATTATTTGTTTGGATTCTGTATAAAAAATAAACTCTCAGACATCTAAGGCAAAATATGATTTGCTTTTAACCTGATTTCCAGGGATGCATTGGGATGAAATTGAAAGGCAAATGAAATGAAAATGAAATTAGGATGAATTGAAGTACAGGCAGGCCCCTGATTTTAGATTCAAAAAATTCCTGGAGATCAAACTTCATGTTCCCTGCTGGCAGGAGAGATTCTGGTCATCATGGGTTGATGCTGGACAGTACAGCTGCTGAGGTTCTGTGTAGCTGGGTCAGCAAAACAGTGAGCATGTTGGTAGAAAGACAGAGTTTTTTTTGGTTTGGAGGCAAGTGAGTCATGACCAAAAGATGATGCCTCTCTATATTAATGACTTCTTGATTTGAACATCTAAAGTTAACTGTCATCATCAATTACCAATAACTTTGGAGGAAGACTATTATTATTTTATTATTATTTTAGTGAGTTATTTTTTCTTTTCTTTTTTAATTTATTGGGGTGACAATTGTTAGTAAAATTACATAGATTTCAGGTGTACAATTCTGTATTACAGCATCTATAAATCCCATTGTGTGTTCACCACCCAGTCAGTTCTCCTTCCATCACTATATATTTGATCCCCCTTACCCTCATCTCCCACCCCCCGCCCCCCTTACCCTCCGGTAACCACTAAACTATTGTCTGTGTCTATGAGTTTTTGTTTCTCATTTGTTTGTCTTGTTCTTTTGTTGTTTTTGGTTTATATACCACATATCAGTGAAATCATAGGGTTCTCTGCTTTTTCTGTCTGACTTATTTCGTTTAGCATTATACTCTCAAGATCCATCCATGTTGTCACAAATGTTCCTATATCATCTTTTCTTACCACCGAATAGTATTCCATTGTGTATATATACCACAACTTCTTTATCCATTCATCTATCGAAGGACATTTTGGTTGTTTCCATGTCTTGGCCACCGTAAACAAAGCTGCAATGAACATTGGAGCACACGTGTCTTTATGTATAAATGTTTTCAGAATTTTTGGGTAGATACCCAGGAGAGGGATTGCTGGGTCATATGGTAATTCTATTCATAATTTTTTGAGGAACCACCACACTGCCTTCCATAATGGCTGCACCAGTCTGCATTCCCACCAACAGTGTACCAGGGTTCCTTTTTCTCCACAGCCTCTCCAACACTTGTTACTATTTGTCTTATTGATGATAGCCATTCTGACTGGGGTGAGGTAATATCTCATTGTGGTTTTTATTTGCATTTCTCTGATGATTAGTGATGTTGAGCATTTTTTCATATGTCTATTTGCCATTTGTATGTCCTCTTTGGAGAAATGTCTCTTCGGGTCATCTGCCCATTTTTCAATTGGGTTGTTTGCTTTTTGTTGTTGAGTTGCATGAGTTCCTTGTATATTTTGAATTTTAGCCCCTTATCCAAGGCACTGTTTGCAAAAATCTTCTCCCATTCAGTTGGTGGCCTCTTTATTTTGTCGATGGTTTCTTTTGCTGTGCAGAAGCTTTTAAGTTTCACACAGTCCCATTGGTTTATTTTAACTTTTATTTCCCTTGCCTTTGGAGTCAAATTCATAAAATGCTCTTTGAACCCAAGGTCCATAAGTTTAGTACCTATGTTTTCTTCTATGCAGTTTATTGTGTCAGGTCTTATGCTTAAGTCTTTGATCCATTTTGAATTAATTTTGGTACATGGTGACAGATAGCAGTCCAGTTTCATTCTTTTGCATGTGGCTATCCAATTCTCCCAGCACCATTTATTGAAGAGGCTGTCTTTTCTCCATTGTATGTTTTTTGCTTCTTTGTCAAAAATTATCTGTCCATATTTATGTGGTTTTATTTCTGGGTTCTCAATTCTATTCCATTGGTCTATGTGTCTGTTTTTCTGCCAATACCATGCTGTTTTGATTATTGTAGCCCTGTAGTACAAGCTAAAGTCAGGGAGTGTGATACCTCCAGTATTGTTCTTTTTTCTTAAGATTGCTTTGTCTATTCGGGATCTTTTGTGGTTCTAAACAAATCTGATGATTTTTTTGTTCTATTTCTTTAAAAAGTGCCATTGGGATTTTGATGGGGATTGCATTAAATCTGTGTATTGCTTTGGATAATATGGCCATTTTAAGTATGTTGATTCTTCCAATCCATGAGCACGGAATGTCTTTCCATTTCTTTGTGTCTTCTTCAATTTCTTTAAAAAAATGTCTTATAGTTTTCAGCATATAGGTCTTTCACATCCTTGGTTAAGTTTATTCCTAGGTATTCTTTTTGCTGCAATTGCAAAAGGAATTGTTGTTTGTATTTCTTTTTCTGAGATTTCATTGTTAGTATATAGGAATGCAATGGACTTTTGTACATTGATTTTTGTAGCCGTTAACTGTACTGTATTCGTTGATTGTTTCTAATAGCTTTTTGGTGGAGTCTTTAGGGTTTTCTATATATAGCATCATGTCATCTGCAAAGACTGACAATTTAACTTTTTCATTCCTAATTTGGATGCCTTTTGTTTTTTTCTCTTGCCTCATTGCTCTGGCAAGGACTTCCAACACTATGTTGAAAAGCAGAGGTGATAGGGGACAGCCCTGTCATGTTCCTGAACATAGAGCAAAGGGCTTCAGTTTTTCACCATTACTTATGAGATTAGCTGAGGGTTTGTCATATATGGCCTTTATTTTGTTAATGTATTTTCCTTCTATACCTATTTTATTAAGTGTTTTAGTCATAACTGGATGTATCTTGTCAAAAGCTTTTTCTGCATCAATTGATATAATAATATGATTTTTGTCCTTTATTTTGTTTATGTGATGTATCACATTGATAGATTTGCGGATGTTAAACCATCCTTGTGCCCTGGGGATGAACCCCACTTGGTCGTGATGAATAATCTTTTTAATGCATTCTTGTATTCAATTTGCTAGAATTTTGTTTAGGATTTTTGCATCTGTATTCATCAGAGCTATTGGTCTGTAGTTTTCTTTTCTTTGTTGTCGTTACCAGGTTTTGGTATCAGGGTAATGTTGGCCTCATAAAATAAGTTAGGGGGTATTGTCTGTTCTTCAATATCTTGAAGAGTTTGAGCAGGATTGGTATTACATCCTCTTTGAAGGTTTGGTAGAATTCACTAGTGAAGCCATCTGGTCCCGGACTTTTGCTTTTGGGAAGGTTTTGGATGACTGATTCAATTTCATTACTGGTGATCGGTCTGTTTAGATTTTCCAGTTCTTCATGGTTCAGCCTAGGAAGGCTATATGTTTCTAAGAACTTGTCCATTTCTTCTAGGTTATTGAATTTGGTGGCATATAGTCCTTCATAGTATTCTTGGATGATCCTTTGTATTTCTGTGGTGTCCGTGATAACTTCCCCTTTTTCATTTCTGATTTTGTTAATTAGTGTCTTCTCTCTTTTTATCTTAGTGAGTCTAGCCAAGGGTTTGTCAATTTTGTTAATCTTTTCAAAGAACCAGCTCTTTGTCACATTAATTTTTTCTATTGTCTTTTTGTTCTCTATTTCATTTAGTTCTGCTCTGATTTTTGTTATTTCCTTTCTTCTGCTGACCTTGGGTTTCATTTGTTCTTCTTTTTCTAGTTCTTTAAGGTGTAACATGAGGTTATTTATTTGGGATTTTCTTGTTTCTTGAGATAGGCCTGTAATGATATAAATTTCCCTCTTAAAACTGCTTTCGCTGCATCCCCAAAATTTGGTAGGATGTATTTTCATTGTCATTTGTTTCTATGTATCTTTTGATCTCTCCTCTAATTTCTTCTTTGACCTGGTCGTTCTTTAAAAGTATGTTGTTTAATCTCCATGTATTTGTGTTTTTTCCTGCTTTCTTTTTGCAGTTGATATCCAATTTCAAAGCCTTGTGATCAGAGAATATGCTTGGTATGATTTCAATCTTCTTAAATTTGCTGAGGCTGATTTTATGTCCCAATATATGGTCTATCCTTGAGAATGTTCCATGTACACTAGAAAAAATGTATAGTCTGATGTTTTAGGATGAAGTGCTCTATATATGTCAATTATGTCCATTTCATCTAATGTGTCATTTAGGGCTGTTATTTCGTTATTTATTTTCTGTTTGGATGATCTATCCATAGCTGTCAATGATGTATTTAAGTCCCCTAGTATAATTGTGTTTTGGTCAATTTCTCCCTTTAGTTCTGTTAGTAGTTGCTTGGTATATTTTGGTGCTCCCTGATTGGGGGCATAAATATTGATGACTGTTATGTCTTCTTGTTGTATAGTCCCCTTTACCATTATAAAATGTCCATCTGTGTCTCTTGTTACCCTCTTCACCCTGAAGTCTGTTTCATCTGATATCAGTATGGCTACACCTGATTTTCTCTGGATACCATTTGCTTGGAGTGTCAATTTCCACCCTTTCACTGAGTCTATGCTTGTCCTTGTAGCTGAGATGTGTCTGTTTGAGACAGCATATGGTTGGGTTTAGTTTTTTTGATCCAATCTGCTACTCTGTGCCTTTTTATTGGTGAGTTCAGTCCATTTACATTTAGGGTGATTATTGATATGTGAGAATTTCCTGTCATTCTATCTTTAGTTTTCTGGCAAAGCTGTGTCTCCATTGTTTCTTTGCCTTTTTGTTGTTGTCTATTATTTCTGTGTGGTAGTATTCTATGATGTTTCCCTCTGTTTCTTCTTTTATTACAGTATATATTTCAGTTCTGGATTTTTTTTGAGTGGTTACCCTTAAGTTTATGTAAAAGAAAGTTTTATATTTAGAGTATTCCATTTTCTTCAGCCGCTTACTTTCTCCATTCCCATATTCCGGTTCAGGCCTTTACTCTCCCCCTTTTTATGTTTTGGTTGCCACAAATTATCCCTGTTGATGGTGGTCGAATAGCCTCCTTTAGTATTTCTTGTAGTGTAGGTCGTATATTAGGAAATTCCCTCAGCTTCTGTATGTCTGGAAAGGTCTTTATTCCTCCTTCATAACTAAAGGATATCTTTGCTAGATATATTATTCTTGGCTCATAATTTCTCTCTTTCAATAGTTTGAATATTTGGTTCCACTCCCTCCTGGCTTGTAGAGTTTCTGCTGAAAAATCTGATGATAATCTAATGGGCTTTCCTTTGTAGGTTACCGTCTTCTTTTCCCTGGCTGCCTTGAGGATTCTTTCTTTGTCGTTGATTTTAGACAGCTTCAATACAATGTGCCTTGGAGAAGGCCTGTTGGGATTGAGGTAATTAGGTGTTCTATTTGCTTCTTGGATTCGAGGATCCAGTTCTGTCCACAAGTTTGGGAAGTTCTCATCGACAATTTGTTTGAATATATTCTCTGTTCCCTTCTCTCTTTCTTCTCCTTCTGGTATGCCCATTATTCTTATATTGCTCTTTCTGATGGAGTCAGAAAGTTCTTGTAGAGTTCTTTCATTTCTTTTAAGTCTCAAGTCTCTTTCTTCTTCCATCCGTGTCATTTCCAGGTTTCTATCTTCAATGTCACTGATTCTTTCCTCCATCTGGTCAACTCTACTACCTAAGCTGGTTATTTCATTCTTAATTTCTTCTATTGAGTTCTTAATCTCCAGAAATTCTATTTGGTTCTTTTTTAAAATTTCAATCTCTTTCGTAAAATGTTCATGTTGTTCTTTGTGTTTCTGAGTTCATTAAACTGCCTTTCTGTGTTTTCTTGCATCTCATTGAGTTTTTTAAGAACTGCAATCTTAATTCTCTGTCATTTAAGTCACATATTTCCATATCTTTAAGTTCATTTTCTGGAGACTTTTCACTTTCTTTTTGAGCTGTCTTGTTGCCTTGGTTATTCATGGCAGTTACTGATTTATTATTTCTCTTCCTAGACATCTACAGGAATGGCTTCTGCAACAGGTTGGTAGGAAGAGGTCTTTCTTTTGTTTTCCAGCACTTGTTGGTAGAATGTTTTATTTTCTCTCCGACTGCAGCCTTTTTTTCTCTCTCACACTATAGTGCTATGTTTTCTCTGCAGTATTCCAGCTTCCCACACAATGGGGGGATTCCCTGGGAGACGGGCTTCTCCTCTGTTAACAGTTCACCTGGATCACAGGGCGCAGTGTCCATTTGGGTATACGGAGACCTTTTGAAGTTCCAAAGCTCTTCCTATACCGGATTCATAGCCCAGGTGACTCAGCAGTTCTGTTTACTCCTGCAGGGATCCGCCCAGATAGGTGGGGCCAGGGGCGGGGTGAGTTGTGAGAGGTGGCCCAGAGCAATGGCAGCAACCACCACCACATCCGGTCTGGCTTCCATAGCTCTCTCCCCTTTGCCGAAACTAGTTGGGCTGTGAATCTGTGTCTGCGGTCCACAGTTCTCAGAACTGCAAATATTCTGTTCTTTTGATCTGACATTGTTACTGTGCCGCTTCTAGCACCGGGCAAGTGGGTGTGGGATGAGCTCTGGGAGGGTAGGGACGGGGCCGCTAGTCTCAGTGCCTAAGGCTTCTGTTCTCTGCTCGGCAGTGAGGGCTTAAACCACCATTTTCAGCCTTCTTCCCTCAGTCTTTTCTCCGAGGTCTCTGCCATGAGCGCTGAGTTCAGCCGTGTTGTATGCTGTGCCCTCAGCCCTGAGGGCCATAAATGGAGCCCTAGCAGTCCGAGTTCTTCCCTCTCCCACAGCTGCAGTAGTTCCAGGATGCATTGAGCTTGGAGCACTGAGCTAGGTCTGCGTCCTGCGCCCTCATGGCAACTCCGTCTCCACACTTCTGCCTTCCCTCCTCCCCCGCTCTCGTGATTCGCCCACCTTTAGGTGAATTCAGTAGTGGGTCTCTTTGTCTTGCCTGTCTACTGTGCAGGGAGTTCTTTGTGGAGTTATAGTTGTTTGATTTGTTGTAAATTCCAGGGGAGATGTATAGAGGCTCATCTCACGCTGCCATTTTGATCCAAATCTGAGTTATTGTTTTCTATTGATAAACATCTATAACTATTCTGTTTACTGATATAATGAATGCCTGAGTGTTACTCATCTTTCCGGCAAAGGGAATGGTCAGTTTATTGGAAGTTTCCTAGGTTCTTTGCTAGGACAATGTCACACCTTTATTATTAAGTCTGTATCATTATGTTTCCAAGGCCATAAATGTATCAACATAAATCTAATAGTTCATGACGCTTTCCAAGTTCTTTATGGACTATATTTTTATGAAAAACACAAAATATATTGTTGTCTTTTGATTTCTTTAAAAAAAAAAAAAAAGATATGCCCATCATTGTACTCCCTTGTTTCCCCTGTAATGATTCTTAAGTGTCATGAACATTTTCCCAGACATGAAGTTCTGTGCCCATTTTAAACACTGGTAAAGGGGGATAGCGCGAGGGAGACTAGAGAACTGAGAAGAGACAGGAGGAGACTGTTGCTGAATCCACAGAACAGTCTTGAGATTTGAGCTATAGACCTCAGGAAACAGCAGCTGAGCACAAGAAAAATGTTTATAAACACTTGTTTCTAATGTAATGAACAAAATATCATTTAGGAAACCTGTATCTGATATCACCTTCAAACTTTATTTTGTTCATGCAGTTTCTATTCTCCAGCCAATTTAATGACCTCAGAGAAGGTAGTCTATAAAAAAGTACACAAAACAGTGTTTATTGTTAAATATCAGGAAATATACTTAATAAAAGAATAATAGGGTGGCAAAGAAAAGAACTGATGTAAGAAATTTTGGAAAGCAATATATATAAGGATAAAGACAGAAAGAACTGTGCACCAATACTGCATTCTCATTAGTATTATTTTTTTCATAGCAATGTGGACTTGCAATTCTGAAACTGCAAAAATAAGAGAAACATATTATAGATAATGAGATCCACATTTCTTATGGTCAGAGAAAATTGTTACAAATAAGGAAAAGGAAAAGACTAGAATGAACCCCATGGTGTTGAATTGAAACTGGAGATAATAGTATGAATCCATGGTTTTTAATAGATTTTTATAGGTAGATCCAGAGATAAATGTAGATGTGGGTACCTCAGGGTTACTGTACAGATATAAATTTTCTAACTCTGTCCACTGAGTGGGCCTAGAGAAAAGAAGAGCCCAGGAACAATGAACACACCTGGTACCCAGATCTTGGTTTGTAAATATCACTCTCCAATAAAAGAAGCCAGATCTCTGGAGTAATGATTGATCCAATGCTGGGATATGGAAATACAAGAAAATCCTAGAGTATAGTTTTGTACCAGAAATTAAGGAAGTTATTGAAAAGGAATAAGTCCTGTTGAAAAGACACAGTAGCCAAACTGAAGAAGCTCCCTGTGAACAAACCTGGAACAATATATGCAAAATAAGTGAAAATAAGGAATTAGTACCAGTAGAATAAAATAAACATCCCCGAGCCCATATTGATATAAATAGATCATCAGAAAAACAAGTAAATGGGGTGGGGGAGAAGCTACTCTTTCAGAAGACTTCCTATTCATCAATATAGAAGAGGTGAAGGAAATATAAAAATTATTAGGCAAACACCACAGTAATAATTGCAGGCGAGATCCATGGATGGTTGCCAAATTAGTGTTGAAAGTTTGAGGAAAAAAAAGAATATTTGCATAAACTCAAAGAGTTTCTTACAATTTTTCATTAAACAAACGGAAAACAGTGGAGAAACTTAACAAACAACAACTTAAAATCATTAATGTTAACATCGTCATAATTAAGATATATCAACCTCAGGTGCATTGTAATATAATGTAGAGGATACCATTTCTGTGGCATGCTTGCTAAAAATGTGTAAGCTCAATCTAATTATAAGAAAATATTAGTTAAAACCAAATTGACAAATATTTTGCAAAATCACTAACCAGTTGTCTTCAAAAGTGTCAAGGTCATGAAAGATAAGAAAAGACCGGTGAACTGTCGCAGATTGGAGAAAACTAAGGAAACATAATTGAATGCAATGTGGGATTCTGGTTTGGGTCCTGGAACAGAAAAAAAAAAAAATCAGTGAAAAATCTGGTGAAATTTGAATAAGGTCTCTAGCTAATGGTACGTGCCAATATTAATTTTCCTGGTTTCAAAAATTGTTTCTCTGATTAAATAAGATATTAATGTTAGGGGAAGCATGGTGAAAGGCATTATACATGGGAAGTCTACGTAGTCTTTTTGCAACATCTCTGTAAGTTTAAAATTATTTCAAAATAAAAAAGTTAAAAAATACAATTAAAATCCTGGGAAATCACATCACTGAAAAAATGCTAATATAACTCTTTATGACTTTTTCCCACATCTGTGTGTATGTGTGTGTATGTGTGTGTATGTATATATATATATATATATATATATATATATATATATATATATTAAACAATTACCTATATTTGAAAAAAATGGGAAGAATAGTGATAGTAGCAGTCCTACAGGGGCGTTGTGAGGATGGTATAAGCTAATACATCTAAAGCACTATATTTAGCACACAGTAGGTTCTCAGTAAGTATTCGTCATTGTAAAGATTGCTTACTATTTTGTAACCCTGAATTAGGTAAGTATTTATGGACTCTGGATATTTAATGGCATGTGTGAGATACTTGTGAAGGTAAGAGATATTTCAAGGCTGAAGGAGGTAGAGTCCTAGGTGCTAAATTCTAGAATTACAGAATATAGCATTAATATAATTCCTGTACCTTTTGCTCAATGGGAAAGTACTGAGTTTGAATCTCTTCTGGATTATCAGTTTAGATTCCCAATATAACTGCACAACAGGAATTGATTTGTGTTTAGTTTTCCCTTTAATAACATGAGCATTAAATTTGAACAATTATAGAGTAAGATTATATGGAAATAGTATAATAAAATACCAAATATGATTCACTCCCACTGACTTCCTTTCTGAAAGTTCAGAAACAACAGGGAATCAAAACAGAAACAGAGGAAAGAAACTTCCTACCACCAGCAGCACTGGTTGCCAGAAGCCATAATCCAACAAAGTTGGAAATCCCTTGCCTGGATGCAAAGCCCCGAAGGGCAGCATCTCCAATAAGCCGAATAAATTTTGAGAATCTTGTCAGCATTGTTGGAAGTTAGTGAACATGCCAACATCAGAACCCTGTCCAGTTACCTTTTCCATATCTTCAAGTGAACAGTGGTGTATCAAAAGGAGGAAAAGCAAGGTTATTTTCTCTCTGGGCAAAGACAGATATTCCATTCTGTGAATTACGATTATTCAGGGCATTGAGACTCACATATTCAAGCTTTGAAAAACAGCAACAGTATTGTATTGTTGGCTTTTTCCATGTCATCTATCCTATCCATATTGTTCTGGCGAAAACATTATTGAACAGATGGGCTATATCCTGAAGGTTAGAGGGAAACATAATAACAATTCAGTTGAAGGCCAAATTGGTAGAGAAACAAGTTTCAGAGGTACCACCATGTGTGGAAAACTCCTTATCCTGAGATAGACTTTATCTCTAAATCCCCCTGGCATTTTAGGAATACAGCAGTTAATTTTACCCAACCCATTCTTCAGGGAAATATAGCTAGATGGAAGCAAAACTTATAAAGTAAACATAGTCTTATCCATAGTTAACATAAGACCATGCAGTTTTTGTCACAATAAATTTTTTTCTGTTCTCTTTCCCATTTAATCTTTTACATGCCCATGAATAATGCCACTACAGATACATTTATGTCGCCAAATTTTATTTTAACTGGAGGCACAGAAACCTGGAAAAACCACCCCGAGCATTTGTAATGAACTTCCCCAAAGTACAGGAGTGTGTTGATTCCAGCTCTGAAATACCTGTTTGATTTTACTTTATTTCTTTTCCCACCATCCTCATCTCCTCTCCTCTGCCCTAGTGCAATGCTGTCTAGTAGTCTTCCTCCTTTTATTTCCTTGCTGCTGTGAGTTGCCATTTAAATTCGTAAATAATTATGTCATCTCCCTGAATCAAATAGGTTTCCATTTTTCTACAGATTGAAATACAAGCTTCTTAATATGACTTAAAGGATTTTCACAGTCTGATCTTAACCTGTCTTTCCAGTATCACCTACCCCCATGTTTTATGTCCTGTGATACATGACATACATGTCATATACGCTCACACTGCCACGACTTTGCTCTTGTTCCTTCTGCCTAAATGGCCCCCTCCCTTACTTCTACAATGGTAACTTCTTGGCATTCTACTGGTCCTTTCCATCTCAGCTCAATTATGTTTTCTCTGATGAGCTCCTCTCCGTCTTACCCAGTTTAAATTAATCACTATCTTATCACTCTATCTATACAACAACTACAGGACATATTATAAAACATCATATTTGATTGTACATGTAGATTATAAGTTCTTTGAGAGCAGAGTCCATGTCTTCCTCATGTTGGTTCATCCCAGGTTTTCCATACTTGGCAGAAATTTAATAAATATATGTATGAATGAATGAATAAATGAATAATGTTGCCCAGGGCCTGAGGTACTCCTCAGAGACTTAGGTAAATTTAGACTAAACCTACTGACATTTGGATGAGACTATTCTTCCTTCTATGGGACCATCCCTTGCATTGTAGACATTAAGCCTGGAAATGATACTCTGAAGTTATCATGACAATCCAAAACAGTGCCACACATTTCCAAATGTTCCCTACCTCCTGCAAGGGTGGCACTTTCCTGGTTGTAAATAATTTCTGGCTCAGCCACTTCATTGTGGTTCATAAGAAATCCAAACAGACATGTGATCTCATGAGATAAGAGTTGTGGGGTGGAATATTATGCATTGTGCAGCCTTCTCCCAGCTCACTGGCTCTACCTCTCTGCTTTCCCCGCAAACTTCATGCTCTCAAGATTTGATTCTTCTGCTGCCTTTTGTTCTACAGGGAGTATTATCCAGTCCTTTTCATGATAATTCCATTTCTCAGGAGCAGTGGCCCCACCTGGATGGTCTGCCTTCTCCTCGCTGGTATTCTGTTGGTTAAAACGTAATTGTTGTATTATTAAAGCAAATACTGCATACTCTTCTAATAATCAAATCATAGTTCTAAATTTCCTGTAGGTATTCTCAAATCTGACTTGTAAGTTCCTATGGAAGCTCATTCAATTTAGGGGCCTGTTATGGACTGAATGTTTGTGTCCCTCCAAATTTGTATGTTGAAGCCTTAATGCTCAGTGGGGTCTTTACAGGAGTAATTAGGGTTAAATGAGGTCATTCAACAGGATTAGTGTTCTTATAATAAGAGACACTAACATAAGACACACTTGCACTTACTCGCTCTTTCCTTCTCTCTGCATGCCCATTACCAAGGAAAGGCTATGTGAGCACACAGCTAGATGGTGACCACTCCAAGCCAAGAGGAGAGGCCTCAGAAAAAAACCTGTGCTGTTGGTGTCTTGATCTTGGACTTCCAGCCTCCAGAACTATGAGAAAGTAAATTTCCAACGTTTAAGCCACTCAGCCTGTGGTATTTTGTTATAAAGACCTGAGTAGACTACTACAGGGTCCATGGTTTATTCCTCAGTGTCAAGGCTTGGGATACCAATTAGTGAACTTGTGAAATAAATTCTGCTAATTAGGATGTTCTGTAATATTACAGAACTATTGTACTATTACAGTGAAGCCTAAAGCACCTTCCCTTCTCACATAAGCCCGGCCCAGGGATTCGGCCTCCTGCCCCAAATTTCTCTGTAGGTCACTGCTTGGTGCATGCATACTCCTTTCCCATGTTATCATTCTGGACCATGTCTCTGCCTAACCTCAGCTGGATGTTCTGAAATAGATGGTTCCTTGCTTCACAAAGTTGTGCTGAAAGTGTTGCTTCTATAACCTGAGATTGGGAATGCAAAATCTCTGCTGCCTTAGGCCTTCTGTCACCTTTTTTCTCATTTTTTTCCCAAGCCACAAAAAAGGGCTCGATAGGAGTTGATATACTGAAGTAGAAAAAGTTGAAGTCTGGCTACAAAGAGCACAGACAGTCTCCTGGACTGGGTTCCCTGTGTCTACGTGCTGTTGGCCAAGGGGAGCTCACTGTACTATGGAAGACACCCCACACCAGGCAACGAGTGACCCCCCAGGTGGACGAACCCCTGGGCTGAATGGGCACCCATGAGAGGCAGGTTGCATGAGAACTTCAATAAGCTGACATAGGAAACCTGGAAACTGTGAAGTGAGAATCCATAAGGGTATGAATGGAGAGTTGGGGAAGGAGGAGGCCCTGATGCAGACTGTGCTCTGAGGGAGAATGTGTAAATAAGAAGCTGCACAAGCTACCTATTTAGTAGGGCACTCTGATGACCAGGAAAGGGAGTGACACATTGGAGCAGGTGTGGGAGAACCAGGGAGCCTGGCTATCCGTTTGTTGGTGACTCTGCTGGTGTCATACATGGTAGGTCACAAAAGCCCTGTCCTGGCCCAGAGGTATAAGCGCAGACTCCTTGGATGATCAGTAATAGAAATACTCACCATGATTTAGTCTGTGAGGGCTGCTAGAACAAGTTACCACAGACTGGGTGGCTTAAACAACAAATACGCATTTCTCACAGTTCTGGGAAGTTAAAAGTCAAGTTGCAGGCAGATTTGGTGTTTGGTGAGGACCTGCTTCCTGGTTTGCAAAAGACTGTCTCTTGCTGTGTCCTCATATTGCAGAGAGAGAGAGAGAGAGAGAGAGAGAGAGAGGGAGGGAGGGAGGGAGGGAGGGAGGGAGGGAGGGAGGGAGGGAGGGAGGAAGCTCTCTCTTGTCTCTTCTTATAAGGCAGTAATTTGGTCATGAGAGCTCCACCCTCGTCCCCTGTGATGGTTTATTTTATGTGTCAACTTCCCTGGATTAAGGGATATTAAGATAGTTTGAAACATGATTTCTGAATCTGTCTGTGAGGAGGAGATAGATGTATGATTTCAACCTTCATATAAGTAAAGCCCCAGTGACTCGGGTGTTTTGTACAAAGCACTGTAGCAGGTGAAGCATTCCTTTCCTGTTGGCTGACCTCCCACAGCGTTGGCCTGGTTCTTCCCAGACCACCTGTGAGAAGATGACAATCTCTATAAATACATCCGTTTTCTCTCCCTGCCTTGTGCCTTTCCCCTGGAACAGCCATGTACAATCTCCCTCGCTGCCCACTGCATATTTTCTTCTCCGAAGAGAAAGGCTCTGATATGATCTGACCTGGAAAGTGGACTTAAATATGTTGGCATCATTAGGTCTTGAACACTCTCAACCCACTTTTATGATCCTCATGCCATGCTTTGCCTGCAAACCGCATCTCTTCCCACCCGCCGAATTCTGTTCAACCTGTGTCATCACCATGGAGCCTTCCCAGGTGGACTCCATCCTGCTTCGTACACACCAGTCTGCTCCGCGCTTGTGTTTAAATATAGCATGTTGACGTTCCTCACTGTGCGTCTGCTTGTATTTTTGTTTTGCACTATTCTTATAAATTCTGTGGATGTTCGCCTTTCCCCCTCTAACAACAGCAGTGACAATAATGACAGCGCTGTCATTTGTCCAGGTCTAACTATGTGACTGTTAACTCTTTAGAAACAAACATTTGTTTTTGTTGAAACCTTATGATAATTCTCTGAGTTATATGTTTAATATTTATTTCTTTAACGTTATGATAATTCTCTGAGTTATGTGTTTAATATTTATTTCTTTGAAGCATACTATATTAAAGTGTGAACATCGTAAAATATTTAAAGAAACAATCGTTTATAATAAAACAGAGAGCACCCCTCCCATCCTGTCCCCTACAGTCAGCACTGATAGTGGTGGAGTCTGTTCCCTTCCAGAGCCTGTGTGTGTGTCACTGCGTGTACATATTTGCACACAGAAACTTGGATGCAGATTTTTAATATAAATGGAATCATAGAATAAATATCATTGTGTTGTTTTCTTTTTTTACTTAACAATCTCTCTTGGAGCGATCACGAGGAAAGAATGACTATCCCCATGTCATAGGCAAGGAAAGGGAGGTTTGGAGAGATTAAACAACTTTATCCTATTAGGTAGTAGTTTCCATTGCATGACAGGTTCCTTGAAAATAGCATATTCTTTCTGATTTATATTGAGTTCCAGTGCCTTACGCTCCAGTTTTCATAGCTCCCTTATTCCAGAAGTTTGGTGCTTCCCTTCTCCCATTCTTGAACCTGGATCCTTATTTCCTTCTGTGTGCCTGAGTTTTTGTAGCCTATCTGGTACTTGTAATTTGAGTCAGGCTTTACTTTTACTATTCCTCAGCAGCTAGTGCATCCCCCACCTGAAGGAATGGAAGCACCTCCCATTTGCTGACAGACTTCCTGATGCTGCCTGCCTGCCTGCTTGTGGAATTTTCCCTTGCTCCTGAATTTGCTAATGCTACACTTTTCAGGCTTGACAGTTGATTTATCAGAGCTACCTGTTAATTGCTTGCCGTGCCATCTACTGTGCTGTTCGTCAGGCTGCTACGTGCAGCTGACTGTTCTTTCCTCACGTCTCTCCCTGCCCTCGTATCTGCCCTACTTCGCGGGGTGGATCCCATTCCAGGTCCCTTACAGCACACCTGACCCCACACAAATTCTACCTGCTTTACCTTGAGGTGCAATGCAACTTGCCATTACTTTAGGAGAATACTAGATCCATCTCTAACATAACACAAGATCACAGAATTTTCCACCGAGAGAACAACAAATCTGCAGTCAAATCTTTGGCAGAAAGTAGGGCAGATAGAGCGAAACAGTGGTTTACATTTGTATTTCTCATTTCTTTAACATTTATGGAATGATAATAGTCCTTTAGAGATTGAGGATTTTTTTCACAGACTTTTGAAACGCATACTCAGGAGGCTTTTCCATTTTAGTAAGTAGTTTTTTCTCAGCAACTTGTCTTAGTTCCCTCATTCCCTGATCAATGATAATATGATTTTTCAGTTGCCCAGAATGGAAACATGGGATTCATTGTGCATCACTCTCCTTTATCCTCTAGTGCTGCTCCCTATACCCTGATCAGGGACTTAAGAATACATCCCTGTGGATCTTTCAGACACCAGGTTGCCCTTCATTCACCACTCCCCGCCCCCAAGCTGTGATATGCTTTTCCTGTAAGCATTTTGTATATTATAGCATTCCGTACTCAAAACCTAAAGTGCTTCCTATTGTTTACCAGAGCTGGCTCAAATAGATAAGAATTGCCTACTCTCTTCTCCCACATGTCCCACCTGGGCTACCACAGATATGCCAGAGTTTGTCAGACACATTGTAATTTCATGGCTTCATGTGCAGGTCAAATAATTACTCCTGGGAATGAATCAGAGCCCCTGATGTCAAACTTCAATCTAGTTCCCTCAGAGACTTGATCTTCAAGACCTTCCATAACCTAACCCGGTTCTTAGTCCCCTCTCCTTCCAAATGAGAACCTTTTTATTGTCCTATAAATATGCAGTGCATCTTTCTGCTGCCAAGCTGTTGATCAGGTTCTACACACCCCTGCAACACCCTCCCCTTTTCTCCTGATGAATGGGAAGTTGAATACCTGTAAAATCTGTCATCCTTGGCCTCCACCAGCCAGCCCATCTTGCACCTTTGTAGGAATTGCCAAAAAGGTGTTCTTTCTGGATGGATCAGTTATATAAAGGCACAGCTTTCCTCAAATTATTACATTTCCCTGCTTGGCTTGATAAGCTGGTGAGGGTTGGATTTTGGCCCCCACTCCCTGTATCCCTCCCCGAGAGGTCTTTTGCACCATACAAACTGCACAATGGTATGTGGCAGCCCTAGTCAATCCATCATCTCAGGGCCAATTTGGGTGACCCGACTGGTAAGGAGAATTTATTTTTTCTCCTCTAATTTTTTCTTAGCCTATTGAAATCCAATACAAGCTTTATAGCCCAGCTGATAACTTACTTCTTACCTGAGGGCTCCAGTCATCAAAATGCTTTCTTTGCTAAATACCATGTACATAAGCTTGATCATAAAATTTAATTCTTGGTTACATTTAGTCTTGATTTCTGAGTGTTTCTTAGGTTGGATTAATCTGTCCTGATTATGAGATTTGTTAAGATGGAGAATATGGCTTAGATCTTTTCTCTAGTCAATAAACTACTCAGCACAAAACCAAACACATACATTATTTTATGAAATCTAGGTTGCCATTAGTTGTAAGATATACTGTGGTTCTATTTACCACTAAAAAAGAAAAAGAAAATAAAACACTGAAACTAAACTATGATTTAGAATTTCTATTTTAAATTTATTGAAAATAATTTTTACTTATTTCATTTTTTTTTGACTATGCAGCACCCTTATACATATATAACAGGAAATAAAGAAGCTAAATATATTAGTTAAGATAGTTCTAGAATTTCTTCACAGATGCTGACTATTTTGAATCAATTTTTGACTCACCTTTTCAAGTTTTGATGCTATATTTCTCTTAATCTTACCAGACAATGTCAATGAAACTCAACAGCTAAGTGATATTAATTCCTCAATAGTTCCTAAAGATCTTTTTTTTAACCAGTATCAAGCAGTTGTAATTGTCCAAGGGGTTGCAAATGCCCTCAGAATATCAGCCAAGATGGTACATGAACAGGTAATGACACATCATTACTGACACCAGGCTAACTGGAGCAATGAGGTACCACTGCTTCTAAGATTCATCCCTATTTTAGAAGTATTAAAAAGTGAAAAAAAATTGTCTTTGTGCAAATGAGACACAGGAATAATTGTTCAGTTAACTTATCTCAGTGGATTAAAAGAGAATGTCAGAAATTTTTAAACACAAGAAGTCATGTATGAGGCAACTCTGTTATGTAGAAAAAGCATTGGGTATGTGTTACAAGGGTTGTGGTCTCAGTTTTGCCATTCAATCATTTGTCATATTTTTATTTTAGCTATCTTGATTTCAGTGTCATTGTTTGAATTATGAGGGCATTGATCTAAATGATTTCTGAAGGTTTTCCAACACTAATACAAGGCACATGAAAGCAATGAGATTGAAATTTGAAATTATTAGCCCAGATTATTATCCAAGAGAAAAATCCCTTGGATGACAACTCTGGTCTAGAGATTTGAATTTGTCTGATGAAATCTGGCATAAGGCATGTGTGGCAAAGGCTGGACTCATGGGGGATGACGCTATGCAATCCTTATCCATCTGGGGAGAAACTGTCCACATGCAATCTCTCCTGGCCAGGTTGGTGGGGAAAAGAAAGTTATCAAATGATGAAACTGAGAGTTCATTTGTTTGGAGAGCGTTAAACTCTTGGAGATCTCATTCCTCCCCCACCTCCTCACCCCCAGAATATTGACAAAGAACCAGAGGCATTCTACTGGAAGAAAATTAGATTGCAAATGGTTAACCCTTCAAAATGAAAATTTGGTAAAGAATTTATGTGTGGAGCCTGAAGTATACACAGCAGAGCCAAGTGACTCAGCCAATTTAGAAAACATCACATTTTAATTAAATACAATAGGGGAGGCAAAAGTTATTTTGCTTTTCAAAGGTACATGGAATCACTGTAAAAATGCTAAGTAAGTAATATTATTTGCTTTTTTATTCTGCAGTCCAACCATGCAATACATGCATATAGGTATTTATTTTTTATTATCATGATCTCGTAGCTCCTTTGCTTTTCAGTTAGTCCTCAAAATGAAAGCACCATTTTTCAAATTGAGTAAATTACATGCAAAGAAATGTGGCTCAAAAAAATGAAGTACAGATGCTCAGAGGACTTAATGTTTTGTTAACTGTTTCTTTCACATTGAAAAAAAAAGCAAAATTGCAATGGTTGGGTGGGACTGTGCCCTGGATAAGAACATCTTTATGCATTGTAGAGTTATATAGTCAGACCATTTTGCTTGAATCCACAAATTAGGATTTGTAATTACACATGGTCTATTTCTTCAGGCCTAAGAAAAATAAATAGATGGTCTGAAGAGATATTACAATCTCTCTGAAATTTTCAAGTTTTTAAAATAGGCATTTGATTGATCTCCCTAAATTCTAGCAGTCTAGGTGAGAATCCTTAATTGCTATACTTCATTACATGCAGAATCAGAAATCTTAACACCTAGTACCTTTAGCTGTTTAATAAGAAAGAGACAATGGAATGAACATAGATTTCCCCAATTTAGACAAACGAGGTTCAGTTTCTGGACCAGTCACTTACAGATGCTGTGACCTTAATTAGGTTACTAACCCCTGTGAATCTTGGTTTACTCACCAATAGAATGATAAGTACCTGGCCCCCAAATTTGTATGGCTTTAATATAATAGATGAGAAATGCTGAGCATACTGAATATACCGAATAAGTGATAATAATAATAATAATAATAATACACATTCAGAATATTTGGACCAAGCGCCTGAATAGTGGAGGAGAGAAAAGGGGAAATGGACCAATAGGTCTTGATTATCAGGCATTGTTATAAATTGTTATAAACTATAGTCATATAAGTCCCTAATCTTAAAAAAAATGCTAAGAGGTATATATCAATTTTTCTCTCAACATCATGGCCTAGTTCAATTCATATGGTCACATGGAAAAGGGCACACATTGAGCAATTTTTAAAACATAGGTCATTTGGCATCATGTGGTTAGGCACAAAAGCATGGCCAAGGTGAACCGACTGGAGGCAGAAACTGGTTTGTAGAAGTAGATGTTACTGTATCGTTTAGTAAAGCTACCTCTACTCAAAGAGCTTACTTTTCCTTTTTAGGGTTATAAATAGAGGAAGAGAAAGTTACTTTTGAAATCAGTGCTGAGTCTTAGATATTGGACAGTAGCTGAAATTAATAGTAAGAGATTTTGTTTTTAACCATTAAGTTTATAAACACCACCACTAACGATATTCAACCTGGGCCGTAAAGGAACTGAAATCTAGCAGTTTGCGAGTGTTGTAGAACCTGAACTTGCTATGTTTCTCTCCTTTTGCCTGGTGGCAGGTTCTCTGGTGTCAACAGAAAACAGCGTAAGAGGCCAATGCTTACTTCCTTTGACTCATCTGTGGTTCTCACTTAAGTTTTAAATGTCTCTGTTTTCAAGCTATCGAAGAGTTGAGGTGCCATTTATAATATATTTACTAGAAGAGTTCTGAAAAACAAGTCATTAGTCAGCTACTTTGATATGCCTCTCTTAATCAAAGATTTATTGGGACAGTTTAGAAATCGTCAGATAAACGTTCTCCCTACCTGGGAGCTGGGAGGCAGAAGCAGTGCTCTGTGGAAGATTTATACTGAATTGCTCTATGCCATCTTGCATTTGATTAACTTTTATCAACCAGAACAAAAAAACTCTTTCCCAATGCATCATTTATGTGAACTTTATAAATGAACCATCTTTCTATTGCCAGCATAATTCACCATGATATAACCATTAAAAAAAAAAATCTCTAAGGAATAAGCATTAACACAAGAGGTGCTTATGTGATATTTCTGCAACAATTTTATTTTGAAAAAACTGCGTGTACTGCTCTGCAGTCTGGAACTATAAAGAACTGATATCAAGTTTTGCGTGTTCCTGAGAACAGGCAGGAAGAGTAAGCAGCCCCACCCTACAACTTTCTTGATGTCACAAATTGTCTTTGATTAGAGCAAACCAAGTCAAAGGTTGAATAAAACACTTACCTCAAGATATGAAGTGTGAGTCCCCTAGGATCTAACAGACAGTATACAGGTTTACTCTGTCATTTGTACAGATTATATTTCTTCAACCTGAGATTTCAAACAGATATGACAGTGGAATTTTTAAATCTGGAAGGCAAAACCTAGGTAAATTGTTCTGAGTTCTCAATCATAACACTCAGAATTGTTTTTTAATTCCACCAAGAAAGACACTCTTTAATGAATTAAAAGATCCTTTCTGGTGAATGTGAAAAAATGTTAGGTCTCTCAGGTATACAAATACATATTTAATCCTTTGGTCCATTAGCTATATCTTCTTAGTGAAAAATTACTAATAGATATTTCTTTTATATTAAAAAAATGAAAAAGGACAATTAAGGTAAACGGTTTATGAAAACATTCAAAGTAGAGATAGTCTCCAAAACAGTTTTAACTGTCCCCAGGTTGGTATTTTCAATTTCCTTGACATTTTTGTGGCCTCAAATTCTTTCCATATACTTAAGTAAAAAAAAAAAAAAAAAAAAAAAAAAAAATGGTGTATTATTTTTTTCTCCTTTCTCCTCCAAGTTGTCTGATTTTCTCTTCTCTACTCTGTGGTCCAGGAGGCTGGCCTCTATGGACTCCTTTGCCCTCTGGCTTCTGTTGGGTTTTGCCAGTGGGAAACACTGGCAAAGATTGGAGACTGGGAGGAGAGAGAAGTTGGGAGTCAATTGTCCTGATCTCTCCTTGACAGGAAGTGGCTATGTTCTTTCACATCCACTGATGTGTTTCTGGGCCTTTTCTTCTGTGGCTATCACTCTGGCTATAGAACTCTGTTTTAGCCCCATAGCTCTAAGGATGCTATGGAATTCCCACAATTCTATTGGTTTTCTTCACCTTGTCTGAACCTCCACAAAATGTTCTCTTTATTAGACTCTCTTTACTATAATTATTTTAGTTCTCTAAACTGTTTTAGTTTTATCTGCTTCATATAGGGACCCTGACACACGTACTTGGCATTTTATTCAGGTAGATGTTCAGACCACTAATATATGACAAAAACATGGAGTGAAAAGAGCATTTTTGAAGAGTGAAAAATCACGTTGGAAATTAGTACCAGGATTCTTTCCCAGCCCTGCCAATAACAAACTGTGGTACCTTGGGAAGGTCACTTAACTTTTGAGTCTCACTTTCCTTAATTGTAAAACAAGGGATGAGTTCAATGTTCAACTTTCAATGATCTAAATTTGTATAGTATTCTTGCAAAATGAATCTTTTATCTATACCCATAGAAAGCAAGGATTATTGTATCCTTTACAATGTTTAGCTCTGAACCTCCAGTACATGGACACTAGGACTTGATGAAGAATATGATTATTCTGAGTATTGACATTTACTGACATGTGCTAGGTTATGCATATACATTATCATTTAGAATTTGCAATATAAAAAAGTAAGCCCACATTTTTTTTCACCTACTTTAATCTTGTAAATGGCCTTTGAGCCTGTTTGATTGAGGAAAGTGGAATTAAATTACTCTACATTTTTTTTCAGAACTGAAAATATATGTAGAGAAAAAAAATGGCAAAGATGAAATAACAAGGACCTGATCTATGCTCACACCTGCTACAATGGAAAAAAAAATGCTGAGGAAAAAAAAAAAAAAAAACAGTTTTAAAGGCATTGGACATCGGTGACAAAAGAAGTGATTCCTAGTGACAAAAAAGAACAAAAAAAAAAAAACAATGGAGTGAGCACTATGATTCCTCCACCTAACTAATTTGAGTGAGTTTCTGGGTCAGAGTACAAGGAGGGACCTCAGGCAGAGCCATCAGTCTCCGTAAGTTGAGGAGATAGAATTGGAAACCAGAGAGGCCAAAAATATCTAAAATTTACATATCAGAATGCCAGGGGAGAAAAAAGAGAGCTACTCAAAAAAATATCTCTGGTGATCTGGAGATTTGTTTTAGTAGTAGAATAAAATTAACCAACATTTTGTAAAATTTACAGTATCCCATAAATATTCTTGAACTTTGTTCTGGGATGCAGTTAAGTTACTTGGAAACAGTTTGATCCTTTCAAGTCTTGCTTTTAAGTTTTTAAGCTGTCTTAGACACAGCTTTAAGGCAAGATTCTGAAAGATCAAACTGGCTGATATACTTGTAACTTAATTGTGTCCTCCAGCAAATCTAAAGGAATACAGAATTTTTATTCTATTGGAATAAAAATATATCAACCACCCAGAAATGTAAAATTCACAATGTCTTATATATAACAAAAAATTTCCAGACATGCAAAGAAGCAGGAAATTACAACCCATAATGAGGAGAAAAATAATCAATAGTAACTAACTAAGAAATGACACAGTAGAAAAAAATTAAAACTGTTATTATAACCATATTACATATTTCAAGAAGCTAGGAGAATGATTAGACATATTAAAAAAAGGAATGAAAGATACAAAAAAATCCCAGATCAAACTTTAGAGTTGAAAACTTCAGAGAGATAAAATTATCTGAGATGAGAAACACAGTTGATTCTTGTTATTTTGGTAGTTAGAATCTATAAAGTTGTTATAAACACTGTATTAGTGAATACTGAACAATGGCTCATAAGGGAAACATGGGTTCCTGTGAACCTATGGTTATAAAGTTTTCCTCAACCAATCAATCACTGCATAATCTTGTTTAATGTGTGTATTTGTTTAAAAACTCCGTATTTAATATGCATTGTTGATTCATTAATATTTAACTCAAAGCCAATAGCTCTATACTTCATACCTGGATGAAGCTTATCTAATACACATATTTTCTCTGTAAGGTACATCACAACCTTCTTGTGCTTAGGAACACTAGACAACATGTCAGCACTATGCTTGGGGGCCATTCTGAACAGTAAAATCAACAATATAAATTGAAAAAATGTAAAATGTATGGCACTAAATAAATAAAAACAACAACAACAACAAAACACTTGTTTACAGCATGACAGCTGAAACAAGAAGGCAGAGTGTTGCCTAATTGGACCTCAGCTATATGTTGGGAAACTCATATTTTTTATTTTTTGCTGCTTTGCTCATGTCCAACAATGACCATGAAAGTGAAGTGAGTATTGATTTTGAGGTTTCAAATAAATTTTAATGAGGTGAGTTTACAAAGACAGAATCCACAAATACAAGCATTGACTATAACCTGATGGTATTAGTGGAAGATTAGGCATTATTGAGGAAAAGATTAGTAAACCTGAAGAGACAGAAAGAGAAACCATCCAAAATAAAGTAGTAAAAAATTAGATGAACAATTGCAGGTAGAATCATTTACATGTAATTGGACTGCCCAAAGGTTGGGAGCAGGAAATATATTTGAGAAAATAGTGACTAAAAACTTCCATATTTGATGAAAACAATAAACCCACAAATACACAAAGCTAAAAAAAGAAACCTCATAAAACCTCCCCTAAATTCCAAAATAAGAAATATGGATAAAAGTCACCAAGGCACATCATAATCAAATTGCTCAAAAACCGAAGATAAAGACAAAATCTTAAAAGCAGCTAGGGGTGAGGGGGATTAAATTATGTACAAAGGAAGAAAAATAAGTATGATAGCAGATTTGTCATCAGAAACAATTCAAACCAGAAGACAGTGAAGCAAGATCTTTAAAGTAATGAAAGAAAAGAACTATTTCCCTAGAATTCTACACCCAGTGAATATTTCTCTCAAGTATGAATGTAAACTAAAGACATTTTAGACATAGAAGTGCTGAAAGAGTTCACAAGCAGCAAGCATATATTAATATCAGAATAGATTTAAAAGAAAATGACATAACCAGTGATAAAAATTAATTTCATGATGTTTATCATTTGAAATATATGGGGTCAATTCATCAAGAAGATCTAACAATTTTAAGTGTCTGTACAACTAGTAAAAGAGTATTAAATTCCTTTAAGCAAAATCTGGTAGAATTGTAAATAGAAATAATAAACATATACTAAATGATAATCAGATATTTCTAGATTTCACTCTCAATAATTCATAGAATATGTAGACATAAAAATCAGTAAGGATATAAAAGACTCAAACCTACTTGACCTAACTGACGTTGAGAGAATACTTCACTTAACAATGACAGATATACATTCTTTTCAAATGTACAAGGGATATTTACCAAGATATATTATAATTGGGCAAAAAGCATTTCATTAAAGTTAAAAGGATTCAAGTTATTCAAAGTATTTTCTTTGACCACAATGGGATTACTACAAAACCAATAATAGAAAAACATCCAAAACCCCCCACAAGTTTTTGTAAACTAAATAAAACAATCCTAAATAAAATGGGTCAAAGAAAAAATCAAAATAGAAATTGGAACATTTTGAATGGAATGAAAATTAAAACAAAGGATATCGATATATTTGCAATGCAGCATTACTTAGTGGGAAATTTATAGAACAAAATGACTATATTAAAAAGAAAACACAAATTCATAGACACAGAGAACATTTTGATAGTTGCCAGATGGGTGGGGGTTTGAAGGGATGGGTGAAAAAGAGGAAGGTATAAATTGCCAGTTATAAAAGCAGTCACAGGGCTGCAAAGTACAGCATAGAGAATATAGTCAATAATATTGTAATAACTATGCATGGTGTCAGATGGGATTTATCAGGGTGATCACTTCATAAGTTATATAAATGTCTAATTACTATGTTGCATACCTCAAATTAATATAATAGTGTATGTCAATGGTAATTTTAAAATTGTGTACATAGAAACTCTGGCAAGCCCTACAAATAAACATCATCTACCGAAAGAAAGAAAGAAAGAAAGAAAGAAAGAAAGAAAGAAAGAAAGAAAGAAAGAAAGAAAGAAAGAAAGAAAGAAAGAAAAAGTTTACAAATAAATAACCTTAGTTTCCAACTTAAGAAAATAGTAAGAGAAGAGCAAATGGCACTCCAAGTAAGCAGAAGAAAGAAAATAATAAAAATCAGAGTAGAAACCAATGAAATAGAAAACAGAAGGACAACAGAGAAAACCAATGAAACCCAAATCTGATATATAGATAATGTATTACATAATTATACACCTGAAACCAATGTAACTTTACTAACCATTACCACCCCAATAACTTTAATTAAAAAAAAAAAAAAAGTAAAAGAAGCAAACAAACAAACAAAAAACCTGGCTCTTTGAGAAGAGCCATAAAATTGGTAAACCTCAACCCAGACTAATCAGGCAAAAAAAAAGAACACATAGGAGTAAGTGACCAGTATCATGAATGAAAGAGGTGACATAATGCAGTTTTTACGGATATTTGGTGGATGATAGAGAATCAGATGAACAACTTTATGTCAATATATAACACAACTTAGATGAAATGAATACATTCCTTGAAAGACATGAACTACCAAAGCTTATTGAAAAATAAATATGTAATACAAATATCTTTGTGTCTATTTTATAATTTTAAACTTAAGTTACTAACTTTTACTCAAAAGAAATTTCAGACCAAGATGTCTTCAATGATGAATTTTACCAAACATTTAAGGAAGAGATAATACCAATTTATACAAATCTTCTCTCTGAAAATTGAAGAGGAAATAATATTCCCTACTTCATTCTATGCAACTGAAATTATATAGATACCAAAACCAGAAAAATCCATTACAAGACAAGTAAAAATAATGTATTTCAAAGATGCAAAAATTCTTAATAAAGTGTTAATGAATCAAATCCAACAATATATAAAAGGATAATACATTATAATCAAGCAAGGTTTATCCCAGAAATGAAAGGTTAGTTTAATATTTGAAAATCTGTGTAGTCCACCATTGTAACACACACACATACACACACACACACATCTCAATAGGTGCAGGAAAAGTAGTTGTTAAAATTCAAAATCTCATCAAATTAATAATAGAAGGGAAATTCCTCAGTCTTATAAGGGATATTTTAAGAAAAACCTACATCTAACATCCTAATTAAGAGGGAGAGACTACTGCTGAGTATTTTTTTAAGGACATCTGTTCTCACCAGTTTTATAACATTGCACTGAAGATTCAAGCCAAAAAGGCAAGTAAAAGACATTCATATTAGACATTAAGAAACAAAATTACCTTTCATCACAGACTTTCTAATCATCAGTATAGAACATCCTATGGAATCTATAAAAAAGTTACTAAGGCTTAACAATGAATTTAGTAATTTTCCATGATCCAAAATGAATATTTAAAAGTCAACTGTGTTTCTGTATATACTAATAATAAACAATGAGAAATTAAAATTTTAAACCATAATTTATAGTAACATTAAAATATGGAGTACCTAAGCATGAAAGTGACAAAAGATGTGCACAATTTATATAGCAAAAACTGTGAAACATTGCTGAGAGGAATGAATGCAGTCTTAAATAAATACAGAGATGCATTGTGTTCCTGGATCACAAGATACAATATTGTTAAGATTTCAGTTCCCCTCAAAGCACTCTATAGATTCAACACATTCACTGTCAAAATCCCAGGACAGTATTTATATAATGTATAAGCTGATTCTAAAATTCACGTAGAAATGCAAAGGACTAGAATAGCCAAACAAATTTTAAAAGAATAAAATTAAAGTACTTACAATACTGAATTCCAAGGCTTATTATAATACTACAATAATCAAGACAATGTACCATTTGTGTAAAGATAGACAAATAGGTCATTGGAACATAATAGAGAGTCCAGAAATAGACTCACACATGTACAGTCAATTGATTTCTACAAAGGTACAAAGGCATTTGTATGGGGAAGTTAGTCTTTTGAAAAAATGAGCTGGGAAAATTAGATATCCATATGTGAAAAAACACACACACACAAAAAACCTTCAATTCAAACCTCACATAATGTCTAAAAATGACTCATAAACTGAAACGTAAATCCTGAAGACAAAAAAAATAGGAGAAAAATCTTTGTGACCTTGGGTTTGCCACAGATTTCTTAGATACAATGCCTAAATTTTAATTGTTTGAAACACCTAATAGTTTGAAGCATTTGAAGCAATAAAATATAAAAATGACCAAAAACAACAGTTCATCGGACTTCATCAACATTAGAAACTGTTGCTCTTTGAAAGATATTGCTAAGAGAGAGAAAAGACAAGTCATGGACTTCAAGAAAAGATTTGTAAATCACATATGTGATAAAGGATTTGAATTTAGAATATATTGAGAACAGTTAAAATTTACAATAAGAAATCAAACAACCCACTAAAGTACTAGTGGAAGATTTGAATAGACCGGTCACCTAAGAAGATATATGTATGCTAAAAAATAAAAACATGAGAAAAGATGCTCAACATCAGTAATCAGCAGAGAAATGTAAACTAACTAAAGTGACAATGTCTAAACTTAAAAGTCTAAAAATGTCTAAATTTTAAGAATCTGAACACACCAAGTGTTGTTGAGCAGGAAATGACACAATTGGAAGTTTCATACCTTGCTGGTGGAAGTATAAAGTGGTACAACCAGTTCGGAGAACAATTTGCAGTTTCTTAAAAAGATAAAGGTATACTTGTGATCTGACCCAGTCTTCAATCAGGTCCATCTCATTCTAAGCAATATGAAAGCATATATCCACAGAAAGACTTGAATAAATTTGTTCATAATAGCTTTATTGCAATATCTCAAACCTGGAAACAATCTAACTGAACATCAATGCATGAATGGACTAACAAATGGTGTTGTATCTAACAATTAAACACTACTCAGCAATGGAAAAGAATGAACAACAGCACCCATGACTTTCAAAACAATTACTCTGAATAAAATAAGCCAGACAAGAAAGGGTACGTATTGTATATTCAATTTACACAAAATTCTAAAACTAAAATTATAATGTATAGTGACAGAAATTAGTGATGGGAAGGAAATGAGAAGGGCCAGAAGGAGGCATTACAATGGACTTGAGGAAACATTGGGGAGTGGTGGATGGATATATGCTCATTAACTTTATTGTGGTGATGGTTTCATGAGTGGATACACAGTTCAAAAGTCATTAGATTTTACACTTTAAATACATGAATATGTACCATTTATTGCAATTATATCTCAGAAAAGCTGTATGTGTGTGTATGATAGGTAGAAGAGAAAGAAAGAGAAAGAAAGAGAGAGAGAGAGAGAGAGAGAGAGAGAGAGAGAGAGAGAGAGAGAGAGATACCTCTGGATGCTGGAACGTATTCTTTTTAAAGTATTTAATTTTCATTTCTGAAGTGCCTGAAGTACCCTTGGTTCAAAACAAAAAAGTACAAATAACTTTGTTAATCAGTCTTTATTTTGATAGTGCTTTTAGTTTCATAAATTCAGAATGTTAAAGGGCCTCAGAATGGTGGATTCTTTCTTTGTGCCATTCTCTGTAATTCTGTTAATAATCGTGAGATTTGGGCATAATTATGCATATTTTACAGATTGGTTGCCTGAGGCATTGAACACAAGGTCACTACCAAGAGGACTGGAAACCAAGACTCTCTTGCTCATTCCACTGCCCCAAGCCCACCTCAGGAATCAGGTGGTTTCATGGCAAGGGTGTTTTAGTGTCCCCTTTCCCTAAACATCTCCTGCTGTCCAGTAAGACTTCTGTTCTCCTTAAAACCCACTTAATAAATATGAACGCAAAAATGCACTGCCAGGTTGCCATTTCTGACCAATAAAAATAGGCCCTACCCTATTTTTGCCAAGGGAACAGACTCAAGTGATTGACTTTTGTTAAACCAGCAGAGGAGTTTTCCTGTTGTGTGAGGTTAAGATTTCCATTCTGCCTGCAGAATAAATGCAGCCATGTTTCCAGATATTGACACCTGCTGGTCAAGAGCATGAACATCCAAAAATGAACATGAAGGAGAGGCCTCTAGTTGAAAGGAAAGTCAGGAGTCAATGTCAATCTTTTTGGATTTCAGGCCTTCATCAGTAAAAATATTTAAGCGTATACCCCAGTATATGTATATTTACATGTTATGTCCAAGTACTAGTTCATACATTATAAAACACATCAAAGTATATGTCAAATACAAATGAAGAATAAGCATTCATTTTAAAATAATATATTTTATTAATGAGGCCAAAAGTACTATTTTGAAAGCGATGCCAATGAATATCCTTCACTATTTAAAAAACACCTCTTGATTTAACCCATTTTGATATACAAAAGTGATTATTTGGTTTATCTTAAGTAAAATTTATTGAAATAATGATCCCAATGTCTTTCACAGCTAAAAATGTTACTGCAGAAAAAAAAATCATCAGTGCAAATGGAAATGATACACACTGGTTGTGCTTAGCTAAATCAATAGCTTCTACTCAAAAATAAATTTTTTTTGGAAAAATTTTATTGTTTAAAATTTTTTTTTGTAATAAATCGCCATCCCCCTGATGTAAATTAGTTGTTCTTGCAAATTAAATGGAACAGATGTTGCAATTAAATTTTTTGTTTAGTAAATGAGTTCAAAACCTTTCAAAACTTCATTTGGAAGTTTTCGTTTTTAAAGAGTGTAGATGGGGTGTTTATGTGACAGTCATTTTCAGCAAAAGAAATAATGAGGAAAATAATGTCAAAAGTTCATTTCAAATGTTCTCTCCATAGCTCAGTTTTCTTTCATAAAATGGTACTTTCTCATTCATTGAAAAATGTCACCTTACCTATGAAGGACAGGTTACACATTTGTTTCAAATATCTGTATATATATATATATATATATATATATATATATATATATATATATATATATACAGCCTCTCTGTATCACAGAAGGGAAGCAAACTTGGAATACTTTTCTATTTTTTAAAGGCAGAAAAAAGATGCAAGCTGTATTGAAGTTCTGCAACCCTTTTAGGTGTTTTATCACCTGACAACCAGTAGAACTCAATGGAACAAAGGATTTTCCTAGTCATTCCACATTTCATTACATCTATTGTAATAGATGGTTTGACTCAACTGTAAAATAAACTTCCCACACTGCTTAATTTGTTCTAATATCTGTTTCTTTCAATCTTTACTATGTTTCTCCGTATCTTTAAACAGTATTTGCTAACAGTGGAATGAATAGTGATTTATCATCACAGTGATTTATTTATATTGTTTTGGTCATTTTTGCCACAGTAGAAAGACGTTCCTCAAAGATATGGAGATTTTTGTCCTTTGATAATAAGAAAGAAACCCCCAAAACATGTATTCAAAATTCACTATTGTAGTTAGTGGACATTTATAAATAGATTAAACATTACATGATTTTAAATGTTGCGAAGAAATTGTAGAGATGTGTTTCACACTAGGGAAGTAATGTTAGCATTTTCTTCCATCAACCGTTTCTTTGCAAGAATCTTTTGAAAGCACTCATCTATTGTGTGAGCATCAGTTTAATTTAATCTAGGTGTGATTTGCAAATGCACCTGCCTGAGAGCTCACTATTGCACATGAGAGGGAAGCAATGTTGAGCCTCACCGGCGACACTGTTACTCTCCCCACTGTCCTCTGGACGGAGTGAGGGAGCATGTGCCACTCGTAATAAATACACTACATATTATTTTTGAGCTAAAACGAAACATAAATAAAAGACCTAGTATTTTCTTTTTGTACTTCAAGCAATTATTTTTATACCACATTCAGTTGTGTATACATTACTTTTGAGACCATTCTGACAAAGCAGTCTTTGTGTGAATAAGACCAGAGTAAAAAGCCAGGATTTCTGACCTTTGGAATGAGTGAATGCACCTAAAAGTACAGAGAAATATTACACTTTGCCAAGTAAGAAAAATGTTGAGATAATAAGGGGCAATTTGTGCATCTGTGGTAGACAATGAATTATAAAGATTCCTAGAAGCCACCTGGTTTTTGTTCAGCTTCATTCGTTTATCACTGAGATAATTGAGTTGAAACTCTTTATATTTAGAGAATTTAGGAAAACTTGGGAAAATTGCTGAACTGTTTATACATTAGCTGTATCGGAAAAAAAATCATTTAATTAAAAGAGTCTTTTTTATCACACAATTATTTAAAAAGCAGCAGTACCTTAAAATGTCAAAGTACTCCTTTAAAATAATATTAGCATTGCTTTGATAAGGGTCTAATAAGATTAAAATGATAATGAAATGAATTGGGAGGAGGAACAATCTCCTGTTTTACATCTACTGAAAGGTTGAGATCTTTAGGAATTTCATCAAATACAATATACAGCTTCTTGCTGACAGCAGTTTGTCTCTCAGAAGGTTGATATAATTTAAAAATAAAAGACATATACAAAATATGTCATGAAATGTAACAATCTTTATACATTGATAGACCTCCTGTGCTTCAACGGTTTGTCACAGAATTACAATTTAATTTGGTTATACATTAAGTGATTTCTGTATAAAATGGAGAGAGCCTTCTAGTAAAAACTGAGAAATCCAGTATGGTGGGCTATTCTAGCTCCCATGTCATAAATATGTGGGTCAGATAAGTCAAAGCAGGCTCAGTGCGTCCTCCTCTATTAGGAGGATAATTTGTTGACTAGGACATTGTGGTGAATACTTAGGGATTGAGACCAAAAATTCATATTCTAATATTATTGCATTCCCAAGACTCTAATGAAGCATGCTTTTGAAAGTGTCTTTTAAAGGAGACAATTTTGTCTGCAGTACTGTTATTAGACTAATTAATTTTCTCTCCTAATTCAGACTCTTCTAATGCCAGCGTCCATGCTTATAATGCCATTGTCCCCCCCCACCCCGCCCCATACATCATTATCCATGTCACATTCTTTGCTGGTTTTACAATTTCACTAGAGTGAATCTAAATATGGATTGTATATATCTTTTTGAATTATGCTTGGGATTTCATGATAGCTTCAATCTTCCAATCTGAAAATTTTTTTGTTTTTTGGACATTGCTTATTCCCCATTCCTCTATTACTTCCTTTGGAATGTCACCTAGAGGTATGTTGGAACTTCTCTTTCTATTCTCCTTGTCTATTTATCTTCTCTTTAATATTTTCTGTCTCATTATCATTCTGTACTACATTCAAAATGATTTCTCCAAATCCATCTGGCAATTCTCTAACCCTTTCTGCTGTATCTAATAAACTATTTAATCAAAATTTGAGTTTAAAAAAAAAATCTGATTTCCATATTTTCATTTCAAGAATTTTCTTTTAGTTCTTCTGTCTGCTCATTTTACATATTCTGTTATTCTTGCTTTAAATTTGTTACTACTGTTATTTGACCACTTTAAGCACACTTATTTTAAGATCTTTCATATTTTTCTATTATTTACTGTTCTGTGGTATAAATTCTCTAGTGTATCATATTTTTGCATATGCTTTGTGGAAATTTGTTCCTTCACTTCTGTTGTAAGTTTGACAACTCATCTTTTGAAGAAATTGCTCCCATGGAAGTCCTGTATGCTTTCATGTGAAAATGTCTCTCTGGGATAGCATTTTGGTTCCCTCTGCCTAAGCTCTAAGGCTTTGCCAGTATTGAATTTGTTTGGGGTTAATTTTTCAAACTGGAATTTCCTAGTTGTACACATTGAAAGTTTGGGTTTCAGATTTCTTAGTTCTCTTTCCCATGCACTGTCTATGGTAGGGTTTTTGTAATCTATTTTTCAAGGATGGGTCAGCCCTTCTTGGTTTATGGTTTTATGTAAAGTGCTCAGTAACACTTGACAATAGGACTGTGGTTATAATTCCTGTATCTATAGAGCATGACATTCAGCCCCTTAGGCATATATCTGGTTCTGATACTCACATGGAAAAAAAGGAGAAAAGCAGTACCTCCTTATTGCCCTGGCTTTGAGTTCTTTATTTCTAGAACTGGAATTTTCTTAACTTTGAGCATAACTGTATTTTAAATGTTTTATTATAATTTATGTAGCTTTTTTTTTTTTTTTTACAATTCGAGTGAAAGAGTCCTATGTTAACTCAATGTATTACATAGATTATAAATTTGGACTTCTTTTTATTATATTATTTTTTGTTTGTATTGTAAAACTTTTGGGGGAAGGGAACTCTTGAAAGTTGGTGGGCATCTTTTGTATGGGATGAAATCTAGAGGAATTCTTAGGTATCAAGGTACAAATATTAAATGAAAGTCTGCCTCCTTCAATGTTTCTGTCATGGAAGAGGAGTGAAACTAAAGTTTTTGAAAATAGATTCACCTGCAGATGAGCCTCAGCCACACTGTGTCTTTAGCCAAATACTGACCACATTTTCTCACTCGCATTCTATTTTTGTTTATTTATTAATAGTTAGATGTTGTGCTTCCTGGAAAAATAGGCAAATCAAATATTTTCCTTTTGGTTGATTCATTGCAGTGGAGAATCTTTGGATTAAAAGAGATGAAAGACACCAAAAAATTAGTTTGGTAGTTTGACCCACAAACCTCCAAGGTGTGAATTCTGTTCTGCACCACCCGCCACCCAAACCCCTTATTTGAGATTAAAGGGTCTTTTCCCAGCTGGGGAATGTTATTGCCACTTCTCAACTATTTGTTAGCCATCTCTGGGAATTGTGTCACTGCAGAGAGTCACTTTATCCCAGTTTAAATGCTCTTATTGCAGGAGTGCACATCCAATCCCTCATTAGTGTGCAAGTTCAAAGTCTTGTTGCCTGGGTCTTATTGTGACTGCGTCAGTGCCCAAGTCCTTAGCTCCCTTCCCTCTACTGATGATATTGATCCTGAGAGCACGTCCCAATCACCTTCCTGTGCACTAATCTCCATCTTTGAATCTCCTTCCTGGGAGACCCAACCTGTGGGCATGACACCCATCTCTTGTCCTTAGGTACAAAGTAGTGCAGTGAAATTAGCTGTGTTTTTTTTAAGACCTTAGGTTAAAATCTCAGTTTTGTCATGAACTGGTAGCATGATCTTGGGTACTTTATTTCCTATTTCTGATTATTCATTTCTTCATTTGTAAAATAGTGGTGATTATATTAACATCGAGCCACTGTGAAAATAAATGTGACAATGGATGTGAAATTTCCTAGAGAAATACCTGGTAAAGAGCAAGTACTCTCAAAATATTGGATGAAATTATACAGAAGGCATGAATATTTTCTGAAAATGGGGCCCCTGTATGTATGCTCAAACATTAGGAGTGGGGGAGGTTGACCAGATGTTCTGTACTGTCCTATAGAGACATTAAGCCACATTTTATGGTAAGGCTATTATTAGGCTTAGTAGAGGCAGGAAAGGCTGAACGGAGTACCAGGAACACAGGTGGATGGAAAAGCAAAATGTGTCCTCCATGGTTTTGACAGTCAGATAATCCCTTCATATTGGAATTTGAACAAGATTATACATTTATTAAAGGCCAGGAAACTTTTTAGTTTCTGTTTAGCATTTAGTACAGTGGCTTGAAACAATAGCTGCTCAATAGGTACTTCTGATATGAGTATTTACGTTTCTTCCTACAGAGGTAAAAGTATTTCATAGAGAGACACAGAAACCTGCATAATCTATTTCTCATTATTTTTCCCAGTGAGAATCTAAATCCCTGGACTTGTTCTGGGAAAGAAAATATGAACAAATATGAATACCTGTTCTGAGTAGTTCACATAGTTCATAATTACATGATAAATCATGCTATTAGAAAATGTGTTATGAGAAAATACTTAAGAAACGTAACTCCATTGCAGTTAGAAACGTCTTGATAGGAAACATGTTAGCAACCCTCTTTATCATTTTAAGATGACAACAAAGGTATAGCTAATAAAAGAGTCTGAAAGTCTCTTGTTTTCTCAATTCTTACAATTTCTTACAAACTAATTGCTCCTGTCCTCCTCTTGTTCCTCAAATAATCCATTCTGAGTTAATACTACAACTTATGATTTCTGATTTTATGTGTATGGTAATGATTTCCTTTAAAAACACGTTTATTTTTTAATATCTTTTTTTCTTCTTAAACAGAATGTAGATATGTTTTTTGTTGGTGACTTCCTGGCTCTTGGGGAGGAAACATAGTAGAATCGTGAGAAGTTGAGTGTCCAGTCAAACGGATCTTGGTTTCCTTGCCTCTGATTTATGAATCATAAAATGAACAAGATATTTAATCCCTATAGCCTCACTTTCCTCATCTGTATAAAAAGAAGTAATGCTTCACAGAGTTGTGGTAAACGTAAATGTGTTTGTGGATGTGAACCACTTAGCACAAAATAGATAACCCTTATGATTATATAATTATCTTTATATTCCACAGAGCCAGATGATTTTGAGTCAGTGGCAGCATTTGTAGAATAAGTCACTTTATCCAAAAGAGTATCTGGCTCCAATGACAGCCACAAAATCATTTTTTTTTTCCCAGAGAATTTTCTCTAGCACTCATCTTTGTATCTATCCTTCACAATTCATCCAGCTCCCACTACCAAATTACAGTCCTTAAAACCCAGACACAATGGCCTTGTAATTCCTGTGCTGTAATTGTTTACCTTCTTGATTGGTGGAAGAATACTCTTTCCACTTCAATACTCATTTCTACTGCCCAGTGTTTCTAGAATTGGCTCTAAGCAAACCTAGTAAAAATTCAATAAAAATAGTTACCATAATTTATTATGTGCTAATGATATGGTTGTATTCAATATTTTGCAACAATGTCATGATATAGGTGTTTTTTGTTTGTTTTTTATTTTAATCCTATTTTACTGATAAAACTGTGGTTTAGTGAGTTTGAGTTAGTGTCCAAAGTCACACGATATGTTCAGATCAAAACCATGTGTCAAAACTAGATCTCACCAATGCCAAAGCCGTGGAAGTTCACACTGGGCCAGTCTGTTTCTTCTCTTTTTTGGCTTCATTTCTGATGATGAATAAGATATTGAATATTCTTGTGCTTCTGTCCTCATTTTCAAATGAATATAAAGGGTCACCCACTCTAGCTTTATAGGCCATGGTGAAATTCAAATAAGTGGAAATTTCCTATCTGGTGAAAGCTCTTAAACCTAAAACGTATTAATGCAAAGAGAGGAGAGAAATGATTTTTGAATATTCATTTTAAATATTTGGTGGCATTGCCTATGGTTAATAACAGATCTGAGAAATGTGTTGTTCAACTCTTCTCTTCATAATTGCCATTTTATTCTAAGGTCATTGATTAAAGAGGCAGGTTAATAATCCCTGGCCAGTTTGCTAGCTCATAAAACAAGTGGCTGCATCATATACTCATGTGAGGAAGAGCCAGCTCCTGTCAAAAATAGTTGGTTCCCTTTTATTTATGTAATAATGGAACTGAATGTGCTCAGTTAAATTGCTACCAAGTGCAGAGAAGCCTGGTGATTTTTCTTTGTTTGGAAAAAGTGAGACTTCCTCAGTTCCGTAAAACAAATGCAGTGCAACATGAAACGGGAATGTTGTCATCTCAATAACTGTTCATGAGCTCTGTGTTTTCAATAGCCAAATAAACTCTAAATTGTACTTTTCCAACTAGCTTTTCATTGAAGCTATTACATAGTTTTTACTGTATTTTCCTAAGCCACATGAGGCTTTTGTTTACGTATATGGAACACAAAGAAGAGCAGGAGAAATGAACACTGTGCAATAATCATGATTTCTGAAAGAAGCATAGTGCTCCATCACAATCTCAGAATCAGTTAGGCTAGGGTATCAGCCAAGTCATGTGAAGCTAGGATGAGGATGGACTATACTCTCTGAGGCAATCTACCAAGGAGACAATCAGAATGTAGACCAAAATCTCTTAGGCAGAGCTGAGAAGCTATCCCCAGTGAGACCAATTACAGATACCAAGTCTAAATTGCCAGAGGTGGAATCAGACACAGCCCATGGAGCCAAGAGTTGAGGGTCAAATGGGGATGGAATGAGATTAAGGACAAGACAGAAACATAAGGTCCCAGGCAATTTTCAAGAATACTCTTGGAACCTTCATACACATCTCTATGCCTCAGTCTGTGCATATCATATGAGATGTCACTCTGGGTGAAAAAAAAACAGGACACACAAATTGTTCATTCTCCTCGAGAAAGGCTGTGCATGAGCAGCTGCTTGTAGGATGTGGCTAAAATAAGTCAGAGGTGTCATTTTTCTTTAAGAATCTATCCAGCACAACATAGCAACTTAGTTTTCTTTCTGCATGTTCTTACTGCTTAGTATTAGGTACAGAAGTTACTCAGTGAGCATCCCAGGATGGACTACATAACTGCATCTTCAGGGTAAGTAAAGCCCCTTGGAATCGCGTTAGCTATTAAAAGCATTGTACTAGTGGATAGGAAAAATATTTAACCTTCAAAGATTAATTTCTAATAGTAAGTCACTGGAGAGGCGCTATCCAGAGGCTCTATCTATCTGACTTACTAGTGCAAAGCACCTTCTAAACTCCTAATCTGTGCCTAATGCTCTTCCTGCAGTACTGGGAAGACACAAAATCAAGCGAATTTGGTCCTGACAATCCACCACCCATTCGTCCTACTCTGATATATCATCAAGGTTGATTATTAAATGTGGAAGGCACCATTAGAGAGAGAAAATATTGATAAATCATGAATGTAAAAAATTCACTTGGACTATCACTCAAGTGATGTATTTGCAAATGGGAAATAAACTTTGGCTAGCCACCCTTCAAAGAAAAACAGGCAGGTTGAAGGGTAATTCTTGAGCTTCAAAATACTCTAAATCTGTGACAGAATGGTCAATATGACAAGTTATAGTATATTTTGTATATGTGGCTGTGAATTAACAATAGTGCTTCATTGGCCACTACGAGTTTTTCTTTTATGCCTTTCCATTCATCTGTAAACAGTGAATTGTCCCCTTTAGGCTACAGAAACTAACAGTCTGCGTGTTAACAGGATTCCTCACAGTGATGACCGAGTGCAACCTGGACTTTCCCTTTTATTCTGTCTGGTTTCCTTCAATTCTCTTCAGTGGACAAATGTGGCCTTTACAACTAGAACAAAAATAGGTGCTCTAAAAATATTACTTTTTTTAGGGAAACTGAGGGAACTGAGAAATAATCTAAAGTCTAGTTTCAAGTATCAGTCGGATAATCTTTGTTAGGCTGTGGTAATAACCTCAAATTCTCAGTGGCTTAACAAAAAGAAGTTGTTTTTTCTCATGCAGACGGGACCATCTAACTCTCTGGTATCATTATTATTCACATGTTTAATTTAGCAATTGAGCATTTCATCTTGCTTTAATCTTATAGTATCTTCATATTAAAAGCTGCTCCTACAATTGCCAAGATAAGGGCAAAATTGTAGATTGTATTTTAAATAATTCTAACTGCAGATGCACATATCACCTCTATTAACATTTCATTGGCCAGAGGAAGGGGACAGGGAAATACAATCCTCGCATGGGTCTAGGAGAGAAGAACTGGAAATAGTGGGGAAAGGCACTAATTTCTACCACGGACTGCTCTGATTGTCACTAAATATTAGGCTCATTGTCTTTTCTGCGTGTCAAATACACCCACTCTTTCCCCAGGGGTTACTAATTCAAAGTCCCCTCTAATAATATCATAGAACTGACAATCTAGGATCTTTTGGCAATGCGTGGTTGTCTCTCCATTAGGGTGTGATGTGCCGCGGTCTTTATATCATGTCCAGACGTGACAGCACTTGATCCTTTGCTCCATACAAACATATGGTGGTAGAAAAGGGACAGGATGACCACAACAAGCATTTTCATTCTGAATGGGGAAGAATGGGTGACCTATAGAAGTCACTGGGTCCCAGTAATACTGAGCATCCTGAGGATACATTTCAGTAGCTCCTTATCCTGAGGACTTAGACTTCTCTTCCCTGAGAAGGGTTCCCCAAACCACTGTTCTTTGTCATCCATGGCTGTGTCCTCTGAGAGGTTCTTCCTTTATTCTATCTTTCCTAACCATATCTATAAGGCCAGCAAGTGATACTGGAGCATTTTGTACTGGGTTTTAAATAGTTCATTGCTCAGGCAAGTCATGTGGCTACTCCCAAAATCATGGGTGGGGATGTGCAATCTTTTGTTGTATCTAGAAAACACTTCAGAATAGGACTGAGAAGTACAAATATTCTACCACTGGTAATGCTATCTTTTTTTTTTCTTTCACATTTGTAAACCATTTATGTCTCTGCAACTTAATGGGAAATAAAGTTTTCAACACACAATCCAATTGTAAATGGAATACACCTTTTTGAATATGTGATTTTTAAAAACATATCTTTCTAACACGGAGCGGAAAAGCTGGAATTCAAGGCACTGTAATTCTGTAATAGTTTGTTTTTTATTACAGAGAGTTTTTATTTATATCTACAACTGATAGGGTTCAAGTAATCTGGGGTCACTTTAATTTAGTTTCTAGAACAGACTTTTCTGAGTGACCCAGATGAGGTAAAATGAGGCTTTTTGAAGTCCGATTAATTTCAGTTCACCCTTAATCCTCACATACAACCCTGGTTTCCCAAACAATATGTGCAGCTTTTTCCATGTCCCCTAACTTTTTGGGTCTTGATTTCAATTTTTATCTCCCTTACCATTGGAGGTGTCCAAAGCACTTCTCAGCTTCTCAGTTTTCTCTCCATAAATGGCAACTTCCATAGGATAAAACCAGCCCCAAATGTTAGTGCACCTCTCTGGAGTTCATTTTCTCCCACATCTTCCTCTGGGAAATTTCCCATATTTTGCTAGTTTCCTAATGCTTTCAAGCCAATGATATTTATATTTTTTCCAAGTTTTCTAACTATTCTCAGTCAGCCATTGCAAGAACGAGAAGTCACTTTGATCAAGACTTTTCTCCTCTATTTTTTTACTATTTGATTGATTAGAGTCAGTATTTGGATGCCTTGCTGTTGGAGTGAGGCCACAGCTTCATAAATTTGTTTTCAGGGATATGAGATGAAAGTTATAGTGTACACTATATTGGAATCTGATTGTGATTTTTTAGGCACTGTAATTTGAATATAGATAGCTGTCACCTAGGAGATGGTGGTGATCTTTAATGTGGTAGAAGGCCACGACTTACCCCTTTTCTCATGGTAAACCATGAGGACCAAGTAGATGTGGACAAGGGGCAGGGATACAGGACTGGGAGAGTCAAGCAAAATGAGGACATCTGGATAGGGGAGAAGTAGAGAATCAAAACAGGCCTGGGCTTAGCATTTTATTAGTCCTAGTGGAGTTAGGGCTTTGAGATCAAGGAACTGCCAGGAGAAGAGTATCTGCTACCACTAAGATTGAAAATAGAACTTCACTGTCTTTAGGCATCCAAAGCTGGAATGTGAATTGTCCCAATAAGCTTGGCACACTTAATGGCTTTCTCTGTGACAATATTTCATTGTAATTGCTCCATAGGAGTTCCTCTCTCTTGCCGCTTCATCCTGCAGGTTATGGCATCTATTGCTGCACTTTTCTTTCCCAGTTTTACTTTTCCCTCCTTCCTTGAACTTGATGCTACAGGTGTACACTTGGCAGTCCCAGTCTCATACAGGACTTGGACTTTGGCTGTTCATTGTGCCATACAGACCAGCCCCACTCATTGCCATATCTAATCCTCGTACCAGAAACCTGAGTTTAAGATGGGTCCCTCATTCTCCATGCTGATCCCAGAGGCGATGTCAGATATAAGTCAAATCTAACCCATTAGAGTCTAAGAGTGGGTTAGAAGATGAGGAAAGTAGACAATAACATTGAGAAACATAGCAGTGCAGGCTGTGAAATTTGGAAAAGAGGCTCAGGACCAGGTCTAGGGTCATTGCTTTACTCTACAGATGGCTTTACTTTTCTTTTCAGCCATACTGGAAGGAGAGGGAATGCTTTAAGGAAAAATAAATGCTGTAGCATTAAGAATTCTTCTAGCTCACGCAGGGTTAGTAGATAAAGTACAGATGCCCTGTAAAATTCGAATTTCAGAGGAACAACAAATAATTTTTTAGTATAAATATGTCCAAGGTAATATAGAGATTATATTTATAGTAAAAATCTTATTGTTTATCTGCAATTTAAATTTAACTGGGTGTCTTGTATCTTTATTTGCTGAATCTGGCACCCTATCTAAATTTTGAATAAAAGCTGTTGGATGAGATGGACTCAATGGTGGGAACATTTGAGAAGTATTTTTAAGATTCGACAGGTCTTGGGCTGTTCATAAAATGGAAAAATTTCAATTTGGCTGGAGCTAGTTTGTATAGGAGGAATCATAGTGACAAGAAATACGTCGGGATGGAAAGGAACAAAATCCTATTGTAATTTCATCCAGACTAAAGATTTGAAGGTAGTAACTACACAAAAATTCACATTGGACAAATTAATTAAGACTTAAGGGAAGGAAATAGTATTCAAGAATGAATAGAAATGAATGCATAAGGATTGATTAATTATCAATACAGTCTTTGTTGTTTAGGTGTGATTTGAAATTATGGATCCATGGGTATTTAAAATGAAATGTTCCAGTTGCCATAACAACATTATAATACCTTTATTATTTAGAGTATAACTCCATTATTTCAAACTATGGTTGCCAGGAGAACTAAGATGCTTCTTACATTTGGTAAATGCAGTACTCACTCATAGAAAACACAAGATTATGCTTTGGGAACACTAAACAAATTTGTGATATGGTGGAAAATGTCAAATATAAATGAATATTATTGAATTAAAACTCTGAGGTATTATCTGAAATTCAGAAAACTATATCTGAGAAACATTTCTATAAATTTGGTGGAAAGTTTCCAAGTACTCTACCTGGCTCTAGAACTGCTGCAGCATCTTTTCTACTTCTTGCAGCTGCTCTCTGCAGCTTGTCTCAAATACTTTTTCATCAAGTGTTGGATATATACTTATATTCCAAGTACTTTTTAAATTTAGTAAAAGTGGACCACTCATAAAGGCAAAATTCTCTCTCTTTCCATTAACGCGTTATTTTAATGAACGTGTTACTTAAACATACTCAGACATGAATTTATATCTTAAAAAAATACGTTTTTGCCTGAGTTTCTGTTTCTCATTTGTTTGTCTTGTTCTTTTGTTGTTTTTGGTTTATATACCACATATCAGTGAAATCACAGGGTTCTCTGCTTTTTCTGTCTGACTTATTTCGCTCAGCATTACACTCTCAGACAATAGTTTAGTGGTTACCAGAGGGTAAGGGGGGTGGGGGGTGGGAGATGAGGGTAAGGGGGATCAAATATATGGTGATGGAAGGAGAACTGACTCTGGGTGATGAACACACAATGGGATTTATAGATGATGTAATACAGAATTGTACACCTGAAATCTATGTAATTTTACTAACAATTGTCACCCCAATAAATTTAAAAAATAAAAAAATACGTTTTAACATAAACAAACTTTTTAAATAATATATTTATAATTAATCTCATTAATTTAATGTGGTAGATTACATTGTTTTGATGACACTACTATATCTCTGCTCAGAAGATAAATGAGGTGAAGACGCTAAGACATTAGCCCTTTAAATTGAATGTTGCTCTACTACAGAAGGTACGGTAGCTTATTTTCTCATTTAGTTTTCTCTTTTCAAACCACTGTGCAACTTCTACTTGTTTAGGGCATTCTAACCACATTTGCATTTCATTTGGCATAAGTCCAACATTATATATTATGTCCAGTTCTTCTTTTTTTTTTTTTTTTTTGTCCTCCCCAATTAAAGCCGTACTTTTTGGGGTAACATGAGAATAAATTGAACACTGAAATCCATGAATAACCCTTCAATAAGGTGGTCATATGAAAAAAAACAGTATATACTTATGTAAACATTTAATATGTAGTCATTAAAATAAAGACCTTATGTAGACCTGTTTAGCAAAGGTGTTACAATTTTTAAAAATTAGCCAATTAGCTCTAAATAATTAAAATTATCCAATTATTTAAATAGCCTCTTGATGAAATGCATAAGTGAAAGCATTCTCTATGCACAGCACAGGTTAAAAGGTTGCCTCCATTTCTGCAACTTTGGGGTTCCTGCAGCAGATAGCAGTTGCTCCCTGAAATACTATTTTCCACGCTTGACTCCAAACCTTCAAAAACTTGCCTCAATATTCAGCCCATCTGATTTTTCCATCTTACTTTCCAAGTTTATTATGATGTAGATTAACTCACTTCTTTGTTTTATGTTGCCTTTCCTGGGTTTCACTCATTACTCAGCTCCTGTACCTAAAGGAGAATTTTAGCAGCACAAAATGGAGGGAAAGGAGGAGGTGCAAAACAAGAAATATTCCGATGTGTGGGTGAAAAAGGGACCACATACTAAACCTGACAAGCTCAAGTGGGACTGGCATGGCAAGGCCTACAAACTCAGAGACCGAAATTAACCACATAGGATGGGATGAACATAAAAAATCCTAGCTAAGAGCCGGTTATGGCAGGTAGTCACATCCTTGGTCTGTAGCTTCTTTGGGAAAGGTCAATCTTTATCTTAAGTGAGTCTGTCTATTGTCATTTTGCATCTAAGATAACAGATTCTTGGAATGTCAGAGTAATCCCTTTTTCTGAACCCTTCAGGACACAATCCACTACACCAAAGCGCCAGACTACAGAACCTCTCACTGTTGTCTTGTTCCCCCACATACCATCTCTGTGTGCTATAAATGTTAATTATTAACTATTCTGTACCCACCAATGTATAAGAAGTATGTGTCTCTTTTACTTTTTATCCAATCCCGAGATTTCCCCACTTCATTTTCTCCCACCCCCTTAATCTACCACCAATGGATTTCATGTAACCCTCTTTACTTCTCCTCCTTTGATTCTAATGTCTAAAATAAGCTGCAAAACTGCAGTTCTCCAGAGCATTTCTTAATCCGTTGAGATTTCGCTTCTCAGCAATTGTCATGAGGTTGGCTCAAATAAACTCATTAAACTTCTCGAAAGGTTTGGACGTTTCTTACAACAGGTATTAGTGATTTTTATTTCTGTTGACCATAAACCTTTATCTGCATTTGGCCAGATATTCAAAGTCATTGTATCCAATATGGAACTCATCCTATTTCCACAGATCTGCACAGATTGTAAATTCTATATGAGCTTCAGATAAGATTGGTAAGAGCCAATGCAGCAACAATCAGTTTGTTCTCTGTACTATGAGTTTGATTCGTTTGTTTATTTTATTTTTTTAGATTCCACATATAAGAGAAATCATATAAATTCTCTTTTCTTTCCCCTAGATATACTTTGCCCAAGATATCAAGATTACTTTCCCGAGTCCTCAAATCTCCTGGACCCCTCTTGGCTACTATGCAAAAGCCCCAATGTCTGTCACACTTGTCTAAGCCCTTGAGATATTGGCCCTGTTCAAAGGTCCATGACCCCTGATTCTGGCTTGCCTGAATTAGATAATTCTGTATTCAAATCGGATAGGCTCCAAAGTAAACTTATCATTTTTCTCCTCCAAATCTCCAAAGCCATTATTCCATGTCTGTTTTCAATCTTGATTAATGGTGTTAACACATGCTTAATCCAACAAGTTAGAAACTGATCTTTTTCTTTTCTTTCCCTTACAATCTTCATTTAAAACCATTTTTCTATTTGCTGTTACAGCAAAGCTCCTAAGAAGTTGCTAGTACAGTACTCATTCTCTCTTGAATCCACTTCAACAAGGCTTTTACTCCCAATATGCCTTTGAAAGTGCCCTTGCCAGGGTAACTAACAGCCTCCATGTTGACCAGCACTCCTGCATTTAAGGTTTTGAGGATGCCACTGATCTGCCATTTCCCAAATATATAGTAGCATTTTTGAGTTACTGTCTTGCCTACGGGAGTGGTACAGAGACTTTGAGTTTGCTTTCCCTATTTCAATAGATCTCATGCCTTAGGCCTAATTACAAACTAATGTGATAGTGCTGCTAACAACCAGGGATATGACCATCAGGTGTTTCTATAAATCCTTATGAACCAGATCCATTCACTACTGGCCAAGCCTCCATTTCCTGCAGGCTTCCATTTCTCCCTTCCTCTAAAAGGGGGCCATGATAGCATTTTGCATCTCTAGGCATCTATGTTAATTTAGATCATGTGTTCAACAATCCATGAAAGATTCAGGTATACCCTTTTTTCTGGTGCATATTTTCCCAAATAAATAGCTGCAGGTCCCTTTGGTGGTAAAAATATGAGAACTATTACTGCGTATGCTTGCTGTGATATCAATGTAGCATCATTTTATCCTATGGACGTAGCCGCTCTTTCATGCAGGGTTTAGGGTCTGAGAAATGGCCATATCTAAAAACTGGTCAAGGGATAACAACTCTGAATTGCTTTCAGCCACATGATCACCCATGTGGATTTTTAAAATTTTTGTTGGATAAATAAAGCTTATTGGCTGCCCATACATCTTACCTGTAGGGTCACTGTGGTATATTAACCATCACAGTAGTTCTTTATGTGTCACGGACCCTGGCTGCCACTCTGACCTTACTGTTAGTTGTGATAATTGTACTCACCTTGCTTCTGACTGTTAAGTGCCACTGCCTAGTCTTTATTATCCTAGGTCCTTTCACCCTCATCACTATGAGGAAACCAAGTCCTACTGTAAGCCTGGTCCTATACCTAAAACCTCAGTGAGCTTCTCAGTGATGCTGGAGCCCATCTCAGCAGCACATTCTTTGTGTGTGTTGGTATATGGAGCGCCCTCTAGGACCTTGTAAACAGTATAGGTTCCTGGTGGGTTTCCCAATCTTGTATGCCCATTTCTTTGAGCCTTTGGATCCCTTGCTGCATGAACTGCCACAGCAATTCTGTCAGTTAATTTACTTAATTTAGCAGAAACCATCACTTTTTCCAAGTTTTTATCATCTTTGTACCATGTTCACACTTTCTCCCGAGGTCCTTGCCAGGGTGTTAAAACCTGTGTCATTAGAGAGTGCCCCCATCAAACAAACTCCTCCTTATGCAGTTTTCATTTGTGCCCAGCACCCTCAGGGTCCAGTGCATGTACAGTATCTGGCACCCTCAGAATCCTGTTCCATGTAGAGAATTTCAGCTCTTGGCAGTGCTTAGTAGATAGATTCTTGCAGGTTTTTTCCTCCCATAGCAGGCATAGCACATCTGTGCCATTATTTGATGCTCATTAATCTAATTGTCAGCAGCAGGTAGATCTTGAGAGGAAGACGCATTGGTTTGTAAGGAAGTCACTTGCCTCAGCTAAAGCTTTTGCATGATCTTCAAACAGGAAGGGGCCACTATCTTCCAATAAGCATGAGTAGGTCCCTACCACAGGCCTAGTAGGTTCAGGGGGTCATGGCTTGTCAAGATTCTCCACATCGTCCTCATAGATATTCACATTCCAAATTTTAATGCCATACTGTTTCCATAATAGGGTTCTGACCTTGGAGTAAGGAGGCCTTTCAGAGCTGAGAATCCATCCTCTGCAGAAACCACTGTGCTTTAAGTCCTGCACTCAGACTTCAGCTCTGTTTCACCTCCAGCTTCAGGAATTTAGGAGCTTCAAATACAACCAAGAATGTACCAGGGCTTTCAGTTTTGTCTTGAATTGCTGAGTAATCATCCTGAAACTGTTTTTATCTCTCTCCAACGAATCAATGTTGCTCACCAACATTTCATTGTCCTTACAGTGAATGTTTCTCTCATATTTCTCAATGCCAGAGATATTTTAGTAGCGACTGTGCCCTCTTCCACCTGTGCCTTATACCAGATCACCATTGGTAATAGTTTTAATAACTGTATCACTACAGCAGCCAGGACCTAGCCATCCTCCATCTACCAATAGCAATGGGATTCCTATTGCCCAGTTCTGGCAAGTGATCCATTTCCAAAATTCTATTTTAAATTTGGCTTCCTAAGACCATTCCTGGCCCTGGCCATCTTCAGTTGGGTGCCCTGGAAATAGATTTTTAATGTACAGGATTGTGTGCAGATTGTTTACTGGTGATTGAGAGATACACGTGTAAGGAAGGTCAGAAGGCAAGGCTGGGCAAAGGGAGAAACTGACCTGTAATGTAATTGCCATGAAGGCTTCAAACGATCCTGTGGGAGTTTTGTACCTGTGATGGCTTTCCACATTGAGGGACGGGGCCCTTATGTTCCTTTATGCACCAGTATTAGGCAATAGGCCTTCCCCTGAGAGGGCCTTAACCTTGGGTGAGGGCAATGCACAGTGAGTGCAATAGCTATAAGGCATAAACAGTCAATATTTTGTGCAGCTGGGAGTTGGATGAATAGGACCTGAAAAGTGGAGCTAAGAGCATCACCACAGAATCCATTACCTCTTTCCACTCCATTAGATTATGAATTCCATGAGAGCAAGGAACCTTTTCAGTGTTGGTCTCTGTTTTATCCTCAGGGCCTAGAGCAGTGTCTGGCATATATGCTTTCAATCATGAAATCCTAACTACCCTTCCCTTTAAGTAGCCTTCCAACTTGTATAAATTTTCTATTGTATTAGTACATATCCCCATCACTTAAGGACTGATTCCAGAATTTTTTAACTAGTCTTTTTTTTAAGGTACTTTCTAAATTAAACTGTTCAACAGAAAGATCATCTTTCAATACCACAATTCTGATCTTGTTAAAAGCCTTCTATGGCTCCTAACTACCTACAGGATAAAAACCAGGCCCCTTTGTGTGAGACACAAAGCCCTTCACAGTTTGATCTAGGGTTACCTTACGGGCATGTTCTCCTGCTGTTCTTCTGCCCACCATATATTATGATGCACAAGAACTGCAGGGGGGACATGAGAGTGAGAAACTCTTTACTCAGGGTCATGGAGTATGTTGCTTCCCTAATCTGTTACGTTCTCCTCATTCTCCTCCAATTGATAAATGTCAGTTACTCTTTAGGATCACGATCTTCTTTGGATATGTTTTCCAATTCTTTTAGGCAGAATTAGAGGTTCCTTTCTCAGTGTTCCTATGGCAGTTAGTACCTGTCTCCATTATGGAAGACGATCCTAATTGCTTCCATTTCTGTCTCCTTTGCCCTTCTCCCTCTTGCTAAATTGGTGACTGCCCTGATGGTATGTAGCTCACCTGTCTTTCTCCATGTCTAGAACACAGTCAATGTTTGTTAAATGATTGAGTAAATAATTGATTAAGGGCCAAGAGTGTGGTAGCTACTGTGCTTAAAATTAGGTATAAAACAGAGAAGAAGAATGACATGTTCCTACCTTCGTGGAGCCCACATTCCTGGGATGACTGTTATTGTGGATTGAGAAAACAGAAGCAGAGAGTCTAATGTCTGGCAGCACAGGGAACTGACCCAAAGACGAACGCTGGGTTGACCGAATCACAAATGTCAGAGAAAGCTTCTGTGTGGACTAATTTGTTATTTTATGAAATAAGGCTGTACAGCTCAAAGTAAACCATCTTCTACTGATATTTCCTATGGTGACTTTCCTGTGTGTTCTGCCACTGCCTGTACTTAACCCATTTAGAACAGAACACTGTATTCTCACATGACAAAAATGATTATCCTTTCAGTTGTCACTGAGAGGATCATAACAGTGACTGAAGCAGATGCTATTAAATCATTTTTGTGCATAATATTTTCCCTGAAAATAAGGTAGAGATAGTTTATGGTGCTAGTCTGAAGTGATGGTTCATTTTTAAACCTAATGGGTTATGCTTTATATAACCTGATGAAATAATTAATGCATAACTGCAAATTTATCCTCCTATGACATAAAAATTGATGATATTACAGAGGGTTAATCTAAACAGAACATCACACAGTTGTTAACTTATTCCAAGGATAGTTACAGGGAAGGATTACATTCTAAAAGAAGAATGTTACATTGATGTAGGGTTGTTATATGGTTATATCTTATGTATGAGCTTAGATATTGATGTATACATATAGTATTGAATCACAATTTCCATTAAAGAAAACAAAACAAAAGTAAGGAAAGAAGATAAATGGCAATGAAAAGCCTTTCGTCAAATACAACCTTGATATTTTGTGGGATGGAAACGCATACCTCACTTGCATATAGATTTGATTTCTCTGAGTTCCGTAGTGAAGTTTTACATGAGGAGCGTGTCTGTGTGAGGAACCTGTATTAACCAACTTTGCCAAGTCCACTTCTCTAGTGAAAGGCAAGCCAGAACTTGTTAACAACTAAAGGACATAAAAATCTATAATGATAAAGGATTAGACATTTTGAAGTTTTTCAAAGAAGTAATTTGAAAAGAAATGGTAGGAGTTATATTTTGAAGTGGTGCTTGGTTCCCAACGTTTCATTCAACTTCTCCCAACTTCTTATTACAGACAAAAAAATATATCACTTCTGAAAACTAAGACTAACAACCTATTGTCAGAATCTTGGAAGAAATTTTCATGAATAACAAAGCCAATTCATCAGGATGGAGAAAAATAATGAAATAAAGTATTCTGCTTTGTTGAAAGAAGATACCAGGACACATTGCGTTTCTCTCATGACTTATCTTCTGTTCAGTGACCCATGGTCTGTGTCCACCCAGAAAACAAAAAGATCTGCTTTTTTTGGTAAGAGTACTCTTCCTCTTAAATATTTCATTTGGATTTTAAGGCTTTCAGAAAACATCGAAAATCCTGGAAGAAAGTAGTGTATGCTGGGAGTATAGTTTGTTTTTTTTCTTTTAGTTTTTTTCTGTATAGACTTTACTTTTTAAGAACAGTTTTAGGTTCACAGAAAAAATTGAGTGGAAGGTGTAGAGATTTCCAATATACCCCATCCCCACACATGCATAGCTTTCCCCATTATCAACGCCACCAACAGAGTGATACATTTGTTAGAATTGATGAATCCACATTGACACATCATTGTCACGCAAAGTCCATAGTTTAAGTTGGGGTTCACTCTTGGTGTTGTACATTCTTGTACAGATATATAATGACAAGTGTCCATCATTAGAGTTTCATAAAAAGTATTTTTACTGCCCTAAAAATCGTCTGTTCTCCATCTATTCATCCCTCCCCCTTAAACTCTTGGCAACCACTGATTTTTTTTTTTTTTTTTAACTGTCTTCATAGTTTCACCTTCTCTAAAATGTCATATAGCTGGAAACATAGTATGCAGACTCTTCAGGTTGGCTTCTTCCACTTTGTAACATGCATTTAAACTTCTTCCATGTCTTTTCATGGCTTGATAGCTCATTTCTTTTTATTATAAAAAAATATTCCATTGTCTGGTTGTACCACAGTTTATTTTCCACTCACCTATTGAAGAACGTCTTGGTTTCATCCAAGTTTTGGCAATTATAAATGAAGCTGCTGTAAAGGTCTAGGTGCAGGTTATTTTGTGGACATAAAATTTCAACTTCTTTGTGTAAATACCAAGGAGCACAATTGCTGAATCATGTGGTGAGAGCACGCTTAGTTTTGTAAGAAACTATCAAACTGCCTTTCAGAGAAACTATCATTTCACATTCCCATCAGCAATGAGTGCCAGTTCCTGTTGCTCCATATCCTCACCAGCATTTGTTGTCAGTGTTTATGATTTTGGCCATTCGAATAGGTATGTAATGGTATCTAGTTGTTTTCATTTGCATTTCCCTGAGGACACTTGATGTGGAACATTTTTTCATATTCTTCTTTGCCACCTGCATATTTTCTTTGGTAAGATATCTGTGTAGGTCTTTGGACCATTTTTTAATTGTGTTGTTTATTTTCTTAATGTTGAGACTGAAGAGTTCTTTGTATATTTTTGATACATATTCTTTATCAGATATGTCTTTTGCAAATATTTTCTTCCAGTTTATGGCTTGTCTTTTCATTCTCTTGACAGTGTCTTTTACAGAGCAAGATATAGTTTTAATGAATTTAATTTTTTAAGAGGATCAGGTAGCGGAAAGGAAAGATTCTTAGAATGAAAAATACACTAAATGAATGCCCACTAGAAGTAAAAAATCAGTAGTATATATAACAACTCGCCCTCCAGATCTAGATCAAAGGAGATTCAACTGTCTCCACATGGAGAGGTGGTGTGATAAAGAATTTGTCTGGTCTTTGTCCATGGTTCTTGGAAGGGACTCTCTAAGTTCTTGTAATTTCATGAGTGATAGGAGCTTTTTAAAAATTCATAGTGGCCCATGATGGTTTATGCTAATGAATGACTCATGGTGGGCCCCTTGCTAGCTTATGCTAATATGATGACTCATGACGGGGTTAGGCCATGCTGGAAAGACCAGCCATGTGATCAGGTGGATGGAGGGTTGAGCCATGTGATATCAGCAACCACTAGATCCCCAGGGAAGGTATGGGGGTTAGAGATTGAGTTCAACCACATGTCCAGTGATTCACTCAACCATGCCTATATAATTAAACTCTGACTAAAACGAAACAAAACAAAACAAACCCTCTGGACACTGAGGCACAGTAGAGAACACATTAATGTGCCAGGAGGGTGATATACTCTGACTCCACAAGGAGTATGGAAGCTCCGCACTCTCTCCCAGACACTGTCCCATGTGTATCTTTCATAATAAAACTGCACTATTGAAGTAAGTGAACTATTGAAACTGAGAGGGTGATAGAAACTCATAAATTTATAGCCAATCAATCAGAAATGCAGGTGACCTACGGGCTCCTGAAGTGTGGCTGGCATCTGAAGCAAGGGCAGTCTTATGGAGGTATATTAGTCTCTTGCGCTACCAAAAACAATTTCTGCAGGCTGGGTGGCTTAAACAACAGAAATTTATTTCTGCCTCTTCTCTTGGTTTATAGAAGGTCACCATCTTGCTGTGTGCTCATATGATCTCTTTTTCATGCACTTGCAGGGAGAGAGAGAGAGAGAGAGAGAGAGAGAGAGAGAGAGAGAGAGAGAGAGCCAGTGCACACAGATTCTCTGGTGTCTCTTCTTATAAGGACACTATTAATCCTATCAAATATTGGCCTCACACTTATGACCTCATTTAACCTTAATTACTTCCTTAGAGGCCCCATATCCAATTACCACTGGAGGTTAAAGCTTCAACATATGAATTTGGGGTGACATGAACTTCAATCCGTAACATACTGAGTCTTTTCTGTGTAGTCTGATGCTAAGTTCCAGTTGTTATCAGAATTGTACTGCAGTGTTCCCAGTTGGAGGTGAAATAGAACAAGAGGTTAAAAAAAACAAACAAAGGGACATCCACACTTCCTGTATGTTGGGGAAAAAATGAGTTGTAGCAGCAGATGCTATGTGCCATATCCCCCAGGACTTACCACTTCAGTGGCCTCTGGCAGATCTCCAACCGCCAATATGTGCATTTCTTTATTTGGCAGCTTTTCCCTAAGCTGTGGAAGGCAGCTCTACCCAGAATTCTGACAGCACCTCAGTCAAGATCATTCACAGCATCCTTGTCCTGACAGGTGGAATAATTCTCAGGTATGTATTGTGTGTTGGTTCCCAGAATTTTCCCATGGATTTACTCACAGTAGTAGCTGGCTTGACAATGTACCCTTTATTTACTACTTTCCCTTACCTATATCCTACCCCTCCCTACCTTCTATCAATGTTTTTTATGCCTCCCAAATAAACTACATGCATTCAAATTTTTTCCCTCAGGATTAACTTCTTTGAGAACCAAAACTAAGAATCTTTTTTATGAGAATGAGAGAGAGGTCAAAATAACACAGGGCTCCTGAGAAAAAATGATTATATGACACTGTAATGAAAACAAAATACTGAATAGGGAATGAATGAGCAGAGTTCTGAAAAATGTTTTACTACAGAAACTCAAAGTGAATTTCGAAAACTGTTTGACAGCATCAATATAATCAAAGCTATATAATGTGAATAGACAACCATAAGAAGGTACCAAATTAGAGGGTAAGGACAAAATGAAAAGGGAATTTAGTAAAATGAGGATGGATTGCCTGGTTAGCAAAACTCTGTAGCAGAAAACTAAGTCAAGTGATGTGGAATGCAAACTTAAAAAGCCCATTTAGAAGGCAGAAAAACTAATAAAGAGAGAAGAGTAATGTGAGATGAAATTTAAAAACTTAATATGTTGGCTCTCAAATATATATTTTAGCTTTGACATCTCATGAGCTTCAAAGCCACAGGACATTTGCTTTTGGTTTTCACATTGAATCTCTAGATTCTGAAGTCTTCAGTTTTCATTCTATATTGCATGTCTAAATTTGGCTATAAATAGAAATGTTATCTTTAACATCTCCATTCTTATCCAACACCCCACCCTAGGCTTCAACACTGAAGCAATGTAAGTTCTCTTGAAACTGCCTGCTAACCATGTCTCTAGTTTGTCCATTTTTGCTTATGTTCACTGCCACTAACCTACCTAATCCAGACCTTTATCCCCTCAAGTCTGGGTCACTACAACATTTCCTAATAGATTCCCTGATGCAAATCTTTCTATCCTCAATAATAAGACAAAAAACAATAAATTGGACAAAAGATTTAAACAGACACTTCACCACAGAGATATACCTATGTCAAATAAGTACATGAAAAAATGTTCATCATCATTATTCATTAGGGTAATGTAAATTAAAACCACAGTTAAGTGAAATATCTATCACTTAACACCCATTAGAATGGCTAAAATTAGCAAGATGGCCACATTAAGTTTTGTGAGGATGTGATGCAACTGGAACTTTCAAACACTGCTTGTGGTAAAGTACATTGGAACAATGACTTCAGAAAAGAGCTTGGCAGTTTTGTAAAAATATAAACATAGCCTTCTCATATGAGGTGTGATCAAACAATACGGTGAATGTTTAAATAAAAAAAAGATTTATTATAATAAAAGACACATTGCCATTAATCCCCTTCAAAACACTCCCCCTTGCTTCCAACACATTTATTCTTGCCACTTTCTGAAGCAGTTCTGGAAGGCCGCTTTTGCATCTTCAGTTGCGCTGTCATGGCTACCTTGATGTTCTGAATCATTATGACTTTGGGAAAGAGCGAGAAGTCACATGGTGCCAGATCCAGTGAATAAAGTGGATGAGGACACACTGTATTGTTTTTATTTGATGGAAAGTGCCATACCAGAAGCAATGTGTGACATGGAACGTTGTCCTGATGGAGGATGATTTAGGGCACACTTTAAAACACACCTTCTCTCAACCAAAGCTCACACTTGACTGACTGCACTAAACAAGTTGAAACTTGTCACACACTGTTACTAAGGTGTGATGTGCCACTTCCTATATTGACGATCCCGACCTTTCCGTTGGATGGCACTCGGCAGCAACATTCAGCATATATTTTGATCACTACAGAAAGGCACCTTGTCACATATTGCTTCTGGTGTGGCAATTTCTGCCAAATAACACATTACACTATGTCCTCATCCACTTTACTCATGGGACCTGGCACCGTGCGACTTCTAGCTCTTCCCCCAAAGTCAAAATGACCATGAAAGGTAAAAGTTTTTAATCAATTCAAGCCACGGAGGCAGCCATGACAGCACAAATAAAGACACTCCCGAAAAAGGACTTCCAGAACTGCTTCAGAAAGTGGCAAGAATGACGGGATAAGTGTGTTCAAAGCGAGCGGGAGTATTCTGAGGGGGACTAATGGCAATGTGTCTTTTACTGTAATAAACTTTTAAAAAATTTAAACAGTCGCCATATGTTTTGATCACACCTCAGATGATCTAGTCATTTTAATCCTGGGTATGTTCCCAAGAGAAATGAAAGCATATATTCACAAGAAGACCAGCTCATGGATTTTCATGGCAGTTGTAGTTACAATAGCCAAAAAGTAGAAACAACCCAAATGATCAACAGGAGAACAACTACACAAATTGTGGCACACCCAGACCGTGAAACACTATCAACAATGAAGAGGAATCAAGTATTGTTGCAGACAACAACATGATGAATCGCAAGATAATTAAGCTCGGTGAGAGTCTGGACAAAAGAACGTATACATGGTATGATTCCATTTATATAAAATTCCAGGAAGCACAAGCAAATATCAAGTGACAGAAAACAGATCAGCGGCTGCCTGGCAATGACAGGGGGAAAGGCTGGCAAGACAGAATTACAAGTGTGCCCTAGGAAACCTTTGGGGAATGGTTATGTTTATTATCTTGCTTTGGTGATGGTTTTACACTTGTATACACATGTCAAAACTTATCAAATTGTGTACAGTTGGCCCTTGAACAATGCAGGGGTTAAGGGTGCACAGTCCAAAATCCGTATATATCTTTGACTCCCCCAAAACTTAATTACTAATGGCCTACTGTTGACAGGAAGCCTTACCAATAACACAAACAGTTGGTTAATACATATTTTTTTGTATGCTGTATGTATTATATATTTTATTCTTACAATAAAGCAAGCTAGAGAAAAGAAAATGTAACTAAGAACAGCATGAGGAAGAGAAAATACATTAACAGTATTTATTGAAAAAAATCCACATGTAAGTGGACCTGTGCAGTTCAAACCCCTGTTGTTCAAGGGCCAACTGTACTTTGATTATATGTAGCTTATTTTCTGTTCTTTATACTTCAATAAAGCTGTAAAATAAACCCAATTACAAGAAAATTTTCTTCCTGGAAAACAGATCAAGTGGCTGACTGACAAATTTTTATTTGGAAGCTTTATGTAAATTCAATATTTAATATAATCTCAATGCGTTGCATTTTGTTTTTTCATAATAAAGTTTTTCTTTAAGTCATATCAGTAGAAACCAAATCCCCCTCCCATTTTCCCCAGCGTTCCATACAAATAATGTAAGTGTGTGTGTGTGTATGTGTGTTATGAACAAGTTTAGGAAACACAGGAAAAGAAGTTATCATGAAGTGTTAGTGATGAAAGATCTGCTTCTGCCATTGCTTCAACACAAAGGGAGGCCTACACTGACGATGGATTTCTAATAGTCCTGCTTCACTCCAAACCTCTCCACTTCAAACCCTGAAACCACATGTCTAGCCTGAGGAAAGAAGGCAGGGTGAATAGGGGTAAACATTAAATGAATATGTGATTCCAAGTTAAAAGAACATGTTTGTCTCTTAATAACTGACATGAATCTTTCTAGAACAAATGAGATTTTATTGAGTCAAACCAAGATGCCAGTTAGAAAGCTGGGTATCTAGTAGGAAATGAAGTACCATTGAACACGGAAGGTACCAATTACTGAATCAAAAGAATGCTTTTCAGGTTTATTCCCCAATAATCTAGACTCTGTAGTAAAAAAGTCACATAGATTTAAACTGTTTTGTAAATTTCATTCAAAAATTATTTTGGATACTCACACTAGACACATCCATGCAAACATTTTAAATAATATAAATCAAAACAAACAGCCTATGAGTATCCTCATAGGCTTAACTACATGCTTCTCCTCTGCCTCTTATTTCACAAAGTTATGTCCAAAAGGACAAATTCAGGCTTGCTCCTAACATCTACGTAATAATATATAATACATTTGCCTCACATTTTGAAAGCATGTTTTCAGGACCTAATAATTTTGTACATAACCCAAATCAATGTCACACAAAGAGCCAACAGGAAAAATATTTCCACGTATTTTGGGTGTGGGGGCATCAGAAAAATGTATTATTCATGAACCATTCTTGAAAACTTACTTTAAAAACAACTCCAACAGACCAAGCCATATGTTAGTATTAAAAGCTCCAGAGTGGTGAAGTCATAAAGGAACTTCTGATGAGTAAAAATGCAGTTGACTATAAGGTTAAATTCTAAATAATTACAATATCTTTGAATATTTTAATTTAAGGAAATATATGTAAGAATTAAACATTTATAATATGTGTGCAGGGTTTAAAATTGTACAGCAGTGTTCCTCAAATTATGTTCTGCAAGAAACTAGTCTCATGAGGTATTTTGTAAAGAAGGCCTCGGTGGATACATAAATTTTAGAGGAGCTGTACTGCAGATTATAAAGAATTCTGAAGGCCTGCATCAAAGCAACAGGTTTAAATTTGTGTAAAAAGCATTATCCACACTTATTTGACCTTAGAAACTTTCTTGAAAAACTCTTCTTAACATGTTAGAAAATATTATCTGAATAAAATATTTTGGCAAAGACCAGAAAGATTATATCAGGCAAGAATAACTGTGCTCAGTTACTCATTTTATTTTTAGACAATTAAAAGTTGTCGTTTAGTTCTTGACTTTGATATTTAGGTATATGTGTGACATAGACAAATATTTATATACACTACTTAGATGATGTGGGAACTCTGATGCTTTCATTCATTCACTTATTTATTTTCAGTTAATAAGCTTTGACCTCCACAAGTTCTCTTAGTGGGGATCTTATTAATTCTCCCTTCAGTTCTCCCCAGTCCGAGTTTGGCCAAGAACCCATCCATTTGCTCACACTCTCAGAGTGAGTTGGGGTAGGGGGTTCAATCCACTTCCATACACAGAAAACAAGTGGGGATTTGCCACCTTGTAATCTAACTGGTGCCATTACTTCCACATCCTATACCATTTGACAGATGCTATTATTTGTCTGCTGGCTCTGGTGCACCCTTGTTTGTTCACATCCTTTCACATACACACTGAGGTTTTTAGATTTCATGCTCATACATTGTTTCCTAAATTGCAGTCACAGATAAGGAAAGTGAATTGCTTTCAGCTTGATGTACACTCTGAACCCTACGTTGTGACGCTAGTCTCCTCCTGGTCAAGGCAATCTTACTGCAAGTGGCTATGGCCACCTTAGTACAAATTGATTGACTTCCCTTATTTTGAACTTTGGAAAGCAGGAATTGGGGGACTTTAATTTCCCAGAAGCCCTTGAGCTTCTCATGCAAATTGGTTACTCACTTCTTAGAGCTGCTTACCACAAAGTATTTAGAAGAAAACTTGGTAAGTCAAAAAGTCTCATGTGCCCTTATTTCAGGTCAGGGAGAATGCTTGCCCCATGTTTATGTAACTAGAGGAGACTATTCATGTTATTCTTCACAAAGTTTCAAATTGATATTTTTGTCCTAAACTTTTATCAAAAAACTACTTGTATCCTTGCTTACAAAAATAATTTTGATTTCTACAGGGAAGCTCTATATATTTGTAAGCTAGCAGAATTGTGTATATGCGATAGGTACATGCAATAAAAATAAACAATGATTGTGTGGGTGACATAAGTATCAGGAGTTTATTTATTATCTCACTTAAGAAGAAATCTAGGGGTATACAGGCAGAGATTGTTGCACTTGCTCAAAAGGCCATAAAGGTTCCAGTTATTTTTCATTTTTCTGCCATCTTTAGCAAACGAAATGTCTTCTATAGTCACAATACGAGGACTGTTGCAGCGCAGCCCTAAGCAATATATGCTCATGTAAATCTGTTCAACGGTGAGAAAAGAAAGGAAAATCCCAGTGGTGAAAAAGGTCATTTTCCATATCCCTCTTGATATAGAGGGGGAATATTTCGTGGAAGTTCTCCATCAGACATCCTTTAGGTTTCATTAACCAGAAATGTTTCACGTGGTCCTCTCCTGTGACACATTGCCACCGCAGACTGTGTCTCACACCTGTGCTATATAGTCATTCCAGGAACGTTTCCAGGGCCACTCCAGAACTGTCACATTACCACCCAAGTATTATATTACATGGCCACTCCAAAACAGTGCCGCGTAGCCACCCAGATCTGTGTCACTTTGCCACCCTAGAACTTGTCACACAGCTGCTTAGAAATGTGTCACATCATCACATTGGCAGAACAGGATTCTGTCATATTGCACCCCACAACTATGCACATTGCCACTCCAGGACTCTTATCTATATGGCCACCCTAAAACTGTGTCACATTACCCACCACCTCTAGCAGCAAGGAAGCTGGGAATGCTGGTAAGTGATATTTTAGGTTTTCTTGTAGGAGGCAAACTGTCCTAGAAAAGAAGAAAGAAGGATAAAATGGGCAACTATTGGATAGGCAACCAATCCAATTTTGTGTACTACTAAAATGTGTGTGTGTGTGTGTGTGTGTGTGTGTGTGTGTGTGTGTGTGATGTTAAAAGCAAGAGCCAGAGAGAGAAAGTGAGTTACGTTGAGATTCAGGGAACCTTTCATGTCACAGGTTGTGTTGAAGTATGGACTGTTCAAAGGCTAAATCATTATTATGCAGAAATAAGAATGAATTTGCTGGAAATGATGAGGGAGGCAATTAATGGAATAAGGCAGCAAACAGGCAGCTGCCTGTCAACTATGATTTTCATGTTTCAGTCTTTGTGCCCAGATGCACTTCCAGTACCATCAGGAAGAGCTTCCTGGGGCAGTTCCTACTCCCGCCCCTCCACCCACTGGGCAACTCCAAGAGTTAACTCCAAGGTCTAGGCTTCCTTCTTTCTACCACAAGCAACAAGACTCCATCAATTCAGCTAGCAGAGAGCATATTGCATTGAAGTATAGGCTTACCCAGCTCTTATTGCTAATGCACAGTGACACAGATTGTTCTTCAATTTTTTCTTTTTTTCTTTTTTTGAGTGAGGGCTGGAATCTTAGTACAGAAATCAGGAAAGGTTACCCAGATCAGCACCATCCTCCAAGAGGGGAGGGAGCTGAGAAACCCAGTTTGTTATCAGAGAAACATCTCTCTAGAAACTCAGACAACACACACAGACATAGCATTCTGCTTGACTGGAGCTGGTCTGACATTGGCAATCACATTCCTAAAAAAACATGATTCATTTCTTATGGTCCTTTCTAACTATGTGACCTGATTCGTATTTTGACAAGGTCATTTAAAAATTTTAAAAATTCTTCAACTCACTTCCCTTTTAACTGAGCTTTTAATATTTACCCAAAACGTCAGGGGTTGTTTGCTACTGGAATTGTCTAATGACTGTGAAATAAAACACTTTCAGTCAGCTACACAAAAATATAGACACATGTTCAAGAGGTTACTAAGAGGGCATGCTGTGGTTGTCTAGGTTGAGTTAACTAATTCAGGGTGCCCTTGAAATGGCGACATTGCTCTCTGAATGTGGATGGTGGGGGCTGGTATTCAAGGAGGAGTGGAGGCTAAGGTGTTGTTTGCAGCCTTCCAAGATCTAGGGCTTTTGCAAGACAGCTGAGCACAGCATTTGAGAAAATTACAGAGCAATGTTCCTGAGAGGAACGGGAACCAGCCCTCCCTCCCACAGCCTAATTCCAGGCTACAGCGCCCACCATGTTCTCCTTCGTTTGTCTTTAATGACAACCTGACTCTCAAAAGTGTCACTAATAAGCCAGTTCCCAATTAGCTGTGGAGGCTTTTCAGGGCTCTTGGCAATGTTCCTGTAGCTTGTGGAGGCTGTTGCTGCCTACAAACGGAGGATCATTTCTGCTTTGCACGATTCAAAGGCGAGAGCTTCTGGGAAGGCAACACTCTAGTTTCATTATTCCTTGCTAGCAGGAGAACTGAATACATTGTTTTTAATGCTTAAATATGTTATTTGAGGAGGAAAAAAAAGTCCTTCTGCCTGAGCCAGCTCTCCATTACTTACTTGTGCTAGTGCATACATACATCCAGCAACCCACGGTGTTGTATAGACCAGTCCTCAGAAAATCCTGTGCAGCAACTGAGATGCTAAAGGCTGTAATAAAGGCAGCCCAAGCTGAGGGTTTGGAGTAAGGCTGTAAGTAAGACAGCAGCAGTGTCTGCCATTTGGCTACCAATGAAACGGGGATTGTAGGTCCACTCTTGAGGTGCCTTGTGTTTGACTTGCATTCCCAATGGGAAGGTCAGGTCCACTTGGGTATTTTAACAGGCAGCATAGCACGTAGCCCCAGTCACCCTCCATGAGCCACCTCGCTGGTGGGAAGTTAATCACTGCTTTGTGTCTGTGTTTACAATGTGCTTAGGACAAATGGGAAGAATGCCTTTCTGTTATCCTTAGAAGGTACCGGTATGGGGCTGGGTTAGCATTTACAGCCTCTAAATATAGAGTTGAATCTCATTTGTCCTCAGAAAATAGCTCAAATACTCCAGTCCTCCTGCCAATGGTCATCATGCATCCTTTGGATGTGCCCTCATCTCAGGTGCCTAAAAGTTGCCTGCAGAAAATATTATTATTTCCATTTCACAGATGATTTACGTTTGCTCAATCACTGGTAGAGTATAACTTACACAAGTTTAGTTCATGCTAAATCCCATGCCCTTGCTACTGTATCATCTGTCATAAACCAGGGACTGAGTCTATAAAAACCTCCTATGGGGTAGATAGTGAGGAACAAAAAGAGGAGTTATTTAAAACCCTTGGCACTTTGTACACCAACTTTTGGGGATGATACACCAACCCTGTAAAGATGGAGTGACTTTTGTAATATTTCCTAGTCTAAATTTGAATGAAATGAAAAGTAGAATATTTAGAAGTGGAAATACATAATTCCTTAGCAAGGTTAAGTATATGTTCCTTGTCACTTACTGAAAACTTAGTATGTGCCAAGCATTGCACATACAAAGGGCCTTTAATGTGATATCAGTGGTGGTTAATAAATATGTGTTTGATGCGGATGTCTCTGTCCATGGTCACTCACCCATGGACAAGAGCTTAACTGCAACACCCATGTGTAGTGCTTTTCTTAAATAACACTTTGCACATTTCCAGTGATTTGGGAGAATTTTGTTTGCAATATTAAGAATGAAAATTCCATGAAGGTAGTGGCTGTTTGATTCTCTTCTGAATCCCCAGGAGCTTGCATTCTTCCTGATGCATCAAAGGCAATAAATGGATATTTGTGATGGACTGACTGACTTACCTGTTACTAATATACACACACAGAGAGGCATATGTGTGTGTTCTGATAAATTCTAGAGGGGCCATTGCCTCACTCAGGAAAAGAGGCATATGACAGAAGGGTGCAGGGGTATCTCTTTCTTTGCCAGATTGCTGGTTAACTGACCCTCTACTACATTTATCTTGGAAACAGAGAAGATAATTTAATCTGTCTTTTAACATATGAATGTTTTTTTGTGTGTCTTGTTCTAATGTCTTCTGTAGAAAATGGAGAGTGAAATGAATAATGGAACAAGAAAATCTGAAAAATCTGAAAAATCTTTTTTTGCAATCTTACATGCTAAACCTTGATTTTCTCTTCAAGGAGAACAACCTCAAGCTTACTTTCTTCTTCCTACAAAGCAGCACATTACAGAGATACTGATTAAATTAGCAAACACGGCTGGGGGAAGAAAGTAGACTTTTGGCTCTTGCCCTGCTTTTCTTAACCTGTACCCTTGATCCTTCCATCTTAATCATTTGAAGAATTGAATGAGAGAATAGAAAAAGAGAAACTTTATCATTTACTTGTTCAACATTGATGAGGCACATATCTAGTGTCTAGTAGAGGGTGTTAGATACAGACATAATAAGTATGGTGTTATCCTGAATCTGGAACTATTAAAGTAATATAAAGATTGATGATGATGATGATGGTGATGATGGTAATGGTGATGATGATGAAGAGAGAGAGAAATAGTCAGAGAGACAGAATTTCCACTTGTAGAGATTGCAATATTTTTCTTGGAGAAATAGCATTTGGACCCGGCTTTAAAGGATTGGTAAGATTTTTACAGTAGCTCTGTTGAGGGAGAGAACCATTTAAAGAAAGAAAAAGTCTAATTTGTTGACCCTAACGAATGCAAAGGAATTGATTTTGTTAAGGAGTAAGAATCAAGAGGACCAATGTAGGGCAATGTAAACAATCTATACAGATGTTAGAATGTGGGATCATTGATGCCAGGTAGAGCAGTTGGCTGGCCCTGTAAATTCAGGAAGTGTTCTTACATTGATGCACATAATTGGAGAAGTAAATAAGGTGTCCTAGGAAAGAGCAAGATAGATGTTTAGGAGATCAGGCACCAGGTGCTTTTTTTAGTTGTTTACCTATGAGTCTTAGAGATGGATCAGTAGGTGTAAAGGCAAGTGAGCTGCTGTGAGAAAGATTTCAAAGATTAAGAATCTTTAACACATGTAGAGGTGAGTAAAGAGCAGAGAAGAGGACCGGAGCACACTTTATAAGCTTATCCAGAAGCTGTCTCCTCACCTTGAATATAAAGTCTCATTAGTTTCTGCTGCTGCTGCTACAACTTTCCAGGTGTGTGATGGGTGGGGCTGTGGGGACTGAGAATGCGTAGCCATGCCCACTGCAGTGTTTGGGGCCACTGAGCATAAAGCCCTGTGGGAGATAAGCCAGGATAAGAGAGGGTGGTTGAAGTCAAAAGAACTCTCACTCATGTGGGAAGAAACTCCAGTATGTTCAAATCCAAAAATTAAGTATGTGTCAATAATAAAACAAACCAAATACGGCCTTTAGGGAAACATTACTCATTTGGGAGTGAAATTTCTCTTATTCATCCTTTTATATTTAAACTTTTCACCTGAGTAATATAAACTAGTTAATTATCTCTCTTCATGATTAACTAGGTATGCATTATACTTCAATCTCCTATTGATTGATCTCCACCTGTCTGTTTTTCATTTTGTTGTCATAATAAACATCATGTCATGTATATAATTATATTTGAATGAGTTAATGAGAGACATTGCTAGGTCTGCACACAAGTAATTTCAAAATTGATAAGATTATCATATTTTTATTTGGAATGCAGGTGGTGTGCTGGAGGATTATAACATCCCCATACAGTTTTGTGGGAAAGTCAAGATTTCATTAATAGTTTAGGAAAAATCTTGGACTCATGTAATTCCCTTTTCTAAGGAAAAGTATGTTCCAAACTTTATGACTTCTTATATCATCTCTGTGAAGATTGTGTAGGCAAAGATTTCTTGCAATGTGCACAGGGTTCCCTTTTCTCCACAACCTTGCGAACACTTATTATTTCATGTCTTTTTGATCATAGTCATTCTAACAGGTGTGAGGTGATATCACATTGTGCTTTTGATTTTCATTTCTCTGATGATGATGATGTTGAGCATCTTTTCATGTACCTGTTGGCCATTTGTTTTTCTTCTTTGGAAAAATGTGTATTCATGTCTTCTGCCCATTTTCAACTGCATTGTTTGGTTTTTGCTATTGAGTTGTATGAGTTCTTTATATGTTTTGCGTATTAGCCCCTTGTCAAATATATGAATGCAAATATTTTCTCCCATTTAGTAGGTTGCCCATTCATTTTGTTGATAGTTTCTTTTGCTGTGCAAAAGCTTCTTAGTATGATGTTATCTTTATTTAGTATGACGTTATATTTATTTTTGCTTTGTTGCAAAAATAAATAAATAAATAAAAACAAAAAACAAACCAAGCTCAAAGATACAGAGAACAGATTGGCGGTTGCAAGAAGTAGGGGGTGGGTTGAAGGGAAAAATGGGTGAAGGGAGTCAAAGAGAAAAAAAAGAAAAAGTGTTATTGAATATGAGAAGCCAAAGCAACCAAAAAGTAACGTGATCTTTGTCTTCTTTCTGTTCTGCCTTTTCTCACTGATGTTTTTCTCACTGATGTCTCTCTCTGTCTCTCTGTCTCTCTGTCTCTGTCTATCTCTGTCTCTGTCTCTGTCTCTCTGTCTCTCTTGCCCCACATTTTGTTCAAGCCCTTCTCCCACTGAACCCAGAGTTCTGGTCTTGCAACTCTAATTTGAGTCTTCACTTCAGTCTCTGGTCCCAACATCATGTCCCTGATCAGGATCTCAGATCCATATTACTTCAAATCCATTCACCTCATCTCCTTGAAACCAAGTTCCTGGCCCAGATATGATCTTTATTGTACTTTTTTTTAAAATAAGCATTTCCCCCATGGCATAAAAAGCCTTTGTAAATTGGATGTGAATGGTCGCATGTTATTCTCCTTTATGTTTGACCATAGTTATCCTAACCATTCTCCTAATATTGTTCTTCTGTTAGTTTGTATTTGTCACTATTATGAATAGCATTCTGATGAATATCTTTGTAAATAAATTTTTAACAATATATAATATTACTTTCTTAAGTCAGATAAATAGAAATAAATGTATCACCATAAAATATGGCATAAAAATATTTGAAATGTATTGCTAATTTGATCTCTAGAGAATGTGCAATCTCACACCCCCACAGCAAAGTATAGTGTATCAGTCTTGTTGCACTGTTACCAACATTATGCATTACTGTTAAAATAAAGAGCAGAAGGGAATTTAGAAATAGAAAGGAGCTTTCTCGATGTGATTGAAAGCATCTATAAAAAATGTACAACTACCATTGTACTTAATGGTGACAGACACAATATTTTCCCCCTGAGATCAGGAACAAAGCAAGTATGTCCACTCCCATCACTTCTATTCAACAGCATGTTTAATAAAAAAAGAGAGGAAAATACATTCCTCAATGCAACTTGGGATTTATATTGTTGTATTCCTCACTTATATCAAATCCCATTGCCTTAGAAACACAACAGGTGTGAAGAATGTTCACATTTAATTGCTACATAATTCACCGGAGGAAGTGAATTTTCAATTGCCTAACAACATGTACCTGAGACTGGGAAGCTGGCCTGGACTCATTTTTGAGGAACTCTCTATCCCTCCTCTCCCTCCAATTGTCCCCGCCTCTTCCCCCTGTGTCTCCCATGTGCCCCTCTTCTGGGATTTCTTTCAAAGCTGGAGAGACAGTTTCTTTCCTTTCTCTCTCTTCTACCTACATTTCATATGTAAACAGAAACAAATAAGGCAAGCAGAGGAAATTTCACTTCTTAAATTTAACTACTTTTTGCTGGAGGCCTGCCTACTTGATGTTTTCTTTTTGTTTTTCTTTCTTTTTCTTTTTTTTTTTTTTTTTTTTTGAATCTTAAACAATGATAAAATGTTCCCAACACCCTAAACCCATTTGATATAAATATAATAAAGTTGATGCCCTAGACTACAAGGGACTTTGAGAATGTAATTTCTGTTCAGTTACTGACTCAGAAAGAGTGCCGCTCTCTTTGTACATTCAGTGATATTGAATTAATATTGGATCCTGGTGAACCTCTTCAGGCATCCAAAATATCACTGCTTGTTGCCATTTACTTGATAGCCTGCCAGCCAATTTTTAAGCCAATTCAGATAAATTGAATAAAGTCTTAAAGTGTTATTTTCTGAGATTGTTACCTGTTCAGTAAATTCAGAATTCATCTTGTAGTTTTTCTTAATTTAGTCAGTTGATCTTTATTAATAAACCTCTGAAAGTGTTTCTCAAACTTAGAATATCGTTAAAGTGATAGTATTTTATTTTTGTACTCTATATTAAGTCTGTGTTTTATTTGAGATGAGAATTTATTTCAGTTGGCTATATTATTCAGGACTCATTATTTCTTATGTCTTTTTGATGAATTGTATCATAATTCCTCCGAATTTATTATGTGTCCTCTCAAATTTCACAACATATAATTTAAGGTTCACTTTTCCCCTTTTCCTTCTGTTGTACAAAACCTGAGAAATATAATTCAAAACTATCAATACTTTGGAAAGTGTTATCTGTCTTCCTCATCTTCAGATACCCCAACCAAGCTGCTATCTCCTCCATTTTTTCCTATTTGCATATTTCCTTGCTAGAAGCTTTACCAACCTTTTCATTTATTCTTCATTTATAATTGCAATCTCATTCCTCTCTCCCAATGTAATATATTTAAATTTTCCTTTCTCTTTATGTACCACATTCTCATTCTGCTCTGCATCTTCTTCCTCACATGCCTCCCACCTCCACTCATCAATTTGTTTTGTTTTACTTTTTCGTTTTGTCTCCATGGTCTTGCCTCCCAGCCCTCTCTTTGAAAAGCAGTTATAGATTAGATGACTGTATGGAAAACTTAATTTCTTTCTCCTTTCTTAATTTTAAGAGATGATTTTCAAATATTTACTTACCTCATTTAAGATCACAGTTCTTAAAACTCAGGGTTAAAAGCCACTGGTGTGACATGACAAGGTGTGAATTGTATCAGTGATTTATTACATGAGGTGGTTAATTTACCATAATTTGTGAATGATTTACATCCATTTTTTAGAGCAAAATATATCTGAATGATTGCCTATAGTAATGCCATTACTACACACTGCATTCCAATTTTATTTTGGAAGGCTGGTTAGCACACAGGGAATTGCACAAAATCCCAGATACACCCAAGAACAACAAACAGCTCCTTCTCTTTTCTTTCCTGTCTCTAGTTCTATCTGTAAGAACACACATGTGGATATCATCTGTCCTGTCATACACTGGAGAAATAACACTTTTTAGAAATCACACTTTTTGTCCTTTTTATGTTCATATATTAAATACCATCTTCACTTTATTGATATCATTATTCTTCATTTGGTTAAAGTCGCTATCAGTAAGTAAGTATATAAGTATCATTTTATGTTGTATATCTAATTAGGATTCTTTGGTTCCCTGTAGCAAAAGCTAACTCACATAAGACTGCCTGATCTCACAGGATTGATGGGTGTAGACCCAACCTTAGAAATAGGCAGATCTCAAGCACCCTTGCAAGCTGAGTGCTGAGAGTCATAACGATGCTCTTTCCGGAGCAGCTTATTCTTCGAAGATCTGGGTGAGCTGGTACCTGGATGACCTGGTTCCTCTGCTCAAGATTTGGATTTCATGGGAGGAGTCCCCGACTGACTGACCTTGGGTCATGAACTTACTCCTTGGCTAGTGACAGTCGGTTTCTCCCATTACAGTCCTACCAAATCAAACTCAATGGGGAGAATGATTCTTCATTAACAGGGGCATTATTAGGAAGGGAAAATTGATACTGGGTGGTCAAAAACAACCACCCCTGGACCAAGTAGCTCCAAAAAGAAACATCATTCCCATTTGTGGAGACATTGTTTTGTAATCTCACATTTGGACTTTCAAAATTATTCTGTATAGTGGTTTTGCACTTCAGCGAATCCCTGGGATCTAAGCACCAACAATGATGGAGCTGCTGGAAGGCATCAGTGGAAAGGATAGGTACAAGTGTCGAGTCACAATTCTCAATGCAGATCCCTGCAGGTCCTGGGTGGGTAGAGGTGGGGTGGAGGGCGTTATCTCTCCACATGTCTTGGATTCTGCATGGAGCTGCACTCAGTTATGTGGTGCTCTGTGCAAGTCCTGGATTCATTGATCTTCAGGTTGGTGTAGGTCAGATGAATACATAGAGGACACAGTTTATTGCAGAAGTCAACCACTTGCTGTCAATGGCATTAGTTATTCAGAAGTTGTAGGATTAGAAAACAGCTTCCCATGATGAAAAATTTATTAGTGAATTCTGAAGGATCTGGGTGCTGGACTACTATGTTATATATTTTTTTTATTTGTCTTCTTTTTTTGTTTTTCACCACGAGAAAGTTACAAACTGTCCAAAAAGTTACTGGTAAAATTTTGATTCTAAATTATAATTTTCTTGTTTTTAATCTAGAGTAAATAATGTATTCAATAAATATTTATTAAGCAATGACCATGCTCATTTTTGTAATTACTCCTTTTGCTCTTTAAAATTAGGTTTTAATAAAATAATTTGTGCATATGAGAAAAATCAAACAGAGAAAACGATTTGGAAAGAAGAAAACCCATCCCCTGCTGAATTCCTTTCTAATGCTAGACCTGCTGCTTAGAGGTAACCATTTTGAACTATTCTGGGCCCTTCTCATTCTTCTGATCATTACTTCCACCATTTTCATAAATATGCTTATGTTGCATAAATATGCTTATGACCAGTTTAGATTTCTTATTCTGATAAATGAGGATTTACCTCACAATACCATCACCCTGCATTCTCCTAACTGGTTTTTGATTATTGTTGTAACTTTGAGTAACTTAATAACAAAATTACCTCTTATACCATAAAATTGTTTTATTAGGTTGGTGCAAAAGTAATTGTGGTTTTTGCAATTATTTTTAAACTTTTAAACCACGATTATTTTTGCACTGATAGATTCTCCTAAATTCCATTTTGCAGGTAGATGATATTATTACCCCTACTATTTCCTTCGGCTCTTCTTCCTTTTTCCCTCTGTAGACCTCTGTCATCTGAACATTTTTATACTGTCAAGGTTGAAAATGTTCACATAATTCACATGGAAGTTGTCTAATCATTACATATATTATTCCTAATAGAAATTTATAAAAAGTACTGTATTTGCATTATTTAACTATTCAGGGTATGGCTATATAATATACTTTAATTATATTTGTTTTATGTAAAGCTAATTGGCCTTTTTATTTCTTACACTGTTTGAATGTATCATAGCCTCTATATTTTCAGTTCTGTGTTCTAGCCAGCTATTCTCATTTTGCTTTATTTTCTCTCCAGAGAGCCTCTCTTACCCTTTCTCTGGTATGGGCTTGTTACTCCCGGTGACACCTGCCCAGCTTTCCTGGGTTGGTACCAATATTGCTTCTAAATCTTTCTTTATCTTGGGTCACTCCATTGTTTTTGCTTTAGCACATCCTTAAGTACCTCCTTAGGGAAGAGTGTATGTAAGGTAAAATATCTGAGTCCTTGCATGTCTCAAAACGTCCTTAGTCTTCCATTCCACTGAGGAGGAGCAAGTGTTGTCAGCTGGGTGGCAGGCCTGGTACTAACAGTCTGTTTCCTATACAACATAAACAATTTCACAAAACACCAACATCAGACAAGGTAACTGTGACCATGATAGAGCAAATTAAAAAAAAAAGGATCACTCTGTAAGCGTGCCTGAGCACAGACAACAGCAAGAAGACAGAGTAGACCATAGAAATGCTCAGCATCCTCTCTCCTAGCTATCATGAGCGTCTGTTGCTTCCATACCAATTCAGCTTTAGACCTATCTGTTCTATTTCTCCTGCCTCTAAGATGGAAATTTATTAAGGCACCTAATCATAGAATCATTCTCACGTCTTGACAGCACGCAAATCAAAGCATACCCTACTTCCTTGCACTCTTTCCAAAATCACTCAACACAAACATCAATCCTATAACAAGAACTATCTTAGCCTCTTACAGAGATGCCCACATTTCTCCATGGTGAGGTTTTCCTTCCTGCAGCAAGAATGAATGAACCCAATCTTGTTTGAATAGAGGTTTGTATGTTCCTGGTGGTTTGTAGCTGATGCTTACATTGATATACCTTATTTAAAATTTGGCTGGGTATAGAAGTTTAGATTAAAAATCTCATTGTCTCCGAACTTTGAAAGTATTACTTTCCTGTCTGTCAGCCTCAATCTTTCTGACCAGAAGTCCGGTGCCAGTCTAGTTGTCATTGCCTTGTAAATGATGTACATTCAGTTTCTTTGAAAACTTTAGGGGGAAGGATAACATTAAGTAATATTTATTGAGTGCTTATCATGTTTCAGGCATTAAACAATGCATTTTTCATGCCTTAGCTTACTTAATCCTCATAAAAGCCAAATGAGAGAGTGACTACCTGAGGTTCGTATAAATGAAGCAACTGGCTCAAGGTCACACAGCTAGCTAGTGGTAGAGCTGGATTTCAGCCCAGATCTGTCCTACTCTTAATCCCCGGGGCTGCACAATTATGCTAATAATACTTCAGGATTCTCCATGAGCATTCTGGCATAAAGGTTTGCTCAGTGAAAAAGTTGAAACTACTGATTAAAATCAGGATTGGAGATTACATATGGCTTTCATTGGCAGGCATGTCCTAATTTACAAATGGGCTAGGTTTTAAAATTTCCTCATCTTTAGATGAGTGTAATTCAACCTTGGGGAAAAGAAAGCCAGCAGAAAGTCCAGAGAAAATAAAATAAGATGAACTTCTCTCTACACTCAAAAAAATTGGAATAATTTTGAAACACTGATATTCTTGACTAGCAAGCTGGACCACAAGAGAAATTTACATGATAAAAACCTAGAATTTTCATGTAAAATAAGTTAAGAACCTCTGTGTTGTTCTTGTTGTTGTTATTATTATTATTTTGGTATTTGGAATGCAAATATTTAGTCATGACAAATAACAATGCAAAACAATCAAATAAATCAAAGTTGATAACTTACAATTAAAACACAAGAGGTCCATGTAAGTGAAGGTGGGGTTGGAAAATGGTTGCCAGACTAGATCTTTGATGATGAAATCTTTGCATCTGACGCTCTCATCAGGGTTTCCAGCCATCTGTCAGATCATACAAAAGCTGAAACACAACTCAACTCTCATCAAAGTCTTAGCAACCTTAATTTATCTCTTTCTTCATTTTCATGTTTTCCATGTGTTCATGAAAAGGAACAGCAAGTGACCAGAGCCAGTATTGGTCAAACCGTGTTGCTGCAGTTTTCAGCAAGAGGAAGACTCCCATAACATCCAGAGTTTGAAGATGTAATGACTTTCCTGCAGAAGTGAACAGTGTGCTTTACTGGGCTTTACTGAAGTCAAGCAGAAAGGACACAGGTGTTGGAGTATGAGTCGTGGCACAAAGTACAAGGAACCACTCCATTGGCTTAGAGCACACCTCATTTCTTAGAGAGTGGGTCCTTCAGGAACTGTAAATCAAGTCTATCTTTCCTCACTTCCCACCTAGAAGGGGCGCTCTGCAATGGTATGAAAGCCCTTGTTGGTCTCCAGTGTGGGAGATTATTGCAGAAAATTGTGTGTGTGTGTGTGTGTGTGTGTGTGTGTAGAAAGAGATTTTCAGAGTACCTGTTCCCATTTCACAGTCAGCTGGTAACTCTAAAGAGTGTTATGAGCGAGTGGAGGTGGAAGTGGATGTAGAGATGCATATCGTTGATTTGATGTGTTCCCTAGTGATTGAGGAAGCTCCACCTGAATGCTAACAAAGCAAGCAGCTTCTGCTAATCCTCAGCTGAATGTACATACTGATTAATAAAACAAAGATACGAACTCCTGCAACCATTATAGGAAGGTCAATTGACCCCATTTTTTGTAACACATCAGTAGAAATACAAAATTCCTGAAGAAGTCAAGGGAAAGGAGGAAGTGAACAGCCTGAATCCCACACCATGCTGTTCTGTAGGAGGAAAACTCAGAGTTTTCTCTCCCTTGGAAGAAAAATCATTATCATTTCCATTGGTCCTTTAGGTCTCTGCATTAACAGGATTTCTTTTGCTCTCCTGCAGGCATCTTGGGATTCATAAGAAAGAAAACATGGTTTCCTTGAGAGACAAATCTCTGGATGTTTCTAATTTTACTTGCAATTTCCGGTGCAATATGATTAGAGCTGAGTATATTTAGATACAGGGGTCTTGTCATCCCCTCCAGGAATTTGGTTGTGCGGGGATGAGAAAGGAATTAGAGTGGGTAGTAAGGAGATCACTTTCTACTGACAAAAATGCTGATATGCCAAAAAGAAAAAGAATCACACACAGAGCTGTACATCCTATTGATTAAACTTCAGAATTTTGCGAATTTTATCTGACATTATCAACATGACTTCTCTTGACGAAAATCAAAACAAAAAAGACAATACACAGAAAATGTCAGGATGTCAAATGTTCCATTTTCTCAAGGAATACCTAATCTTTTTGCAAAATTAAATAATAATTGTTATTGGTATGAATAGAGTTGTGAAGATCAATGAAAAAACCTGATTTAAACTGGAGTGGGGAGCGCTTGTAGGGAGAGTTCTCATGTCCTACTGTGCATTGTCAATGGTCCCAAATAAGAAGGGACAAATGCTTTCCATCTCCAACAGGACGATGTTTTTCTACTCTAATGCTCCAGCTGGAAGAAGGAGGATCTTCTCACCTGTCAACCACTCAGCCAGTGAAAGACTGTTACCACTCAACCAATGAAAAGCCACACTTTGATCTCCCAGTTTCCTCCAGTGGACTCTTTGTTTACAATAGCCCCTCTAACCTCCTCTTTTCCTCTATAAAAAAAACATTTATCTCCTTTGTTCTCTGGACTTCAGCATGGTGTGACATTAGATTGTATATCCCAAATTGTAATTGTTTGTTGTTCCTGGGTAAACCCATTTTTTTGGAGAAATATCTAGCCATCTATTTGTTTAAGGTCAATGTTATTTGGTGGCTCACATGGGGATCAAAAGAAGATCCCCCTGACAATTCCAAGGCTGGTGAGCAAACAGGTATGGGACCCAAAGAGCCAATTGAGCTCCCTGCTTCCTCTCTGACCCTAGAGTTTGAGGATAAGTCTTTATTCTGGATCCTAGCTTGCACTCTCCTTATGTTTTGAAGCTCTCTGGGCTCCATGTGGGACCTACTGTAAGGCTTTGTCCTTTTCTGATTAAGGTCTTATTTAGCCTGTGAGTGCATGGCTGGCACTTCGACAAGACTTTCTTGAAATCAGGCTATTCCACTGGAACTGTGCTAGCCTTTAGCTCAGTTTCTTTTGGAACAGGGCTGTGTCTACTGAAACTGTACTAGCCTTTGGTCTGATTCCTTTTGGAATCAGGCTGTCCCATTGGAACTGTGCCTTTGGTCTGACTCCTTTGGAAGAAGTCTTTTCCACTAGAACTGTGCTGTTCAGCCTTTGGTCCAATTCCTTTTGGAACTGGAGTCTTTCTACTGGAACTATACTGTTCAGCCTTTGGTCCAACTTTTTGCAATCGGACTGCTCCTAGAGGAACTATGCTGGTATATGGCCTGTAAGCTGTTTAGTCTTTTGATACAGAGAAAGGGCCTTGGAAAAATGGGATTCCAGTTATCCAAATACTTTGAAGATACCTCTTCAGGAACCCAGCTAATTTTTACATTTAAAAACCACCGTCCCACATCATGTACATTTCTAACTAAACGGACCAATTTGACCAAAAGTAATTTAGAACACCAATGACCATCATTAAGAACTTTTGAACTCCCGAAACTTACTTTTCTTAAGAACGAATTGAACAACCATAGCTCTGAAATTTTCAAAACTGAATGGAACACCTACTTCAATTGGAATTTTGAGGCTTCCCGATGTTTCCAGGAGTCTAAAATTGCCTCTTTGCAAAATACATTTTTTTTTTTTTTTTATTAACTGAGGCAAACAAACAATTAAAGAAACACAAAATGGCTCCTGAAGCCTCACGTTCCTCACCCTCAACTCCTTTGTCTCAGGCTCTGCCCCTGGACCGTCATGTTTCTCTCTCCCGGCTTCTTTATTTTAGGCTCCACCTCTGTTGCCTTTTCCCTTCCTCTGAACTTTTACCTCCTCCCTCCTCCTCTGAATCTATCAGAACTTGTTCCTTTAAGGTTAAGCCTTCTGAGGATCCTAATAAACACCAAGTTTCTTATATTCCCTGGATTAAGACTGAATTGCTATCTATAAAGAACTTCCTAAAGTAACTAGGACTTCCATAACTTTGCTGAAGAATTTAACACATGTTTCTGAGATTCATGTCAGTTAGTTCACATGTTTGTTTGTGAGAGTCAAGCAAAACATTGGATGAAACTTTCCTGATGGGAACATCCTGAAAGAGAGCTAGAAAAACAAACCCCTAACTTTTGGCAAAATGCTAGAACACTCGCTGGAGGCTTCCATCAAGCAATTACAGTAGCTTTCCCAAAGCCTGTTGATTGGAACAAAATCCAGTCTTGCTCACAAAAGTCTGATGAATCTGTTTATGTCTATTATAATTGACTTCAGATTGTTTTCAAAGAAAACTCTGGCATTCTTTCAAATGGTGAATCCACCTGAGTAGCTTTTAACTCTATGTTTATTGATGAGCTAAACTGAGAGCTTTCTCTTCTAGTAAAAAGGACCGGGAAGGAATGGGAAACTATGTCCAGTCTAGATTTAGTTATTTTGGCAAATTAGCTTGCTCCCACCCTAGATGAGTCACCTAAAAGGAAGACCGCTAAAATTATTAATTTTCAACTCTGGCAAATGAAAATCCCTATAGGAAGCCAAAAACCTCCTATTTCTTTTATTCTTTGCAAAAAGCCAGGACGTTGGAAAAGAGATTGTCACAAATGTAAGTGCTTTAAGTGCCTTCAGCCTTCTAACTAGCCTTTCTAAGCTCCTGCTTATTTCCAATGACAGAGCTCTGAGGAACTGCAGAGGCTCTTTCCAATCCTCCCTCTTAATTGGCTTGGAGAAAGCACTCTCCAGATTGCGAATGAATCTCTGTGTCCTTATTGATACTGGAACCACAACCGTGGTGTCCAAACTCACTGCTATAAAGCAGCTCCCGGCTTAGAGTACTAAAACAGTTCAAATAGTGGGGATCTCTAATAAACCTCAATAGATTACAGTCTCTGAACCTATCCCTTCTTGAGCCCTTTTAGAAAACTTCACCCTTTTCTCCTTAGACCCCCTCCCTTGTTCATCTATTAAGCTAAGACTGCTTGCTTAGAAAAGTATCATGGTAGAATTTCTTTCTCACAAAAGAGGAAGTACTTCTAGAATTTGTCAGTAGCTATCAAAATAGCCAATCTGGTGAATTAAATGACCCTTGAGCATCCTCTATGTGCTTTATTCTGATGCCACTAGAGCTGAATCTGGAAGCACTGATCATTCATCCCTGTTGGATCAGCTAATCTTTATGGTCAAAAATCTTCAACTAATATTGGCAGAATCCACAGTGCACCTCCTATCAAGATTCAAATAAATCCCTCAAAACCCCATCCCAGACTCAATCAATATCCTATAAGTAAAGAAGTCGTTCAAGGTATAAAGCCCATAATAGAAGCTTACAAGACTCAGGGCCTTATTATCCCTTGAACCAGTCTGTGTATTGTTCCTAGTTCACCGGTAAGAAACACCAGGGTCATGGGTAAAGGTTTGTCCAGGACCTCTTAGCAATCAACAATATTGGCATCCCTTGCCCCCCTATTGTTCCTAATTCTCAAATGTCACTAACATTCATCCCAACTGAAAGTAAATCCTTACTGTAATTGATTTATGCAGTGCATGCTTTAGCATTCCAGTTGCTGAAGCTAGCCAATACCTTTTTGCCTTTATTTCAGAAGGAAAGTAATTCAACTGGACAGTAATGCCTCAGGGTTTAACGGTGAGTCCTTCTTATTTCTCTCAAATCCTGAAGGCTAATCTGGATGATATAAAGGTCCCTAGGATTTCTACTTTGTTGCAGTATGTGGACGACTTTGCTTTTCCTCCCAAGTCTTCTGATGGGAAGACAGCATCCACCTGCTAAAGTTTTTTAGCCTTTAAGAGACATAAGTTTGCCAAGAAAAAATTGCAGTTTTCCCAAACCATGAGACATTTGATATCAGAAAAAGGACTACACCTAGATCCAACTAGGCTTCATGGTGTCCCAAGTTTCCCCAAATCCAAAACTAAGCATTAGCTGTGAGCTTTTCTCAGACGAGTTGGTTATTGCTGAAACTGGATCCCAAATCTTTATCTTACGGCACACTAAAAAAACAACAATCCCAATCCAATTTCAGGGAAGGACAGGACAACAAGGTCTTCCAAGCCTTAAAGGAGAGTTTAATGTACCCGTCTGCCCTTCAGCATCCCAGTTATCAGATTCCGTTCTTCCTTTTTGTACATGAAAATGAAGGGCATGCCCTTTGGGGAGTCACCACAAACATGGGGACCACCATTGTTTCATAAGGCATTATAGCCAGCAACTAGACCCTGTGGTATGGGGCTATCCCTCTTGCCTTGGAGCCATTATTACCACTGCCCTTTTGGTGAAGGCCACTGAAGAAATTATTGTGAGATCCCCTTTAAACATTTTTGTACCCCATGTAGTAAAAGGCTTCCTGAATTCTTATCACACTCAACATTTTTCAGCCAGCCACCTCACCTCCTATGAAGCCTTTTGTTAAGTGCTTGTCACATAACGCTTTCATGTTGTAATCAACTTCACCTGCTACTCTTCAGCCCCCTGTTACTAATGAAGCCCCTCACGGCTGCTTAGTGCTGATTAATCACTTCCTGACCCCTGGTCATGACCTGCAGGAAACTCCTTTGAGTAACACTGACTTCTCGTGGTTCATTATTGGTTCTTACTTAAAAGGTAATACTGGCAAATATTGTGCTGGATATGCAATAATCAATGTTTTCTTTTTTTGGTGTTTTTTTTTTATGTAACTGAAGCGGCACCTTTGCCTGTGGCCATTGCGGCCCCACAAGCTGAACTATATAGACTCAGCTGGGTTTGCACTGCAGCCAAAGGCAAAATTGCCAACATTTATACTGATAGTAGATATGCTTTCAGAGTAGCTCATAATTGTGGAATGTTGTGGAAACAATCTTACATCCAAGGGAATAAAATTTAAAATGGCCAGGTATATTTAGGAATTATTGGATACTATACTCTAACCTGCTGCTTAAGCTATTATTAAGATCCCAGGGCATTCTAATCTTGACTCTCTGAAGCTAAAGGAAATCACCTTACTCACACTTCCAAAAGAAATGTTACCCTTAAAGAAACCAACAGCAGTCAGACCTCTGTCAAGGTACAAAGGCCTATTTCCCCAAATGATAACTTAGAAAAACTGGCTAGAGTAGCCCAAAAATTAGCCTCAGAGAAGGATAAAACAAGATTGAAAAAGTCAACAGCTATTGGTCTGATAAAAAGAGAAAGCTCTGGTTCAGGACAAAGAACGACTCAGTCCTGCTGGAGGCACAAGAATTTCCATTCCTAACTCCTGTACATTCATTAAACCATTGGTCCACTGACAAAAATGATAACATTCATGGGTCAGTATTGGTAGGGAAGCATTAACAAGGCTGCAGAAAGTGCCTACCTCACTTGTCCCTCTCGTCCAAAGTATAACCCAGGGGCCTATTTGCCCTGTTCCCAGACATTTAAAATTGCCTAATGAACCATTACAAGTTTGGCAAATGGATTTCATATAGCACCCCCTGTCTCATGGATATAAATATGTTGTAATGATGGTCTGTATGTTTTCTCTTTGGATGGAAGCTTTCCCTTGTAGATTAGCTACGACCTCTTTTGGGGATAAAGTCCTTTTAGAAAAGATTATCTCTACCTGGGGAAACCCTCTCGAACTACACAGTGGTTGCAGAAACTACTGGTCAGGTGCTTCAACAAGTTTGTGCTGTTTGGCTAGTTTTACAACACTTTCACTGCACTTACTACGCTTAATCCTCAGGTATGGATAAACGTAGTAACGACATTATTAAAACTCAATTGGCAAAATTTGTACAGACCTTCCAAATACCCTGGCCAGAAGCATTGCCGTTTGTCCTTGTAAGTCTCAGCTCCACTCTTGTTGGAACTCATAAACTCTTACCGTTTGAGATAATCACAGGGCACCCAATGCGCCTGGCCCTTGCCTCATCTTATCTATAGCTGGTAAGAGGAGACTCTCTTCAATCTCACTAGAAAGACACCTATCAGGTACTGCTAACCAACTCTTGTGCCTGCAGTTGAACCTTAACGAATGTAGCATGTGTCTGTGGGTAATTAACTGTGGAGGCTCCAGAAAGTGGGCCATTTGCTAGTGAGACTTCTCATCATATCTTTCCTAAAGCTAGGGTTTAAAAAGAGTGCTCTAACCTTCCTATTAACAATCAAAATTATTCTTTTTGAACAGAGACTCTTGTTTTAGTAGGAAGACTCAAGTTCTCTCAAGCTCTTTTCATATTTAATTGACTTTCAGTTAATTGCTCATACAATAACAATTACTCTCATATATACATCTTTGTATATATGTGTATATATAGAGGGTGCCAAAAATATACATTTTAAGAAAAGAAAAGAATGGTATTAAAATTGTAATACTGAAAAAAAAAAAAATAACACTGGGGGTGTCGAAAGCATAATGTATACACATGATTTGTATTTATCTTTTGTATTCATCGGTGTATATTGAGTATTACAATTTTATTACAATATTGAGTATTACAATTTTAATACAGTTTTTTCCTTTCTTAAAATGTGTATATATATATTTTTGGCACCCTCCGTATATCTACTTGTATAAAGAAATTGAAGAAGCCTTTGTGAGTTATCTTTCAGATTTGAAAACTCCAGACAAAAGTTCTAGATGAGGGTAGCTAGTTTAAGAATCACTGGGCCGGCCCGGTGGCTCAGGTGGTTAGAGCTCCATGCTCCTAACTCCGAAGGCTGCAGGTTCGATTCCCACATGGGCCAGTGGGCTCTCAACCACAAGGTTGCGAGTTCAATTCCTCGAGTCCCATTAGGGATGGTGGGCTCCGCTCCCTGCAACTAAGATTGAACACGGCACCTTGAGTTGAGCTGCTGTTGAGTTCCCGGATGGCTCAGTTGGTTGCAGTGCATCCTCTCAACCACAAGGTTGCCAGTTCGACTCCTGCAAGGGATGGTGGGCTGTGCCCCCTGCAACTAGAAATGGCAACTGGACCTGGAGCTGAGCGGTGCCCTGCACAACTAAGACTGAAAGGACAACAACTTGAAGCTGAACGGCACCCTCCACAACTAAGATTGAAAGGACAACAACTTGACTTGGAAAAAAGGCCTGGAAGTACACACTGTTCCCTAATAAAAAGTCCTGTTCCTCTCCCCCAATAAAAAAATTTAAAAAAAGAAATCTTTAAAAAAAGAAAAAAAAAAAAATGGACCACTGAGATGCCTCAATGACTGCAAACAATCTTTTTTTTTTTTTTTCACCTCAAAGATTTAACAGAAAGTATACAGGTTTTCCACCTCCCATTACTCCAAATAGCCTGGGGTGACTTCATGGTCAAGAAGGGAGCTATTTGAAGGCCTGACACACAATAGGTATATATTACGTATTGATTGACTCTGTGAATCTTCTTGAACTTTTAATGTCTCCAAAGCAGAAAATGTTCATATTTCCAATCTTACATACTACTATATCACTCTAGTGAAAACCTTCTTCTCTACCATCTAATCATTTGCTATAAAATATTCCAGTCTGCCATCAAATCCCTGGCAGTGTGCTTCCACAAAACCCAGAGACTTCATAAATGAGGAATATGTAAAACTACTGGTAACATAATTCTCTAAAATCATTAGAAGTCTGAGGTCTTGCCTCAGTGGTTAGAATTCACTGGAACTGGACAAGATGAAAGTACATTTGTAAGTAACAAAAAACCCCTAAACATCATTGTAGAGTGTCTTTTTTTTCTTTTATAGATGCTGGAATCTAAACATTGCAATACAAGTGCCTTCTTGCTACTGAGTAAAACCTATAAGAGAAAATTGGATTTCATTGAAGTATGAGGTGTTCCAAACACTCATTGCTTCAGTCTCACTTGAAAAACAGCTCCCTCATTGCTCAAAGATATATTAATATCCCTCCCCTGTCAGATTTTTAGCTAAGCCAAAAATGAAATTCACTGGAAGTTGTAAATAGCAGATCTTTGTCATAAATGCCGGAAAATTATTATGGGGAAAAGTTACATTTCATCAGCATTTTTCAAAGGTTGTTTCTTTTCATATTCCCCCCACCCTTCTGAAGTAAAAAGAATTTCGTCTGTGGACTGCAGTAAGTTCTGTACCTGCCTGGCCTAGGTTGAGATATGGAGCTGAACCAAAAAGTTTGCAAAACGTTTAGAACTTTGTATCTGGGGAGGTAATATCCAAATGACCTGAGAATTAGGGATGTCATGTAATAACAAATTATGATGTTATGGCCTTTGGGCTATACATTGCTTTGTCACACTTCAAGTGCTGACAACTTTTAAAATATGTTCAGAATCTTGATGTTACATTTCCATGACTAAATGTTTGCCAGGTAGCCAGGTATAAAGTTTGCTCCATTTTTCAAAATCCTCCATTGCCCCTGACATTTCTGTAGCATTTTCTTACTTTCTTTAGTTGTCATCTTCTGCATTTTATTTGCACTAAATGAATCCAAAGGAAGTAAGTGAGAGAGAGAGAGAGAATGAATACGGACTTACATAATCCTTAATGATATCAAGGCTATTGATTTCAATATATGAGGGTCAACAAAGGCTGTCTTCTCATTGTAAAACTGACCCTGTTGCTCATGTATTTCTACATTAAGGCCGTCTTGCTAGTATTAAATTTGGTTCTTTAGAAAGAATGGATTCATGGCTATTATTTAGGTTATAATTTAACACTTACTAAGCCACATGTTACTCCTGAAGACTGCTGAAGAAGGGTGTCATTTATAATACAGAAAACCTTGTATGACTGTGTGTGAACATGTGTGTGTGTGTGCGTGCGTATGAGTAAACACTGACATGGCACAATTACCTAGATGATTACCTGTTCAGTCAATACAAAGCAAGCATAATTGAGTTCTTTTCTTGATTTAAAGACAATGACATGCTCTTTCACTTTCTGAAGAAAACCGTGAACCTCCTCTCCCCAGAGGATAAATTCTTGGCATATAATTTTAACAAACAAACAATAACCCAAATATTTAAACACTCCAAATTGTATTGGACTCTTTAAGTGTTCTCTCTGAGAAGAAATTTTTAAACTATCCCTACTAAGCAAAAACATTTTATTAGTAACTTAAATTTGTTAGTCAATATTAAGACCTGCTAAACAACTTACATTATGTGGAGTAAGCTACATATTTTTTTGTTGTTTTTCTTATCTCTAGTAGGTGAATCAATTTTGCTTTCCCCAGCTGGCATACACATGGTCATCTTACACTTCAGTAAGACTTGTTGATTCTTTCTTCATTAGATTTTTCACATGCATTCTTTTCTTCCCATTTTTACTGTATTATTATTGTCTAGGTTTTAATATGCAACTCATGCAGTTCTTTTTCTAATCTATCTTCTAAAATTATGGCCAAATGCTTCTGCCAGAAAGACTGAATCCAATACAACATTCCTGGCAAACAAAAGAAAACAACAACCCGACCTCTTCAATGACTTCTCATGGCTGGAAGATGAGGTTTAGACTTCTCCAACATTCCCTTAAATTATGCTCAAATTGATTTTTCCTCACTTATCTCTTTGGGGCATGAACTCGCTAATCAATCCAAAATGATTTGCCCACTGATTCCCCAATTTGTCTAGCATAGCAAAATTTGCACATCTTACATAGCTGTTGCTTTTCCTCTGGTTTCAGCGAATAGTTATAAGGGTGTTTTACAGGGCTTGTTCCTACAGGAGGTCCAGTGATAGGGCCATGGAACCATTACTGATAATATAGTGAGAAAATGAGCTTAAAAAAAAAAAAAAACACATAAAGGGTGAAGTAATAAAATTCCTGTACAGAAAAGGCTAAAGTTGTGGTCCATGGGGGAAGAAATGGAGATGGAGACTGAGGGCTAACCTGCAGAATGAATACAATGACTTATCAGACAAAGAATGTGTAGAACAAAGGGTGAGGGTTGTGTTAGTTTGTTAGGGCTGCCTTAATAAAGTGCCACAAACTGGGCACATCAGAAACATCAGAAATGTATTGTCTCACAATGCTGGAAGCTAGAAGTCTAATATCAAGGTGTCAGCAGGGTTGGTTCCTTCTGAGGGTTGTGAGGTTAAGAATCAGTTCCAGGCCTTTCTCCTTGGCTTGTAAATGGCTGTCTTCTCTTTACACCATTTCATATTGTCTTCTCTCAATGCATGCCTGCCTGTCTGTCAAATTTCCCCTTTTAAGGACACCAATCATTTTGGATTAAAGTCCACCCTAATGATCTTATTTTAACTTGATCCCCTCTGCAAAGACCATTTCTCCAAATTAGGTCACATTCTGTAGCATTCTAAGGAAATATGTCATAAACTAAAATAGGTAGAGGAATAGAGTTGCATTGCTTACCCTAAAAAATTTACAATTTTTGGTTATTTTAACTTCTTGTCTTCCATGCTGATTTTTGATGTCAACCATTATTGTATATGGCAGCAATCTTAGATATTTCCTGCTCATGGAAATTTAACCAACTGCTGACTTCATTCACCACTTTGATTTCTGTTAGCAATTAATGTATCACAGAGTCTGAAGAGAAGACATAGAAGTAGAGATAGAGGGGTTCCTCCCAGCAATACTTTTGGGCCAGAATGAGTAGTAGTCTTGGGCATCCTTGCAGCCACAAAGAGTTGTGAGGTAAGAAAGGGACATGAGTATTTGTAATGGGGGGCTAGAGGACACAAGAAATGGGGCAGGAAGGATGCCAACCCTTGGCCAGCATTGAACATCACTTTTTGCTGCCCTGAGTAATGTAAATATTCTTGTTCTTGATTTTCTTCTCATGGACACACAAAGTAGAAACAGGGAAAAGTTGAAAACCTGCTGAATCAGGTTATAGGCATCTAGCACAGAATAGATAAAAAAACAAACAAAAAGACCAACCTAGGATAAATTAAAAGACTGTGCCAAACTTCTAGATATTCTTAATTTAAAAAATAGTAATAATAAAATATATGCATACTGTGGTAAGAGCTATGTGACACCATTTTGGAAACAAGACTCAGAGGAGGTGTGGGGAGAGCTGCATGAGTATTTTATTGCTGTATATCAAATAACCACAAATTTAGTGGCTTAATGATACCCATTTATTATCTCATATATTTTGTAGATCAGAAATTTGGTCACTACATAGAAGGGGTCCTCTGGTTGGGGTCTCAACAGGCTGAAATCTAGATGCCTGCAGGGCTGTGTTCTCAACTGGAGTTCAGGGTAATTCCAGGCTCATCCAGGTTGCTTTTTGGCCAAATATAGGCCCTTATGGTTGTAGGACTGAGGTTCTTGTTTTCATGCTGGTTGTTGGCCAGGAATTGCTCTCAGTTTCTAAGAGTTGCCCTCAGGTCCTAGCCATGTGACTTTCTCAAAACATGGCAGTCTATACTTTCAAAGCAGTGGGAGAATCTCTCTAGCCTGTTATAACTGAATCTTGGTATAAAGCAACATAATCATGGGAGTGACTATCCATTGTGTTCACAGGTTCTGATCACACTCAAGGGGAGAGGATTTTTATACAACGCATGTACACCAGGCAGTGGAAATATTGGTGGCTGCCTTCAAAATCTGTACATCACAAAAGAATATTGCAATATCATTAGAAGTCCAGACTAACAAAACAGTATGAGGTATTGTTTTCAGAACTCTCCCTAAAAGCCAAAAATAATTATTTGTATATAAAAACTTAAATTCTTGAAGCCTATAAAAGATTGTGGGAGGTGAGGATTGAGAGTTGTGGGGGCAGAGGGTCAATGAAGAAAAGTTATAACTATTGTCATAATTAAAATCCCCTTTTCTGTTCTAAGTTCTGTTTTCCTAGTATATCCACCATTCAAGGTCTGATCCTGAATTTTACCAGTAATGGGCAAAATAAGTCAGACAGAAAAAGTCGAGAACCATATAATTTCACTCATATGTGAGGTATAAGAAAGCAACAATCAAACAAGACAAACAAACAAGCAAAAACCCATAAACAAAGACAACAGTTTAATGTTATCAGAGGATCAAGGGGGAGGGGGAGGTAGGAGAGGGTAAAGGGCGTCAAATATATGATGATGAAAGGAGATTTGACTTTGGGTGGTGAACACACAACGCAATATACAGGTGATATATTATAGAATTATACACTTGAAATGCATATAATTTTACTAACTAATGTTACCCCAATAAATTTAATAAATAATTTCTGTTAAAGTTTAATTAAAACAACAAAAACACCAAAAACACACTTGGGTGAGATGTGGAGAAAGGAGGCATGATCTGATGTCCCTCCTACAGGCTCCTTTTCTACAGATCTGGCCACGGAGTAATTTTCTACATAAATAGCAAGTTCAGTCTCACATGAATATGGAACACGATAAATTCTCCCTCTGTTGGTATAGATGTATGTGTCCAGGTGACTAGGGATATGGCTACTTTCTGGAGATTTACCCCACAGTGTAACTACCCTCAGTAGTTTCATCCCCCCCCCCCCATACACCCTGTTGAATAGTAGAAAACCATGTCTAAGTTCCGGCAGTATTATTTCTCTTGAGCTCTACCTTGGAAAGTGTAGACGAAGCAGCTCTGCTCATCTTCAGGTAGGTATAACACTCTTGTTTTATTTTCTCTCCCCCATAATGACAAATTCCTAATTTCTCTAGTTTCTCACCTCATTAGCATCCTGTTTTCCATTTTCCCTCAATTTAGTTCCTCTGGTGGTTACTGCCAGCTCAGGTGTCACAGAATTTTCCTCTCCTTATGTGCTGGCTCTGAAACCAGATATTCCTGGCCTGTCACTTTCATATTACCTGCCCACTGCAAGGCATTTTCCTAGCACTTCTCAGTCCTCAGGGGTCAGATGCCACTTTCCAAGGGTCTAATCGTTTCACCTTCCACGAATGCCAGTTCTTTAAGTTATAACTGATGGAGTTACAGGAGCGAATGTCTGCCAAGAAGTAAGTGACTTCATTAAATGAGGTCATGTGCCCAATTCTATGATGAAAGGTCATCATTACTGAGCTAAAAGGACTCTATTTAAGTATGATATTATTGTCCGAAAATATTAAATGATTTCCTCTTAAGAAATACAAAAAGTTTAAGATTTATACATATTTTCAAATTCAGATTTATTATGTGGCTGATTAGCATTTAATGTTTACTATATTGTAACATTTTAGCTTGAAAAGATTAGTGACAATGTAAATATGAAATATCCTAACAGCTGTGTATGTTTACGTATATCAGCTTTAATTTTTCTTTTAAGAACATATCTAAATGCCTACTTTCTCTTGTTGCCCTATCAGTGTCACTGTTTCAGCTCTCTGTTGATGTGTAACAAACCAGACGACTAAAACTGAAACAATAACAACATTTACTTTGCTCATGAATCTGGAATTTGGAAGGTTTTGGTGGGGACCGTTTGTGTCCCACTGGACATCAGCTGGGGTGGCTCGAAGGCTGGGGTTGGAATCATCTGAAGTTTTATTCCCTTGCATTTCAGGTGCCAGGACCAGGTAGCCTCAAACAGTTGGGGATGAAACGCATGGACGCTTTGGGGTAGGTGCACATCTTACTTGTTACCTCAGGGCTACCCAGAGTTTGGAGACAGAGGTGGTGGGGGCTGGGGGTAGGAGAGGAATCCAGGGAGAAGCTGTGTCACTTTTGACTACTCAGCTTCTGCAACCATGCAGCGTCACATATGCCACGTTGAATCAGTCACAAAGACCAATTCACATTCAAGAGTCGGGGGAAACAGGCCTCACATCTCCATGGGAGAGGGGCAAGGGTTTGGAAAGGCAAGTGCGAGTGGAAATATCCTGGTGACCATGTATCCTGGTGAAGTACAATCTGCCACAGTCTCATTATTAGATTTAGGCAGGTGTGAAAATAGAAAGCTCCTGACGGAGAGGATTAGATGTGAGGACTGGAATTTAAGTCACTAGCTGAAAATGGTGTAGGTGTTGTGAATTACTGGAAAGTGTGCTGACTTTAGAGTCCAAAGGCCAGAGTTTGAAGCACAGTTCCGTAACACACTGAATGTGAGGCCGTAAGAAAGTTACTAAACCTCAGTGAGCCCCGGGGTCCCCCAACTATGAGACAAGAATGCTTACTCCTTAGCACTGTTGTAAAGATAAAGTAACGCACATGTGAAAGTGCCTATTGTAGTGTAAAGTGCAATAAAAAGGTGTAACCCAAATATCAGACACTTGACATCTATAGTCCTCTAGGATTTGAGGGTCATGTTTCTCTGAAAATATTTTAAAACTATCTTGAGCTCTGCGCAGAAAGAGTTAGTTAGCATAGTCAGCCTGAGACTGCTGTCCTTAGCAAAGCCAGCTTATAAAGGTGGCCCCTGACTGGAGTCAGATAACATGGATAATGCTGAATCCTGTGGGCTCCTCTCGCAAAACATTGAACGTCAGGTGGTAGTGAGTACCCAGACTCGAGCTCCTGCCCATAATTAGCAAGAAACCAACTAGCATCTTTCTGCTTGGATGGCTCATTCATTCGTCATTCATCCATTATTCATAGGGAACCCAGTTGTAAAATGAAGCTCTGTGCTCTTTTAATTGTTGCTATATAGCACCCACTATCAGAAGGCAATGGGTAGAACAGACATTTCCTAAAGGCTGGAGGCAATGAAGGAGTATTACTATGCACCCCAGCACATTTCACACATGCTATTAGACACCCCAGATGTTCAGAATCCCTCAGCCAACATGACCACTAGAAATTTTTCTGACAGTTGTGTTCTTGTATCTTCCCCTCTCTCCTCTTCATAGTCTCTCCACCTTCCTCCTCATCCTTCAGAAATGCCCCCTAGTATCTCTAATTTCCTAACTATGCCTGCAGAGCACTTGATCTTTCTCTGGATATGCTAGCTTCTGCAGACCCTGCCTAGGTCACACACACTGGTGCTTGAATAAAATAGCCAAACAAAATGGGTTTTCCTAAGCAAAAACAGTTGAAGTAAGAATTTTACTTCTTCTACTGCAAACTGATTTTGAACGTCTCTATTATCAATTTTTTATGGTTGAAATATTGGTATTGTATATCTAATAATTTTTCAAAGCATCAGGAATGCCTGTGTGGTCAAGATAATTCATATCACCTTTTTATAGCCATTTGTTCTTTTCCTGTTTTCAGTTGTAACTTCAAGTCACTTAGAGTGGGTGTATAGCATTCAATTGATGAGAAATATAATGACTGCCACAGAGTTTTCATTTGATGAAGCTTTGAAGAGCAGGAACTTGGTTTCTGTTTTCACTTTGTTTTCCATATCAATATTGTGACTAAATTTGGCCAGACTTCACAATGCCGTTCTAGCCTTCATTCCGTTTTTTTTCTTAAATTTATTTTATATGTTTTTCTTTATTCTACTCATTTCTTCATTCTACCCTCTACAGTACAGTGTGAAAGGGAACCAATAGTTATTGGACACCTATTATGCATTAGGTACTCCGTGTGTGTGTGTGTGACTTCATTTAATTTTCAAAACAGCCCAGGGGAAATAGGTCATTATGCCCAATGTTACATATATGGAAATTGAATGACAGAAGTTGACAAACTGGGTCATCACCACATAGCCAGTAAGAGAAGGACAGAGGGTCTTCCTCACTCTGGAGCACCTACTCTTTCCATTAACCCATGCTGAGTCAGAAGGAGTCAGAAGTGTGCTAAATAGTCATTTTTTTCCCTTTAGAACTGATGAAGGATGATTATATTTTATTCATGAGATAGCCTCATCTACAAATCTGAGCCCTACTTTTTCTCCGTAAAAGTTATCTTGGCACAAATTTTCATAAGATGTAAAATCTCTATTTGGGGTTTTATTTTATGTGTGAAAGAGTAAAATCTTCTGCATTAACACACTCTTTTCCTTCACTGCTTATGCTCAATTGGGGCAATTAAGTCATCAGGTGACTTGTTGCGTATATTGTTGGTGAGTTTGTTACCATGGGTTGTTACCATGGGTGGCACCGGTGTGCCCAGGTGTGCTCAGCCTTTTCACAGAAGTGCTGAATTTGGCTCAGGTATTTTCAGCTCATCCTTGAATTTTTTAAAACCCATATATATGGTGGTAAGGTGGGAATACAGATTCACAGTTTAGTGTTGTGGAGATGGAACTGGTGGTAATGAGCCTTTTGACAAGAACATACTTGATGCTCACCTTTGCATGTGTAAATGTTCTTGGGATATGCCTGGAGGAGAATACAGAGCAAAGAAAACCATCTTGCTTTCTGTCAAGTTTCTTTAATTTGGTTTGCCAGGCCAAGCCTGAGCAGAAGGAAGAAAATTAATTAGGGTGGGGGGTGGGAGATGAGGGTAAGGGGGATCAAATATATGGTGATGGAAGGAGAACTGACTCTGGGTGGTGAACACACAATGGGATTTATAGATGATGTAATACAGAATTGTACACCTGAAATCTATGTAATTTTACTAACAATTGTCACCCCAATAAATTAAAAAATAATAATTATAGAAGCCATATTGAATGCTACTTGAGACACAGAATTGATAATACAAAGCAGCAGCTTCTGGAAGATCTGAGGGTCTGATTCTGACAGACCCTCACTCATAAGCCATATTGCTTTGTTTATATGTCAGCTTCCAGCAATGGAAAGTGTGAGAATCAGCTCCTTTGATTTCTTTGCTGCGAGCATACTGGAATCTTTGAGAATTTAGATATGGAATAGTTTTGTGATGGATTTGGAGTTAGGAGGCCAATGTCTATACCTTAGTTTATTATGCTTTTGGCAAGTCACTTAACTTCGCTGATTCTTAGGAATCTCATTGATAAAAATGGGGATCATCTTAATACCTATTGACACTGAAACTATATATTTGTTATATGTATGTGCCATGCAAATGTTTTTTGTTGTTATTATAAGTGTTGTTTTTGGTTTGATTATAAAGCTTCTGTTCCACCAAGTAGAGCTATGCCTGCCCTGTTCTTTAAGGCTCTGGTAGGGAGAAGGCACTGTGAGCCTTCTGAGCAAATAATTCTCACCATGAGTACACACTTTGAGAATATTCCCTGGGCTCTGTCCAATCTCAAGTCTGATTCTCAATTAGAGGTGTGAGAGCTCCATGGACAGTTTATAAGGCTGTTACCGACCTCTTTAGAGGCTCCAAATGAACACGTCACTGGTTCAATACCCCATAGAGGGAAAAGTAAAACTGACAACAGATTTCGGAAAATCAATGACAGGTTCTTAAGGCAAATTTGTTTTCCTTATCAACTGGCATTGCCTGAGACCATCTGACGACAGCTGTGGTAAATTCCCAGGGCTTACAAATTGGCTGATTCATGCCCTGGCTTCTGAAAACAGCCCAGTTGAGGTGTTTCTAGATTTCAGACTAACCTCCTTCTAGTGTTTACTATTTGGCATAATTTGCCAGGCAACTAAAACCAAACTACTGTGGCTTTCAGGTGAATCTTGATGCCAGTATAGTTTAATGAACAAGAATACAAGTTTGGGAATTCAACTTATCTAGAATCCCTGGTCCCCTATTGTAGGTTGTGTGTCCTTCGATAAACTACTTAAACTCTTAAGTGAAGTAGTTAAGGTCAGATTACTTGCAGTAACAAATACATACCAGAAACTTAACAGGATAGGGGTTAATTTATCACTTACATAAAATTCAGAATGTTTTTTAAGAGGCAGTGAAGAACCCAGGCTTCTTCCATCTTGTAGCAACTCTGTCTTCAACATATGATTTTCAAGGTTGCCATGGAAGAAGAAAGAGAATGAGGAATGGCACATGGTGGGTTTGAGTGGGCCAAGCCTAGAAGTATAATCTCTGACTCACACATTTCACTCCGCTCAGTTACATGGTCACGCCGAGGTGTAAGGATGGCTGCCTATCTAATCTCTCGCTATGTGCCCAGAACAGAGGAACTAGGTTTGGAGATTAGGTGAAAGAGAAAGATGAAAAGAGAAACTGTCTCACAAATTGTGAGGATTATATATGATAAGGTATGAGAATGAAACATATAACTAATGCTTAATAAACATTATGATGGTGATGGTCTTGGTTCATATACATCATATATAAATGTGGTAGAATACTTTTTTGATAAATTTATCTATGTCTGTCCTTCAACTCCTACTTACTCCTTTTTTTTTTTCTTCTCCCTTATTCCAGCAGAGAATTGGTTCTATTTAATTGCCTCAGCTCAGGGTTGAGGCAAGGTAGGAATCAGAAGTAGATCCCCAGTCTCTCAGGTTTTTCTGCTCCAAAACCACTTAAGCCCTTAGAGTGGACCTCAATGAAGATGGATCAAATGATGGGACAAACAATATAAAGAGGATATGGTCCCAAGTTAGAAAGAAATGTCTGTGGCTGGAAAGAGGAGATAGGAGGCAGAGGATGGGAATAGAGGGGCTGATGGTTCTCAAGGAGAGGAACTCTGAGTTCTGTTTACTAGGAAGATTCCCAGGGAGGCCGTTAGAATGACAGATTGTGGGAAGGTCCACATGGATGAGACCATAGACCACCTCCAAGATGTCTTCTGTCTCAAGCCTGGTAAAGAAATAACATACTGGAGTACTTTTCAAACTTTAATGTAACAATCCGTTCAGGATCTGGTTAAAATACAGGCTATTATTCAGTAGATTTGAAGTGGAGCTTGAGCTTCTCCATTTCTACCAAGCTCCTAGGTTGATATCAAAGCTGCATGTTTAGAATAGCAAGGGCATGGAGTGTCACTGGACTTGAGGGGGTCACAAAGGCAGGGAGAAGCACTCAGGAGTTGTGTGTGCCCTGAATCACCTTCAGCAGACTTCAAATGTCGTCTGAGTAAATATTGTTTATCACCTCATCCAAGAATCCAGTGCAGTGTACCTTCCCCCTTGGTCCACTCTTCCCTTTATCAGCAATCTGCTCCTTGAGCAGTGACATCTAACACAGCTCAAGGCCATTAGAATCCCAAGCCTTTGCTGTATCTGCATCTGACTTATCCCATATGGACAGCATTGGGACGTCCTCCTATACTCTCGTACTCAAGCAAAGGAGCACGGAGCTTTGGAACCCCAGTGGGGTGGTGGTGATAAGGAAGCCCCCACACTCATATTTGCGAGCCAGTCCCCCAAACACAGTAGTTAGTGTGTTCATAATCAGCAACACGAAAAAAACAGACCAAGGTTTGCATTATGGCTTTACCCATTTGTTAACTAGCTATTCTTAATAAATATCTTCAATTTTCCCGAACTTGATAAAAAAAAAAAAAAAAAAAGAAATGAGGTTTTTTTTGTGATATGTGAACGAGAGAATATATTAGGTTCTTTCTACATAATGTGAGTGAAAATTGAGTGAAGTGAGTCAGAGAGGGAATGAGTTGGGTGATATCTAAGGCCCTCTTAGAACAGTTGGGAAGAGATATTTTTTGAAAACAGTGTTTAATCTCTGTTCAGATTATGTTCAGGTAGTTTAGTTCTCAAGATACGGAACTTCTCTCCTGTGTGACAGTCTCCAGGGGTATTTGTCATAAAGCCTCAAAGGGGGCCAGTTTTAAGTCTTCTGTCTCCATCAGCAATCCATTAGTCCCTTATCCTACCCTGCCTTTAGGCCCCTTATCTGTAAAACAAATTCACTTTTAATTTACTATATAGTTTAAAGCCAAGGCTATTTTCCTTAGTTACCTTGATCTCAAAGAAAGTAATTACTTGAAATCAAGGCTCTCTTATGATTCAGATTTAAATAAATCAGATTTAGAGTTGCCCCTAAATAGTGTTTTGGGAATCTTGGGAACAAATTTCTTCGATCCTGCTCCTTCTCTCTTTCTGGGCATGCAACACTTTATTCAAGAAATTCTGCTACATTTGGTTTAGGGAAGGTGAATTTTGCCATAGATAACGTAATCACTGTCATTTTAAAGAAATTATCTACAATTTCCTCATTACATGATAAGGTTCAAAAGGTAGCTATGGGATCAGAACAGCAACCGAGATTGCTGCAGGGAAAAACCGGTGACCTAGGATTTCTGAAGTACAATTTGTCATTTTCTAAGGGACAGTGAGGCACTTGCAACAACAAAGTTATTGACTAGGCAAAATAAACTTTCTCATGCTAAACTAGAGATGAGAAGACGTCAAACATTTGCATTATGCTAAGTTCTTTAAATGCAACATCTAGTTTAATACTTACAGAATGCTTGCAGAGGTAGTCCTAAAACCACATTACATTTTCTCCATGACACATTTGCTAATTCCATAAACTTACTATACAATTTTAATTTAAAGATGTTGTTAGTAGGTAACATTTATGTAATGCTTACTCTGAGAAACTGTGTGAAGATGTTGATTATATCATTTATTCTTCCCACAATCCACTAGACTATACGCTCCATGAAGTTAGGTTTTTAGTCTTTTATTTTGACTGTTGTATCACTAGTACCAATAACAGGTCCTTCCATGGACTAGATACTCAATAAATATTTGTTGAATGAATGACTCTCATGATGCTTTTCTTATTTTACTGATGAGAAAAATAAAAGATAAGTTGAATATGTAGCCTACGTCCACACATCTAGTAAGTAGCAAAGATATGAACTTGATCTGACTCCAATTCCTGCATTTTTAGCGACTATCCCATATTTGTAGTTGTATAATCCTTGTAATTATGTGCAAAATCATGAGACATAAAACTGTGTATATCTAGAAATGCTGAGATGTCGCTTGTATGACCGGTGTAACCAAAATCTTTAGTTTGTCTATGATTTCTTCTTTGAGACCTCATGTGGCATATGAAGTTTTGAAGGAGCCAGGGTCATAGTTTTATGAAAAAGTAATGGGAAAAATATTCCTGGGAGAACAGAGAATGTGTGTCAAAATGCAGAAACTGGACTTAGCATCTGGGGTAATAAGCAAGTTTGCTAGACATAAAAGATGAGTTCAAATGAGAATTAGAGATGAGGAAGCCTGATTGCAAATGAAGGTGTTAATACGAAGCTTTCTCATCAGTAAGAATTTATAATAAGCATAAGAAAAAACTGACGTCCCCAGCAAGTCTTTAGGCAGAGAAACAATATTATTACAATATATTTAAGGAAGATGGTTTCTGTGGTTGTGTGCAGTGTAGAGTTTTGAAGATAGAGCTATCTGTTACAAGATTTTTGTAGTAGAGCAAAACTCTAGGTAATTACCATCTTCACTTCAACTGTGTTTCAGGAAGAAAAAAAAAGATTAAGAAATAAACTGCAAAAACCACCTTTAGATTGGACAGTTGGTGAAAAAGGCAGAAAGGGCTTTGCTGGCCATCATACAATATCAGTACTTCATTGTTTCAGAAGTGATGGAGAGGGTATATTCTTCATTGAGGGTTAAATGAGTAGGCTGAGAGTAATTTGACCAGTTATGGATCATAAAACTGGTATGCTCTACACGTGGGATCTGGCTCATTTACAGGGTTTGTTTGGATAGCACAGCGTTTAATTAATTTCAATGACTGAAGTCAATTCACCAGAGGCCCCACTACTCTGTTGTCTTAGGAGTAGACCCAAAATGGATTTGAATCTGTGATCTCTGTCGTACATATTCTTTGAGGTTCTGTTTCTGCAGTTTTACAGTGCTATGCTTTTAAATGGTAGCAGAGTTACAAAAATTGCCTGTGTTTTTTATCTTATGGCAGCATGGTTACACAGCTCCCACACACAGATCTTGCAATTATGCAAACTTTGGGGAGAGAAAAAAAATGTAGTTACTTTATCAGTGTGTGGGCTACAGACAGAACATGAGGATTCTCTTGAAATGCAAGCTGAAAAGGCAGATGCAGAAAGTACTAAATCTTTGGTGATGGGGTCTTAGTCAGGAGCAATCTTTACAGAAATCTGCTCCAGTTAACAGAAGGGCATGAAAATAGGTAAAATCCGAACAGGATTTGACACCGTGTTTGTGAGAAAGGGGTCACATAAATGACCAATTTTAGCTTGGAGGCCTCTCAGGTGAAAATCAGCAAAGGGTCAGACAGAAGAGAAAGAGAATGTCCACGAGAGGGTCGACACAAATCATCATTTTTCTTTCATCTTGGCTTAAATTTTCAAACCTATGCTCAATTGAAGTGATGGATAGGAAGCTGCTGATGACTCATAAAATCTTGGAGTATAGGGACACTTAGCCAGATTGAGAAATAGTACAGAGAAACCAACATGAGTAGAAGGTAGATTCAAAAAATAGTCCAGAACAATCAAGGGAGCATGGCCAATATTTCCTCTCAGGACAAAATGCAGATATAGTTTTAAAAAGGATTAATTAGTTAAAATATACCTTCACTGGAAAAAGTCTTGAATGGCTGATATGTGCATCCTCTCTTTAGATGCTAGTAGAAGAGTACCACATTTTCTTTTTAAGAAAACAAATATAAAAGCTGCTATTTTTTTTTTTTTTTTTCAGATAGAATGCAGTACCTCTTTAAGTGGATTCTGTAGGGTTTCAGTATTCCTCTCATTTCTGAGTTACATTACTAGCTATTACATGGGATTTGAATTTCTCATTTTGACCATTGCTCTTGTTATCAAGAGAACAAGGTGAAACCACGTTTCATAACATCAAGCTCCATCTGTCTAGAGACTGTACAACTTCAGAAAACTGGGTTGGTGCATGGAAACCTTGTGTTCAAAAGAGTATAATTATTTTGTACCAAGGCAATAAGATGGGAGTATACAATGTAATCAAAATTCTTTCAAAGTACCTTATTTAGACATTCAACTTTCTAATACTCTGAATGCTTAAGTGTTATAACCTCAGTATTGCCTCAGGACCAAGGAAATTTTATGGGGAGCCAAATTATAGCTTTCTTTCTAGGACAACAAACACATGATTTAGCCAAGAAAAAAGGGGTAACATAGGATACTTTTCATTTGAAAATTATTTTAGGTGATATCATCTTAATTTGTGGATCTAGTACACTCTTATTTTGAAATATGATCAACACATATTGAGTACCTACAATATATTTAATACCATGATTAGTGCTTTTGAATATGCAGACTAATTATTCTCTCCATAGCCCTCTGGGGTAGGTATCATTAGTATTGTTCTCATTTTAAAGATGAAAAAATGAGACTGGTACTTAAAGGAATTTCCTGAAGATTACACAGTTAACAAGTGGCAGATGGGAATTTAAACTTCAACTCTAACACTTATTCTGTGACACACAGATAAACCATTGTTTAAAATGTCTGAATTTTGGAAGAATTTTCTAACAATTTCCTGTTGAATAATTTCAGTGCACTAGATTTCTAACAACTTTACTAGTTTCTCTACTTTTGCACGCTCCTGTGAGTGTGTGTTTGTGTGTGTGTGTGTGTGTGTGTGTTGCAGTTTGAGGGGAATAAACTATTCTGTGAAACAAAATATTCTATATTCTTTTGGAAACATTTGCTTAATTGTCATTTACTTCTAATTTAACTGTGACAGCCAAGTAAATGAAATACTTTCTAAATGCAAGTATTAGCTCCTTTTTTAAATTCAAATATAACATAACCACCGTAGTTTACCTCACACATTGACTATGACAAAACCTTTCTGACTAGTTTATTTACATCTCCTTTTCCCAATATATTTTGAATACTGTCAATTTAATATTTATAAAGCCTTGCTGTTACAATTATCCTCCTTACGCAACAATTTTAGTGGTATAAAATTATTTGCATGTGAGAGTTCCTAGGTTACTAAAAAGATTTTTGTCTTTGTTTGTTTAGTTTCTCCTCCTTCATCCTCTAAGGAAGAAGGTTTTAACTTAGATTTTAGGAGATCGTTTAACCTCCTCATTGTTTTCACTACTAATTAAAATTGAACATTTTTAGTTGTGAACTTAAGTAGCAACAAACCACAGTAATATTAATGACACCACCTGGGAATTTTCAGCAATAGAAATCATAAATATTTATATATCATATTTTAATTGTTGCATGTATCTCAAATTATCTTTCACACTAATCACTGCTGTGTAATTATAGTAGTTGTTTTTATCACTAGATCTTGTTATTTAATGTATAGATCAACAACATATATAACTATGACATAATTTTTAAAAAAATATTTTGTTCAGTATATTTCAATATATTTGGATTCCTTTGCAGTCTAATGCATTTTATTTTAGGCATTTAGAAACAGTCTTCTGAGATAGGACCCATAAGCTTCACCAGATGCTAACCAGTTCAGTGGCACAAAAAAGGTTGGTTACAAGACCTGCTATAAAGAGAGTCCAATCTTTTCTAGGAGTCTCAAGATTGCATAAAGCAGAATTGATGGATTGATGGAGGAGGGGTCAAAGAAAATGGGAGGGAGAAAGGAGAAAGGAAAGTAGGAAAGTGGGGGGGGATATCAAGTGTTATGTGAGTTGGGTGGAGAGGAGATGAAAGGTTAGAGATAGACAGACACTATGGAAGATAAGACAATTAGAGATGGAAGGAAAGAGGATTTTTACAGGTGTTGGTTTCATTGCAAATGAGATTCCCTTTAATGTTCTTTGGAAAATACAGAAAAAAAAAGAATTCTTTAAATTTTATATTTGTTTATTTAGTTTCTGAATTGCTTCTCTTTGATATGATTTTATTCAGAACTGGGCTAAGAGGGCACAAACATTTATTTGGGTCAGACCCTCAGTGGATTGTCAATGAAGATCTTCAGGAAAAAATTCAAATTTGCCTGGCATAACAGGCCCTCCAACTGTGTCGGCCTTTTAAATTAACATCCCTTCCATTCCCAGCATCAGTCCTTTATTTGAGCTAAGCCATACGTTTTACTATCCTTGACCATTCCCAGGCATATCTTGTTGCTATACCTCTGCTGTTTTGAGATTCTCTGCCTGAATTTTCTTCTTTCCACATTCTTCCCAACAACGTAGGCCCAGTTCTTCTACCCCATAAAACCTTCTGCAATGACTACAGACCAATGCAACAAACTTAATCAGAAAAGAACCAAATAATAAATATTTTAGGCTTTGTGTACCTGAACAAATCTGTTGCAACTACTCCACTCTGCCCTTCTTCTAGCACAAAAGAATCCATGGAAAATATGTAAGTGAATGAGTATAGCTATATTCCAATATAATTTTATTTACAAAAAACAGGTAGTGGGCCAGATTGAGCCCATGGGTGAGAGTTTGCTGAGCCCTGCTCCAGATCACAGCAATCTCTGAACTCTACTAACAGCTATTTTCATAGCCACCCATTTAGTTCTTGTTTACAGCCTTATGCTAGTCATTATATTTTCTACTATAAGCTTCTTCAGGGATGTATTTGATAGTGTGGACCCTGTTGTTGAAAAAAGAAATGAGTAAAGTATTGCACATCCATGACGTAGAATGTGTTGGACTTACACACTTGTTTTTGTAAAGATGTTTAGTCTCCTCTGTCTATCAATCACATATAATTACCAATTTAGACAATAAAAATCCTCAAACTGTCAAGAAGCATTAGAGCTTTTCAAAACAGTAGACTGTTAACTTGCATTTCAAAGAATAACTTTCTTCCTGAGGTAAAAAATTTTCCTGTTCTTTATTTCTGATTTAAAAACTCATTAATGTTAAATTATGTATTTCACTAATATGTTTTAGTGAATTTTACTGGATGGCTTATTTTATTTGTAAATGCTGTTATATCCCAGAAAGATGGCATTTGGAATGAAAAAGTATAGGTTTGAGACCCAGCTCCATCAATTAACTCTGTGACATTGGGTAAATCATTTAATATTTAGGACCTCTATTTTACTTTTCTGTAATCACAGGATAATACATGTATTCACTACCTTAAAATGGACAATGAATGGGAAAGTGCTTTGTAATGGACAAAATAATACTAATGTCACTTATTGTCATTGATGACGCTCTCATTGTATTGGAGATCCTTTCCTGCAGTGTATTTTTTTTTTTAAATAACTGTTCCTAGAATAGAATTAAGAGGAGTGCCAGCCACATGGTTTGGCATTCTGGTGGCAATCTTCTAAGTGAAAGGAACTTGTTGCAGGTAAATGAAAAAAACAAAAAAATCAAGGTCAAATCAAGAACTCTCTCCCTGCCCCACAAGCTTTAAATAAACTCAAGAAAGAGTGAAAAATCCAATGCAAAGTTTTCAACCTAAGTGTGTCTAGATTGGATGGACTATATGGGAAACATAACACTAGAAATATAAAAAGAACACAGTTGAAGTTCTAGATAGAGAATTTGAGTAGGTTCAGAAGAATCATTCTGAAGGCAATCAGAAAGATTGAAAACAGGATTCAACTCTGGTAGAAATAAAAGATGAGGGGCAAGTCACAGATGGAAAAAAAAATGAACCATGGAACTGGGCTTTTCTGGAATATCAACTTTTCACAGCAAGAGGGAAATCTTGGTTGGGCAAGACCTGCTCAGAAGCCCATTAGCTGGCAGGGGTAGGAGGCCACCACTGGACACTTCCCCATTTTGGTACCATGGAAAGGTTAGAGCTCTAAAGGAGATCTGTTTGAGTCTCAGATTTGTCCCTTTACTAGATGTGTAATGTCAATTTTCCCCAGACTTCATGATCTTTGTCTGTAGGATATTGTGAGAAAAGTATCTAATGGAGGGCCTGGCATACAGATAGCATTGAATAAATATTGGCTCTCCTTAAAACAATCTGCATCTGGGTTTAAGGCAGTAAAATATTATTTCCAACCAAAACTTTTTGGTTTCATGGAATTTCCTCAGATTTTGCTGGACTGACATGTCATGTTTGAGGGAATTCAGGTGGTTAGCTGAATATTATAGATAACTGGGTGGAATTAGGTGGAATAAGAACATTTAGATTTTAAGAAGCTCTTTTTTTATAATTCCTTACTTTTAATTGTAGTTTGAAGAAGACTAAGTTCCTGTTTTTAGATAGGTACACCTATCGGAAAGTGTGTTAATTTACACATATGAACTGCAGTACATAAAATTTCCTTCACACATTTCACATAATGGCTATGCTGCACCAGCCATTTTCTGGATTTAGTGTAAATTGAAAATTTGAAAGCCTAGTGTGAGCATGCTTGCTATGCAACAATTTTTCATCTGTGAATTTAGGATTATGTACATAGATTTCCTTTCTATTTTTCTTTTCTGTCTCCTAATCACTGATTATAAATATATTTATTAGGATTAGCTTCTATATTCATTTCCTGCAGTTTTAAGTTTGTTTCCTTTTATGTGGCATTATTTTACATCCTATGAACTGAATTATTAATTTTAAAATTATTAGGTCATTTTCTTAAAAGCACTTATGTGATATTGTCACGCTTTGAAGTAGATATGTTGTTCAACATATAACAACATATATGAGTAGATGTGTTATATGAGTATATTAATATATATGCTAACAGTCATTATGTATTAACGAGACAGAGTTATTTTAGTGAAGACAATAACTTTTGCTATTTTAAACAGAATGGGAGTTACTAGACAATATTACACAGCTCTAAGATTCATCAAGAGATCTGGAGCAAAATGCTTTAAACTTTCAGGAACAACAATGGAATATCACTTCTAACGGGCCCTATAGTGATTGCTTCTGCCACCACCAACTTCAAAACAATGCCAGCACTCCAAAAACATTGATGCCTGGCTTCCTGCTTTCAGTAGCTCACCTCCAAATCAAAGTCTCCGCAGGAACTTCTGACTGATGAAATTTAAGGCACATGTCTGCACCCTAACTGTAAAGGAACCTGGAAAATATGTTTCTATTAAAAATTTAAATTAAGAGGGTAGGATTCAAAATATGGGAACCTGTCAAAATGCGTGGAGCTATGCAAAGTTTTGGGGGAGCCCCCAATGACATTAGTCCACTGTACTCTACTTTGTCTTCTCAACAGCAGAGAACATTGTTTACAAAGCTTATCTGAAGGCAAAAAACCCTGTTATTTACGTAGTTGTATTTCTGTTTTTAGGACTCACATAAACACTCTTTATGCTAACATGTCCACAATTGAATTTCTCATTCTTGCCTACTCCCCATCCATCCACTGTACCTCATCATTGTTCCTTACCTCAGTAAAGGGCATTGTTATTCACTCAGTCATCCTTGCTATCTGTCTTTTTCTGTTTTTTCACTTTTCCCTGGATACGATAATCTCAGAGTCTTATGGATTCAAATTTTGAAGTATATATCACCTGTATCCACTCCTGTCCATCTGCATTGTTACAACCTTATCCCAAGTGAAGAGTATCTCTTTCATGGACCACTGCAGTAGTTTTTAAATGTTCTCCCTGCTCTCCCTCATGTTATTAAGATCACCCTTCTGCTACATACTTACATGGCACCCGTATTTTTTTCATAAAGAACTTTTCCAATCATATTTTTCTACACACGTAACTTAATAATTATTTTTGTAAGTTATAAAATGTCTGTCTTTCCCACTGGATGATACGCTTCTTGAAAGCAGGGACTGTGATTTTTCATGGATAGGGAAGCTATATGACTTTAAAATATGTGAATGGGGTTAACATTACATATTGACTTAAACATTACATAAATTTTGCTGGGTCTTCTATTCACAGCTTGGAAGGTCCTTAAGAATCCATGCCTAGTGCTTGATCTTTTGAGGAAATGATACTATTTTTAATCTTTTGAGGAAATGACACTATTTTTAATATAAACATCTATCCTCAAGGAAGTAACTAAGAAAAAAACTTATTCATTCTAGTAGCACATGGCCTTCATTCACGAATGGGTTTCGATTGGTACTTAAACCAGAGTTACCTACACTGTGAATTTTATTCTTTTTTTTTTTTTCATTTATATTGAGTATCTACTACCGTGTTTCCCTGAAAATAAAACCCAGCCGGACAATCAGCTCTAATGTGTCTTTTGGAGCAAAAATTAATATAAGACCTGGTCTTATTTTATTATAATATAAGACCGGGTCTTATATAGTATAATATAAGAGTGGTCTTATATAAATTTTTGCTCCAAAAGACACATTAGAGCTGATTGTCCGGCTGGGTCTTATTTTCGGGGAAACACGGTATGTACTATGTAGGTAATGTGTCCAAAGTTAGGGATGCAAAGATAATTTGGACATCTCAAGTTGCTCACAATATAGTGGGAGTAACAGCTCTAACAGTCTCTTTATAGTATTATCTAATAAATAATTTATTTCTAGTGGAGTGTAAATTAAAAGACTTGCTAATGGAATGATTAATTTTGCTGACAGACTGTAGACCAGGCAATGCACAGCTTGAAACCAGGAAAAATATTAAAGAAAGGTATTTCAGAGAGAAATAGTAGGAAAGTATGAGTGCCCAAGTGAGTGAAGATGGTTGTATCTCCTAGACAATGACTAGCAATTGAAACAAAATAAAACAAAACAGCCAGATATTCCTAAGGCCAGATAAAGGAGAATGGCTTGACCAATCTATACTAAAGGACTGTCCTAAAGAGACTGTTCTTCACACACTGACAATTGTGCTTAGGTCACTTTTTCCATTAGTGTTGATAGTTTTGCTCTTCTCTGTCCATTCTTGCTAACCCCACCCCCTTTTTAATAATCTACAAAAATTCTAATATGGTTAGCCAAGGAGACGATGCCAATCTAGTCATTAAACACAAGTTTAGTCAGACCACTTCCTTCCACCCTCACCTCTTCAAGAGCACACATTGTGAGTCTCATTCCTAACAAGGCCAGAAAAATATGGACTCAAGTTTTACTCTTGTCTCTTTTTCTTCTTAAACCAATCACTAGCCTTTGTCCACAGGAAAGACACTGAATGTGGAGTCAGATGAACCCAAGTAGAAATACTGGTTTGGCTACTTATGACTTTAGGTATGTAACTTATCCTCTCTTAGATGATTTCCTCACCTGGAAAACGAAGATGGGAGCATTTTCACACAGAGTTGACAACATGATCATAGGAAGCTGCATAAGCAATAGTGCACATAGCAGGCATTGATTCATAGTTTTTATTTTCATATATCCCCTTCAAACTATAGCAACTCCTTTTTAATCTAAGTAACCCATATAATAAACTACTATATCCCAAAGCTATTGCTAATACCCACTGGATTAAAACAATCTCAGTGGCCCTTTAATAGTCAGCATCACTTCAGTGTTCTTTAGGTTAACTTGACCTCTGACTTGCTGGTTGCTGTGGAGAAGGCCCCACAACCACAGCCTTTGATCTCTGAAAACACCTGTCTTTTCAATCAGCAATATGAACTGTAAGTATAGAAATGGAGTCAGTTAACTTTGTGTTTCTCCACTAGGACACGAATATGTGGTTTATGTGAAATAGATACTCAGTTCCTGTCCATAAATGATATTTATGTGCACATTTTCCATACCTCTTCTCTAAACCTAAGCAAGTACCTTATGCTGTAGCTGTGAGCTGCTACCATGCACCAACCCAGCCCAATACAGCTGAATGTAAAAAAGGGAAAGAAAAAATGTTTACCGTCATCAGTAAACTTCGGCAAGCTAATTCCTCTTTTCTTCCTTCTTTGCACTCTCTCTCTCCCCCAGCCTCCCTTTTTGCATTTATGAGGAATGAAAGCAAGATCCTGCCTATTTCTTTTGAGTTTATTATTCTGACTGCTAGGAACCTGCTTCCTGCTGCTCCTTTCCTGTAGAAAGCATTAAGCCTTTCTTCCATGTGCTTTAAGATGCTTTAGGAGTCATGTCCGTAGGATATAATTAAAAAAGACAGGAACAGCAGGGAAAATGTCAGACAATTACTAGGAGACACAGGGTAAAAGCAAGGTTGAGATGAACTAGTTTGTATCAAAAGGAATTCTGATTACCGCCATAGTTATTATTGGTATTCAACATTTATTGAGCACCAACATAGAGATACACACTGTACAGAACATAGAATTAGACCCCTTTCTAGCCAGGGAGTAATATTTAAAGAACTGTGAGATTCTTCCAAAGCTGCTAGTCTCAGATGATACTCTCCTGTGAGAAGGGTTGGCAGCTTCTGATCCTATGTAGAGCTTGGCATTTTTATAGGGGAAATCAATGAGATAATGAACTTGAAAACAAGAATTGCTCATAGTGAGCACTCAATACAAATTAGTTACCCAGAGGAGGAAGGTAGGCTTAATAATTCATAATAGCATTAGGTACCCAAGTGAAGCTGCTGGCCTCCTTCAGATTGCTGCTTTCCCATAGATACAGCTGAATGCTTCAGATCGTGCCCTACTTTCATAAAGTTCCTGAAAAATACTGTTTTTGTTTTTCTTGAGACAATGTTGAGGTATTTTTCAAAGCACTCAAATAATATCAAATGTAAATATTTAACCCTGGGTAGGTCAGATAATATTGGAAGTTGTTTGACTTGGCAAAAGTTTATCTTTTTTTTTTTTTTTTTAATCTCTGTAGATCTTATACCTGGAAGAGTACCTGGTAAAATAATAGGTGGTGTGATAGAATGAGTTAAGGAATAAATGAGTGAAAAACAATAAAAAAATATTAAAATAATCAAACTAACAAAAACTTGGGCTCTTAATTTCCCATACAGAAATCTATTTGGGAAAAAGAAAACCTTTTAGTCAGCCATACCAAGCTGTGACAGTGCCGTAAAATGTAACCCATACATGCCTGTGGCTGTGAAATGACATGTGAAAGCCAAAAAATCGTCTTTCTGCTATGCTTGCTATTAGCCCAACGGTCGTTTAAGTCTAGTTAGTTTGTATTTATCTGCTTACTTTCAGGCATGAACTGATTTTTATAAGTGCATTTTCAGACAAATAAAATTTATGCTCACAACTGAAACTATTTTGGATGGATACCTTTCCAAAATATGTATGCATCGCCTGTGTTCCTGAAGGAGAGCTTATTCCTTTTAGTTTTGATCTGCACATCCTTGGAGTAATGTTTGAAAATCTGAGCAGGTTTAGAAAATAACTTCCCACAAGCTTCATAGCCCAGGACACAAATCCTGAGGCTGTTGCCTTCCCAGCATGCAATCCTGAGACTTGCCAAAATTCAAAATTCCAATCTGGTTTTCCAGGGGATTTTGAAGGGTGTTTGCCTACGTAGGCAGATAGAATACATTTTACTTGATAAATGTATTTCTAAAACAAAAACTAAAAAAAAACCTTATATGTTTTCAATAATTGGACCTCAGTATTCTTGTCCCAGGATGAATATAAGATAGGCTAGGACTATACTGAGGTTCTCACCATGAGCCATACTCAAGGTAACAGAGAAAGAAAGGAGTGTGATTATCCAGACATGTCATTTCAACTAACCTCTTTTCTCTCCACATTGTCTAATTAACCAAAAGTGACTGAAAAAGACTGGAGATTAATCTAGCATAAACCGTCTTTACCTTGGACATATTTGAACTTATCTGGAACTCTTGACTACTACCATTTCTCTCATTCTGTGGAGTATATTCTATTGGCTATGACTGCATAACCTTTGGACAAATACCATTAGGAAAGGCGAGCGTTGGAAAAAATATCAGAGTGAAATCCATATTACCATAAATCATGAAGATTTCTCTGAAAATATTTACCAGGTTTTTCTTTTTCTATTTTGAGGACAAATTTGGATATCTATGCTTGCTATGCACTTAAAAAACAGGATAAAGTGACTAGTTTCTTTTTCGGCTTATGCATAAAAATGAAGAGGTAGCGCTGACGTTCTCAGCTAATTATGGAGCTAGACTGAATGCCTATACTGGCATTTATGACATGCCTTACCCTTAGCTCGCCTCCTCCATTGTCTTCCCACACTCATCGGAACACTCACTGCTAGTCACATATACATGTAGACTTCACCAAGCAGTGCATTACTTCCACCTGATGGCTTACCTTAATGATACCTCCTCCTGAAACTTTCCTCAAAACTCAGACTCAGACCAAGCAACCTACTACTCCAATCAGAAGCTCCTCCCAAGAGGATTTTTCTCCCAGGGGAGGCCTGACTTCTCAATTACTTTTCTGAAGAGGGGGAATAGTCTGAGGCCCCTCTTTCGCAAATTGGAAACTTGCAAAACCAAGAGCTGTTCCCAATTTACATCCTTTACTATTGAACAACACTTTCTTGGATTATTATTCACCAATGAGGTAATTTAAAGGAATAAAAAGCATAATGCTTTGAATACAGTTCAGTGGAGATTAAACCTTTTCTAATGAATTGTAAACACTTTGAAAGGGACTTGGAAGAACAATCTTCACATGAAATGAAAATGTGTGAAAATTATTTTTACTGCATTAGTTTCCACTGCTGCAGTGTTTTGAATATTTGCCGAACTGTGTGAATAATTAGTGTGGTTTGAAAGCCAAATATGTTCATGTGGTTACATATGAGAAATAAATGTATTATGCATAGCTTATTTTGTCTTCGTTCTTACATAAAGTAAACATTGCCCACCTGACTGAAGTCTTGCTGTGAATGATCACGAGGTGGTCCGACACGCATAGGATCATAGATTATGCTTAGCTTTTCAATCCATAACTAATTACTAGTTGTGACAGGCTTACATAGCAGCCTACCTGAGAGCAGAGACATCTAGGTGGTGGCCCTGAAACAAAAGTCAATTTAATAAAGAAATTCTATATTTGATATGAGTAGGACAGGCATGGAGATTTTGTTCCCTTTGCCTTGACAAAGGTGGATGTGATGTTGTTGATTCCAGACCCACAGCTATAATTATTGTCAGGGTCGTTTAGAAGTCCCAAAGGCTGCTGTCGACTCTCTCCCATTATTGCATTGTGCTCACTTATGAACTGTTCAGTCTTCCTTCAGTGAACTACTGAGAGACTGAGGAATCCTACAGGGCAGCTGTGAGGCCTCCTCGCCTGTGGTTGATTCTCAGTAAAGCCTGTTGAGCACAGTAAAATAAACCCTCAGTGCTTCTATGGCACGTGGGTCCTTGACCTGAGTTTGCACAAGTTTTCTTTGCTTGGTCATGGGTTTTCATTCAGCCGTGCAAAGTGCTTTGAGGTGAGGAATTCTGTCTCACAATCAGCATATAATTTTAATCAAGAGACTTCAAAAGGCAAGAATGACCTCACATTTTTTTCCTCCAGATAATTCTACGGTTGAAAATACATTTTGAGAAAACATAAAACAAATGTGGTGCAAGAATGGAACTTGAAAAATGTAAAGGATGATTGTGTCATCATCACAATCAACACACACTGATTTAGAGACTTACACGGAATTCGAAGATCAGTGCTACGTACTGGATATAACAGTATGGGAGTCAGGCAGACCTATGTTTGAACCCTGGCTCTGCTAACGGCTAGCTGGCTGAAGTTGGGCAAGTTACTTCACATCTCTGTGCTTTAGTGTCTTCAGTTTGCACAGTAAAGTGTACATAATAACACTCACCAGGCAGATTTATTGTCAGGATTAAATGAAATAAGGTCCAGCACTTAGAATAGACTAGATGCAGCAAGCAGAAGTTACTATTTTTCCATTAATATGCACAGTAATGATATAATTAAGAAAATAAACCCCCACTAAAATTTGAATAAATTTGCTCTCCCTAAATCTGAGAAGGCTGTTTAAATTGATGCAGGACAAAAAAATGTCTATTATATCTCTGATGGGAATATCCTGTTTCAAAGCACAGACTATTACAGGTAATCATGAGAGGGCAATCCACTTGGGAATTTAGTTTAGCCAAAAAGTCATTTCTGTGAATATTTTAATCTTTTATGTTGTTAATCATCTCTGCAGACCAGGAGCTTGTTGGAAATTTATTATTTTAATGGATATGTTTTGCTTATTCTGGCAATCTGAGGCAGTTTCAGTGAATACTGAAATTTTAGAAACCATGAAAATAATAAAATATAGATAGACTGGAGCTCCAGTGAGTAACCTTTACTAACAGTCAAGCAATGACCTGCAAACAGAGCTTGAAATCCTGTCAGAGATCAGAGGGCATGAGCTCTGGCTCTTATTTCCGTTGTGACTCAGCCGAAATCATTATCTGTGGTTCTCACAAGTGTAAGTGTACCACACAACCTTTACTGGCCATGCATTTGATAATGTCTTTCATACTCATCTTTTTATCCTCTAGTGTTTATGTATCTTTCATGTCTTTTCCCCTTTGGAGTGTTTTTTATCCACGAATAGCTTATACTTTTCCTTTCTGCTTCTATCTCCATCCACTTGTCTCCTCCCTTGTCATCTCTGAAAGCCCGTGTCACTATGCTATAAGCAAACCCTTAGTGTTGGGGTTTGAGATTTATGATTCCATGATAATGTCCTGTTTCATCCAGCAATACTCTATTGCATTGACATCATAGAATAGAAGGAAAAATATTACCTACTATTCATATCCAAACCCTCCACACTATTATTTATCCTTGGTAAATCAATGTCTTGTAAGTAAACAGAGAGGGTTGGATGATATAATGAAAGCTATCGTACCATCTCAAGGAACTGATGGTTAAAAGGAGAGCATAGGAAAATGTAACATTATTTTAGCATATCACACAAAATCTGCCTGACAATTATTTTCGTAGAACATGTTCAGAAAAGGCAAAACTGTAGGGCATTATCGCACTTCTAGACTCTTCTGGTCTTAATGAATACTTGTCTTCTCTTTAATTTCGGTTGATTGGTAGAAGTATTAGCACAAGAAGCACAAACTTGCTAAATCACTTCCCTGTGATCACACAGAACAAGGCAGAAGCTGTTAGGAATACAACTGAGGACTTTTGATGTTTAGTTTCTTGCACTAATTATTAAGCACATACCCTCTCTATTAGCTATACAAAAGGCATTATCTGGTGTCGCTAAGTAAACCATATGTTTATCAGGCAGAAAATGTGCAGCACAGTGTCTCTCCTTTCACTGTCAGCGAGTGCAGTTCTTAAGAGTACAATTTTGGAACAAAAAGGATTCAGAATGCCACGAACCTACTGCAGCTACACCAGGCTAGAAAGCCTGGAGGTTGAAGAGAGAAACGCTATGGTTACATGAGCTTCCTAACAATACCAAGCTGATATTTCATGCCTTGCCTATGACACATCCTATGGAATAAGGATCCATCTGGACATGCAAATAATTTATTAATATGTATATTATTATGATTGATTTTATAATGCCATCTATTTCCCATTCATCTCCTCCTTGTTAGTTAAAATAAAATAATATGTGGCAATGAGGCTGTGAGAAGCGAGTGATTACAGGGTTCTTGAACAATAATACCCCAGTTAGAGTCTGGTGGTTTGTTAGAACAGGGAACACCCTCAGCTTTGCTTTGAGCTACTAATTAGCCAACCGATCATTAACTGCTGCTAACAATTGATTTAGAAGGAATTATTTCTTAAATAGCAGGAGGTATTTAAGAAGAAAATAAATTAAAACAAAGAACTGCTGGATCCTGAGAAAAAATAGGAGTTCTTGCAATATAGAAAATAGCTGCAAGGGCTCTGTAATTATCAAGTGATAAACAATCATTGAGAAGCACATTCCTTTATTTTATTTTATTTTTCCAGAATTAGTGACACTTTCTTATAATCAAGGACCCCACTGTGTTTACTAATTGAATGATCCCGAATGAATGATGTTATCAAAAGCATAACTAAAGTAGTAAATTGTCAGTTTAGTGGGTTACAAAAACATTTGCCTTGATCACAAATACAGTGTCTTGGCAATGTGTTATGGAAGTTTAGTTTATAAACAAAATTTTAAAATAAAAGAAAACAACAGTAGTGCATCTGTTTCCATGAGCTGAAAAACATGGTGTGCACTTAATGCATAATTTCAGGGACATCATTTTCACCCTTTACCTGTCCTTGGGCTGGTTTACTTTCAGGGCAGTAGCCTCTTCTGATGATTCTCCTTTTCCCACCACCTTGACAATGGGGTCTACAAGGGGAACTGGTTCTGATGTAAAGCAGCAATGAGAAAACTAGTAGTAACCAAAGAAACTAAAGAAAAATCTGTGTTTTTTGAGTGAATTATTTCCCATTTTACTCAAGTAAGCATTAGGAATTACTATAACCAATACTCTCAATAATATTTTTTAACCAAAGCCAAATTTACCTGTGTCAAATTTAAATCAAGTTTATTTAGCATCTACTATATATGAGGAACCAAGGAAGTATGTCTCCTTGTCAGAATTACTAACCCACTAAGATCTTATGAGCAATTTTAACCTGAGGGGTAGATGTCAGAGTTTCCTAAATTTTAGCATGCTTGTTTTGTCCAATCATTACGTAAGAAAATAGGTCTCCTGAAATTTACTTGTAATAGAACTTATCGTGGATGGTTCTTATGGTAATTTTTTAGGCTATACGTGGTGATTCCATCTGAGAGTATTCTGTGTCTTTAAAAACATTTTGGAAATTTGTGGGAAATTTTTGTTTATCACAGCATGGTGGGAGGGACTTGCTATTGACATTTAGCCGAGAAGGATCTAGGGATATATATATATATGTGTGTGTGTGTATATATATATATATATGTATACACACACACACACATATATATGTGTGTATATATATATACACATATATATATACACACATATATATACACATATATATGTGTGTATATATATATACACACACACATATATCTGTATATATATATATACACACATATACATAAAGTATTTAATGTTTATGTATATATTAGTATTTATATATATATATTAGTATATATATAATATTTTTTTGTACATTTTAATACATACCAAAATTTCCAGGAATGTAAACACCATGAAAACCAAGAAAAGATTGTTCTTTATTTTGTTTGGAAATTTACCAAGAAATATTGCTAATGTCCAAAGCTCACTGTGCTTATAGTACTGCTATTTGTAGTATTGGAATTGCTAGTATGTGTACCTGTGTTAGTTTACATTTGTAGCTCTCACAGTCAAATACATGCAGGCAGTCCTTGCTTTCCACGGCACTATGTTAACTGAAACTTGAGCATATCAGAGCTGTGTCCCTGCTTTGCCCAACTCTGAAATGCACAGTTTTAGATAACACAGTAATGTTAAAAGCAAGGACTACCTGTAATAGAAGAGATTTGAAAGTTTGAGATTTCCTTAACAAACTGACTTAGAATTAGTTATTAATTGAGTGAACATATAAAATACAGGAATATCACTAAATTTCATTAATAAAATCTGAAATTTTTTTTTTGTATCACATATTATTTAAATGTGGAAGTCAAATGATAAAAAACATGACAGTTTCATAAAAATTATTTATTTATTTATGATTGGGACACTTCTTGACCATGACCTCTTCTTATATTACTTTTTCTTTGTTTTTCATTCCACCATCAATTTTCCATTGCTTATTAAAGGATGTAGCTTCCATGGTTGTGATGGTTAATTTTATGTGTCAACTTGGAGGGTGATTTTGACTGATGTTAACGTTTCAATTGGTGAACTTTGCAAAGCATATTGCTCTCCATTAAGGTGGGTGGGCCTCCTCTAATCAGTTGGAGGCCCAAATAGAAGAAAAAGACAGCCTCCCTAAACAAGAGGGAATTCTTAATCAGACTGTTTTCATATTTCACCTGTACCATCTACTCTCTTGGGTCTCCAGCTTGCCAGCCCAAACTGCAACTTTGGAGTTTCCAGACTCCATAATCACATGAGCCAATCCTTATAATCTCAAACTCTCTCTCTCTCTCTCTCTCTCTCTCTCTCTCTCTCTCTCTCTCTCTCTCAATAATAAGCAGCCCCTAAATGTTTGTGGTTTTCAGTACCAGCATTATTTCTTGCTCACATTACATGACCATCATGGATCACCCTGATGCCCTATTTTGTCTTCATTCTGAGACCTAGAATGAGAGAGCAGCATCGACCTGGGATATGCTGGTCTTGTAATAGAGAAAAAAGAGCAGTGGTAGACCAAATGATGCCTCATAAACCTTTTTTGAAAGTGTTTCATATTAGTTCCACTCACATTTCATTGACCAAAACAATCATGTGGTCAAGCCTGAAGGTTAATCTTCCTATTACGAAAGCTCAGCAAATACTTTTGAATAATCATACAATTTACCATACATAACTTATAAGTATTATTTTTATTTTTACTATTTTATTATTTTAACTATGAATATATATGGAGCTTACATTTTGTAAGCACATATTGAACGATTACACGTGTTAGACACTGTTTTAACTATTTCATACCTTCTTTAACTTAACCATCAAAACAACCATAAGAGATAGCCAGATGATGGCAGGGCAGTGGCAGCCAAACTGAGTGGAGGCTGCAGGGCTGTGGTGAGAGGTTTGTATTCCTTTACTGGGAAGCCCAACCCAGTTCTCTTCCACCTCCCTTTGAAGCTATTCTTGTTGGGCTCATTGAGTAAAATCTCACATTCTTCAGAACTTTCACAGACATAATTGGCATATAAAACCCTGAATCACAGATTTTTTTTAATGTGTTTTATCTTCCCAAGAATGTTAGCTTTTAGAAATCAGGAGCCATGAAGCTTTGTATCCTCTACAGACAGTAGCGAACTGGTATGAACACGGTGGGTGCACAGTTAATAAATGTTAGCTCAAGACAGAGGAAAACAACTAGATATTTCCCACCAGTGGCCGAAGTTTTTCACTATGCTCTCTTCATAAAGGTGCTAAACCCATGTTGTTAGGCACAAATCAACTGAGGTCTCTTCTTGTCAAATTGGCTTCTCAGTGAAACTAATGACTATAGATCAATAACTCTTTTGTTAAGCGCTTGTATGTTTGAGTGGCTGGGAAATAGGGAGTACCACTTTGTAAATACAGACACATAAGTAACATTTACTGAGCCCCTGTCATGGGGCAGCGTTATGATTAATATTTTTTTTATAAGCATTTCTTATGTAATCTTCAAACAACCCTATGGAGTCACAACTAGGATGTGGGAAAATCAGTCACATGGCCACTTGGTGGTACCTGAGCCCATGCTCTTAACCAGCAGGTTAAAGCTGCTTCACATTATCTTGGTGAACGAAAGTGATTTCCCTTTTACTTCTGTTCTCAGCCTTCTTAGGCATCCAGCACCTTCTCCCTGTTGCAGGCTACGCTTTACATATAGGTGGGATTTTTCTTTTCCTCTAACATTTGTAAGGCCAAAGTATTCAAATTTGTAGAAATGAATTTAACCAGCAGTCTTGCTCTTTCTGATCCTCAGGTGTTTTTTTTGTGTTTTTTTTTTCCTTACACTGACTAAGACCTTTTAATGTACTTAGCTATGCTTAGTATTTATAAGTAAAGTACACTATTAGCAAAGCAAACTGTTTCATTGTACCACTTATATTTATAAGAAAATACATGGAAAATGTGTGTATATTTTTCTATTGAAGAAGAAAAAGTATCCAGTAAGAGGTCTTCTGAAATCTTTGATATGGTAATTATTTAGTTTTTGCCTCTGCCGTACCTGAGGCTTAGATAAAATACTTTATAATGGAAAAAAACAGGGTTAATGAATATTCAAATTTTACCCAAATGGGTGGCAACATAATGTGTCAACTTATTTTTTGTCATTAAAAACTATGTGGTAAGGAAAATTAGCAAGAATACTGGAGATATAGATTACCAGTTTATTTATAAATTATAAAAACAGTAAGTCAACCAAGGATTTTTTTTTTACAAGCTTTTCCAAGTTTGAAACAGCTCTACCAAACTGCAATTAATCTTAGCTAGATTCTAATGTAAGGACTTGCAATTTCAAATGGAAGTTGTGGTTTGGCAGCCTTTCCTTCAGCCTAGGGGAACCTTCAGGGTGTTACGTGATTGGACTAGGACTCAGCCATGTGGCCACAGTTAGCTGTGGATGGTCCTTGGGAAAGTTTGAAATCTATACTTTTCGAGCGTGGTCACCCACCCTGTTATGTGAAGCCACATGCTAGAAACATCAATTTTATCCAGTTGCAGGTAAATTAAATAATAATTTTTATGTTGAAACAACACTGATATATGATAAAATAGAAAACAAAAGTGGCTCAGGTTTTAAATATGTAACATAGGATTTCAAAAAAATGTGAATTTGGAATGCCTGGATTTGGGTTTCAATTTTCTCTACCCTTTGAAAAGTAATTGAGCTTATTGTTTAAGACCCAGACTTATGCAGACCTCTACGGTGGGAATACTGGTTTTGCTATTTCCTGACTATCTGACCTCAGGCAAATTATTTAACTTCTCTGGGTCTCAGTTCTCTCCTCTATAAAATGGGGATAATACTAGTATCTGTCTCACATACATGTAAACAGGATTACCCAAGTCAATATTTGTAAAGAACTTAGAATTGTCCCTGTCACATAGTAAGTGCTAGATAAGTGTTTGTTAAATAAAGTTGAGACTACAATGGTAAGTTCTGAGAAATCTTATTTTCAGAAGTGGTGTGGCTCTGAGAATGACTGGGTGATATGCCTGAGACACTATTGCTGCTGCCCTATTTTGCTTTCCTTTCTCTCCCTCTCCTGGAGAACTTACATGTGCCTACGCTTATACGGTCACTCTCACCAAGCACTTGAGCCTCTCTTTTGATTTCAAATTCAAACAATGTCTTCGACAAGGGGCTATATCCAAAATATACACAGAACTCATACAACTCAACAACAAAAAACAAACAACCCAATTGAAAAATGGGCAGAAGACCTGAAGAGACATTTCTCCAAAGAGTTCATACAAATGGCAAATAGACACATGAAAAAATGCTCAACATCACTAATCATCAAAGAAATGCAAATAAAAACTACAATGAGATATCACTTCACACCAGTTAGAATGGCTATCATCAACAAGACAAACAGTTACAAGTGTTGGAGAGGCTGTGGAGAAAAAGGAACCCTCATACACTGTTGGTGGGAATGCAGACTGGTGCAGCCGCTATGGAAGGCAGTGTGGTGGTTCCTCAAAAAATTACGAATGGAATTGCCATATGACCCAGCAATCCCTCTCCTGAGTATCTACCAAAAAATTCTGAAAACATTTATCCATAAAGACACGTGTGCTCCAATGTTCATTGCAACTTTATTTACAGTGGCCAAAATACGGAAACAAACAAAATGTCCTTTGATAGATGGATAAAGAAGTTGTGGTATATATACACAATGGAATACTATTCGGCAGTAAAAAAGATGAAATAGGACCATTTTTGACAACATGGATGGATCTTGAAATTATATTGCTAAGCGAAATAAGTCAGACAGAAAAGGTAGAAAACCATATGATTTCACTGATATGTGGTATATAAACCAAAAACAACAAAAGAACAAGACAAACAACTGAAAGAACAAAAACTCATAGACATAGACAATAGTTTAGGGGTTACCAGAAGGAAAGAGGGGAGGAGGGAACGGGGCTCTAGAAGAAGGTAAGTGGGTTCTAATACATGGTGATGGAAAGAGAACTGACTCTGGGTGGTGAACATGAACACACAATGTGAGATGTAGATGACGTATTACAGAATTTTACACCTGCAATCTATGTAACTTTACTAACAATTGTCGTCCCAATAAACTTTAATTTAAAGAAAAAAAAATCTTTTGTTCTTTCAATTGTCCCGTATATTCTAAAGGGATACATGTGTCTCAGAGCATTGCTTGTCAAACTTGATGTGCATATAAATCACCTAGGGATGTTGCTAAAATATAGATTTGGGTTCTGAAAATCCAGGCTAGGGTTGGGTTCCAGACTGCATTGCTAACACACTCCCAGGTGGCGCCTTACTGCCAGCTTCAAGATCATACTTTGAGTAGCCACGTCCTAGTAAATTTCACCATCTAAAACAGTTATCTCACACCCACATAAATATGTGCTTTTACTTTGGGCTCCTGACCCATATAAAGTTATTGCACAGTATTGTGACTGAGAGAACATTCTCTTCTGCTCTTTAATATCTCATGATTACGAGGAAACTGGCCAGAATATAATAATGACATTTTACATGCCCACCCATCTGCTCCTTTTTTTGGTACACTGTGCTGGGAGGTGAGTGGAGAATTTGGAAAACACTCCAAGCTGATTTGCTCCATGAAAATATGACAACAGAATTTTCAGAGAATGTGTGTTCCATAGTTCCAGGCAGAGAACCGTTCCTGGCCCCAACAGCATATGGCAGGCCTGTGGTTGGTACCCTAGGTAGATGGAAAAAGTGTGATTCTCTGACAGCCACGTACAGGCTTTGCCAGCTTGAGGCAGGAGCAGCAGGGATGGGGTCAGGAGGAGCCGTGGAACAGGAACCTCCTTCCTTGTCCATGCCAGCATTTTGGAGCTCTGCCCAAGACTGAATTAGTAACACAATTCAAGGGGAAATGTTCACAGAGATTTTCCCCGTGGGAGACTCCCAGGAAAACTTTTTCTACCTTCTGTATTCACTCCTAGAGTTCTGTGAAAACACATCAACAATGCCATGATGTTAATGAACCCATAAAATTATAATTTGCTTGTCAACTTTTAAAAATACACGCAATAATTGGCTTTCAAGTATTTGTCAAGGGACCAGCTGCCAAACACGTCTTCTCAGGAAAAGGTTTCTTTCAGCAAAAAATGGAAATATCACCTTCAAAATAATATTTTACTTCAAATACTTAAATATTTGAGTATTTTAAGGGAATCTTTTCAGGAGAAGTGGAGATACAAAAATAAAATACAGATGTAGAAAATATACACCAGGGGATTAAGAACCTTCTATACACTGCGCAAACTGTATTGAACCTAACGTAATGTTTTTTGATTTCTGGTCTTCCTGGGTATGCCCAGAGTAGCTAAGTCTAGGGACTAATGATGAACCCTGCTGGGCTGTTCTTAACGAGTAGGTGTCCCAGGATAACGGACATCTATGTCCAGCAAGTGCCATCTGCTGCTCCTGGCAGTGAAAGGCCACAGGCTGAAGTCTTTCTTTAACACCTTGGTTCCCTAGGCTCCTTCACCAGGCCGATGGCACAAGTGACTCCATCATAGCTTGCTCTCCTGTACTCTGTATTCTGAATAAATCTGGGAAAAAATTGATTAGTACTTCACTATCTTTGACCACTTGCTTTGATTATTGTTATGGCTTTGAAATGATCTAGAATTTCATCGGAAGTGCAAGAGGCCATTCCTAAAAAAGGACAGAGCTCTCCCGAACCAAAGCCCTTCTGCCACTTTATAATACCAACCTGCAGGTGAGGACTTTCTCCTTCCTCAATCATTCTTGGGACCACACTATCTCCTCATTATTTATTTTCACTCTATGTCATTTCCCTCTTCCCATCTTCACTCCTTCCCCCATGACTTACCTCACCACTAAATCATTCATTGGTGAGTAGCTTCTCACTACACTTCACAGGGCTTCAGGTTTTGGTATTTATAAAATGAGGATGTTAATCCTGTAAGATGATGTCAGTGATATCACTTTGAAAATGGCTAAACATTTGAATAATAATTTTCGCTGTTTGACTAGAAAGCAGTAAACAGAAAATCCGAAAACCCTAGTAATTCTGGATATTTCTAAGAGAAGTTAGAGTCTCTAAAAATGTTATAGCTACGCACATGCTTTCATTGATGTGTATTCCTGAATAATTATATTTTCTTTGATTTATTCCTTTCTTACCTTGCTGCTTTTCTCCTGACTTTTCTTGTTTATGTTTCTCTCCTCTCTTCTCTCTCCCTTTCCCCATTTTTTTCCTAACCATCCCTCTCCCTCATCTCTTGCTTTTCTTCTTTCTCAGAATAAACATGGGAATGATTTTGCTTTGTTTGAAGCAAGATTTCTCACTAATTGATTAAGGGTAGATTGAGATTTTCTAAAATAATCATAGTTTGGTTATGTCTCTACTACAGTAGTCCTTAGTGCAGCTTACCAAGTATTTCTAGTTCTCTGCATTTTGGGGATATGGTAGGATTGTGCTTTCTAGGCCACATATGATTGGGTGGGGCCATGTGACTAGTTCTGGCCAATGAGTTTGAGTAGATATGATGTATGTCACTTCCTGGCTGGTACATCTAGTCGCCAATATGATACCCTCCAGGGCTATATCCCACTGGTACAGCAACTGGAAATGTCAGATGGTACCTGCTCCATCAGCCTGGACCCGTTAATAATTATAAAGATCAGAGCTCCTTAGAGACTCATGATGGACATATATTATAAGTAAGAAATAAACCTTAGTTGCTTTAAGAGACTGAGATTTTGGAGTTCTTTGTGTTTGTTTTTTTTTGTGGTGTTTTTTTTAACCATAGTCTATCCTGACTAATGCCTGTGAACTTCTAAACTGTGAACTTCTCTAGGGAACAGCAGAAAGAAAAGAAGAAGATAAGTTGCTTTTATTTATAAGTTATTTTGTGTCTCTGCTATGCGTTTTCATAACAACACATTAAATCATGATTAATTATTGACCCCAAAAATTCAATCTATAGCTACCTCAGTATTTAAAAGATTGATTTGTAGTACTACACATCCATTAGCTTTTTTTGACATAATGGTCTTTAACAAATAAACTAAGATAATGAACAACTTCTAAATGAAAGTCTAGATTGGTAAACATATGTTCTTGTGGCAACAATCCAAGTCTCAATAGAGAATTTGGAGGGAAATCCAAATTGTTTATTATTTATCCATTCAAACATCTCTTCATTGCTCAAATATTTATTGAGCACTTACTTGGTCAGGCACCGTGTTAGGTGAAAAAATAACAACAACAACAAAAAACAGCAACTGCTTTAAATAAACCCTTTACTGAATTCAGAACAGTTTTCCATATATTATCTCATTTTACCTTGTAAGAGCAAAAGGTTCACTCTGTTTTAATGATGAGAAAACTGAAACCCACGGAATCAAGTAAGTTGATCAAACTCACTAGGGTAGGTAGTAATAGAAAATAGGGATTTAACCCCTATTTTTACCCAAAATCCATGTTAAATATTTAACAATTATAAGAAAATGCTGTTGGAGAAAGGTTGGACATAGAAATTTGTCTATAAAATTTGCATGTTGGAAAAAAAAAAAAGGAATTTTTAACTTAAGTCCATGGATGCCTTAGTTTATCACCCCTGAAATTGTAGACAACCCTTAGAAGACCTGAAAAATAACCAATGACTTAAAATCATTTTTAAAAATTGCTTTACACAGAGATACAAAAATGCCTGCCACCTCTCCCAAACCATCTCTCCTGGCTGATTGCCTCGGGAGCAGCCAGTGCTGCAGAAACACACAGCTCTGCATCTGGCTGCAGGGGCAGCACTGAGATTGCAGAGGCTCAGAACCCCATCATCCACCACATCCTCCCACGGAGGTGGTGTCCTGAGACCAAGGTGACCTGTTCACAGAGGAGAAACCAACTTCCCCAGGAAATCTCCTGCCCCATGAGAAGCCAGAACAGCATGCAAGAGAAAATAAAATGCTACTGGAAAGCAAAAGAAATAACTCTTCATATCAACCTGCTGCAGATTTCACTCCTGTAGATGCCCAAGAAGTGAAATAATTCATTAATTGCCATGAATAACCAAGGTAACAAGGCAGCCTAGAAAGAAAATAAAAGATCTCCAGAAAATGAACTTAATAACATGGAAATATGTGATTTAATGACAGAGAATTCAAGACTGAAGGTCTGAAAAAACTCAACCAGATGTAAGAAAACTCAGATAGGCAGTTTAAGGAACTTAGAAGTAAAATCAATGAACAAAATGAACATTTTACCAAAGAGTTTGAAATTTTGAAAAAGAACCAAATAGAAATGCTGGAGCTGAAGAACTCAACAAATGAGATGAAGAATGAAATAGCCAGCTTAGGAAATAGAGCTGATCAGACAGACAAAAGAATTAATGATATCAAAGATGGAAATCTGGAAATGACACAGATGGAAGTAAAGACTTCCGAGTTAAAAGTAATGAAATAACTCTACAAGAACTGACTCCATCAGAAAGAACAACATTAGAATAATGGGTATACTAGGAGGAAAAGAGAGGGAGAAGGGAACAAAGAGTCCATTTGAAAAAAAAGATCCATGAGATCTATGGAAAGAACTGGATTCTTGAATCCAAGAAGCAAATAGAGTGCCTAAATACCCCAATCCCAATAGGCTTTATCCAAGATACATTACAGAATTCTAAAGGCAGCAAGAGAAAAAAGGGCAGTAACCTATAAATAAAAGCCCATTAAATTGTCATCAGATTTTTCAGTTGAAACTTTACAAGCCAGGAGGGAGTGGAATAAAATATTCAAACTACCAAAAGAGAGAAATTACCAGCTGAGAATAACATACCCAGCAATGTTATCCTTTAGATAATGAAGGAGGAAAAAAGGCATTTCCAGACATAAAGTTGAGAGAATTTTCTACCACACAGCCTGCATTCCAGGAAGTAGTGAAGGAGGATATTAGACCTGAAACAAAAAATTAGAAGACTATAAAACCATGAGTAAGATTACTGACAGACAGACAGAAACAGGAAATGGCAATCCCTACACAGAATAGTGCGCTCCACACATAAACATAACATAAAGGGTAAATAAGATTACAAAAAAAAGAAAAAGAGAAGAAAATGACAACTTGTTACTGCAACTCAGAAATCAACTCACAGTATAAATAGGGATAATTTGTGATAACAAAAACATGAAAGGGGAGGAAGTAGAGGTGTGAATTTGCAAAGGAAAATGGAGATAAGAAGCATGCTGAAGAAAAAGGACTACTGTATATGAGAAATTTTCTTTCATATAAAGTTAATGGTGTCCACTAAACAAAACAAAAACAAAAACAAAACAAAAATCTCCAGAACTGAGACACATAACATTAAAAAAAAAAGGAAACAAAAGGAAAAATCATAAAATACCACCACACTAAAGTAACAGACAGGAACAAAAAGGCAAAGAAACAATGGAGACACTAAGCTACCAGAAAACAAAACATAAAATGGCTATAGGAAATCCTCATATATCAATATCACCCTACATATATATGGACTGAACTCATTAAATAGGCACAGTGTAGCAGACTGGATCAAAAAACAAAACCTAACCATATGTTGCTTCCAAGAGACACATCTCAGCTACAAAAGTGATAGGGTAGAAAATGATACTGCAAGCAAATGGTATCCAGAGAAAAACGGTTGTAGCCATACTTATGCATACATCAGATGAAACAGACTTCAGGATAAAAAAAAGTAACAAGAGACAAAGATGGGCATTTTATAATGATAAAGGGGACAATACAACAAAAAGACATAACACGGATCAATATATACGTTCCCCATCAGGAAGCAGCAAAATATATAAAGCAACTACTAACAGAAGTAAAGGGAGAAGCCGACAAAAACACAATGATAGTAGGGGACCTAAATATGCCACTGACAGCTATGGCTAGATGATCCAAACAAAAAATCAGTAAGAAAATATCAGCCTGAAATGGCACATTATCTATGTGAAATAAGTCAGACAGAAAGTCAAGTATCATATGACTTCACTCAGATGTGGGATATAAAACTGAAAGCAACAAAGGCCAAGATAAACAAACAAAAACTCATCAACACAGACAACAGTTTAGTGGTTACCTGAGGGTAAGTGTGTGTGCGTGGTGTGGGGGGTGGTAGAAGAGGGAAAAGGTGGTTAAATAGATGGTGATGGAAGGAGAGCTGACTCTGGGTGGTGAATACACAATGTGATATATAGATGATATGTTATAGAAATGTATACACTTGAAGCCTATATAATTTTACTAACCAATGTCACCCAATAAATTTAATAAGTAAATAAAATATCGCTCTACAATTTTGTTGTTGGACTAGTTAAGACATAATAGAACTTCATTTTCAACACTTTATTTCCCATGAAGTCCAGTTTTAGTGCAGGAATAGCAATTACATTTTATTTTGTATTTGTAAAATAAAAAGATAAAAATATAAAAGACTAGTCAAAAATTATTTGAATTTTTTTTTTGTATTTTGATATATTAATGACAGAACTGAAGGAAAGGTTCTTGATTCAATTTTCTCTTTCATAGAACTATCGAATAGGGAAAATAGAAGGGAATATAAGAAATCATCTGAGCCCTCCCTTTGTTTAGAGACGTGTAAACTGACACCCAGAGAAGGAAGCTATTGAGTCAGTAAAGAGGCTGGGCTAGAACTGGGCCTTCAGGCTCCCTCCAGCCACTTTTGAGTCCATTTGAAGAAAAATACTTCCTCCCTTCCCATCAATTTTGATTCAAATGGTGTATATAACCACATTTCAAAACATTTTATTAGACAGAGCAGTAAATTGGAATATGTGATAATTTAGTTATTTGAGTCATGTAAAAAAGCATTATGCTCACAGTAGAAAAATCACTGTGAGTATGGCTGAATGTAACATCAGTATAACAAAAGTTACCACAGCAAAACAAAACCTTTGCTCTGTGTTATGAGTGGTTATCAATCTGATTTAATGTATGTGTCAAAGTCCTTCTTAGTCCATATCAATAAATACAAAATTAATTTACACATAAAATTTGCAGTGCAATCTGATTTACATGCTTAAGCTTACCGTCCCTTTTATAAACCAGTAACACTGGAACTGATATGGTTCTGTGGAAGAAACTGAGAGCCAGACCACATGTCAAGAGATATGAAGTGTAGTTTAATTCAGCTTGTTCAGTTGCTGGTTGTGAGAACTTGGGCCGGTCACTTTACTTCTCAGAACCTTGGTTCCATTGTTTTCAAAATGAAGATACTGGACTCCATTTCCCAGGATGCCTTCAAGTCCTCATTCTCTTTGGTAGTTTATCTGTCAAACTTTGGCAGTGAACAACATTTTCCCAGATGCTTCAAATAAAGAGAATGCAGTGAGCGCACTACTTTCAGAGTTTGAGTATAAAAATAAGGGTGAGGTGCCCAGGCACTAGGAATATCGAAAATCTTTACCATCTCTAGGTTTGAAGGGAGGAGGAGAAGAAATAGTTATCAGAACACAAGGAGCGCTGGGACTCTGAATGAGGGGCCACGAGGTAGGGGCTATAGTTGATGCATATGGAGAATGCAATGAGTGCTAGGGGCACAGGCTCAAAACAGGGAGGAGTCACAGAAGAAATATCTTGACCTTTCTCTCCTCCATCCCTCTAGTACCCGCCCCTCAATGGTTAAACCCAATCAGAAGTAAGAAGCCTGGTGATGTAGTCCCCAGAGGTCAGCCTGTTACTGGTCCAAAAGCCTGTGTGCCTGGTGTTTCAAAAAGCCAAAACTCAAGATGTCAGAGTTTGGAGTAAGAAGAGATTTATTGATTGAGAAGACGTCAAACTGAGAAGATGAGAGAGCTAGCAGTTTCTCCAATCCATCTTAAGAAAGTACCGAATTCAGGCTTCTTTTATACCTAGGGAACGGAAAATGGGAGCCGCGAGAGGTGATTAACAACTGCAGAGATCTGGGCACCAGCAGAGGTTTGAGGAAGACCAAGAAATCTCTAAATCTTGTTGTTCCCGGTGTTTTCTGCTGATTTGAGCCCTGTCTGGAGGCTCTGGAAAATCTTTGATAAACAGTATTTTTGTATACATTTCCCCTACCTCCTCAGGAGAGACACCTTCTGGCAAGGAGCTCTTCTTTTAAAAACTCAAGCCCCAAGCAGAATTCCTCTATGAGTAGCATGTCTATAGCAGGAACTATTATCCTGAGGCCTTAGGAATAATACAAGCTGGAACAAGATGGGGTCAGAGAGACTTGTTACAGCCTCCCTGGGCAGAGAAGGATGGAGAAGGGTGTCTGCAGTGGGGGTGGGGGGTCAAAATAAACTGCACAAATTCTGATATTAAACAGTTTTGATTATGTATTTCTTTTCACTTGCAATTCAAATAAATTTCAATAAAATATTTCCTTGGTTCTTCTTTTGTTGTTGACCATTGCATTCTTTGAAAAACACATCAATAAGAGTAAAAAGTAAGTACTCATGAACTGATCATTCTGTTATATTTTTTTAATTTCTTCTTTGATGTCATTACTACATTTAGTTCCTTCTGTTATCCTCTTCTGATCTAGTTCACTTCACAAAATCATGTTTTTTACATACCTTTCTAATTTTACTGAACTCATAATCCAGGGTACCATTTCTAAAAACCTCTATAGAGCTAACACATTTTAAAAATCGCACCCCTTCTAGGGAGAAGAAACAGAAACAGAGACCAAAGAGATTGATGCGAGAGGGGAGAGGCATAGGAGATGGTGAAAAAGGTGGAGGCGCAATATAGTCAATAATATTGTGATACCATTTGCAAGGTGACAGGTGATTATTGGAATTACTCGGGTGATCACATTGTACGGCATAAAAATGTTGAATATCGTATACTTGAAGCTAATATAATTAACATAATATTGTATACCAACTATCCTTAAATTAAGAAAAGAGAGAAATTTAAATAGTTGTGAAAAACAGCAAAATGGGTGCTGTTTATTCTGATCAGATTTTGAGTTAGGTTTCACATGTATTCTGGAACAGGGATGACGTCATGTCAAATCTCAGCTCATGCATCATGTGCGTGCCAGGTGGTAGCATACATAACCCTGTGCAGTACTGCGCCTGTCTGAGATCCATTCTATTGAAAGTCCCTGCAGGGAGCAACCTTGGCTCCAACAGAGGCAGATTTTGCAAAGAATCGCATTTATCTCTTTGATTCAGCTCTGTGCAAAGTTTCTTCAGAACATGGTGTCACTCTTATCAAGTCAGAGAAGATGCTCCAGCCCAGGAAGGGGGTTATGAAGAAAATCTCGCTTTGAGTGTGAGCCAAAATAATCAAAGTGGAAACTTAAATGTCGTAGGACTAGAGAGTAAAGGTCAGGAGTCTCCATAGTTATCATTATCATCAGTATTTCACGTGTACTCGTCTTACATAAGTTCACACAAGATAGAGAAATCCTCGTCAATAATCTGAAGACTAATACAGTGCAAATGTCACCTTGTCCTTGGATCAGCTCCAGAAAGATATGCGCAGTGGGAATAACTTCTTTGCTGCACACTTTTGAAGGGGGCAAAGGGACTATAACTGAGGTGTGGAGACAGAAATTAAATTTGTACTCTCAGAGGGCAAAGGATGAGGCTCTACTTTTACTAGGCTCATTGAGGTTTGCCTTTGGAACTATGCAATTGGATCTGTCTCTGATTTCCCCCAGGATTGAGAGGCATCCAGCTTACTGCACATGTGTCTCATGATTTGACCTGTGCTCTATAGAATATGATTTAGCACAGGCTTGGGGCTTCTAACTCGCAGGAGAAGTAATTGTGTTTGTGGCTTCCACAGTTAGTATGCCAGACAGACAGGTTCCTTTTCTCACACAGGATGGCCATTGTCCTTTGAATAAAGTGAGAATGATTGCTTCCTGTTTGTATTTTTAAAACAGCTCCTGCATTTTGAAAAATTCTATTTTGAATTGAGGACTGAATTATTTAGATATTTTTTTCTCTATCTTCCTCTCTGAGCAATTATCAATAGCAGACTATCTTGGAGGTGGATATTCAGTCAAAGAATTGGGGAAAAAATGTAAATCTGTAGTTTTAAATAAGGATACTGTCGTTCCAATGTAGATAAGCAGGCAATCATGGAGTGCAGTATCCTTCTATTTGAAGGGCATAACATTGCATTCTAGAATGTTCTCTCTGTTTCTGTTGGTTTAGTCTCCTCCTTCCACCTCCCTCTGCCTGCCCAATACGTTTTCTTCAAATCCTCTCCCCTAGACTTTGCTTATGCTGTATGTTTGCCAGGAATGGCGTTCTCCATTCTTCCACTCATCTGAATTTTACTCCTTTAAAGACTCAATCCAAGCCTTCACAATCATAAAAACTCTCCTGACCAGTGCAAAGAATTGAATTTCTGCCTTCTGTTTGGATTTTTAGTTAGTATGTGTTATTACATTACTTCCCTTAGTAGATAGCAAAAACAGGACATCTAGGTGTGTGACATTATTTTTGCGTCAACTATGGCAAATAGTCCAGCCCAAGACACACAGTAGGTGATATTAACTACGTATTATTTATTTTCCCATGATAGTTTCTTTTCAAAATGCCTATATGGTTCCAGATTATTTCTTCATAGCAACATCTATTCTCTACCTAAGTCTTCCTCTAATAACGAACAGTACTATTTACCTGAATCCTGTCTTTGCAAGAGCAAACAGAAAAGATTTCTTTTCTAACCCCCCTGTGAGTGTGCCAGTGTGTGTGTGTGTGTGTGTGTGTGTGTGTGTGTGTGTGTGTGTGTCTGTCTGTCTGTATCTTTGTGTTTGGTAAGGGTATGGGGAGAGAGAGAAAAATTGAGAAACTGAATTATTTATTTGCTGAGGATCAAGATAGTGGTCAGAAATGAAAGGGTAAAACATTTGAAAATCCTCTATAGTAGATAGAATAACAATCAATGAAATAAAACTGCTTTTTTTTCCCATTAGTGAAGAAAAAAATCAAGCTTGGAAAATAAAATGGGGGCATTTTTACTAAGTGTGCTATTTTTGAATTTTGAAACACAATCTAGTAAATGAAGCAATGGAAAGAAATGAGAAAATGGAAAATGAAATGGTAAATACTTGACAGACTTGTCCACATTTTATAATGACAGAAGTGTATAAGGTTCTTGAGGACACAAAAAGATAGCTTGGATATTTTTAGGATCAGATTATTTATATATATTTATTAAAAGTACATTGCGACATTTGAATTTAATAAATACAAATCACTAGTTATAAATACCTGGTGAAAGGTAATTTTAGAATCTAAAAGAATAATTTTGTTTGGGTCATAGAATCCAAAATTTAGATTCTAGTGGTGTTACCAAGAGGGTATTTAAGGGAATCATAGGACCTACAAAGGGTATCTTTCCTCTGAACTTGAGATGATTCCCATTTTATATGACAAAATGCATTGCTATGGAACATGACTGTTAAGACCAATTACCTGACCCATACAAGATCCACATGTTTTCCTGTATCTGGACCAGCTTTCTAGTGAAGTGTAGTTTCATCTATACGTAAAAAATCTCTCTCTCCTCTCTCTGTCTCTGTCTCTCTCAATTGAAGCTACAAAATTTTATTTCAGCAGCTTGAAACTAAATTTCAAGATTTGATATAGAATAATTTGGAAATTATTTAATTGTTCATAATTGGCTATCTAGATTTTTGGGAGTGTTTCTTCACTGAAGGGTAACCTTTCAGATACGAAGAGAAAAATATCTGGTCAGATATGTTTATTTTCATAAGATGAACAGAGCTGCCATTGGCCTTCATGGTGCCATTTGCTAAATTAAAAAAGGCACTGCTTTAGGGTAGCTACAGCCCTGAAAAACACAGCTTGGCTCCTGGGCCTGGGTGTATTTCTGCCCCATTCGCCCTGTAGACTGGTGCTATTGTACAATACACAACTTTGCAGCAGTATGTGGGCGCTCTGAACTCTAATATATTAAATGGCTAGCACTGGAATAAGTCCTATAGGAGGTTTTGCTTACAGTTTTATCTAAAGACCAGTATTACTGATAAATTATTAATTAGGCTTAGATACTTGAACAACCTGAGAGATGGGTAGGAGAAGGGAGAAGGTGTTCTCAGTCCTTTTCACCAATGAAGAATCCTTCTATTGTTTTTCACTCATAAGGTTTATATTTAGAGATAATTGGTCTAACAAAATAATTGTATTCATTAATAACTATTTGTTTTCATATTTTGATCTTTCAGTCAAACTGATGTAAATTCCAGCAGAGCTTCTGATAATGAATGTGATAAGTATTGCCATGTTGGGTTTATGTGATTTTGAGTTTAGAAAAAATAAACTTATCCTGGTGTTTAATCCGTATGTCTATGCCCCAAGTAAATGTGTGATTTTCACATAGCTTTTTATGTTTATTTACATACTGGGAGGGTCTGAAAAGTTAAATTGGGAATAACTACTATAAATTGTATCATGAGTGATCTGTTCCCCTTAAATTTGTTCTCATTATTCACAATCCTGAGTTACAACATGAGCAAAATTAAAAGTGTAAAATTATGGGGATAGATTAGTTAAGAAGTGATGATTTCTCCAATTTTTTTAATGATCTTCAAATGTCAAAAGATTTGATAGGATTCTGCTCAAACTTTTCATTTTATTTTAATTTTCTTTTTTTGGAGAGAAAGCATTTTTATCTACAAGCCAAACAGTAGACAGATGTAAAGAAACCAAGTCTCTCCTTGCTTGATAAAGGAGGAAACTGGTCATCATGACGGTTTACTTTTTGAAAATTGGAAGGTATATAAAATAAGAGTTCTAGCATGTTCTAGTAAAGTCATCAGGACCTGAAATGAGTTAGTTAACTGGGTTTAAAGGGAGATAAATAAATCCCTAGGGAAAATTGTGGGAGCATGAAATAATAACACTGTGAATAAGAGTAATGTTTTACTTATGCAAACACTTTTTTAAAATACATACATGATTCTAGAAATATACATATATATATTCTAGAAATATTTCTAGAATGCACACATAATATATATTTCTATAATATATATTTCTAGAAAAAAATATGCATATGGTAGTATTGAGCCTTTGTCCTGAAAAGAGAGCAAATATCATCACTACCTGTTTTACGGTATTTTCCTAAGAAAGACTTGGCTTTTGATAAGTGCCAGTGATTAGTCATATTTTTATCCTGTTTATTTAGCACAGATAATGTAATAATATGTGAAGCAAATGCTGTCAGTGCTCTAGTAGGTCCCCTCAGATCCCTCAGACTGTTGCTTTGTGCCCACTCCCTGGCTTTAATGTGCTTGGCCCCTAGAGGCTGGCAACTGTGACTCTTTTTGAAGGACTGCCTTTGAGCTACTGGTGCCATGGTACCTGCGTGCACAGCCAGCCAGCGTCTCTCCTTGGCTGTTCTCATATCCTCAAGGATGACTTTGACAAAGGACGGACTGGCACAGTTTATGAGAGCCCAGCACCCTTGCCAAAAGGTGGGTTAAACCCTAGGTAGAATTCAGGTTCCGGAGCTCCCACAGGATAAGACTGAGGTTGAGACTTTGCCTGAACTCATGCCCTTGTTTGTCCTCTGTCCTGCCCTATCTCCCTCATCCCTTCATAGGTTTCTCCTGGGAGAGCCTTTATGTACTGAATCACCGCTACACAACTGCAGGTCTCATTGTCTGCTGGAGAAGCTGATCTAAGGCAATATGCAAATATCATTGAGATAAAACTGTCCATGTGCACATGGAGGTTTATTATATCTTATGTGCCATGCTAATTTTAAGATAAGAAATGAGAGTGCTCCCTACCCCCCTCCAGCAAGGGCTGGGAATCATGGCCAATGTTTGGTAACGCATAAATCAAGCTAACAACTACAACTACAGGAAATGTTGGTAGTTGCTTTGATTATAGACTTCCCAATATTTTGACGGATGCATTAATCCACAGGGCATTTATGACCAAAATGATGAAATCAGGTAATTCATAGACATGCAAGATTAAAAACAAAACAAACAAACAAACAAACAAAAAACAACAACAAAAAAACCTAGCTAGGGACCTTATGTTTCTTGTGAGTAGAATGCAGTAGTAGATGCAGTAGAGATGGTGTAGCGAACTTGGGGATTTATTTACTTCTGAAAGCTACTGAACTGGAGGTGACATTTTGTTCTAGTCCTGGCTCAGCATCTCATGGTGAATTCCTGAGCAAGCCATTGCGCTTCTTATCTAGACCTCCATTTATTCACTTTGCACTTCCTTTTGTGGTTTCAATTGAGCATTTTGTATGATTCAATTTTCTCTCCTTTCTTAGCAAATCAGTTGTACTTTTTTTTTCTTTTTTTTACTCTTTTTAGTGGTTGCCCTAGAGTTTGCAATATACATTTTCAGTGAATCCAAGCTTACTTTCAAATAACACTATGCCACTTCACCGGTAGTGTGAATACCTTATAAGAACAAAATAATCCTAATTACTCCTCCTCATCCCTTGTATTATTGTTATCATTTGTTTCACTTATTTTAAAGCATGCATAGGTATATATACAGTAAATCTTCATTTAATGTTGTCAATAGGTTCTGCAAGCTTAGGTGAAACGACATATAACAAAATCAATTTTGTTTTGTCTGAGAAAACTTTTATTTCTTCATCATTTTGAATGCTAATTTCACAGGGTACAGAATTCTAGGTTGGTGTTTTTTTTCCTCTCAGCACTTTAAATATTTCACTCCACTCTCTTTTTGCTTGCATGGTTTCTGAGGAGAACTCAGTTGTAATTCTTATCTTTGTTTTCCTATAGGAAAGATGTTTCTTACTTCTGGTATCTTTCAAGATTTTTTTCTTTATCTTTGGTTTTTCATACATATATAGTTTGAAAACAAATATATCTAGGTGTAATTTTTTGGCAATTTCCCTGTGTTCTCTGAGCTTCCTGGATTCATGATTTGGTGTCTGACATTAGTTTGGGAAAATTCTGTTAATATTGTTTCAAATACTTCTTCTGTTCCTTTCTCTCCTGCTTCTCATTCCCATTACAGATATATTATACTTTTTGTAGTTGCTCCACCATTATTGGATATTCAGTTCTGTTTTTCTTTTTAATGTTTTTTTGTTTTTTTTTGTTTTGTTTTTTTGTGTTTTGGTTTTCGAGGATTCTTTTTTTTTCTTTTCTTTTTATTAAATTTATTGGGGTGACAATTGTTAGTAAAATTACATAGATTTCAGGTGTACAATTCTGTATTACATCATCTATAAATCCCATTGTGTGTTCATCACCCAGAGTCAGTTCTCTTTCCATCACCATATATTCGATCCCCCTTACCCTCATCTCCCACCCCTCACCCCCATCTTTCCTCATTCATGTCTAGTTTACTAATAAACCCTTCCAACCATCATTCTTTATTTCTTTAACAGTATTTTTTGTTTGTTTGCTTTTTATCTCTAGCATTTATTTTTGGTTCTTTCTTAGGATTTCCATCTCTCTGTTTACAGTACCCATCTGTTCTTGCATACAGTCTACTCTATTCCAGTGGAGTCCTTAGTATATTAATTATAGTTGTTTTAAATTCCTACTCTGATAATTCCAATATTCCTGCCACGTCTGGATCTGATACTTGCTCTGTGTCTTCAAATTGTATTTTTTGCCTTGTGGCATGCCTTGTAATTTTTTCTTACTAGCTGGACATGATGTAACAGGCACTGGTTCCTATGGCAGTTTCCACCCTTGAGTCTCTGCTTCAGTAAGCTGTGCTTCCCTATGTTCACCTGTCTGTCTCTCCAATCTTGGGGGTAGTGATTCACCCTGTGGCCTCCTCTATCTTATGGATACAAGAGTTCTTGATTTTTTTCAGTCTGTTCACCTTTTTACTTGTTGTTACGATGCAGTGTGACTTCTAGGATTCTTCTCGCATGAGGAGCTGGCATCACCTTGCATTGAATGATAACGTTTCTTCCAATTTTAGGTTTGTGATTCTGTTTTTTGCACAGTCATAAACAGCCAAAGGAAAAGCCATATATGACACTTTGAAAGCCGAAAAGTGTAAACAAATATCAGTTAGTAGAGACTTATACCTCCTTACATCTGTGAGCATGAGGGGCACTTCTAGAGCACAGCAAAAGAACTTGCTAAGGATTGAATACAGCAGTAGAATATTAAGTGGCTAAGAAAAAAGGCACTGGCTATCTCATGGGTGAAGCAAAGCGGAATTTCACAGCCTAATTTCATTCTCACTAGGAATCTATCACAGATTGTGACCCTTGGAAAACTGCAAAGTTAAGAATGGCAGGGATAGAGTAAAGTGGAAGAAAATTGCTTTCAGAAGAAAAGAGAAAGAAACAAAACAAACAAAAAGCAGGTATTGTTTAATTTGAGAGGAAACAGTTTCTTAAACCTAACGAGTCTTACTTTTCCCAGACTGTGATTACTGTGGGAGTGTGAAGGGGATTTTAATTTCCCTGAATTTTAGTTTATAAGAAGTGTGTGCCCTATTGCTGCTTTTAAAGATTCACTGTCATATTGCTCATCAATTTCACATATTCTCAAGTGTACCATACAGTTGTACTGGAGACATTAAAATATTGTGTATTTATCTTCAAAATGCCAATGATAGTGCTGACACAAAGTCATCTTGAGTGTTAAGCAAAGGATTTGTGGGATAAAAGAAGCACTCAAAACATCGTCACCCTTGCCTTTTTACCTCATCCTTCTTCCGTTTGGAACAGGGGACTGACCAGGTAAAGTCATTCTGGAGATCAGACTTCCAGAAAGTATGAGAAATTCTCTTTATATGACAAAAATATTAACAATTAGAAATACAGACTGTCTCTGACTTACAATGGTTTGACTTAAGATTTTTGACTTTCTGATGGTGTGAAAGTGATATGCATTCAGTAGAAACTGTACTTCAAATTTTGAATTGTGATCTTTTCCCAGGCTAGCGACATGCAGTACAATACCCTCTCGTGATGCTGGGCAGCGGCACAAAGCCACAGCTCCCACTCAGCCAGGTGATCATGAGGGTAAACAACCCATATTCTACAGGGTGCTGTGTTACCAGCATTGTTTGGATGTCATGTTCTGAGCCCCTTGAAGGTAGGCCAGGCTAAGCTATGATGTTCTGTACGTGAGGCATATTCAATACATTTTTGACTTACTATATTTTCGACTTATGGTGGGTTTATCAGGATGTAACCTCATCGTAAGTCAAGGAGAATCTGCGCTTTACCCCAAACTGCAAACTCTTTATTTAACTTTAAAATAAAAATATTTGTGTGGTACAAAATTCAAAAAGTACGAAACGAAATTATTTTCCCTGCCCCTGTTCACCTAATATTCCTCTGTGGAGATAACTAGTGTTACCAGTTTTTTGATGTCTTTGAGAGATATTTTATATAAGCAAATACTCTCTGGTTGTATGTGTGTATGTTTCAAGGTACTGCTATGTACCTTCCTTCCTTCACTTAACATGAATGGGAAATTATTTTATATTAATACTGAAGGTCTCTCTTTATTTTAGATATGGTTCAACACCTCAGACACCCAATCGCCCTTACTTCCTTAAAAAAAAAAAAAAAAAAAAAAAAGGCAGAACCAACCACCATCATTAATTTGTTTATTGCTTTTGGCTCCCAATCAATAACTCTCATGTAGTTATTGTTAACTATATGAGAGTAAATATTATCAACTATATTATTTACTTGCCTCTGTAATGCCTAGTATACTGCCTGGCACATAGTAGACACACAATAATATTTGAATATTTTAAATGAATGAATATATTTTATTTTAAAGCTACATTTTATTGTATTGCATGTACTTAACAAAATTTATTTAGCCAGTTTTCTATTGATAGGCATTTAAGTTGTGCCCAGTCTTTTGCTATTATAAGCTCTGTTGACATGAACATCCCAGTACATACATCAGTTAACCTATGAGCTAGTATAGCTTTAAGGAAAATTTCTTAAAGTAAAATTGCAGGCTCTAAGAATTTGGGAATTTTTAAATTAGATAGAAAACTCCAAACTGCTCTCTTTGGAGGTAATTTAATACTTCTATCACCAATATATGGATGCAACAGTAAAATTGTGCTTAATTTGTTTAAAGAAATACTTATATTAATTGAAATTGAAATGAACACATAGTGTTTTTCTCCCTTAGGAGGGTAAGGTGGAGACTAACCATATAAAATTAATATATTTTATTCTTTGGTTTAGAGAAAAATAACTCTATATTGAAGTCTACAATAAATGTTAATTCATTGTCAAGTCTAAGACTTCCACAAGTTCAATTCCTAAATTAAACATTATGATTTAAAAATAAATGCATTGTCCCACCAGTGAAATACGTCATAAAGAATCTGAACCAAGGAAAATTAATTATTTGGTTATTCATTATATTCATTGGTAAAGAAATCTGAAAACTCAAATTTTCTCCTGCATGTGACTGTTCTTTATGGAAAGCTTTAGATTTCACTGTAATCTAACTTCAACTGGTAAGTAATATATCTTTGACCTCATCTCTATTCATGATCCTGACAAGGCAGTTTACTCTAAAGTTAGAGGCTGTTAAACCATAACAAGAAGGGAGATTATAAGCTGTGATGTGAAGGGAAAGGCAAGATGTGTGGTAACAAAGGCATAGGTACCTTTTACCAAAGCAGCTTGTCTAGTTTGTAATTAGGTATATCAAAATATTTAATAAACTCTTCCAAAAAGGAAATAGAAATCTTGATTAAGAAATTATTACTCAAAGAAGCAACTTGCTGAGCACAGTCTCCCCTGCTTGTCCCCACACTGCCAAAGGAAATGAACCTTGTTTTTAACCTGAAGACAAGGAGCAGACATATTACACTCTCTGTGAGTCATGTTGGAAATGAGTAGGAGCCCTTTTAAATCAAGCACAGTTGCTCATAAGGCTTCAAATAGCAATATTTTCTTTCAAGTGGCATATCACCAGGCTGCCTAGGGAGAGAGAGCAAATTTTGCCTGTGATACAAGCAATGAACATGGGAAATGGTTATGCAGAGAACCCAGAACTAATTTGAAACCGACTGATTCAAAATATGAAAACAAGTGCTTAGTGTGAAGAGTTGTTTAATAAAGAAATAACAATATTGATTTTTAGAGATGCCAGAGAACTTAAAAGAAACTTCAACCCGAATTTTTAAAAAAATCCAGTAAACTTCAATAAAGGAAAAATGTTCCTATTGCTGATGATGGTGATGATGGTGATGATGACCACAACAATGGCTCGGAAACTAGGCGCTGTGCTATGCTAAGGGCTTTCACAGGTTTTCAAATTATTCCTTCCAAACTTCCAGTTACTTAAACATGATATTATTCTAATTTTACAGGGAAGGAAAATGAGGTAACTTGCCCTACATTTCATAGGTAGCAATCCAGAGTGCAAACTAGGCAGTCTGTCTCCAGAGCCTACCGTTTTAAGTTTTAAACTGGAGTAACAGGATCACAGCAGTAGTATGAGAACATTTACCTTCTTGCTGACAATTTACTTAGTGACCTAGATTTCTAAAATTAACTTGATATGAAACAGGATTGGTCTCAGAACTCAATGTGCTGAACTTTTAAGCAACAGCTAGATATAAGTAGCTTTAGATTTAACCCAACTGAGCCTCCAGATTTTTGCTGACTAGAAACAATGAGAAGGCTGCTTATCAGTTTACCAGGAGCTTTTTAGTATGTACCAGTGATGTGAAAAAATCCTTATTGTTCTCTCTAGGAAGATAGTGTGGCAGAGGCTTGCTAGAGCTCACAAATTCTGCTTTCTCTTATTGGCCACATAGAATGACTACATTTAACAGCGTCAATTGTAGTTAGGCTGGGGCTATATGACTAGCTTCTAGCCAATAAAATAAGAAGAAAGTGATGTATACTACCTACAAGCATAACCCATCAAACAACTTACATGATCTCGACTCATGCTTGCTTACCCCCTTCCCTCTTTCTCTCTCTCTCTCCTCCTTTTATATGAGTGGAAAAGAAGAACTCCAAGGTGACAGAGATCACGATGAAAGAAAGCTGGTTGTCTAAATCATTCTCTCAAGGAGAGTGTGTCAGGAGAGGGTGGGACCTATATGGAACTGTGTGAAAAATAAGAAATATACTCCTTTTTTTTTTGCATATGTCACTGAGGTTAGCATTATTCATCACAGTAGCTAAGGTTAATTTGCCCTAACTAATACAGATAGCATGTCAGGCACTTCCTTGATGCAAAGGAACAGTAGTATAAAACTCCTTGGAGAAATCAGTCCCCATCTGGCCACTTTCTGTTTTGGTCTTGGTTACACTGGAGCATAAATGTTTGAGAGGTACTGAGAGGATAGGAAAGCCATTCCATCTAAACAAAACAGTTAACCAGAGAATGTACTTTCTGTTGTGTTCTTACCAGACCCATTTCCCAGGAATTGGGCCCTGTTCCTATCCTGCCCTGCCTTATTTCTGAATAGAATTATGAAAATGACAGAGTTTAGCATACTATCTGACCCAACATCTCCTCCGATTGCATGCAAAACTATGGCAGGACTGAATCTTGGATCACAACCTCGTTTCCTCTCTGCATCTTGGTTATATGGCTCATTGCTTTTATTGATTAGAAGACCCAATTGATCCAGGATACCCAATGGCAGAAAAGCTGAGTAAGGACACTTAGAAACAAGTACTTTATACCTTAAGGCATTATGCTAAAATGCATTAATGATAAAACTCTCAGTGACCAGTGGCTAGGTCATAGAGTCCTACAGACGGGATGTAAACTATGGGTCTGAAACAGGGGAACACAATAACTTCTTCTCTTATATCCACGAATTACCCTGGCAAATAGTATGGTACTAGAAGTTCAGCAATTCGATGGGACAAACATAGAACTGTTATGGAAAAAAGAAGAACATTATGCAGCCTGATGAAGCAAATCTATCCACAGGTCCTTGTAAGCATTGCAAGTGTAAGCCTACATTTTCCTCACATTTGAAGGTGTTTATCTAAACTACTCCATGGCAGTGCTGCTTCAGGATCCATTTTGTTTGATTAAGTGGCCTGCAGGGACTTTATACTGACACTAGATCCTCCTGTAAGCACATGTCCTAGATAACAGTCCACAGAGTCACAAGCAAATGTAAGATATGACTTCCCAACAGCCCTGTGATCAACAGTCTCCCCTGCCTCCCAGGGCCTGTGTACCTTACAGGCCCCTGAGATATGACCTGCCCTCCCCCCTTCCACAGGGACTACCAAAAGTCTGATCTTTTGATTTAAATTAAGTAGTCTGCAAAGAATGACACCCAGAAACCTAATAATATAGGTTTGTGCCCCAGGTCCTACCTCTCTCTCTCTCTCTCTCTCTCTCTCTCTCTCTCTGCACTCTGCCTTGCCCTCTCTGTGTGGCATACAGTGTACTTCCTCTGGACCTATGATTAACAGACTTCTATAATTCAATGATTTCAGTTTCTCTTGTGGTCTATTATTGAACTGTAACTCACCAACCAGCACTCTGTTCTCCACTTAATGAATGTTAATTTAATGAAGTCCTAAGAGGAGGTCAGAAGTATTAAGATGAGAGAGAGAGAGAGAGAGAGAGAGAGAGAGAGAGAGAGAGAGAGAGAGAGAGAGAGAGAAAGTGCCCTGTAGAAAAATTCTAGTTACTAGTATTTTTTAAAGATGATTTACTCCCAATAGAAAGAAAACAAGGTAATTTCTTTTCCTCACAAAGAATAAAAGGTTATCTATTTTAATTAAGGAATTAACGTAAGGCCGTTGTGTAATGTAAGTCCTCTCTCAGGCAAAGAAATCGCTATAAGTGGAATAAAGTCTTTTAAGTTTCTTCATGACTGCGTTTCCTTATTTCAATATTAGAATTGACAATAAGGTCAACAGAATGCTATAGGGTAATAGTTCGGTGAACAGATGCATTGTCTATGCTTAATTGTATTAAGAAAGAGGACATGTGGTGGCATAAGTGATATAGTAAGTTGGAACTTGAAAAAAACAATGAAGTCAAGGTTTAAAGAAGGCAATACAAGAACTAAACTCTTTAATTAACAATCATGCCTCGAGCTAGAACATTTATACCAGAGATCCAGAAGTGCTGACCTGACATTTGCTTTATTCTTTGTGACATGTTGACAGGTGCCCTTGGAAGAGCACATTTCAAATATCACAAGTGCAGATGTGATCAGCAAGTTTGAGGGTTTTATTGACTTACTATTGATGCCTTGTTATTTGCTTTCTTAGTTTTATCTGCCAAGAGACAGATTTACTTATTCTTTATGACTATTAATATTTACTCTGCACATTGGGCATATAAAATTCCCTTTTACATCATACTATGAATGCACTATATTTATCCACTATACTGATAAACATTTAAATTGTTTTAAGGCGTTCAATATTATACATAATCTCATAATGGACACTTTTTTGCTATCTCCTTGTGCACATATGTAAGAATTTCTTAAAAATACATACTAGAAGTGTTGTTGCTGGGCTATAGATACACATATTTGCAACAAATTCAGTGAAAATTTGTTCTTCAACGAGGTTGTACAAATTTGTTTCTTCACACATTCACCAATATCTTAGCATGGTCTCACTTTGACATTTTTGCCAATAATATCATATTTGCATCTCTTTGATTACTATTGAGGTTAAATTGAGAATCATTGCACATATTTATTGAACATTTGGGTTTTATCTTCTGTAAAGAGCCTATTCATATCCTTTGCCATTTCTCATATCAGATTATTGATTTGTAGGAATTCTCATCCTTTGTCAGTTATTTGCATTGGAAGTATCTTCTCTCACTCAGTCTGTGTTTTGTTTTTTAACTTTGTTTATGAAAGCATCTGATAAGGTGTTTATCATTTTAATGTGGTTAACTTTATTAATCCTTAATTCTAGGATTTATTCTTTTGTGTCTTGATTAAGAAATTCTGTCTTACTGTAAATTCACAAGGACAACTAGAATTAATTTTAGCACAGAGTAATGATGTAATTTTATTTATTTTTTATATAGACAATCAGTTCTCCTAGTACCTTTTATTATGTTGCTTACCCATTTCTTATCAGTTTGATATTGTCTTTTCCATATATCACATTTACTATACACATGGGTTTATTTCTGAGTTTTCTACAGTATTTTATCAGTTTTCTTTGTCTACCACTATCCCAAGATCACACTGTAATATTCAAGGCTTCTAAAGTGACTGTACCATTTTACATTCACACCAGCAATGAATGAGAGTTCCTGTTCTATATCCTTGTCAGGATTTGATGTCGTCAGTGTTTTGGATTTTGACCATTCTAATAGGTGTGTAGTAATATCTCAGTATTGTTTTAATTTGCAATTCTCTAGTGACATATGAGGCTGAGCATCTTTTCAAATGTTTATTTACCATCCAGATATCTTCCTTGTTGAGGTATCTGTTAAGATCTTTGGCCTATTCTTTAGTCAGGATGTTTGGGTTTTTTTTATTGTTGAGATTTAAGAGTTCTTTTTATGTTTTGGATACAAGTCCTTTACCAGCTATATCTTTTGCAAATATTTCCTTCCAGTCTGTGGCTTGTCTTATCATTCTCTAGATATTGTCTTTTGCATTTACTTTTAATTTTATGAAGTGCAGCTTATCAATTATTTCTTTCAGGAATTTTGCTTTTGTGTTGTATCTAAACAGATCATCTCCTGTTATCTTCTAGCAGTTTTACAGCTTTGTATTTTACATTTAGGTCTATGATCCATTTTGAGTTACATTTTAAGAAAAGTATAAGGTCTGTGTCTATATTCACTTTTTTGTTTTTTGCACGTGAATGTCCAATTGTTTCACCAGTATTTGCTCCTTTGTCAATGATCAGTTCACCATATTTGTGTGGCTCTATTTTTGAGTTCTCTATTCTGTTCCATTAATTTATTGGTCTATTCTTTCACCAATACCAGGCTGTTGATTACTATATCTTTATAGTAAGTCTTGAAGTACGGCAATGTTAGTCCTCCAACTTTGTTCTTTCTCCTTGTGTTGGTTATTCTGGGTATTTTGCCTCTCCATGTAAACTGTAGAATCAGTTTGCTGGTATCCATAAAACAGGCTTCCTGGGATTTTCATTGGAATTGCTTTGCATCTATAGATTGGGAAGAACTGACATCTTGACAGTACTGAGTCTTCCTTTTCACGAACATGGAATATCTCTGCATTTATTTTGTTCTTTGATATTTTTATGACTTTTGTAGTTTTCCTCATATACAGCTTATAAATATTTTGTTAGATATATACTTAGGTATTTCATTTTTCTGAGTGTTAATGTAAGTGCTGTTGAGTTTGAAATTTCAAATTGTTGGCATATGGGAAAGTGATTCAACTTTTTTTTTTATATTAACCTTATATTCTGCAACTTTGCTATAATCATTTATTTATTCCAGGAATTTTTGTTCATTCTTTGAGATTTTCTACATAGATGATCATGTCATCTGCAAATCAAGATAGGATGGATTCTTCCTCCCAATCTGTACGCTTTTTATATTCTTTCTTTGTCTTGTGGAATTAGCTAAGACTTTCAATATAATATTGAAAAGGAGTGATGTGTGAGGGGAAATCCTTGCCTAGTACCTAATCTTAGTGGAAAAGCTTCTAGGTTTTTAACATTAAGCATGATGTTAACTGCAGGGTATTTTTTAGATTTTCTTTATCAACTTGTGGAAGTTCCCCTCTATTCCTAGTTTGCCATATATATATATATATATATATATATATATATATATATATAATCACATGTATCATATAGATATCCCTAGTTTGCTGATATTATATATATATATATATATATATATATATATATATATATATATATATATATATAATATTATATATTATGGGTGTTGAGTATTGGATTTTGTCAAGTGGGTGTTTTTTCTATATCTATTGATATGACCATGGGATTTTTCTTCTTTAGCCTGTTGAATTGATGGATTACATAAATTGATATTCACATGTTGAATTGGCCTTGCATACTTTGAATAAATCCCATTTGGTCATTGTACATCATTCATTTTATATATTGGATTCAATTTGATAATATTTTGTTGAGAACTTTTGCATCTATGTTCATGAGAGGTATCGATCTGTAGTTTTCTTTTCTCATAATGCCTTGGTGGTGGTGTTGGTATCAGGGTAATGATGGCCTCATAGAATGAGTTGGGAAGTGTACCCTTGGCTTCTATGTTCTGAAAGAGATTGCAGAGAATCGGTGTAATGTCTTCCTTAAATGTTTGGTAGAATTCCTTAGTTTACAGTTTAGGTTTTTACCCCAGCACTCATTCTGGTGTATATAGAGGCTCATGGATTTCTGCAATAATATGTTGTAATTCTCTACATTTGCCTATCTGTCTTTTCAATTTTGGGGGCAATGGTTTGCCCTGACCTCAATTTTCTGATGGATCTAAAAATAGTTATTGATTTTTAGTTTGTTCATCTTTTTATTTGTTGTTAGGATAATGTGATGACTTCCAAGCTGGACCATAAACTGGAAGTTCTTAATTTTATTTTTAGCAACAAACATTGAATATTATGTTTTTACAGTTTATAAAATAGGTTTTAGAGCTTTTCACAGTTTACTTTTTTAGTTAATAGTTAATTAAGCTTATTAACCTATTTTTAAATTTCTGTGGACAGCATTCTTTCTGGTATCTCATGATTTCCCTCTGGATTCAACTTTTTTTGCTTAAGTACATTCCTTAATTATTTTTAAAATAAGGAACTGTGAGTGATAAAATCTGAGTGATTTGTTTTAATATGTAAAAATATCATTATTTTCCTAGTTTTTATTTTTTTTAATTTTTTTATTGTTGGCATGGCTCTGGGTAGAACTTAAAGTGTAAGTGTGTTTGAAGTGTTGATGATCAGTGTGCCCTGTAATTTGCATTAATTCTCAAAGTGAGCTGTGTTTTTCATCAGCCCATGAGCTGAGCAGTCAACTGCTGAGTCATATTCCCTTGATTTTTAAATATCAATATAACTTGGTTTATAATTCTAGGTTGGGTTATTTTTCACCAGAAGTTTAAAGGTAATACTCCATTTGTTCTGGCTATTTATTTCCTGCATGACATTAGGGGTATTTCAAATCTCATGGATGCAAGAAATGGCTTGATTTTTCTTCCCCACCTTATTGGTCCTGGCTTCAAGCAGGGAGTCTAGGTCTGGTCCTCATCTGACTCGAAGTACTTTTAATATGAAAGCTCACTGACTACTGACTTAGCCATGCTCTTCTTCTTCTTTTTTTTCTGTTTTATTTCTTATGAATAGAATTGTGTATATTCTTTTAGACTCCAGACTTTTAGTTTTGTTTATTCTCTTTTCTATAATCCCCATATATTTGAAGAAGAAGTTTGGCTCAGTTTTCTAATCAATCTTTAGTAGATTTTGAACCACATTTCTGAAAAATATGTGACTACGCTACATTTTGCTTAATATACATTTTTGGCTTTTCTTGAGATTATTGTTGATAACTTTTAATACGGCACACAAAACCCTCCATGATCTGACCCCTGATAAAGCTTATAGCCTCATTTCATACCATTCCCTCTTCTCAATGTTTCATTCTAGCCACACTGAGCTTTATCCTAGTTCCAAAACATACACTATATCAAGCATGTGAGCCTTGGAACATGTTGACTTTGTGTCTAGAATGACCTTCTTTTGTCCTCCTGACCTTTTAGTTAATCTTCTCTGCATTCCTCTATTTTTCCCAAGCAAAGTTATACATTACTGATACCATATCTTCCTTACTTAAGACGGTTATCATTATATTATTATTTACAAATATGTCAGTTTTATTATCTAGAGCCTACACTGTCTGAAAAACTTTCTGTGATGATGCTGATGTTTTATATCTGCATTGTTCAATAGAAGTTTGCGTAATTATGGAAATGTTTTACATCTGCAATATCCACTATGATAGTCTCCAGCTACATGTGGTTATTGAACACTTGAAACATGTTTCATGTGACTGAAAAACTGAATTTTTAAATTTAATTAATTTAACTTAAATAGTGATGCATGTGTGGTTAGTGGTTGCCATAATGAAAACTGCAGATCAATATTTTGAATTGTTTTAGAAGTGGAGAAGATATGTTGACAGCTTTCTTTGTATGCTCAGTAATTAGCTCATAATGGACACTCACTATTCAGTGATTACTAAATGAAGAAACGAGTAAATTCTAGAAGATTGAAAAATTAATGTTTCTGCAGAACAGCTGAACAAATCAAGGAAACTTTATTTCATTTTGTTACACCATCCCCATCAGAAAATAAGCTCTTATTAGTCTACTATTTTAGCAGAAAATAAGCTCTTATTCTTTTTAGTTTGATCTAAACTATGTCATTGATTCAGTTTTTCCAGGGTTCTAAGGGGAAAAAAAAGTACAGGGATTAAAGACTAGGGTGGCATGGAAAGTCCACAGAAATGTGGTTCTAACAACTGAGAGATTATTTCATGTTGAGTTTTCTCTTATTATGGTTTTAGAAAAAGGTCAGTACCAAATATAAGTGTAAACTGATGATGTAAAGTTTTCTTTATTTAGAAACCTGATTCCTAGCAGGAAAGAGGAGCTGTTTTATATCCTTACACAGAACATCAATTGTCCCTTCTTCAGTCTATGATTAAAGAAGTCCATTTACTTCTAGCTTATTCAGTAGAGGAATTTGAACTCCCATTTGGGATTCGAGCAAACAAAAAAATATATATTTTTTAATTTTGTCTTTTCATTTATGTCCAGAAAGCAAATGGGATGAGCTAGTTTTGGGGAAAACAATAGCAGCATTAAGTCAACCTCTTCATCAAGTTCATAGACTGAGTTATACTGTAGGAACTTTTAATCCTATGAGAGTAGCAAAAACAATATGAAATTGCTGTGGTGGGGATGGTGTGCAAAAAGAAATGCTATTGGGGATGTGAGCCAATAGAGTAGGTAATTACTAAACACTGTTGCATTTGTGTGCCTGCAAGAGTTTCAGAGCTTTCTGTCCAACCATGAATTGAGGTTCTCTGGCTTGATCATAATTTCATCAAGTAAACATTTTTAATGTGCCCACATGACCTTTATGAAGAGGTCTAAGACTTTTAAAGGAGGCAAAACTGTTACAGAACCCCATTAAAATTTGGTTCTGGAGCTATATTTCACCTTGGGAATCTTAGAAATCCTTTGATGCTTTGAAGTTTTCTGCTGCATAGTCCAGTGTATCATTCAGAATAAGCTAAGTAATGCTGCCATACCAAATGACCGTCAGATCTCAGAGGCTTAAAAATGAACACAGGGCTATTTTTGCTCACTCTTCACCTCCTGTAGGTAGGAGGGGGCTCTGCTCATCATAGTCACTCTCTGATCCAGGCACCCAAGTTCCACTTTGACCCATACTTGTCACTTCTTTTTGTAGGGAAAGGGGGATGTAGAAAATTCCACAGTGGTCCTTAAAGCTCTGTCCAGAAACGACACAATTGCCACATGTATCTGGACAAATGCATGTGATTTGGTGATGTCAAACTTTAAAATATGTAAAGAACTGCAAATCTATCATGGCCTGGCAAGAGGAGAGAAGCAAACATCTGTTAGCGGCCCAGTGGCCACCAGAATATGTGTCCAAATACAGTGGTTCAGTAGGACATTAAAAGGCATTTGGAGAGGAAAGGATTCCACGTTCAACAAATTGGGGAAATTTGGATTAAAGTGGCATATATTTCTTCATTGTGGGATTGTTAGTATTTAACCTGTAAAGTGACTTATGAATATCTAATTAGGATTATGATATGGTGTGCTTCCCAAATTCATTAAACTGGGATTTTCTTTATTCACAGAGCATCTGGAGAAACACTGTTTGTCTGGTCATCTTTTCAAGATGGGCTAGGTGGTGTATTTTCTGAGCCCTTCCCCAATTTTGTAACTTCTCTTTATGGATTGCTTATTTGATATTCGTTTCACATGTAATAAAAAATAAATATTAATACTATAGAAAAGTAATAAACAACTTTTCCAAATAAGAATCATGGATGTCTAGCTCTTTTTCTCCCCATAAAATTTCTAAGTTAGAATACTTGATGAATGTTAAAGTCTATAATAAAAGGTAAGACTATGAGGTCTACTTCAAATTTCTCTGAAGCACTGAAGTGTTGTTCAAGTTTTTACACAAACCACCTGAATATGGTATTTCTAAGTTAAAATTTTGGAAGTTATTTACTTTTTAAAAGCTTACCAGATGTCAAGGTGTGATTTATCTAAATGCAATGAGTTAAAAATTAGTAAATAATGTTCAATTATTCACTAAAGTTCATTAACTCTTGCTCTGAATAATACAATCTGCTAATTTAGAGAAAAACATAATGTTTTTACCAACTGTTGTATGGCATATTAAAACTGGAATTGGAAGATTCAGGTAGATAACATTTTTTCAAATATTTTTAATATCATAAAACAAATTTTTAATTAAAAATTGACACTTTATTTCAAGTATAAAGAATTACCACATATAAAAATCAAAATAAAGTTAAATATTGAGGGAAGTCTTAGAAATTATAAGAGGTCATTAATTAGTGACCTATCCAGACACTTACTGAGTAATCTCACTTGTTAGGAATATAGCTGTGTATTAGCAACAATTTACCCGAGGGGATATAATGAGTCACAAAATTCCTAACGTAAGATTTATGAATTCTTTAGTCACAAACTCACTTCCAAATTACCCTTATTTTGCAAATAACTCTAACTAGGGTAGTCATCTTGTTTCTAATTACAGAAACTGGGAGCAACATATGAAAGAGTAGGAATTGCCAAAGAACAATATATACTGTCAGCTGCGAAAAGCGAATGGAGGGTCCAGACAAGTGACTGAAATACTCAAAGGGTGCAACAGTCTGGGATAATTTTGACTAGGGCCAAGTAAGCTAGTACAATAATTAGTACTGATGATGACCCTTATTTTTCATGAAAAAAAAAAGTTCATTATTTTCAGTGTAGTAGCTGAGAAATTAGGGACTTATATAGTATCTTTGAAAATGTTTTCCACCCAAAATTACTAAAAATAAATAAATAAATAAACAAAAATAAGGTGAGTAAAGCATGGATTCTAAGAAGCTGTTAAACTCAACTATTCAGAATGACCCATTTTCCAAAGGTTTTTAGTTCATCCTCATCTTGGTCTTGAGAAACAAACCAAAAAATCATTTTGACCTATAGATGGCAATATTGGTATTGTTCAAGTCAAGAACAGAAAGATGGGGTGAATAAGGGAGCATAATTTAATGGCTCAGCAAAGATGATTGAATCTGAATCACATCTTTGATGAACATAAAATAACTTGAAACAAAGAAGTAAATTCACCAAATCTCGTTGAATCAGCCCTTACTTGTGAAATATCCCTAATGAACAATAGATTTGAATTTTGGGGGAAAAAAACGTTTTCAATTATTTGTCCTGAGTAATGAATCCCACTCTCATGGTACCTTAATTAAATGTACTCGCATTTTGTTTACTTATCATAGCTTATTAAACTATTAATAAATTCAAACCAATTTTTCACAACTATATTCCTAACACCTTTGTTTTCATTTAAGAATATAAAGGCAAAATCCAAATTATGTTGTCCAGTACACACCACTGGTAATTGTGTCGGCAACTGTGGGTAGGGCCCCGGGACTACCCAGGCTATGGGACCCCAGAACACTCAGTGAGTTTCTGATGTCTGTTGAGATAATGCTTATATGCATGCTGGCTTATACAGTGAAAAGATCTTTCAGCACTTTAGAACAAATGTGTTTTAATTGTTTTTAAGTTAAGGCAGTATTTCTTGAAGTTTATAAACCTATGCACCAATTAGTTCAACATAAAAATCTCCTTGAAAAATCTCCTGATACTCCTCTTTGGAAACTGGTAGAGTTTTCTGTTGAGAACACAAACTCTCCCTCCAATTTACTTTACTGTAGTTTGGATATAAGTATTTTTCCATGTTCTTTTTATAAAATTATAATATTTAGTAGGCAACTATTTTCTTCACTCCAGAAACTGATATGCTTCATCTCTCCAAGTTAATCATCACAGCCTTAAGGAAAATCAGTTTAAGTGGATGAATATTACACTGAATAGAAAACAGTGTGTGTGTGTGTGTGTGTGTATGTGTGCGCGCGCACGCACACAGGTATGTGTATACATGCTTGTTTGTGTGTACGAGAGAGGGGGAGAGTGAGAGAGAGAGAGAACAGTACAATGGTATAGCATGAGAGAAATACAGACTGACAAACTTTGGAAATCTTTAAGTAATAAAAATCATCAGTATGCTGTATCTCTCACTTTTTAGACCTGAGATATCCAGTATAGTAGCCATATGTGATTACTTGTATTTAAATTTAAATTAAGTAAAATTAAAAATTCAATTTCTTAGCTACAGGAGCCATATTTCCAGCATTGAATATCTACATGTAGATGTCCACATGGATGGTGCAGATGGGGAATATTTTCATCGTCACAGAAAGTTCCATTGGAAGCATTGCTCTATACTGTAAGTTCTTTGGGTGTGACCATCTTATCTTTGCATTTCCCTCAGTGTCTAATAAAACCTTGGATGTAGGAAGCATTCAGAAAATATTTGCTGATAAAAATATAAAAGGAAAATTTTAGAAAAATGTGAAAATCTTCAGGGATTGATTTGGTTATTTGGTTTCTTAGTACAGGGAGCATGTAATATTATATATGTAGTATATGTAATAAAGAGATATATGCTATCTGTCTTCAGTGCTGCTTCTAGCCTTATCTCTGTCTTTTTGTTCCTATTCTTTACAAAGCCACCATGGCAAAGACCTTTGTCCAAAGCTATATGCTACTAAATGTCAACCTAGTCCCAACAATGGCTTTCAAAGTGCACTCTAAAGATTGACCTGGCATCTGCTCCACGCTGTACACTTTAATTAACATTAATTAATTCACTCTTTTTGGGTTTCCAATTTGCCTAGATGAGGCATTATAAATGTGAAAATGTAACACATTCAGTTTATAATGTAAAGGGCTTTCAGCTGATAGCTAATTAGTTTGATTCAGGAAGGATAAACCAAAAGAATGAATATTTAATGCTAATTTAAAGGACATTAGTTGCTATGGGCACAATGATTAAAATGTCACTGTTTGAAGCAGAAAAATTAGAATGCAGCAGGAGTGGCAACCATAAATGATCGGTGGCTTTTGTCTGTACCAAGATTATGAGACACTCTGTCACCTGCCCGTAACAAAGCTGGAGAAGTTCTGGAGAGTTATCTTGGTCTGACCAGGACACTTAGTGGTCAAATCGCGGAGGCTCTTATCTTTTAACATGGTTCTATCCATTTCTATTCAAGAATGCAATAAAGCAGAGAAACAAGATAAAATGAGATTTATTTACCTGGCTAATGCATTCATGATGAGCAATAAGGAGTTGATACCTGATTGTCCTTCCATGTTTTACAATGACATATATAGAACTTGTTAGGTGCCAGGTTGTATTCTAAGCATTTTACAAATAACTCAATTAATCCTCATAACAAATTTATAGGGTTTTTTTCCATGATCACCCCCATTTTTCACACAGAAAATTGAGGCACAGAGAGCGTAAGTAATTTGTTTAAGGTCACAGTGGCAGGTGGCAGATCCCAGAGTTGAACACAGGCAATCTGACTTCAGTGACTGCCCTCTTAAGTAGGAAATAATTCTAACACGGTAGATTATTAGCAGTGAAAGATGGGCTCACTGTTAGTATTAAATGTACTATCATCGCCATCCAAAGATTAGGATCAAAGATGCTGAGACACTTTAGAACACAGTCCTAATGAAATGTAAGAAGATAAGGACCACTTACTGTATATTTAAAAATTCTCAAGAGGATCAGCAAGATGTCTCTAATGCTGCCAAGTAATTAGCAGAAAAGCAAAGGCACAAAGCTTGATACAAAATTGTTCTTTTTTCATTTAATCATTCAAACTTTAAAAAAAAAAAAAAAAACTTACAATAAGCCAGATACTAGTCCAAGTGCTGGCCAAACTTGGATAAAAAGGGAGTTTTCAGTAGTTTAGGGAAAAGGGAAACATTCAAAGGCAATTTTGCGGTAGTGTGGAAACCTCAAAGACAGAACACCTTATCAAAGACTAGAAGGGAAAAGAGTAGGGAGAGCTAACCTGGCTTATGCAGTGAGGAGTACAGGGCAGGGAAGATTTCAGGGGTGGTGAGATTTGAACTGAGATTTGAAGAGTGGGGACCAGTGAGATCTCCCTGTACTGTCCTCCAACCTTGGCACTATTGGCATTTTGGATTGGGTAATCCTTTGTGTTGAAGGATGGGCGTGTGCATTGTGAGATGTTTAGCAACATTGCTGGCCTCTGTCTACTACGTGTTGGTAGTACGTTTACTGAGCTAGGGGAAAATGAGGCGGTAACTGGATGGGGAAAGCAGAGAGGGAATGAGACCTGTCAGAGAGAGGCCACTTGGGGAATAAAAGCATAGAAGTAAAAGAACTGGGTGTGTGAGATGCAATGTGGCAATGAGTGGTTTTGATGATGATGGAGGAGGAAAAAAATGTGTGGTGACCTGGAGAGAGCTGTAGCAAACAACACAAGCGGGCAGGAGACATAACTGAAGGATACATTGAATCATAGGTTTGAGCCATGCTGCCTAGGCTGACTGCGGGGAACCAGTGTCAGCATACATGCCAATTAGGCCGGTTGCAAATAGACTGTGGTGACTCAGTGCGAGCAAAGGAGCTGCATTCTCCTGGAGGCTTCCTAACAATCAGACAGCTATTTTCTAAAGGGAGCCAGACATGGTCCAGCAGGGGGAGAGAAGGACTGTGGAGTTCACCCCAGTTTCTAAGCCAGGCCCATGGACAGTGTTAAACTATGTGATGGGATATCTTTAAATTTGAGATTATCATGCTAAGCGAAATCAGTCAGACAGAAAAAGTTGAGAACCATATGATGTCACTGATATGTGAGATATAAAACTGAAAACAACAAAGGAACAAGACAAACAAATAAAGAAACAAAAACTCATAGACACAGACAATAGTTCAGTGGTTACCAGAGGGCAAAGGGGGAGGGGTTGTAGATGAGGGTCAATGGGGTCAAATATATGGTGATGGAAGGACAACAGACTCTGGGTGGGGAGCACACAATGTGATATATAGATGATGTAATACAGAACTGTACACCTGAAACCTATGTAACTTCACTAACCATTGTCACCCCAATAAACTTTAAATAAATGAATAAATAAATTTGATAACATCACTATATTTAGCAAGGCCTCACTAAAACTGTTGATGAATGAGCTGCCCTATTTAAGTAGATTTTCCCAGATAGTTGATAAAAATCCTATTTAGTGCTTCAATCTACCCCTTTTAAACATTATTCTTTTTTATATTACCTTGCATTACATTCTTAGAATAGATGAAAGCTAATTGGCTTTTCCTTGATGACTTAAGGGGTCACGATGATCATTTGGGCAGTGTCTCTAAAGGATGGTATAAAGTATTTCTAATCCTTTGGCATTTTCAATGGGCCAACTACTGCAATTTTTTTGTTGTTGTTGTTGTTAATTTTCTGTCTCATTATTACAGCTAGATGCCAGGTGTAGATTTTCACAATAATCTCATTTTGTCATATTTTCCTATCATTCAAAAACGCTTTTAGGAATCTTTTTCCTTTTTCCTGAGAAACGTAATAATTATGTTTACTGATTTATATGTAAAAATAGCTAATATATTTTAATAATAACCACAAACACTTATGTAGTGTTTAATACATACCATGAAGGGTTCTAAATTTTAATTTTTTTCTATGTGAAAAGTGCTTGGGTCTTAGCGCATGGAGTTTTTGCAACTATGTTAGTGGTCTTTTCTTTGCAGTTCATTTCTATGCCCTGAAGATTTAAGTTGCTACAAGTTTGACATTCAACTAAATGGGATTCTATAGCCAGATGACATAACACTTTTAGTTATTGCTAAACTCAGATCAAAAATGTGAAAGCAAATTATACTTTTAGCAATCTAGAACTCTTTCAACAAAGCAGCAAGAAGTAAAGTGAGATTAAAAAAAACAATGCATTTGACCTAAGACTTGTACACACATTCCATTCAAGACTCACATCTTTTGGACCTCTTTAAAACAGGAAGCCACTTAGGCTCCCTTATCAAATGGCCAGAGACTAAATGCTCACAAACAGCCTCTGCGTCCACACAGGTCAAGAAATTCAGGAATTTGAAGAAAAGGACAAGTGCTCCAGGATGGATGTGTTCAAAAGGCCTGGAAAGAAATGTTGGGAGGATTGCCTTCTCTTCCTATGACACATCACAATTTCTGGTAGGAAACCAAGAAAGGAAATTGGGCAACCATGCTGATTAGTCAGAAGGAAGGAGACAACAAGCATTCTGAAGCCAACAGCTGCAGAACAATGGCAACCGTGAAAGGCTATTTTTGTTTGATTTCAACAATTAATTGAGCCTGGTGGAACTGACATTGTACTCTGCCTTCTCTCACTCTTCTCTTACTAAAAGTAGAAAGTTTCCATGCCATAAAATAGTTACCATTTTCCTGCTTTAAGAATGATTAAAATGTCACTCTGCTCTTTCATCTTCATGTTTATCTCAAAATGAACTTATTATGAATATAAAAATATTTAAACTTACAAAAATGACAAGTATCTGTTATTGTCTTTCCACTGCTACTGCTTTGCTGCTATTTAAAAGGCTGGAATTTGGAACCCTCAACTTGGAATTGCAGTGCCTTGGGGACCTCCCTTGGCAGTAGGTGTGGAAAGAAATAGCTGAAGGCCTTTAGTAGCAGATGGCTTATGTAGTGGCTCTCCTGTTTTTCGTTGTTGGGGTTTTTTTTTTGTTTGTTTGTTTTTGTTTATTTCCTAATTCCAGATGGCACCATAGCAAAAATAAAAATCCACCTAGGAAAGATTTGATTACTTGTTACAGTTTCCCCGTGCTTTCCAAATTGCCCTAAAGTGGAGGCAGATGGAATCTTTACAATATCAAATCAGAGAATACAACTTTGTACAGAACTATGAAACTTATGAACAAACTGTTGCCAACTACAGACCTTGGACAAACTGTTTCAGGGTTTGGCAGTATTCCCAACTGCCAGTGGCTCTTTGTAGCAGATTTGAGTTAAGGAGATTGAATAAAGTTTCATGAGCTTAGAACATCCCTTTGACCTCAAAGTCTGAAATCTCCAAGGCAACTTCAACTAAGTGGCACAGGTACCACAGAGGGATACCAGAAATGATTTCAATAGGCATCTACTACTAACTCAATAGGTGCTATGGAAAAAAATAGGAAATTCCAGGCACATTCTCTTAAAGGGGCTGTCTCAAAATTCCAGTAAGGTGGAAACAACTGGAAAAGTTTTATGTCCCTGGGTAGAAGCCATGCTATGCCAGAAGGAGAAAGATGTGAACAAATAAGAGTGAGTGTAAGTACAGAATAAGTTCTATGAGATGAAGAAATTTGGAAAAAGAGATGGTGGCAGGAGGTATACATGAGAGGGAAGAAATCCCATAAACAACCTCTAATTCTTTTGCTTTCTTCAACTCTTCTCTACTTCTTAGCTTCTCTAACTTCTCTGAGAGACAAATGAACTGTTCTGTCCACTTTCTTCCAACCTACCAGTGTAGGCACAAAGATCATGACTTTTCCAGTGGATATTTGGTGATTTTTGTCACTCAGTGTTTATCCTTCCTTTTCCTGGTTAATTTTCTTTTGTTTGGGCCTATTATATTTTACTTAGTGGATACAATCTGGTATTGTAGCATGTGATCCATGCAGCTTTTTGAGTTTTACTTTTAAGCAGAGCATCAAAAATACTTCAAAAAGTAAGAGCTCATTCCCTCAAGAGTAGCACCTGGAAAGATTGTACTAGTTTCCTAGGGCTGCCACACAAAAAAAAAAAAAAAAAAAAAAAAAAAAAAAAAAACCCAGAAAGTGGATGTCTTAAAACAACAGATACTATTATCTCATAGTTCTGGAGACTAAAAGTCCAAAATCAAAATGTCAGCGTGGCCATATTGCCTCTGAAACCTCTAGGGGAGAATCCTTAGCTTTTGGTGGTTTGCCAGCAATTTTCAGCATTTCTTGACTTGCAGCACTTCAATATCTTTCTCTATTGTCACATGGCATTCTCCCCTGTGATTCTATGTCTCTTCTTTCCTTATAAGGACACAAGTCATATTGGATTAAGGATGAACCCTATTCTAGTATGACCTCATCTTAACTAATTACATCTGCAATGACCCTATTTCCAAATAAGATCATGTTCTGAGAGACTGAGGATTAGGATTTTAATATATCTTTTTGGAGAACACTATTCAACCCCTAACAGGATGCTGGGATTTTTGTTGCTGTTGTTACTTAGATTTGATTAAATAGAGTTTTCCAAACTAGATAGTAGCAGGACACATTAGTGGGGGGTGGGAATTTTCCAGGTGAGTGGGATTAAAGAGATGGGGATTGTTTGATTAAAATATAACCCCTCTGTGCAACCATGTTTCCTCTGCCTCTCAGACCTAGCCTCAGACCACTGTTTTTTCACTAAATACTGCTATCAAGAGCACAGTTCCCATCTCCCAAAGTATCTTCTTCTCTTTTGAAAGATGGTGTTTTCTTAGATCTACCACTGCCAGGATCCCAGGGGACTTTCAGTACCTTATGTCACAGCAGCCATAGTGATTGTGTCCTATTAGAAATCAGCCTTGTCATGCCACTGTTTACCTAAGAAGGTGTTTCCTTTCTGGGAGTTAGTATTTCCTGATCATTGCTGAGTACTGTCCTCTGTAGCCTGCCTTTATCCTCTGTGATTTTCCCTATCATGCTACGATAGCTTTTTAGGCAGATTTTGCTGGTTTTACTTGCTTTTGCCATCACATAAAATTTGGGGTTTTTAAATGTTCTCTCTTGTTTTCACTGAAGCTAGAGCTTGTAGATATTTCCTCCTCACCCATCTTGTGGTTCTATCTGCTTTCCTAGAGGAGAAGAGTGTAGCTTTAGGACTAAATTACTGTCAACTTGCTGCTGGAACAAGAAGCTCTTGAACTGCTTTTTACCAAGAGTAGGGGTAGCTAGCAACATGGTTTCTTCCTCCTCCTTTCCCAAATTCCACCTCCTCTCCCTCTGCCACTGCCTTCTGTTTTTTTCTGTTTTTTTTTTCTTTTTGAAAGAGCCAGAGTTTAGTTGCTTTAGATCATCATTGTCCAATAATAATTTCTGCAATAATAGAAATGCTCTTTTACCTGTGTTGTCTAATACGGTAACCACTCACATAGCTAGTGAGCACTTAAAATGTGGCTAGTCTACCCGAGATATTGAAATTATAATTTGATTTAACTTAAATTTAAATAGCCACATATGGCTAGTGAACAATGCTGTTTTGGAAGATGGGCAGAGGGAGGTAGAATCTAGGGGGGAAAAAAAGGAAAAAAGAGAAGACACTATGATGCATAGAGCAATGGTATAAAAGAGAAATAAAGATATCCAGTTGGAATTTCATTGAGTTTTTCTATTTAGTACATGATATAAAATCTCTCTCCATGTATGAGCCTGAATACAGAGCTTCAAAATTTGAATAAGAAACTGAAACTGAATGTAAAACTTTCTGTTTTTCATTAGCAACTTTTGGAAAATATTTCCTTTTGGAGAAGGAAAAGAAACTCTGAGTTATGCTCCAAAGTTGCTGTGAGGGTGTGCTTTTGGGACTCGTCATATTTGGGCTATAATATTGCGTTATTGTCATTATTAAAATCTCCTTATTGTTTTCTTGGGAACAGGGTCCTTGCAAGTGGGAAGACACAGATTGTCCACTAAATTGAAATTTCCAGAGTCTGGGTGAAGGGGCTTGAACCAAGAAAATACATCTGCAAAAAGGGCTTAAGGTCCTCTGTAGTAGTAGTGAACATTAAGAATTACATTGCATGGTAGAAATAGAGATCAGAATTTAGTAGATACTTCTTAAAACATGGAAGGTTGGGGAAAAAAAATATTTTCAGGGTTACATACACAGACAGGTATTTCCATTTTTATTATTTGCTCATTTTTGATACAGAACTAATATGTAGAATATATAGTTATTATAGGAATTATGTGATGCTCTTTTCTTTCCCTTTCCTTCATACGTAACTGGGGGTCTCATGGCAGTGAGTGATGAGTTCATCAGAAAAGCAAATTTTAAAAACAAATCAGCTGAAAGATGCAATTACAGATGGAAATGGCATCCAAATTAAATACCAACCAAATACAATGTGTTACAAACAGTGATCCATATACAACATGATCCATCTCATCAAACCTTGAAAATTCACATACCAGCTATGTTGTATGTGATTTCCTACTTGATTTTGTACATGTAGTTTTCATTTGCTAAGGTGCATTCAGTAGTTAAAAGTGTTATCTTCTAATTCTTGAAGAAGCTCTGGTAAGATTGGCATTGTATGCATTTTGAAAGTCACAGTAAAACCATCTAAGCTAGGAGTTTTCTTTGTGAGAAAACATTTGATAACAAAATTGACCTTTCTAATAAATACGGGCTATTAGCTTTTTTAAATTTCATCTTGTATTAGTCTTGGTAAGTTGTGTTCCTAAAGAAAATTATCTATTTCATTTGTTATAAAGTGTTCATAATGTTTTGTTATTATCTTTTAAAAATCTGTGTAATGAAATAGATATTAGTTTATTGCTGATACTGGCAACTTATATTTTACCTTATTGGTTATTATTATTATTGATTGGGTTTTATTGATTTTTATTAATCTTTTCAAAGAATGTTTTCACTTTGTGAATTTTTAAATTTTGTTTTCTATTTCATTGATTTATGATATTATACTTATTTTTTCCTTCCTTCAACTTTTTGGGGGGTTTAATTTTATTCCTTTATGTTAACTTCTTAAGACAATATTGGTTATATAACTAGTCATATTTTTCCTCTAAGATCTGCTTTAGCTGCATCACACGTATTATAATATGTTGAATTTCAGAGTTTTCTAAATTCTTTTGTGATTTCTTCTTTGGCTCACTAGCTTTTTAGAACCGGTTATTTTGTTTCTAAACATTTGGAGCTTTTCTAGATATTGTTATTAATATATAATGTTTTTTCACAATGTATATATTTTGCTAATATTGCACTTGTTGAGCTTTATTAAGACTTGATTATGATGCATCATATTTTTTATGTTTGTGACTGTCCCCTGTGTACTTTTAAAGAAATAATTTTGTACATTTGTGCCATATAAGGTCTTACATCAGTTGAGTTAAAGTGGTTGACAGTGGTTTTTCAATCTTTCGATAGTCTGACTGATTTTTTATGTCGTTGTTCTATCAGTTACTGTTTTCTTTTATCAGTCAATTACTGTTTCTGTCGACTACTGAGAGAAGAGTGTTAAAATCTGTGACTGTGATTAGGATTGATTTAATTTTCCCTCCAGATTTTTCAGTTTCTTATTCAAATTTTGAAGCTGTCTATTCAGGCTCCTACACATTTTGCCCTTTTGACTCTTTTGTCATAATTTGCTATAATTCTGTGGTGCTAATCAATGGATACTCAGAGGAAGCATTTAGAGAGTCTTCACCAGGTGAAGACTTAATACAGATTTTTTCCCTAATGCAGATTGTTTCATTTAATCCTTGCCAACCTCCAATAAGGTAAGTGCCAACATTATCTCTATTATATTGATAAGTAAATTGAGGCTAAATAACTAGTTATTACACTACTGATAAGTGGTAGAATTAGAATTTAAGACCAAGAACTGTGTCTTCAAAATTAACTCATAACCCCATTGGTTTACTGTCTCCCTATTACTAGTGAGGGGACATCTGGAATTCCCTTCCAGGGGAAGTTGGCAGTTTGAGGTTCTTTCCTAGAAGAGTATGTCCAGGTAGGTTCCAAATTGTGTGACTTCTTTGTATCAGGTACTTTAATCTGCACATAAATATTATCCCATTTAATTTTCATAACAGCTCTGTGAGGCTGGTAACATATTACAGATAAGAAAACAGTGGCCCTGAAAAGTTATACAACAAACCCCAAATCAGACCTTACAGGGGCAGGTCTTAGAACACAAACATCCCAGGCCCTTATTCATTTTATTTTGCCTTCTTCTCCTCAATGCTGCCTCTGTTGTCCCAGTCTCCCCTCCACATCCCACTTGACCACCTCATCTGTTAATCTCAATCCAGCATAATTCAGAACAAAAGAAATGATGGCAAAGGCAGTTAAATGAGCTCCAAATGAAACAAAACGAACAATAAACCAAAACAATATCAAAATCCTATTAGTGAAACCAAGGGTCCTATGACTTTGACTAAATTTAATTTTAAATCCTAGCTCTGAAATCATATCCCCCCTCTCTCTTTATAACACCCAGAGACCTAGCCTTTCCCCTGGATAATCAGAAACCCCAAGGCCGGAGACAGTAGTCTGGACCTGACTAATCCAAACTTCTGGTAGGCTAAAGATAACATCTTGACCTAAGTTATGTTTCAGTTCCTGAGACCTAAGGTGGAATGACTCCCTGGTTACTTTCCTATGAGACTGGACTAAGGGACTCCAGAAAAGACCTTAGAACTGTCATCTATCAAAGACACTTTGGTCGTTTCCATGTATTGGCCACCGTAAATAAAGTTGCAATGAACATCGGAGTACATATATCTTTATGGATAAATGTTTTCTGATTTTTTGGGGTAGATACCCAGGAGAGGGATTGCTAGGTCATATGGTAATTCTATTCTTTATTTTGTGAGGAACGTCTGCACTGCCTTCCATAGTGGCTGCACCAGTCTGCATTCCCACCAACAGTGTATACGGGTTCCTTTTTCTCCACAGCCTCTCCAACACTTGTTATTATTTGTCTTGTTGATGATAGCCATTCAAAGATGTGGTATATATACACAATGAAATACTATTCTGCCACAAGAAAAGATGAAATAGTGCCATTTGCAATAACATGGATGGATCTTGAGATTATTACACTAAGCTACTAAATAAGTCAGAAAAAGTTGAGAACCATGTGATTTCACTGATATGTGGGATATAAAACTGAAAGCAACAAAGGAAGAAGACAAACAAATGAAGAAACAAAAACTCATAGACACAGACAATAGTTTAGTGGTTACCAGAGGGGAAGAGGGGAGGAGGGCGGTAGATGAGGGTAAAGGGGATCAAATATATAGTGATGGAAGAACTGACTCTGGGTGGTAAACGTACCATGTGAGATATAGATGATGTATTACAGAATTGTACACCTGAAACCTATGTATCTTTACTAACAATTGTTACCCCAATAAACTGTAATTAAAAAAAGAAAAAAAGAACTGTCCTCAAGACCTGAAGAAATGATTTATTAACCTTTCCTCACCTCTGACCAATCAGCTCCCAGCATGACTCTGAACCCCTAACCCACAGTGTCTCGTGATTTTGCCCTATATATTTGTAACCTACCCACCATCGGGGAGTTCAAGCTTTTGAGCATTAGCTTCCCGTTCTCCTGGATGGTGCCATTCATCAATAAAATAGCCAATATTTCTCCACTGCGATTCTCATTATTTAGTGTTTGGCTCTGCTAGTGCCTGTTGGATGAACTCTTTCTGTTTTATAATATTAATCATCTCTACTATTATAAAATGGTGAAAATGGCATGTGACGTATTCTTTTAACATGTTTCCCTTTCCTCTTTTTCCT